>NC_138126.1:24128233-24728233 GCF_964188305.1 Podarcis bocagei | reverse complement strand
CGCCAGCATCCGGCTTTTTTGCTTTGCCTTTTTTTTTTACTAGGGAGGTACCACTATTTTAGCATATGGAAACATAAAAACAACAGCTTGCCACTCCTACCTAGTCCAAGACTCTCATATGTTGAACACGCACACGGTAAAACCAAATCTGGAAATTACCGATGCTAATTAAGCACACAGGATTATGTTATTAATGCTCTAAACTGAAATTAGGAAAGTAAAATTGAATTCTTTGCTTTGTGCCCAAAAGCACACTGGGGTTAGCTGGCCAGGACATTCACACGGAGAAATGAACCGGATTCAGGGCCCAATTAGCAGAAGGTGCATTCTAAATACGGCTTATCCCGCTGTGTCAGAGCAAGATATGGCAAAGATATGCTTAGCAGTCTAAAAGGAAATGCTGGGAGCCCATTTCTGGCCTGGTTGCAGCATAGAATATACATTCAACAAAAGCAGGCAAAGAAATAGAGACGACCAGTAGTATGGCCATCCTATGCTGCTCTAGACTCACCACGCAAATGTGCACATAGACCATCCCACAATTTTGTTGGAAAACAAGTTTCAAAGCCCTTGTGGGTGTTCAAGATAGTTGTGGAAATGCATTGGCCCACTCAAGACTCAAGTAGACAGAAGCCACTTCCTCATAGTCCTGTTGCTGGCTATCCCCTTTCTTGAACCTTGCCCTTGACAGGCAACTTGGCAAAATACAAGCAAGATACCCAAATATTAGCTTTATTAAAAAGCTGTCATGTATTATGAGAACTACTTTCATTACTTAAGCAGCCTAAACCAGAATAGACTCCCAATCTGCTTATCTGCCTGAGGGGTTATGTTGACACAATTTTATGGGTGGGGGGTTGTTTTGTTGTTTTATACCAGGTAACTCGTGAGGCCCAGGAAACTGCATACAGGGCATTCCTGTGTCCATGGGCCATTCCTTTGCAGCTTAGAGCCCTCTGGAAACCCAGCTATTAATCCTGCCTTTGTAAGGCATGAAAAACAAGCTGCTTTAGGCAGACTCTGAGTAGGTATTGCCTCTCAAGGCAAAAAATACATTTAAAGAAAGCATTAGACACACAACGTAACTAGTAGCCTAGAAAAATAAAGCAAAAGATTAAAATGAAAACTTGTCTACGGAAAATCTAGAGCTGGCATCACAATGTGTGCATCATGGTGAATGTCTCACACCCAGTCCTGGGCTATGCAAAGCCCTTCTTGAAACAGATACTCTTGACTTTCCGAGTCTCCCTAATCTAGCTACAGCTTGCGGTGCAGAGAGAAAACAGGTGTGAAATGCACTTTCCTTCCTGCTCACCTAACCGAGAATCATCACAGGTTATCTCTGTTCAAGAGATCTCAATCAGCAATATCTTGGCAACCACAAAATTCAAGATGTGTACAGTGCACCTAATTTAGAATCTTAGTCCCAGTAGGCAAGGTGCATCAATTACTACTTAGATGTTTCAGCTACTGCAGTTTTTTAAACCCATACAATAAAGCGTTTTAAGAAATCCTGCAAGAGCCTGTATTTAAATACAGTGGTACCTCGGGTTACAGATGCTTCAGGTTACAGACTCCGCTAACCCAGAAATAGTACCTCGGGTTAAGAACTTTGCTTCAGGATGAGAACAGAAATTGTGTGGCGGTGGCGTGAGGCCCCATTAGCTAAATTGGTACCTCGGGTTAAGAAACAATTTTAGGTTAAGAACGGACCTCCAGAACGAATTAAGTTCTTAACCTGAGGTACCACTGTATAGGAGTTCAAACACACCAGTCTTGTCTTTCTAACAATGCATGCAGTGCATAATCTATTCACATCTAGGAACAGCTAGTGAGCCTATGGAAGAAGACCATGCCTTTTCTGTAATTTTTAAAGTGTCATGAGGCAGTGTTGTAAGCAGGGAGAAGCTGTTCCCTACATCCACTGAAAATACGAGAACCAGTTAAAACAATTTTAGTTGTATGTTTCTTTTCCAGGAAGAGTTTCAGTAAACCAAACCTGGGCATATTTTGGGGTGCTTTAAGGAAAGTCATGCATGTTCATTAGACATTCAAATTTCTTTTCTTTTTTTAAAAAAGAAATATTGGGCCAAGTGCACGGACCACAACCAAAAGCAGACATACCTTTTTGCATGAGCTGTAGTTCCCATCCAGCTGAACCGGCCGCCTTCGCCTTTCTGGGGTGAAGGGAGAACCAAAACGGATGTAGTGTTTGGGCGTGGTGCAAATGAGGGGGGAGTGGACAAGGCCTGGCAACATATTGAGGGTGGTAGCCAGCACGGTTGGGTCAGTGGTGATACGTAAAGGGCACTCAATGGGGCACTCCTGTTTCTCTGCCTTGTCATTCAGCCATTCTGTAACTAGATACTGAAAGCAGAAATAACAGAAATGTGTCTTACTATGCAAGGAACTTGTAAAGACAAGACAAAATAGTCAATAGGGAGAGGTGGGAATAGGTGGGCCCAGAACTGTCTACTCTGCCTGGGCCCTGATTGTCCATGGTTTCAAGCAGGGAACTTCCCCAGCCCTGCTACCAAACATCTCTTTATTAAGGTTGGAAGTAGCAGAGATGAGACCTGAGGCAGAGTATATGCCCTACCATTGGGTTATGGGCCAACAACAATACCCCCCCCCCCCCCGCCATGAAAACCCTCAAATGCATTCTTAAATCTGGTGCGTAAGATATATACAAGTGGCCTGGCAATGACATCTTTGGAAAGGTCTCATTGGTGTAATTCATAAGGTCTTACAATGAGAACTGCTGTTCTCATCAATCACCTCTTCCTGGAAGAAATCCCTCTGATCTGGAAGGTGCCAAAACCTGCCCCATTGTTGGGCTGCAAGAGTGCCACTTGTATCATTTTAAAGGTCTAGAAATCATGTTCTGAATCTCTTATTAAAAACTGAGTTGAAGAAGTGTCCATTAAAAAACAGATCTTGGCTTAAGATGGGTTACACCATAGAAAATTAAGTTCAGCTTGATTGCTTTTCCTCAAATGGTTCTAGCAATGTTAAGTTTCTACTGCAGCAGTTTTCAATTTTTATTTTATTTATTTTCTTGGCAGACCACTTGTAAATTGCTGGAGGTCTTAGCAGTCCACTTAATAAACCTTTTTGATGGTTCTGGCACCATTATCAAAATCAGTGCACTATTACGAAAATCACAGGCCCTAGGAAATGACTTGTTTGTCTGTTCAATAAATCTGTCCCTGGGTCAAAATGGCCTCCCATCTCCATTACTCAGAGAGAAAAAATAAGGCAAGTGCAGGTCCAAGCACAGATATTCTCAAATGTTCTGCAACCTTTCCACAGTCAACCTGCCTGGAGCTCACACAGTTTGAGAATTTCTGTCTCACTGGAATCTCATAAAAAGCCATTTTCCTCCATTTCTTTTCACTGGGCTAAAATTATTTTCACCCTTTAGAAAATGGATAGTAATTCACTGGAGAATGTTGATAGGGTTGGGAAACCAGTGGAGGAGGCTTTGGAAAATCAGGATTGTCAAATCTTGTCTTCTTGACTCAGATAGTACCACTGAAGTCTCTGTACAGCTCCTGTTGTAATTTATAAACCTGCCACACACTGTGTTTGTTACCCAAACATAAGCATATTGCAGGGTCCTAAGATACATCCTGCAATATGCTTATGTTTGTCTAAACCACAGAGCCTAGGGCTTGCCGATCAGAAGGTTGGCAGTTCGAATCCCCACGACGGGGTGAGCTCCCGTTGTTCAGTCCCAGCTCCTACCCACCTAGCAGTTCGAAAGCACGACAAGTGCAAGTAGATAACTAGGTACCGCTCTGGCGGGAAAGTAAACGGTGTTTCCGTGCGCTGCTCTGGTTCGCCAGAAGCAGCTTAGTCATGCTGACCACATGACCCGGAAGCTGTCTGCGGACAAACGCCGGCTCCCTCGGCCTATAGAGCGAGATGAGCACCGCAACCCCAGAATCATCCGCGACTGGAGCTAATGGTCGGGGCACCTTTACCTTTAAGATACATCCTGCCCATACCTCAGTTGATTTACCTTTTTCGTTTTGGGATACTTGAGTGCAGCCCGGCTGGCCTGTGTTCCTGCAACTGCAGCCACAGCTGGGTCAGAACCCATCAACTGCTTCCCTTCTCCAGGACCCTCCACACTGCTGACTTCCGCCGCCATTACTGTGCTCACGGCGTTTCCCTCCTCTGGAGCTGCTTGAGAGAGCTCAGCCTGTTGGGAGCTGGCTTGTTTTTGCCTTCTCAGCCGCTGTGCGGAACTACTCCGATAACGGGAAAACCGGCTTTTGGGTCGCGGCCTAGCTGGTTTTGACGGTGCTGTTTTAGAGACTGGTTTCTCTGCTGCCGTTTCCTGCAGAGCAAAGCCCAGTGTAAGGTATGGAATTATTGAGAACCTGCGCCTGTACACATTTGCTCTCAAACAGGAGCAGCCTGGCGAAATATATTTGTAAAGGTTTAATTCCTGGAGTGTAAAGGGAGAGTCAAGGGAAAATCTGGGACGCTAGTATTCTTTGGGGGTTGGGGGAGTTTTACTTGCATCTTAATGCAATGCTCCCTCTAGAATACTGTTTTCACCCCTTGAAGCATTTGCCAAACAGGTGCCAGCTGGCATATTCTGAGTCCAATAAGAAGTGTCCAAGGGTGCCAGTACAACATGGTCTGTGAAAGTAACTGTGCTGATTTGTAGACAGCAAGTCCATGCCAAAATATGGCCCCCACCTTCCCTTGTGCTCTCAGCACGCCCAATGAAACGTGACTTCTTTCAAATCCAGCACATGCCTTGTAACACTGAAAATGCTACCAGTCAGGGGCTCACAACCAATTGTCATGTTGGATCAAGCCAATGGTCTAATTATATAATATATAATTACATTCCAGTGGACGTTTTAATACAACAGGAAGGTTGAATTACACTTCCAGCATCTGGTAGCTGGAAGGATATCCTTTCTGAACATGGAGTTGCACACAGCAATTCCACTGTAATTCCCAAAGTTACTGGGGCCAAACCCTTGGCAGTTCTGCCCTTCTTCTTACCCCGGCCTGTGAAGACCTCCGTGTGTTCACTCCAACGCTGCTGGCACTGGAAGGGGCACTTGGCACAGAAACACTTGAAGCCAAACTGCTCTCCTCAGTTTCATTTGGCTCAGCTTTTACTTCCTCCGGTTCTGGAGTCTCTGCCGTGACCACCACTTCTGCGTCTGTGCTGCTTCGGTCCGATGGGAGATCTCGCCTCCTCTTTCTTTTTTCCAGGTTCTCAAACACGTGCATGATGGCTTCTACCTTCCGATCTTCTCGGGTCTAGCCCAACCGAAGCACAAATCAAAGTCAGCAGAACAGGTACAAATGGGTAAAAAAAAAACGGCAGACCAGGGAAGAAGGGAAGAAGGGGAAACACAACAGATCAACAGTGGCAAACCAGTAATAATAATAATAATAATTTATTATTTGTACCCCGCCCATCTGGCTGGGTTTCCCCAGCCACTCTGGGCGGCTTCCATAGAAACAAAAAATACAGTAAAATATCACAGATTAAAAGCTTCCCTGAACAGGGCTGCCTTAAAGATGTCTTCTAAAAGTCTGGTAGTTGTTGTTCTCTTTGACATCTGGTGGGAGGGCGTTCCACAGGGCGGGCGCCACTACCGAGAAGGCCCTCTGCCTGGTTCCCTGTAGCTTTGCTTCTCGCAATGAGGGAACCGCCAGAAGGCCCTCGGTGCTGGACCTCAGCGTCCGGGCAGAACGATGGGGGTGGAGACGCTCCTTCAGTAGACATCCCAATAATGTCCTGCTCTCCATTCCTCGTGGATCAACTTGCCTGAGCACTGACCACACGGAACACAGGGTGCTAGTTCTCTGTCAACTCAGAATACACTGATCTCAAAGCAATTGCAATTCAGAACAGCATGGTCATGTGGAAATATTAGGTGCCTAGGATTAAAATGCGTGTTACCCCTGTCTCCCCCCCCCCCACATTTATACTTAAGTCATTAAACTGCTTGCTAAGTCATCTCTCACTTGCTTCTTCCTAACCCCCCCCCCCAACTTTAGGTCTTCCTCAACTGTACCTTCCTCTCAGGATATTCTGTGCTTTGGATTCTGCCTTTTGAATCAAACTTTGGTTGTTGCTGTTTTTAAATTGATAATGAATATTCCACTTCTCTGTATAACCGTTTAAAGGACACTGTTTCGTTTTTAAAGGCCGTGACAAGAAAGCACCTTGTTTCCAAGGCTACAGAAGCCCAACCGATGAAAGTGTGTGCCGCTCATATCGGTTTTAGCAGGAAATAAGAAAGAAGCAGTAGCAGTGGCCATTAGAATAACATAAAAAGATGGCTGTTCAGGCAATATACGCTCCAGGGGATTCAAAACAGTGATACAAGCAACAAGCTAGTGTTGCTGCTAGGGAAAATGCCAGCTTTTCCTCATCTCCCACCCTATTCAATCCTATCCCTCATATACATACACTGGCTAACTGGACCAAGTTATATTTTTTTGTTTGGCACGGATAGGCAGTGCTAAGATTCAAGGGGGGGACTATTGTCGTTTACCTTCCATTTCCTATGTCTGTAGGCTTCCTTTGAAGCTTCCTCATGTTGACTAACCTCTCTTCTTTTCTTGTCTGTCTATTCTTAGGTTCAAGGATGAAAAGGAACTGCTGTTATCTGAGCTGCTGCCATTTTACTTCACTTTCAACAGCCATGGGGTAAAGGAAAAAGGTAAAGGTACCCCTGCCCGTACGGGCCAGTCTTGCCAGACTCTAGGGTTGTGCGCTCATCTCACTCTATAGGCCGGGAGCCAGCGCTGTCCGCAGACACTTCCGGGTCACGTGGCCAGCGTGACGAAGCTGCATCTGGCGAGCCAGCGCAGCACACGGAACGCCGTTTACCTTCCCGCTGGTAAGCGGTCCCTATTTATCTACTTGCACCCGGGGGTGCTTTCAAACTGCTAGGTTGGCAGGCATTGGGACCGAACGACGGGAGCGCACCCCGCCGCGGGGATTCGAACTGCCAACCATGTGATCGGCAAGTCCTAGGCGCTGAGGTTTTTCCCACAGCGCCACCCGCGTCCCTAAGCCATGGGGTAGTGCTTGAAAATATCAGAGCGCCAGCCACATTTCACAATAGGCAACCAGCCTTTTGTGAGGAAGTGGAGATACCTGGTCGCCAGGTTTGCTGAATAACATCTCCATCTGGCTGGCTGGCACTGCTGCCCTGCTGGGCCAGTCAGCTGGCTGGTGGGGCAGCACGGCAGCAAAAGAAATGCCTCTTTTGGTGCTGCGCTGCGCTGCAGAGCAGCTGATTTGCAGAGCAGCACAGCACCAAAAGAGGCACATCTTTCGGTGTTATGCTGCTGCATAGATCAGCTGATCAGCAGGGCGCTGAGGCATTCCGTAGCGGCAACTGAAGACTAGGTTAAAAGGTGCCATGTGGCTCCTAGCTTTAATATCTGTTTCTAAAACTGCCATGAGGAGGCCTAGATGGTTGTTAAGATTTCTTAACAGGTTCCTGAATCAAGCCTGCTGAGCCCCTGACTCTGACTCCCTTCCACAAGTAATCTTGCTTTTGCATCTTTGTTTTGCAGGGCATCCTGCTGTTTCTCAGAAGCTTAACAAAGCTCTCCTTAGTAAGAAGATAGACACTGTAGTGGACAAGCGTCATTGAAGACAGCACGGCCACTACTCTTGATCTTCCCTACAAATGCAAAGCCACAGGCTAAGACTTAGTTCAAACAGGGCACTGGTGAGGCCCAACAGATCTGGCCAGTTTCCTGCTTGAACAGAACATGGACACTATGTCCCAGAATCCTTTGCAGTGTGCAGGGTTCTGCTGCAGACAAGCCAACATGGAAAAGATTCCCTGAACGCAGACACTTTGAAAACCACTATTTTAAACCACATAATCAGAATCCATAGCCAACATGGCACCTGGGCTAGTGAAAACAGCAGCAACCCTGAAGAACAGGAGCAGAACAATAATGCTGACATGAGGGAGGCAGATCAGACTAGTTAACCAGACAACACTGTGTGAGAAGGCAGGATAAAAACTCACTACCTATGGGAGGGACTCTACCCATTACAAAAAAAGAGAGAGGAAAAGATACTTGCCCGTCTGTTCTGAGTGAGACCTCCCTGGTCATCCGCAGTGGCTTCTTTCTCCTCTTCTTGCTTCTCTTCTTTGTCTGCAACCTGAAATGTGAGAGAATGGACCTCAGCAGCAGTCACAGCTGCAAAAAGATATGGGACAATTACCGTGAACGTCCAGCATTTCACTGGGGCTGGGGCTGCTCTGTGCCCAGGGAAGTCATTCCCTCTGGGAACAAGTTCCTCCAGAGTTAGTGACCAACACTCAATGCTATAGGATAGTGGAGACTTTACCTCATTATCACTGGCTGCAGCAAGTCCCT
Organism: Podarcis bocagei; assembly: GCF_964188305.1. Lineage (NCBI taxonomy): Eukaryota > Metazoa > Chordata > Lepidosauria > Squamata > Lacertidae > Podarcis > Podarcis bocagei. The sequence continues at coordinate 24,719,839 of NC_138126.1, read as the reverse complement.
CAGGGACTTCCTCTGGCTGTGGATTGCTGTTCTCATCTGATGCAGCTTCCCGCTGCTCTAGCTCCTTCCGACGAGCTTTCCGACGCCTGGTCTCTGCTCCAATCAGAGTGTCTAGAACAGGTGGAGGCAGCTGTTCTACAGTGTTTGGACTCCGTTTCTGCACAGGGCAACTCCGGTTTCCCTTGTGACAGGCACAATCCACTTTATAGTTGCTGCCCCATCACAAAAGACACAGAATATATTAGTATCGCTTCACAATGTCTTGAGAAACAATATGTAAGTATACCGTTGAGCTAAATGTCTAGGAAAGAGATGGGGGAACTGCTCCCATTATGACCTTTACCACCCGAGAGGCTGAGAATGTAATTTGACAACAAAAACCAAAAAGCAGGGGCACAAATGAAAAGGTCAGTACTGAGGGAAGAAGGGCAAGTCTCCAATAAGCAAGTAACAAACGCTCACCAGTTATTGTACTCATAGTCAAAGGCAATGGTGACCTCTGCATCCTTGGCAATGGATGTAACAGCATATATGCACAGGTGAATCATCCCACCTGCTATCACATGGCGAACCTTCAACACACAAACAGAAACGTTACAATTCCAAAAGTCAAGCATGTGCCACATTGCAAAAGCTGAGTTTCAATGAAGTAGCAGCAAAGCCAGTCTCTTTAAGCAACTGTTAGTTTAGAACAACCAAGTTGTGAAACGTGATGTATACATTTGAGACTGGAAGGATTTGCTTTGCTAGGTAGGGAATTCTGAATTCTGTCGAGGACTGGGATACTTGATGGAGAATGCAGGACAGATGGACCATAATTCCACCTGCTGAAGACCACAATGTCCAAGTGTTTGTCCTTCTGGGGCTACTGGTAAAATATTCTGCAGGATCAATATTGTATAAAGGATCTGAGGATCCAGCACTTTTGGGCTGGTAGGGCGATCTTTGTTTGAAGTCGTGGCCGACCACAAACTCAACCAATACAAGCCAAATTTTCACACCTATCAAAATGCCAAACACCACAGCAACCACTTACCTCTGCATTTGGTGTACAGGAGCGCCTGATGAATCTAGCATCATTACCAAAAGTCCGAGCATCCACACACATCTCAACACTGTTAAACTTGGAGTAGAACAGCACAAAGGGATACGGCCTAAAAAAGAAAGAACAGCACTTGTAACCTTAATGGCAAACACAGCCAAGCCTACAAGGCATCCGTGGAGCGCTGGACGCACCACCGCATAACGCATATTCATTTCTAAAACCAATCGATTGTGGGGAACCTCCCACCCGCACCAGCCCCCAAAACGGTTCCACTTTTCAGACCGCTCAGCATTCTTACTTTTTGAAGAAGTGCCCATTGACCTCGAACTGTTGCCGCAGCATCACTTTCCCACGATACTCAATTATAAGAGTGTCCACAGCCAGATCTCTGGCCGCCCTCAGGATCTTCCGGTGCTTCTGAACCCGTGTCACTCTCCCTAGCTGCAGCTGCCAAGTTAAGAGAGAGAATTTAGGACCCACACGGCAGGGGGAAGGTCCATGTGTATGGCTGCATTTGTTAAAAGCAGCTGAGCAACCAGGGTCTGAGATCACTGGCCATATTTAATTGTCTACCAGAATGCATGAACTGAAGTAGCAGACATGCTCAAGGTAGCATTGCTGGCCAGACCAGGAATATTTTATACCTGAAAAGAATCTTATCTAATGAGCCAGGAAAGGAGGACGGGGAGAGAAGGACTGTCGTTTCATACCTCCCCGAGCTTCACCTTATCTGCTCTCCCCTATGTATAAGCTTGCTTGCATCTAGAGGCAAAAGAGCATCTTTCAAACCCGGGCCTTATCAATGACCCACCACCCTAGCATGCAGCCAACTGGCCTACCGCCACTTGGGGGTCTACTTGTTTACCTGCATCTGAGAGCCAATGACAGTGTTGTTACAGAACAGCTCTGTCTTATTGATTGTGTCCAGCACAGCCGCCTTGCCCACAAACTCTTTATTGGCATTTAGATGGTGCTCCAGGAGGTTCTGTACATCCGCGCTGTATTGGTTAGTGAAGGCTTCTTCATACTGATCGGTCCAGAGCCTTATGCGGTTTTCCCACCCCTCTGCCGTATTCTCATCCAGGGCATGGGCTTCTGAAGGAGAGTTCTGCACCAAAAGGGAGTCAGTTCAATGTCTATACGGCATAAGGGCTCTGTGAAAAGCACCGGGGCTGCTTGTGGTGACAGAGCAGCCTATAACTAGGAAAATAACCACCTAACTCTGTGTGGTCCTTGTTCTCAGCCAGCTTTTTTTGTGGCATTTTCAAAGTTCTCCCCATCCTGGTCTCTACTCAAGTAGCCTCAGGTAACCAGCACAACAGTACTTGAGCCCATTCCAACCACATCGCTTAGAAAACTAATGAGCCCTTCAACGTCTCTGCTCTTCAACATCCCTGCCTTGCACACCAAAGTCCTTTAAATGTGCACCTGTCTCAACAATAATGCCACAACCATCTTGGACCGGGTCAAATGATAACCATGAAGTTTCATACATGCTGATGACCAGTAAGCTGGGCTCAGTAGTCCTTGAGAACAAAACCAGGAGTCATTAATTGCGTTACAGGCATGAAACTGTATTCTGGGATCAGGTATGTGGCTTAACTCACCTTCATCCGCAAAGACTTCCGTGAACCTTCTCTAAAAGCCTGTTGAAAGAGTAAGACAAATGACCATCAGTATTTTTGCCCTATATATCTGTGCTCATTCATGCTAAATAAGGGGCACAGATGCAAAACTGCAACAAGGACTAGAAGAAAAACTGATCCCAGTGTAACTTTCAATGGTAGACTCCCCCACCTCCCTAAAGGGTTGGCTGCCTTTTCCAGAACCTCCCTAGACGACAAGCACGGATTGTCGCAGCTTTGGCCAAGTAGCACTTCCACAAAGCAAAGAACAGGCTCTGAAAGAAGAGCAAAGGAACCACAGCAGAGTATACACAGTTATGCCACCATAAAATCTTTCTGTGGGTATCAAACAGCAAAACGAAATTCCCAAATAAAAACTCTTCCAAGTATCCAGAGTCCCTTCTAAGTAAGAAGAGAGCTGCTGCTTAAGAATTACTTTAATATGCATTATTTTTGTTAGCTTATGCAGGAGAGAATCATGTAAAATGTGTAGAATATTAACCAAAAAGTAACTTTTTATAAACAAATTTGCTTTGTAGGAACAATTCTTCTGTATATGCACAATATAGATCAGCCAGATTTTGCTGCATCCAAACCCACAGTTTTCCACCCATGGGTCTCTATATCCAAAGTCTGAACATTGTGTGGTAAAGGAACCAAAGATCATTTATGCATTGGGAGGGTGGGGTGTCAATTTGAAATGGAAAAAATTAAATGCAAGTCATTTCTTGATGTTGTATGATTAAAATACTATTGTTGTTCTTATTTAGTGGTAGATGCTTAGCATTCATTTTTTTACTTGATGCTGATTGGCTAGAATGCTGGAAGTCAGTTTAGTTCTTACTAATTCAATAATATTAGTTTTGTATCTCCGTAAGTAAGATGCATGTAGAGTCCTTTGGGGTTGTTGGTGTGGTTTTGTTGTTGTTGTTCAAACGACTGCTTAAGCAATCAGAAAAGCCCTCCCTTTCCCCACAGTTGCAGCCCTGCCTGAGCTGTGGGCATGGTGACACAATTCCACTTCAGGCATCGGTGGAACACATTGTCACTGTTCGTGTTCGTTTTGTCCACAGCATCTGTCCCCCCACTACCCCCCCCAAAAAAACCCAGAAGGAGATCATCATCAGGATATGGAAGGCTGCATACCAATAAGGAGGAGATTAGAGGAAAACGACCAGACATCCTCCCAAACGCTTACTTAGTAACTGGCTGGATTCACCGACAACCGTATCTATTGACATACCTTGATTTTTTTGGCTTTTGGTGCCGTACGAGTTCTCTCTGTATTTCTTTTCCTCTTTTTGGGTTTGGTTCTGCAGACCCGATTGACGGTCAGAGTGATGCTCGTAGGGGTGTGTTGTGTAGCAGTGTACAACACTGTGGAGGGAGAGAGCTCCTCGTCCCAGCTCTCAGTTGCACTGCTGTCCCCGCCTGCCGTGAAAAATGTCTTGTTGGCAACTTCCCCTTTGTTCTGAAAAAACTTGTGCCTGCCCTGTCCCACCCCGGTGAGTTAACATTGCACTCTTCTCCCCAAAAGGCTGCAAGGAACAATCATCTTCCACTCACAATGGCAACTTGCTTTGCGCTTGCCCCTTTCAGCTCTTCCATTGTACCTACCCTATACTCTTGAGATCTCAGGTAAACTGGGAAAGATGACAAAGAGAGGCAATGAGACACAGAGCACTCTCACTGCATCAGGGCACCCGCTCATTCAAATCCCGCAAGCCTGGGGGCACTAACTCACCTGACACGTTGTCTTGCTTCCTCCGACGAAGTCTGATCACTTTCCCTCGGTTAAGCCCCCTGCAAAAGGGCAACAGAAACCAAAAGTAGGCATTATTAAGGGTTATATTGCTTAAAATAAATTAACCTTGGGTCTTCAGCGGAACACCAGATCACCTGACATCAAAGTGTTATATAAAGTTAAAATGAATTTAATGGCCACGTCTCGGCTTCACACATTCACGTCCAAGGCCATCGCTTCAGCAAATAATGGGCTGTGTGCCCAGTGCAATATTCATGTTCTCAAGAGCCCCATCTTTCAAGTTTCAGAAAGACCACATTCTTAGCTCTCGTATGTGTGGAAATAAGCCTACAGTGGGTGAAAGCAGAGCCACTGAAATGCCCTGGACCAGTGATGGCCTGGAAGGACAGGAAAGTGGAAAGACATCAGATCTCATGTTCCTTATGACCCCCAAGCCCCCTTCTGCTGCTTGCCAATCTCTGAAGAAGTTCCACCTCTCCTTCGCTATTACTCTTTCACCATTGCATTAGAAGCACCTAACTTCATGGAGAGTTTCAGACACACTCCACTGAGCATAAGGTATGATTATTTAACCAACTGCATTTGGTCAGCTCAAACAAATCACTTTTAGACAATCTGACATTGGTACTATTTATTTGATCTGATGAACTTGCAGGATTTGGCTTCTGGATTGTGAAAATGTGCGTGTTGATTTTGTGTAAGTCAGCTCCTTTGCTGCAGTGACCAATTGAAGGTAAAGAAAATGGTCCACTGAGCAATCAGGAAGCCTCTTTAAACATTCTCCCCACCCCCCTCGTTTCCCATGTATGAAGCTGCCTACAGGCAAGAACTTACCTGCACTTCTCACATTTGATGAGGAAACCATCTTGGGAGAGACTACAGTGACACCAGCTAGGAATAGACTCTGCTTCTGAAGAACTCTCTGTGTCCCCAGAATTCTCCTCATCATGAGAGTGTAGGCCATTCAGTTCTGCACGAGGGATGATGGTCTGGACAGGGGGAGAAGCAGGAGGGGTCGGAGGAGGAGGGGCTCCGTAATTATGATCCTGAAAACAAACATTTGCATCAGTTTTATTTTGAATGCGGGGGAGGAGAGCAAGAGGCATGACTTTACACAACATGTGAGCCCTAAGACACTTCCAAAACCTACCCACCACCACATGCACAGATTTGAGGAGCGACAGGAACTCTGGCTAACAGAGCAAGGACCTACAACTTTGAACTCTCTCTAAAACTGGGCGGAGCAATTGTTTTCTCAGTCCAACCACAGATAAAGAAAGCCCTGATATCCAGGCGTCTTAGCAAAATGTACTAACACTGATTTGAACTACCTATGCTTGTGCTAATGGAAACAAAACCACACTACCCACACACAAGAAAGAAGTACCAGCAGTCTCAGAGGAAATCAGGGGCTTGCAACAAGTACCAAAAAAATCTGCAGGGAAAACGCCTCAAACAGCTCTATGCTATCTTTTCAAGGCACAAAATGTGGAGACTAAGGGGTGAAAATGGCAACCGGGTGGGATGCAGGGGGAGAATGGAGTGTCTGGAACCAGAAGACAGAGTATGTATGCATATGTATAGGGTAGAAATAAGCATCTCAATGTCTGGATACGTCATTTTCTGGTTCAAAGAAGTTATTTTAAACTGTCCCCAAGTTTGGAATGAGAGCTGCTCACAGATATTGACAGAGAAATTCAATAATTTAATGTGTTTGGGGTTCAGCATAAGTATACCCACTCCACCTCCTCAAACCCCCAAAATGGAAAAAAATGCCCCAAACCATCCTGTGAGGACTGAGCATTCTCGATGGGCACGAAATACTGGCTGGCTGACAGGTGTAGACAGGGTGGCAGTGATGGAGAATGAAAAACGATGGAATGGGACAGCTGAAAACCTGAGCCAGCACACTCCACACCATAACATTTCCTTGCAGGTCCCTCTTGCTTTTCTTAAGGCAGAGACCTGCATGTGTATGCAAGCATTCTGCACTGTTAAGCACAGAAAAACTGCAAGCTGTCTTTCAAACTGGCTTGATTCTGAAACCTATGCTTTCAACTTTCAAAATACTGGGGCTTATCAATACACTTTTGGGGGAGGGGCGAGGGGAACTTCATTAGAAAAATCTACCTGCAATCGGTAGGTCTACCCTGGGTAGTAGTTTCTATGAGCAGTCAGTGCTAAAGACCAAAAAGGGAAAAAGAGATGCCCCCCTCACCTTCTAGTCCAAGCCTGCATTTAACAACTCACTCGGCAGGCAAAGGAGGCCAGGTATTCAATGCAGGTGAACGAACAGGCCCATCACTCTGTCCTCCTCCTCCTCCACCAGCCAGTTTGCCTTCTGTGCTGGTCACAGTGGAAAGGCAGCCCTTCCTCTGTGACTGGCACACGGCGGAAGAGCGGTAGACCACTCCTCTTGCCAGCTCCCTCGGCAGAAAGCTTTCTTTTAACACTGTCTTGCTAAGAGGCGGGTAGCCTATGTTCTCATGCCGGCTGATTTTCTGGAAATGCAGTAACTTTGTGGGCTTGTTTACTAGGCTGTTCTAGTTCCATACTTCCCTTTCGCAGTAAGTTGTCTGCAAGCACTAAACAAACACAAACGCGGGGCTAGAAATTCAGTGCCCATGTGTTACTTGGCAATGCTGCCGTCCTCAAAGAAGATATACAGCTCAATCATGCACAAGCCAGGGAGAGGGGATGGGTAAAATAGATGAGTCGGCTGCAGATAAGAGAGACGGTACTCACTGCATAAGGCAGCCCTCGGTAGCTGTGCCTCTGGGAGGCCCCGTAGCCATGACTTGCATACACATTTTTCTCACCAACAGCTGGGCTAGCTTCCACAGACTCTGGGCTGCAGAAAGGGCCAAGAGCAGAACCAATCAGTAGAGGAAGTGGTTCTTTGAAGAAAAAAATTAGCCAGGTCTTAGCAGTTTCTCTCATGCCACACAGATATCCGGCCGAGAATGGACATACCTTTTCTGAGGGGCAAGTGAGGTATGGAATCCATGAAGGCCGGATTCTGCATAAAGCAGGGGCTAGGGAAGGGCGAGTGACTGGCAGCTGCCTCAAAATGAGGCATCCCGGATAAGCAATACGAGCAACCCTGCTTCAGCAAGAGGCAACAGGAAGGTAAAAGCTGCTGACAATGCTGCTCGCTGGATTATTCTGCTAGCTGTTCATTTCACTTTAAACCCTTCGTGGATTTGCTCCTCCTCCTGATCCCCACTCAACTCTATACAATTTGAGATCACCCCGCCACAGCCTCAGACTTTAAAGGGCAATACCTTTCAGGCCACAACGTCTACATACTGCTGCTTCAAATGCAATGAGTTGCTCAATACAGATAGGAGCCGAGACACAATTTTCTAGTGATGGGAGCTCTTGAGAGTACTTGACAAAAATAGGCCAAGAGCTACAGGAATATCTATGACCTGGATCGGAAGGAACTCCGGACAAACTAAAATATTCAGGATACCCTGCTTTCTTATGGGATGATGCGGTGAATTCCCAACTAATTACTGACCGAAAATTGCAACATTCCACCACAAGGTGGCAGAAAAAAATCAACTCAGAATACGGTACTGTACAAAATGGGCAATTAGTGAAAGGCTGTGGGAGTCCTTGTTATAGAAAAGGAAACAGGAAAAGCGTAGGTGATGAAGCCAAAGCCTTGATGCCAGAAGGAGAAATTGCTCTCTTTGGAAGGAGGGGGGAGGACTAAGAGGAGGAGGAGCTGCCGCTGCAAGCACGCATTAGGGATATGGTTCAGGAAATGTCCTTTCTGCAACTGCAGTCAACTTTCAAAAGCTACAGCCAGGAAGAGGACGGGTGGCCACACGGTACTTGCTTATTGGAACTCCTGTCTCTCTCCAAGATGACCGCAAACTCCTCATTCCTAACTACTGCTCTGTTGTGCTAAATTAAATTACAGAGATCTTCAAAACAGTGGGACTGGTAAAACCAGCAACTCCTCTACCTATAGAAGCTTAATCTTGAATCAATGTGTTCCTTTCTTGATACCCTACTAACAAAAGTAGCTTTTCCATGCCCATTTCTACTTTTGCATCCCAAGTCCCTGGAGCTTGCTCTTGAAAATTAATACAACTCAAGCAGAGACCCTTCTTCAAATTGTGGCTACTCTTTGGCCATGAAGGTTTGGTGGCACATGATAGCAGAGCAAACGTTGACTGGCAGACCCTTTACCTACATGCATCTGAAGTCTAGTGCTATGAAACAATCTTAACATAGCTGCTTCTACCTCCACGCTCCCAAGGAGGGCAAGGACAGGACGGGTAACAGCTACAGCCTTTTCAGGGCTCTATATATAAGACGACAGAACGCAAGGCCACTGCAACCTGACAGTATCATGGAATGTGATCCTAAACATTCCCAGTAAAACAAAACACAAAAAACTGTCATCAAAACAAGAAGACCTGACAGAAATAGCTATGAAGTGAGACGTATATTCAGAACAGATCTAACATTAGACAGGAAACAAAGCAAAGGACATTTATTTTGTAGTGCGCTTATTTGCTGAGAATACTCCAGATGCAGTATGATTGAAGCTGAGCTGGACAGGTGCTCAACAAAGCCTGATCAGGTCCGTGGTATGAAACAAAACCAGACACGATATACTACACCGTGTATCCAGATACACAAAAAGATGCAGGAAAAAGGAGTGTTTCATGAATGCTAGCGCCTCACAAAAGCCCACCAAACAGAGGCCAGATACACAGAGCTTTCAGTGTCTCCTGAGTACAGTCTGTCAAGCAGGTGGTTCAAACAGTGTGTCTGGCCCTTCACAGTGCTCCATTCTTGGGAGAAACTGCTGAAGACAAGTGCAGGAGCACAGAACAGCATCAGCAAGGCATGACCCTCTTTCCGTGCCTGACTAAGCTCAACGATCAATTCAACTCCAGGCATCTTCCTTCCTGTAGTGTAGACACTTCATTTGGGTTTTGGCGCAGGAAGTTTCCCACAAGCTACCTTACAAGCCTCCCTCGGGAAAAGAGCCACACTAAAGGGGTGAAAAATCTACTTAACAGTTTGAGATAGGCAAGAGGCCCGATGCCTGAAAGATCCTCCTTACCCACATCACACAGCCATCTGTATCAGCAGCACCATGCAACTTAGGCTACAGGAGAGGAAAAGAAGAGTACCGTCAGGGCTCATGTCTTGCAAGATACCTATCAACCAAGGTATGATACAACAGGTGTGAATTAAAGATCACTGGGAAAGCAGTATTCTAGACAGTGCCTCTTCTTGGACGCAATTTGAGGGAAAGGGGGAAGTGCTTCTGTTTGGTGTTCCGTCGCGATCAAATGTGTGCACCAGATACCATCTCTGCTTTCTGGTTTATCTGTTGCAAAGCTAGCTTACTCCCTGCTATCCCGGGCTCAGCAGGACAGCTCAAGTCTGAACACCGAGGCCTGATTCCATGCCCTTCACACGCTAGCAGGCAAGGCAGAACTTACTCAGATCCAGCAGCCATATCTGAATAAGATGTATCTGGTGTGGTGACTCCCAGAGGGATTGCAATGCTCATGACGTTTGTCAGGGATCACGGAGTCCAAAGGGTAGCGACTGGCGGCTCCAAGGGCGGGGAGCAGCCGCAGAGCCTCGGCCAACACGTCACGGACATGGGGAAACCTGCCAAGGGGAAAAGAAACAATGCACTGCATTTTTGTGTATCATTGCCACAGACATATGGTTCACCCTGCCTGCAAAACCATCCTAAAGTTGAGGACAGTGCAGGCTGAAGGAATGAGAAACTTCAGAGGATGCGTGTTGTCTCTTGCCTCTGCATTACTTTTACATAATCTCCTCTCAAATATGGCCACCTGGTTCACATGCAGATATTTCCTCGTGCCATAAAAGAGAATGCCAAGCACAGGCAAGAGGCCCGCAGGCCTGTCTTGCAAAAGACAGTCACATGGGTAAAACTGCCAGTAGGGGAGGCAGAGCACAACGTGTGTGTGTGTGTGTGTGTGTGTGTGTGTGTGTGTGTGTGTGTGTTTTCAGATAGAATCCCACAGCAGCCAATGAGAAAAGAAAGCAGCATGGAAGGCATTTATTCATTTCTGTAATGATTTATTTCAGAATGATCCTCATGACAACCCTAGTGCCAAAACCCAGTTCCTGAGCTTCACAGATGTGCATGAGATGCAAAGTCATCTCCCAAATCCCTCATGCTCACTTGGGACAAGGTTTAACACAAGAGGAACAGGGGGAAAGGGGCATATCTGACATGGTGGTGAAAGGGGGAACAGTCGAAGGCAGATGGCTGCACAATTGAAGGAAGTAATGAGCCCAAAGGCCGTGCCTCTCTCTGTTTTGTACTCTGATACTAAAGTACAACATACAGTACATGTGCCTCTCTTCAGACCTGAACACAACATGGACATTTAAACCACTGTGTTACTTGGAAATATACAGAGAAGCAGCTACCAGGAAAGGAATGGGCCCTACTCTTTCATATATTTTGCAGAGACAAGTAACTAAACACACACAGATCCACCATTCAGATTTGGTATGCTATGTAATCCGGCATCTACACTCAACTGCAACTAAGTACAGAATGAGAAGCAGCCCTGATACAAAGGCCAACTTGAGGGGGGGGGGGAGGACTTAAGTAAGGAAGGGAGCATGAAGTGAGAGTTGCAGTGGATGGTTCGGCCTACATGCAACCTGTCTGTACCTGCCTCAACAGAGCTCGAGGCCTTCCAGTAAGTAAGAGGATATTTAGTTTGTGCCTTGCAGGTGTATCCAGGCTGTGCAGGGGGGCTCTATCCTTTGGGAATAGATTTGTATCTGCAGAGCAGATCACTTGGGGGAGGTGTTTACTCCCAAGCTCTTGGAGGGCAGCAGGAACTTGTGGATTAAAGCAGGTGGGGAAAGCTCACCAGTAGGTGCTGCTGGCTCTAAAGGGTTCAATCATCGACCATCCACCTTGCCTTGCCACAAACTGCTTTTGTGAAACCAATGGTTCTTTGCCCATGGTAGACATATTACTAATTAACAATCTGTTCATTCCTATTACAGAGAACTTGGAACAGCTGCTGCCCACTGTAGCCTTTCAAGATCTTTCCTACCTCCACAAATCACCCATATACAAGGATGAGGTCTGTGATGTGATCGTGGTGGAATGTGGGAGAAGCAAATAAATGTTGCACTTTCTTTCTGACCTAGTTCCTTTGCACTTTCTTCCCATTCTTCAGGGCTAGCCATGCCATCAGGGCAGCTCTTTGTGTGGGAAACAAGCATTCAAGCTTTGTAATTATTACTAGTACAGGTTGGGCCAAATGCAGAAGGCACAGAACTTAACATGCATCGCTCCCTATGAGCAAGGCACCATCAGGTATCAAATCACTTCACCGATAGGGAAGCCGAGAAAAGGCTAGTAATTGTTCCCCTCTGAAAGAGGGTGTAGAAATATGGATCACATCTTGCTAGGAGGGGCTGGAAAATTTCTTCAGAATGTTTCTACAGTTAATAGCATTATCTGCAGCCATAAAAGGAGCTACATCACATGCACATTTCTACAGAGGAAGTATTTACCTGGCACATTAGAACCTGTGTGTGACCGTGTGCCTGAATATACATACACACACACACACACGAGGTAAGAGAATATGCAATTGCAGATTGTCTTTGGAGTCTTCCATTCTGTCCAGGAATGCTCACTACTGTGTAAAGCAGTGAATGTGGGCTGCACTGGTACTCAAACAAGGTTTTGCCCCACTTATTCACAGGCGAGAGCATGGGAATCCCAGGGGTTCCTTTAAGGTTTGCCAAACAGTCCAAATATGGGTTTGCTTGCACTGAATGGCAAGCACCATTCTGGTTCCTTCTGAGATCTGGCCACGCAATGAAAGAAAGGCCTGCTGTTTCTAGTCCAACAGCCCTAAGCCAGATTCGCAAGGACTTAGGAAGAACATCAAGGCTCATCCTTAATTAAGAAAAACAACAACAGCTTAATTATGGACAGTATCTTGTAGGAGGAACTTCAGTAATGGAAAAGGACAGGAGAATTTAGCTGCTTTCACCCACAACACTATCGCTACTTAATAGTGGAGCACCAACAATGTGCTAGACATGGAACCCAATACCAGTGCGACATGACCCCTGAATAAAGAGCTCACAAAACTAAGTACAACAGAAATAACAAAGAAAATGGGAGCCAACAAGGCTTGATAAATGGAAGAGCAGGGACATGTTTTGGACCTTACAAGTGAGGATTATGCAGAGACTGGAAGAAGCCACTAGGCTGATTCATGCAGCCCTACAAACATTAAGGAGAAGGTCTCACCCATACTACACAACGAGGTTCTCTAGTAACAACAACAACAACACCAGGGCAGGTGTACAACCAGGCTGTCGTACAGGAATTGAAATTACCTGATGCCTTGATCTGGGGATCTGTTCAAGGGAGAGAGGGCAGTATCAATTTTTTCCTGGTAGTGTTATATGGAAATGGCCAGAATAGACTAAATATGCCATCTATATATCAACTCCATGACTATCAAATCTGAAACTGCCTCAACATTCAGGATGCAAGAGCAACAGAATAGTGCAATCTTTGTTTCAGCCATCTCCCTTTATCCTTCACTCCCATCTGACCGATGTGGCTGAGACTTTGGAGGCAAGATGAAGAGCCGGCTGGAACGTTTTGTCTATAAAAACAATAGGACAATGAAGCTCAGTGCCCCCTCCTCTGGACTAGGCTGGGTTCAAACCAAAGGGGCTGCTCTGTGGGGGCTTAATCCTTTTCTGCTGAATCTCATGAGCTGTGTCTCTGAATTCCGAAAAAGAAGGGGGCAGGGCTCCCAGTCTAGTTTGAGCCCCAGACAGGGCAGAAGGATGCCCAGTCATTAGAATTCTATTTGGCCTACATAATGCAGCCAATACAAAGCACCAAACAATCTCAAACATTTCTAACACCCAATAATGGTGATAATGTCCACCTTTCTTCTAAAGACCAAAAAGGGCATGCATCTTTTGAAAACCGCATTGTAAATCAAGAGGGGGGGAGCTGGACAGGAATCAGAATTAGAACTCTCCTGAAAGGTTTTATCAGTCTATACAAGTCTCCCACACTGATCTTACTTTCTACATTGCATAGGGTAGATTCAGGTGACTTCAAGACTCATATGACAGTGAAGAAAAAGCTATACCACCGGTGAGATTGAGGAGAGAAACTCTGAGTGACCCATGTGCAACTTTTACTGTCATCCTCAACACACAGTTCTTAAAGGTAAAGTAAAGGGACCCCTGACCATTAGGTCCAGTCGTGACCGACTCTGGGGTTGCAGCGCTCATCTCGCTTTATTGGCCGAGAGAGCCGGCGTACAGCTTCCGGGTCATGTGGCCAGCATGACTAAGCCGCTTCTGGTGAACCAGAGCAGTGCATGGAAATGCCGTTTACCTTACCGCCGGAGCGGTACCTATTAATCTACTTGCACTTTGACGTGCTTTCGAACTGCTAGGTTGGCAGGAGAGAATAAATAGCCTCTATACAGTGAATATGGTTCCAAACAAACAAACACATAGATTTGCAGCTGTAATCAGGTAATTAATGGTAACTTATGAAGCTACAGACAACTCTTTATTTATTAAGGTATTCATATTCCACCCTAGGATGAAATCAAATTCAAAGCAGTTTACAAATAAAATAGTCATTTGATTAACTGCAAGCTTAAAATGCCAATCATCCACATTTCAAAGGCCAATGGCCTCTGAAGATTTAAGACAGGTTATGATACAGCATTAACTTGTATCCTAGACAGAGCCACATAACATCCAATATCAAAACTGGTGAATATCAAAACTTGGGAGTTCTGTGTATCTATCCAAAACAATGATGTGATGTGATCAGCAGTGATCTGCTGGTCACCCTTCAATCTGGGTGTCACATTCTGAAAATTATCAAGGAAGCCTAGTACTGTATTCAGGCCCTGTATACCTGGTTGGGTGTAAAGGTCAAGTGCAATAATGCATAAAATAGGGGTAGTGACAAAGTCTGTGTTGGATGTTGAACCTGAAACATTGCTTTAAGGCTTGTAGCAGTTTGCATTATGCAGGGGTGTGGGTGGGTGTTCCTAGCATATATAATAGCCAAGGTGAAGAAGAAAAAACCTTAATTATATTTTTCCAAGTTTCTTCACATTTGGATACAGTTATAAACTGCCACATATTTACAAAATATACTGTCATCTTAACAAAAAAAGTTGGGAGAATTATGCTTGCAAGAAAACTGCAGTCACAGTTTTCACTTTTAACATACTAACACAGTGATCAAGATGGTTGACACATAACATTAAACTGAACAGGTTGAGTGATAGCTCAGTTTGGTGTAGAGCATGAGACTCTTAATCTCAGAGTTGTGGGTTTGAGCCCCAAGTCGGTTGAGAGATTTCTGCACTGCAGCGTCGAACTAGTTGACCCTTGTGGTCCCTTCCAACTCTACAAATCTATGATTCTGTGAACTTGTGTTTAGCATGTGCAAATTCTTTGCTCCTCTCCAGCTCCTGGATGCACTGTGTGTGGGAGAAACAAGCTATAAACAAGGCAGAGTCTGGTGGGCCATGTCATGAGGAGCAGGCCCCTGGTTTTGTTTCTCTCCAAACAAACCACGAAGAGGGGCCAAGGTTTGTTCTTGGCCAGCCTATCGTTGTTTGGAGAGAAACAAACCACGAGCCCACAAAAGCTTGGGTTTGCACATGAGGCCCAACACTAGCTTGTTTCCTCTGACCACAAAGCACAGGAAAGAGCTGAGCGAGGAGCAAAACACCTGCATGTGTTAAAACGATCTCTTAATATTGTTTGCAAACTGGGCCACTGCCTCCTTGGCTTCTGGATCACAGCCTCCATATTTCAAACCTTCCTTATCAGCCCAAGTCTCTAGGCCTTGTACAACCACTTCTCCCAACACTTCTTCCTCAATTTCTTTCCCCCTCAGATCTGTGCATCCTCCACATATGCTTTCCCTTCATATTCTTGTTTCCAAATCCACTGGGTTCTTCAGCCATGCTGATAGCTCTGTAAGATCAGCAAAGTAGCAACTACACGCAATTTTAGAGGATTGCAATTCTTTGTCACGCCAGCCCTGAAAATGTCATTCTGAGATGGTCCTGAAAACTGGCTGAAAGCACACAAATATGAACAGAAACTAAGAAAGAGTCAAACAGCGAAAATCAGGAAGAACTAGCATTATTGAGTCAATGATCTAGAGGGGAAACACATGTGCAGCTGATACTAAAGTAGAATTAATGAGAATGAAAATCAGAGGAACAAGCAATTTCAGAAACACACCAAACAACAAAAATGCAAGCCAACACTTCTGGATTCATTTTCCCCAGACCACATTCAGAGGGAGGGGAAACAGCTAAGGAGGAGGCCAGCACAAGGCACATTAGATCTTAGTTTGATATCAACTATAGGAGCGAAGCAGCTGGGGTGGTTTTGGAACAGCACAAAGACAGGCATTATGTCACAGAAGAGGCCCCTGCATTCACTTATAGCATATGGAATAGTGCATCTGACAGAGCAAATGAGAGGAAGGGGCCCAGTATCAAATGCTGCAGTTGCATCCCCTGATTTTTTGGTAGCTTCCCTGAACAATTTGGTGGGATGAGTAAACTTGGACAAACACCACTGCTCACTCCTAACACCACATCAAAAAGTTTTTCGAAAGTCCAAGTACACATCTACTGGATTCAACTCTATCCATATTGATACTCTCAAAGAACTCTAATAGGTTAGTCAGGCAGCACTTATATTTGCAGGAGCCATGCTGATTCTTCTTCAGCACCATTTGTTCTTCAATATGCTTGTTAATGAGAGCTGAGCTCTCAACTGTGGCTCCTAGAAGCTGCCAGCATGCGACAGTGGCCACACCCCAGATACGGCTTCGACTGGCTGGCTAAACCAGATGAGGGTAGCCAATGGGCCTCAAACTCTCAGCGAGTTAGGGACTTCACCTGAATGCGAAGACAGGCTTTGGCAGATTGAACAGATGAGACCAACTGTGGGTCCAATGGTCAAGAAAGTGTTTTCTGCATGTGCTGTAGAGGAAAGTGAGGGGCGGATGAGGCTCGTCAACCTGGGATGGTAGCCCACCTAGGAGAAGGAAACCTCTGTCCTAAGAGAAGGAAAACTCTGGTCCTAAACCTCTGCTGCCTTGTGAGATATCTTCAGGAGAAGAAAAAGCTAAGGAGTAAACCCAACACAAATCCAGAGTGGAGTCCCTAAGGCGGTTGGATGGCACCCTGTACACCTCCTTCTGGCAACTCTTGCAGCCAAGCTGGTGCCAGGTGTATTGCTCTGCTGTTCTTTAGACCACACCAGCGAGGCTGAGAGCAGGGTCTTGTCGTCTGGGCAGCCCAGGACCTCCAGACACACTGCCCAGGCTTGCGTCCTGGCGAGGTCACTTCAGTGCGGCTAACACAGTGGTTTGACTTCACCCCCGGAGGTTCACTCCATTGCCTCTTGAGAAAGACAGGCGCAAACAACAACAACAGTGCTTGATGATTTTGTGTTTAATAATGCTTTTCATATTAGTTTTCCCAGAACAGCTAAGTGGTCTGTAATTTCCTGAATCTCTCCCTACTCCCCTGATTTTTTAAAAAAATGGTATTGCAGTGGCCACTTCACAATCCCCAGGTAAGGAGACTGTTATTAGGGACAAGTTACATAATTTTATTACAAGAACAGCAATTTCACATTTGGGTGGGTGCCATCTGGATCCAGGGATTTGTTAAGCTTTTGACAAGGCCTAGAATTTGTCTCCAACCACTATTTAAATTGTAAGTTTATTAAATTTATTAGAAAAGCTTTATTAAAAAAACTTGGCATCTTACAGCAATTAAAATATACCAAGTATTTTTTTAGAACTGTAACATAAATGTGTATAATAAAATGAGACAACACTCTCTCCCCCCAAGAATGAAAAATAATCAGGAATAGTTAATTAACATTATGCTGATATTTAAAAATCAGCCAATCACATCCCATTAAATGTGTGGGAGTAGAGTAACAGCCTGGAACCACTGTAAAGCAGTATACCCCTCCCCAACTCAGGCAATCTCTCCATAGAGATGCTACAGTAAATACTACTGAAAAGCACCAAGATCTCTCTCCTGGCACGGTTCCTTGCGCATGTCACCCAGGAAAGTTTCTATACCTTAGATTCTTCCTAAGAAAGTTGGTACAGGCACAGGAATCTGAACTACATCTTCTGCATTGAGGATAGATGCAAAGAATTCATTCAGCTTCTCTGCACTCACTCTTTTACTCCAATCGCTCACATTTAACTCCTTTATCATCCAAAAATCCAGCCATCTCCCCAGCTGGTTTGCTGCTTCTAATGTATTTTGAAGAGGGTTCTTAAAAAAGTTGATCTTAAGTGTTTTTTCTGATGCACTGTCTAATTCTTCTTTTGCATCCCTTACATTTCTTTTGCTCAAATTACTGCTCATTTTTGTTCTCATTTGGGCATTCAGCTTGTTCTACACTTTTCTTGTTAGACAGCCATTCCACAAAGTGTAGCCACTTTAATTTTGTTTTTATGCTAGTTGCCTTGTTGGTGGATAAGGCGGGGTTGTGCTTAATAGCTTTCTATCTGTAAATCATAGGACACAGGGTATAAGGCCTGAATAAAACAGAAGCTGGTAGATGAAGCATATGAAAAAGCAGGAGGGGGGGGTGAGCCATTTCAGCACTGAAGGCTGGGCTGGAAATAGATTACAAGCTAGAGGGCTGCAGTTGATTTACATATTTTAGTTGCATGTTGCCAGGCATACTGCATTTACTCTACACTGGATCCTCAGTACTGTGATCGATTGTCTCAGATGTGAAAAACCTGAGTTATCCCTTAAATTATAAATTCAACATCCAGATTGATATTTGTTAGTTGGGCAATCAATTTTTTGCTGCTTTGCTTCCTATTTCTATTATTCAAACGTTGCCACTGCACGATTTTTCAGCCACAGGACAAAAAGCTACATTTACAAAATGAAAACGAGAGTTCTCTAAATTGGGAAAGCCTTCCCCAGTCCTTCTCTGACACAAAAGGATGGTTCAGGGACCAATATGAAATACTTTCATAGTGAGTCAGACTAATGGATCATCTAGTCTAGCAGTCAACCCCAATTAGCATCCGGCCACAATTTATCACTCCAAACTGTCTGGAAGCCTTGATATTAGAATTCTAATTCAGGATATACAGTGGTGCCCCGCAAGACGAATGCCTCGCAAGACGGAAAACTCGCTAGACGAAAGAGTTTTCCGTTTTGGAGGTGCTTCGCAAAACGAATTTCCTATGGGCTTGCTTCGCAAGACGACAATGTCTTGCGAGTTCCTGCTGGTTTCCCCCCCTTTTTCTAAGCCGCTAAACCGCTTATCAGCTGATCCGATCAGCAGATAAGCCGCTAAAAGCCGCTAATAGCGCTAATCCGCTAATCCTTCAATGGGCTTGCTTCGCAAGACGAAAAAACCGCTAGACGAAGAGAATCACAGAACGGATTCTTTTCGTCTTGCGAGGCACCACTGTAACAGTGAAAAAACCTGGATGACCACAAGGAAGGTCCATGCTCTATCATAAGCACCACATGAAAAGGTAGTGACACCACATGTTTTCTGAGATTCACAGGTAAAGGGGGCCAAAGCATCAAGATGAGCACCCATAAATACCTTGCTTTTCAATCCAAAGTGTGTGGGAGGTGGTAGTGGTGGATATGTGAAAGTAAAATACCTTATTGGAAATAGAGCAGGCCTTTGCTTTTAAAAATATGAATCCTTACAAACCTGTCAAGTAAAGTATCACTCCCTAAATTATTTTACGTAGATGGCATTTGGGAGAAAAATAATGCAAACAGCTGAATCATAAAAAAACGGTGCAGTGAACAGACTCAGCTGGACTGGAACTCAAATTCAGATCAACCCCTTCAGAATTCCCAGGACAATCACACAGGCCACAGCAAATTACCGATTACAATGCTAGCAACTGTAATGTGCGCATGATATATATCTGCCACCAAGAGAAGGCAATGCCTGACAAAATTTGCCAGGAACCGGTTGCTAGATTGGAAAAGGAAAGAGCTCTGCATCTTGAAATCTGGCGACAGGCTTCTTATATTCAAGGACGTCATGTGACAGGCCTACTCTGCCTGCTTGGCCACTCCCAGAAAAGGCAAACAAAACCACTCCAGAGTGAATTCCAGCAGGGATTTCAAAGGCAGACATTGCATCAGCCAGGTGTACAGGAAGCAGCTGGGATTCAGAGTCCAAAGGGCAGCTGACCTACTGAGAGGCTCTCAGAGCAAGCTCTCTTTCTGGAATCCTGTGGGAAGGATGAGCAGGAAGGAGGAGAAATGCTTCAGAGACAGAACAGGCCGCATCTGCTTCACAAAGTCTTTGTACTAGTGCTCCGGACCTGGCTGCTCTCCCAGAGATGATGCAATCCCAAGGAACAAGGTCTGCGCCAGAGAGAAGTATTCACAGCCTATGCAGATGGCAAGTCAGCCAAGGGGATCTCTGATGAAAACACGCCCGAGCCAATCCAAAGGCAGCAGCCTCCCTTCCCCACAGCTACCCCACCCCACCATTTGGTAGAGGAAGGAATCCCACATTTCATGTCATTGCCCCCGTGACTGAAGACCGATGGAGGGAGGAACTAAGCATTTATGCTGCCTTAGAATGCTTCCCACCTCAGTCTGTCTGAGGAGGAAGGAAAGGAATAAAAACGCACGCAATATGGGGTGGGAAATACCCAGATCCTTTCCTAACACCCTAACTATAAGCACAGGGCTCTCTCCCATCACTTCCTTGTCAGTAAAAGTCTAAACTCCCCAAACACGTACACAGCAGCTCTGCTGTGACTGGCTGCCTTGGCCCTACTCTCAGAAACCATGCAGAGACACAGCACTGGGAACCATGGCAACACGACACAGTGCAGCAATTATGGAGCCGTGGCAGCTACTCTATACTTAAGGTTCAGCCCCTACCTCCATTATAAACCTGATTTTATTCCTCCCTCCCCTTAAAAGTTACCAGCAAATGATCCTTCAGACCGATCAAACTGATCGTATATGTTTTGCAGGATGCTGCCATGGGGGTGGGGAGAGGGCAGGGAGGGTGGAACAGTAAACTAGAAACCGTTTGGAAAATTTCAGTACAGGGAAGTGGGATCAGCTACTTAACACAAACTCACTCTCATCATCTTGCAGGGTCTGACATGTTGTTAGAAGCACTCATAACAAAATGTAAGCTTGATGGTGCTGGTATGATTCAGGAGCCACAGAATCAGTCCATAGGCTGCCAAATGGACATTTAAGCCTTTTCTGGGCACTCCTAAACAGGTTTACATCATCACTCACATGATTTTGGGGGTCAACGTTCTAAGAACCATCAACGCAGTAAGTACCATGTAACAGCACAACTGGGAGATGAACGGGTAGCCATATTCACTACAGAGAAGTTAGGACTGCATGTTGGTGAGTTACTCTGCTGTAAAGCTTGTTAATGGCTTGTGCACATCTGTATAGGCCTTGCACCCAGCTTGCTGCAGTATCTTTGGGAGAAATTAACTGTTTCTGGGGTCAAATTAAGCCTAAATGAGGCTCCATTTTAAAGTTGCCTAGCCCCTCCCACACACGAATGCTAAGAGGCACTGAAGTCCAAGTATTCCAAATCCTCCTTAATTGGAACCCAGGTTTCTCACACAATCTACATACAATGTGAGTGGGCAGAAGATAGATCAGAATCATTTAAATGACTCCCAATTTTTGTTCTTAAAGAACAAAACAACTGTTCCCACATAAATTAGGCTGCTAAAATGAAGAAAGCTAAGCAGGGCTTTTGTGTGAAAGGACCGTGAACTCAGTTCAGCTCTCATACGGAAAATCAATTCCTAGACTCAAAATATGCTCACAGGCAGTCCGTTTTCTACTTCTAATTCTATGTCTTTTGCACCTGGCTCTGGCTGGGAGATCTTGGGGTTCTTGTAAAATAACAAGGATAAAATCCACCCACCACTGATCAACAAGGCCATGCATATACAGGTAAGGAACTCCAGGGAGTGGTACAAGCCGTGTGTGGGAATGCAAAAGGCTGGGTCCTTAAACTGGTTTAATGTAAAGCAGTAACAAGCAGAGACCTGCCCAAAAATTATGTCTCTGGAGTCAGACATAGACCTCCACTGTAGCAGCACTATGCAGACTACTGAACGTTTCCAAGGCCAAAGAAGCAATGAAGTCTTTTTGGCTATTTAGTAGGCTCAAAATCATGCCAACAAAAACTTTACAAGCCAAAGCTGCAGTGGGCACCAAAAGGAGAAGATGTGAAAGCCTCCTTGAAAGCGCAGTGTGTGTTCCACAAGTAACAAACACTCCTATGAGCTGCTGGCCACAAAAGCGATTCCTATGGTGCCAGGTGCCATTGGCCTCTTCAGGTGTTTATTAGTGTCAGTTTTTCACAGAGCCGGAGGCTATATGGTCAAGAAGAGTCACTGCCTACAGGCTTCACTAAAATCAGATTTGGTATTTTCATTGAGATGTGCCCTGAAAAAGCCAGAACTAGCTTCCCTAAGCTGAATCAGAGAAGCTGAAATAGGCATACAGTGGAAGCTCGGGCGACGTACCGTCCTCCTTACGAACGCTTCGGGTAACAAGCTCCAATAACCCGGAAGTAGATGCTCCTGGTTGCGAACTTCGCCCCGGGATGCGGAAGTTGTGCGCCGGCGGTGCGGTGGCAGCGAGAGGCCCCATTAGTGAAAGTGCGCCTCAAGTTAAGAACGGATTCGGGTTAAGAGCGGACCTCCAGAATGAATTAAGTTCGTAATCAGAGGTACCACTGTATACAGTAGAAGGGTGGTGCGACTGTTGCAAGTACATAATTGTATAGTGTAAAAAACCATACCCACACAACACCATTGCCATGGCTAGAACAATTCAGGAACCTTTTTAAAAAAGCTTTGGAGATCATGAAAGGATAAACACCCAGCCAGATATTCACATGAGAAAAAATGTGTCTTAAAAATGCAAAGCTTCCTGCTCCTCTCAGTGGCTCCGTCGCTCAAGAAGATACCCTTCCGCCCTGGAATGAAAGTGACTACAGTGGTGCCCCGCAAGACGAATGCCTCGCAAGACGAAAAACTCGCTAGACGAAAGGGTTTTGCGGTTTTTGAGCTGCTTCGCAAGACGAATTTCCCTATGGCTTGCTTCGCAAGACGAAAACGTCTAGCATTTTTTGCAAGTTTGTTTCCTTTTTCTTAACACCCTTAATACAGTTGCGACTTGACTTCGAGGAGCAACTCATAGAACGCGGTGTGGTAGCCTTTTTTGAGGTTTTTGGCGATTTTTGAAGCTTTTCCAAAACTTTTCCGACACCGTGCTTCGCAAGAAGAAAAATTCGCTAGACGAAAAAATTCACGGAACAAATTAATTTCGTCTTGCGAGGCACCACTGTAGGCCAAAAGCTGTATTAAGGGAGTAGCAGTTGGGGGGGGAGCAGATATTGCTACACAAAAATAATCACCTCTGCCCAGTCTTAGGTTAAATGGCAACATTCTACACCACTCCCTCTAGTCCACACACCCACTTTATACATTTTCTTCCTTGCCAATCATATTTCTGTACATGCATACAACTAAAGACAAGCAAATACAAGAGTTAGTAAACAGTGTTATCTACATCCCATGACCCTGGAAATTTCCACTAACACTAGGATCACCAACGTCACTTTTGTTATTTCTCCTAATTTCTAAAAATGTTCCGAGGCTCAGACTTCTATGATCAGAGCAAAGGCTCTGTGTTTCGCTATTATATACTTGCAATTGCAAGGCTGGAACTGTAAGCATTTTTAAAAATAGCTATGCCTTCAAAAGAATGTCTGAATTACCTCTTTATTCTGCTTACTAGTGCAGGAGCTGCACAAAACATATCACTACAGAACAGGAAAAAACACTCAGTGGTTAAAACAGAGAAAAGCAAGGCCCAGGAACATGAGATCTGATTACGGTTTTTTAGCATTTGCTGACTTCTGAGGAAGCATAGAGAAGCCAACCAAAGCAGAATGCCAACTGAACAGAGACCAATGTCCGAACTACAATGTAAAAAAAGAGGGAGAGGGATAGGCCTGGTTGCATGTGACACTTAATTTGTGAAGTTCCTTAATTGCAACATAGCTTGCTTGAGAATTCTATGACGACTTTGGGGACACGGCAACAACCATTCAAGGGAGGCTAAAGGAACAATGAAAAGGACTTTTGGCTTCCATCTATCAACCAAGTGAAGCCAGGTCTATTCTTACATGTCAGGAACTACATTCTTAAGGTCACAGCAGACACTGCATAAACTGGCACGTTTCAAGAAAGGGGATATGTGATCTGGATAGCAAGAGAGAGGCAGGTGATTTGTCTGAAGAGATTTGCCAGCAATGACAGATCACATGCAAGTGTGACCAGTCAATCCTGTGAACAAGGAGAAGGAATACAGAGCAGAGTTGCAGGTCTATCAGAACTACCACTAGATGATGAGAGTAGAAAGCAAAGAAAATGTGTGAGTTGGGAGTTTGGGTGTACCCCTAAAAAGGCTGGTTCTAGCAGACATTGTGGCATGACAAGAAGTGCCTTTCTGCCCATTCTGTGGTGATCTGAGCATGGCTACCTGTTTGTTCACCAGTGGCCTGAGAGAAGTGCAGCAGATTTACGTCTACTAGGGATTAAGCTCCACTGACGACCCTGGGACTTGCTTCTGACTCAACGTGCACAGGACTGTAATGAACAAGTGGCAACAGCCTTAATCCAAACAAATAAGGGAACCCAAGGCAATCATTTTGACTTCAGTACTGCAAAGATATGGCAGTTTACTATTTCTCTGTCTCAGTTTGCACTCTGGAATAAGGGGACACCTATGACTATTAACTTGCAGTGCAGAAGAAGTGCACAGACAACTGTTAAAGGGACTGTTCTTGACTGGTATACTACCACCTCTCACCTCAACAATGGTCTGAGCAGAGAGCTTAACTTAAAAGCTCTAAATTTATAGCGCAGAAATATAATGTTGATACTTCCCGCTCTTCAAACTTTTTAGGAAGCATAATTTTGGGATGTACCCCTTATTCAACACGAAATATAATGTTGATACTTCCCGCTCTTCAAACTTTTTAGGAAGCATAATTTTGGGATGTACCCCTTATTCAACACGAAGATCAAGGCTATCAGACATCCAGAATCTACATTTTATGCTGCTGCTGATTTCAGCATAATTATCCTATCTTAGAGAGGCTTTCTGAAAATCACAGCAACATTAACAACACTCCCTCATTAAAGTAGCATGTGCTTCACAGGTCATGGGCACGACAGACTGCAGTCAGAATTTGAAAATCGCCAGGCATATTTTGCAGCTGGCTATCAGCCACATGCGACCAAGTGAAGAAGCCCTGGCACCAGGATGGCAACTGATGTCTCCACCATCTGAGGTATATGCCTGGGGATCCTTGGATCTTGACTGTTCTCACAATTTCCCCAGCCACTCTGAGCAGCTTACAGCATATATAATTTTTTTAAAACATCAGACATTAAAAATTTCCTGATACAGGCCTGCCTTCAGATGTCAACAATGAATTCTATCCACTGTATTTTATCTGCACAACCAGAATGAATTTCAGGAACTAAAAGTTGTATTGAAAAATACAACTCTCGAGTTGTCTGGCCCCAAAATGGCAACTAGGTTTTGTGTTTTGGTTACTGTAACCCTGTTTTAAGGAGCCATTTGGTGCCTAGCTTATATATCTGAGGTTCTGTATACCTGAAGGAGCGTCTCCTCCCCCATCATTCTACTGGACACTGAGGCCCAGCGCCGAGGGCCTTCTGGTGATTCCCTCACTGCGAGAAGTGAGGTTGCAGAGAACCAGGCAGAGGGCCTTCTCGGTAGTGGTGCCTGCCCTGTGGAGCGCCCTCCCAGCAGATGTCAAGGAAATAAACAACTCTCTTTTAAAAGACATCTGAAGGCAGCCCTGTTTAGGGAAATTTAATGTTTAATGATGTATTGTGTTTTTAACATTCGCTTGGGAGCCGCCCAACGTGGCTGGGGAAACCCTGTCAGATGGGCAGGGTATAAACAATTATTATTATTAATAATAAATTATTATTATTATTATTATTATTATTATTATTATTGCAACACTGATCAAAGTACTTGTTCTGCATGCTAACTCTGTGTTAATCACAGTAATGACCCACTGCTTTTATCATCTTCAACCATGGTGACCATATCATAATGAAGGGCTAGGGCAGTGCTGCTGCCCCTTCCTGGAGACTCCCACCCAAAAAAGGGCAGATTCTTCATTTACACTCCTGAGTTATTGATTTCTGAAGATCTTGACCAAAGGCTTATTCTTCACAACTCTTCATCCTTATGCAAATCATTCCAAAGCAACTCCCAAGTCTTGGAGTTTTCACATACTGTACTGCATCTCTGAATTTTTCTAGTTTAGTGTCAACATATTCATATATATGGTTCAAGGAGATATACTGTGTGTGTGTGTGTGTGTGTGTGTGTGTGTGTGTGTGTGTGTGTGTGGAAACAAATGTACTGAGGAAAAGCTAAGCCAGAGAAAAGGTTTCTGAACTTGCTTTTAATGAAGACCTGCCTGGCTATCCAACATTCATTCTTAACTATATTTGGTATTAGGAAGCTGCTTCCATCGCATCAGGATCTGCTTCCATTCTGCAACTCCTGTAACTGGGGCCCCAAACACACTGCCTCCACTGACATGTTCCATACCTATCACACACATCCCCAACACAGCAAACTCCCTACATTAAAACAAGAGTCATCTGCTCTGTCAGTTTTTAAAGCTCTGACTCATCTGCTTCCCCCTTTCTCCTTAAGGCTAAAGCAAGAAAGGGAGAAAAGACCTAAGAAGAAAACCTAACTTTCTAGAGTCTCAGGTAAGCAGATTCTACCACAGTTCTTTGCTGTATTCTAAGGGGAGACATTTTGCTGCCTAGAATCAGTGCTTTCTTCCAGGGGAGAAAGGGAGCTGCAACACTGCTAGACAGAGTTCAGCTGCTGCAACGCAGCTGCTACTTGTAGAAAAGGCTACGGATTTCCTCTCATGCCTCCAAAACCAGCAGATTCTACTACTAATCTACTTCCCTACATTCTCAGACATAGTCTCATTAACTGTTTCCTCAGCCAGTCGCAATATGCAAGAGGATCTCCAATCTGCAATAATCAACATCTTTAGCTTACCTAGAAGTCAAATGTCCCACTTCAGCTTAGCCATTGCAGAAAACTGAAGGATTCTTAACACCTAAGCTTACATGATTTTTCCTGGAGCAAGGGTTTACACAATGTTGGGAGAGTCAGACAGGTTTTCAACGATCATGTCGTGGGAAATTATGAAGCTCTTACAGATATCCTGGTAGTTTTGTGCTACAAACTACCTGCCCTGTCTGGAACTCGCAACGGTTCATTCTAGTGGCCTGCAACATCAACACAATTAGCAGGCTGGTTCACTTACAACCATATCAGTGCAGAGGCCCTTTCAAAATGCTCAGAAAACTTTAAGAGTGATTTTTGACCAAGAGCAGGATTCCAGCATTTATGGGGTGAAGGAAACAAACCCAAGAGATATAAACCAAGCTAGTAAATGCAACACTTCAAAATCCCATTCCTGAAAGTAAATGGACGATAGATGTAGATCAGATTCACCCTAACAAGTCTGTACTGAATGTGCAATAGAAGTCCTCAGGCCTGGTCCTTATGGTTTCTTGCTGCCGACATGCGTCAGTGAACCAAGAAAACTAACTTTAAGAAATTAGGAGTTAAGCAGAACAGACACTAATTAAATATAAAGGTAATAGGACTGCAAAATAGGGTTTTCCTCCCTCTGAATGTGTGTAGATAGATGTAACTATCCTTCAAAAGCCAATGTTCCCAGTGAAATAGACCCCTGTGCCCAAATTCTCATGTTCCAATAAAGGTGCCAGAGGACTATCTTCTTTTCTGTTATGAACTACTGTTCTGAAAGATGCAGTCTGGTTAACCATTCAACTAGCATTTAAAAGGAGGGAAAGCACTTTTAAGATATTACAGGTTATAACTCAAGACTAGGGATGGATTGAATATGGTACAGAGCTGTTAAACGCCTGACTTTACTGGAGAAACCTTCATGCCCCAGCATGCTATAAGCGTTAAGGTGGAGTGCAGCATGTGGGGATTTGTAGTGTATACTAGCCAGCAATGCATACTTAAAACAAGCTACTGCAGATCCGCCTCTGACAAGTTTTCAGTGCAACCACCCCTCTGACTGGACTTTGCTAAAATTTACCAGGCTATAGATATATTACATTATCTTTTTAATGTCTACGTGGGAAGCCTATGGCCCTCCAGCTGTTCTGGGGACCACGGGTCTCATAATTCCTGACCATTAGCCATTCCAGCTCATGTCCAACATGTGGAAGGTTCCCCATTCTTGATATAGGACAGATGTTCTAGCCTCAAGTTCTCTCCAGTTTCACAGATTTTCCCCCACATATAGAGATGTACTGTCAGATCACCATCAGCAAGTCATTGAAGAGTGACTTATCTTCAGAATTTGTTAGCAAGCCACTGAATACACCACAAAAATACTATTCATAGTCCGTATTTAATTAGAATTAGGGGCAGCTTTGTGGTAAACAAATTCCAAACAGTATTTTACTTTCCCTTTAGTAGTACTGGACACACATAGCATGAGATACTAAGCCCACCCAAAGTAAGGTCTGACACAACAAAATCGCAAAAGGAAGAAAATACTATCCCCATTTCACAGAAATCAGACTTTTCCAGAAAGGTGAAGCTAACAAAGCTGGAAAGTGACCCAAATTTGCTAAAAGATCAACAGAAAAACCTACCTAAAAAAACAACAACAGAAGTTTTCAGCACACAAGATAATTCTAGTTTTTAAAACTACTATCAACCGATGTAGTTCAACTAGTACAAATCTGTGCACAAAAGATTATTTCTATTTTATCAAACCTATTTCAGTCATAGGTTAAGTCAATTAAGAACAGATTGAAGCTAATCCGAAATAAGCTACTCTTAACACCAAAGTAAGTGTCCAGTCAAGGTTGGCATCACTTAAAACCAGGACAAGTAATATTGTGAATTTTAGGTTTCAATTCCAACCCAACTTATCTGGGTGGGAATAAGCTCCTTGAACTCAATAGGATTTACTTCTGATATAGTTAGAATTGGGCTGTAAGGTACTAAGTACAGTATCAAGAAATGAGGCCCATCACTGCTGCCCCACCTCCAACTGTCCTCTTAACAATCATAACTGCCGCTGAAACACATTTGATGTGAAAATATCAGGAAGGCATATGGCAACTCCCATGACGACACAGTTTACAGACTTTCAACATGCATTCAAACAGACTTGGGAACACAACTCAAGTTTATCTCCAGATGCAAGCCTGACCTAAGCTATAACACACAACGACAGGCAGGTCACAGGGCACCCTAGGAGTCCCAAAAAATATATTTTAAAAAATGGAAGATACATTCAATCTACTGGAGGGTTCTCACAACTCTCCACTTCACTCCATGAAAATGTTTCAAAACTAACTATGTAATTTAGCCCACAAACAATCAGGGGAAGCAGCATTTATTCTACAGCAGGCATAGGCAAACTCGGCCCTCCAGATGTTTTGGGACTACAACTCCCATCATCCCTTGCTAACAGGACCAGTGGTCAGGGATGATGGGAATTGTAGTCCCAAAACATCTGGAGGGTCGATGCCTGTTCTACAGCACTTATTAAAAGCAAGTGACTACAGCAATATACATTGCAGTTCAACTGATGCAACAAGAACTTAGACCCCAGTTACCTTCAGTAAGCCACAACCTCTCTACTTTATATCCCAAACAACGTGAGATTCATGAACTATGCCATAGGGTTGAAGGGCTATGTAAAACAAAGCAATGATGATAGGGATCATTCAAGAACATCAGGCATCTAGGGGAAGAGCACAAGTAACACAGATGTGACAATTTGTGACAAGGAACAAAGTGAAACTAACTGAAATGTGATACCACTCATCCACTTGTGTCTCAAAAACAATAATTTAATACCTGGTGCAGGTACGTATATTCTCTTGACTCCGCCCCCTCTCCACACTTGATTTATACGTAGTAAAGGAAGTTATACACTGGTCTATAGCATTAGTATTACTAGTACTAATCAGCAACAGTACTAATAGTATTAGTAAATTAGTCCTGGACTATAGTTCGCAGGAAGTATAAATAAGAATAAAACTGACAATGGAGGTTAAAGGTGTAGTTTCCTTCTCCCACCCCTCTGAAAACGACCTACTTTCCGGACAATCTTATAGCCTGCCATAGGTCTACAGCATAGGACACAAATCTAGATAACATATGACTTTTTGAATGTTATCAGATTAGGTAACCTGGAAATGAATTTTGTTTCCCAGTAATGAGGAACTCATGCTATGAAATTTCAGAAACGTTCTTGTGACCTCCATCTCAGGAGTGGTCTATATGGCTAGGAGCACTCTTCATGCCACACTTTCTGTGTTATATGGCTCAAAACATCCATTTTCTAGCCCAGGTTTAGCTGACAATTTTGTCATGGCATAGGATGCAATAGAATCTAACTGACACACCTTGAGGTCCATGGGCCCTGAAGGACTAACAAGAGTAAACTTGTCTGCATCAAACAACAACAGCAACTACAGCTTTAAACATGAGGTGTTGCTTTTAGTCACACTTGCATAATTTCCTAAAGTCGCATTCAACTAGCAACTTGTCAGTGCTTCATTTCACTCTTTCGATCCAGAGAAAGGCATTAAGATTTTAAAAACATTTCAGAATAAGAAATGCTTCAGCAGCTTTCACATGGCTTTCCATGCTCTTCAGCAAATTTCATATCTGGGGCTATAGTATGAATGCACAAAAGCCTCCACTATATAATACATGCCAAAAGAAACTCTTTTAGTGGTAAACAAGTTAATCTGAGCATTATAAACTGATTGAGCATGCTATAAAAGCACTGACTAAGATTCCCAGCAACGTACTCAAGTCCTATCCCCCAAGCAGAGTCCAGTAGGACAAAAGTAACTGTTGAATACTGTCAGTGTGGAAAAGGGAAGGAATCCTCCATAGTTAGAATAGTGTCAAACTTCCACCCCTGGCTTTGTTTAGCCAGAAGGTAAAAAAGAAAGAACGAGCTGTGGTTTTCAATCCATCTGTATGTACAGAAATACACTTTTCTCAGTTCTTCCAGATAAAAAGGATCAGGCCTAGTGAAATGTCATTAAAGTTTTTCCCAAATTTTCCTCTGCTATGATGGCTTGTAAGCACTCACTAACCGTTTGCAATCCATGTGCTAGAAGCAACTGCCAGAGACTGCCATTCCTTTGGGATACTGAAATACCTCAGAAACAGAGAAATCCCTACTCTACTATGATTCTAATGAACAAGCAGTAAAGCAGAAGGAGATATAGATGGATAGATAGATGAAAAATATTCTTCTTTGAAAATGCACTACCATCACATAAGTCCCATTTTGTTCTCTGAAAGAGATTTGTTAAACCAGCTGTTAGAATAACTGAAAAGCCTGATATTTGCTAATTAAAGTATTCAAGACTGGGTTCTTAATTTTAAAAGATTCAAGCACAACATTTAGGCTACCCCTTATCATTTATCTGGGATAAGACATCACTGCAGCAAGAACCCTGATAATCCAGGTTCACAAAGAAGAGTGAAGGACATAGCAAGACTGTAAAAACTTATATTGCCTAACTTTCTATTTTTAAAAGTCACACAAATTAGATGTACAGGAAGTGAGACTATAAGCAACTGTTTTTGTCTTCAGCAGGGATGCTCCCAAAATAAATGAATTCCAGAACTTCTGCTCAAGGAATCCATTCAAGTGCCTCTTCTGCACTAGTGTAGTCCCAATGTCCATCAGAGAAAATTGCTCCAGAATTGTCCCTAATATGAATAAAATTTGCCAGGGCAATGACTAACTTTTCAATTTCTCAAACTCGATGTATTTATTTTCAATTGTCAATACTTGAAAGCCAGTTCCTTATCTGTTAGCCATTATTCAACCTGAGTAGCCAACCTTTATCAATTTCATTCAGTTCCTCCACCTTATAGGATAAGCTCTTTGCTAACACCATTCCAATTAAAGCCATTTGTTCAATACCGGTTTCTATTGCCCCTATGTTTCCTATAAGTCAACATCCCCACAAAACTGCATTGTTGTAGTGTTATTGCAGTCTGGCTTAAGGTACCCAAAATGTGTGCTACCTAACATACAAAGGGCACCAAGCATCTTAATGTAGGCAACCACACCAGTGTGGCTTACAAACTGAAATTCCATTTGATAAAAGATGTGAAATTGGGGACAAAAGTGCAATTCCATGGATCTTGACTGTTTTCACACACTAATACCACATCCTGTAGAATTCTATCAGTAATATTTTAACTGCACAATCATAATGAATTTCAGGAACCAAAATGATTTTCTGTGGAACAGGAACAGTGAACAATGTTAAGGTTAATTGTTGTAGCTTGTCTTCACCATCCCCAGCCCCTGCCCTGCTCACAGTTGTGAAGACTACAGTATTCTTACATCATGAATGGTCCATGTCACCATTTAGAAAAAGAAGTAGAAATAGGTCAATATATATGTGGACTGTTCCTGGATAAAGTTCTCAAAGTTCTTAACCTAGCTTAAGGTTGTAGCTTAAGCCAGATATTTAACTAATAATCAATCACGGTCAGTCCATCATTTGAAAAACAAGACTTTAGAGCCATCTTATCCCAAAATAGAACTAGACATTCCATTTTGGCGACTGCAACATTGGTTTAATGAGCCATTTGCCCCCTAGCTTATAAATCTGAGTTTCTAACAACAATTATGATGTGAAAAAATAATGTTCTGAATGAGAAAAGGAATGGCCCTACGAAAGGGGCATCAAACACAAGTTGGTTGAAAGGCCCAGTGAATACTCAGAAGCCACATGCTCCCTGGCATGTTCCTTAATATACTTAAGCTTCTAATTTAGAGGGAAGGGAGGACAGAGTTGACTGATAACAGGCTATCCCAGCCTTGAAAACAGTTTAATATTTTCTGTGGAATACAGAAGAGGAGCTCCAGGCCACGTTGAAGACCAATGAAGGTTCTCACTACAATTAATTCTGTTTGTGTCCTGAATGGAACATGCAGCCATTAGCTCAATTTCAGTGGTATTCAGAAATGAAATCCAAGTGAATACTAAAGATCTTTGGGCACTGCTCACTGACAAGCTCAAGGGTCTACTGCAGTTGCTTTGGAGCAGGGAACAGGTGGCACACATTTTTGCCTTTATCTGCTGTTCTTTGTATTGCTTTACTTCTGTTTCTACAACCAGTTAGGAAGCTATCATCAAACTGCTTACTCTGAAGTATTATTTCCAAATGAGCTCAACAGAATCACTCTAAAAGCCACTTCAAGGTTTACAGTGGTCTTCAGTATCATAGCTAAAATTAATAGAAAAGCACTGTAAAGTCGTTGTTTTTTTAAAAATTGTAGCATCTGAGTCAAGCATTTTTTAGCAAAAACGTTCATTTTCCTAGAACCAGCTAATACCCTTGACACTCAAGGCGCAGAAACATCAAGAATTTTATCAGGATTCCTCCAACTGTGTGAGGGGCGAAAACCAGCATGTACAGATATTAGGGCTCCTAACATTTTGAGTCTCAGGAATACGAGTTATTTTTTCAGTTTTACAAATTCTCATATTGAAAATGATCCTGAACAGTATGGTATATTTGAAATTTGAAATATTTCAAATATACCATACTGTTTGGGATCATTTTCAATATGAGAATCATTTGTACTCAGTCACTGTAGGATAACACTGCCTAGCACAGCAATACAAATATATTTCTTCATGAGAGAAATCTGCCAAAAGGAGTTGCAGCCTAGACTTATGTGTTAAAGCAGCTCTGCAGGTTTAAAAAAAAACACTTTTTAATATGAAAAACCCTGCAGCTTGTTTTTGCATTAATGTCATATTATGAAACCAGGATACAATTTTAAAGTGTCATCGTTTTCAGTATAAATCATCACAAATGCCACCCTTTAATGTAGGCAAATCATGCCAGATTCACATTTTCAATGGTGTTGAACATCTATTCCAGGGGTTCTCAAAACCACAATCTTAACAGCCTCCACCAAAACCAACCAAATCAGAGATTTAGCAAGCATAATCACTTAAGTCCTAGACAAATGGATCAAATCATGGTTGAGGGGCACACATAATGTGTAAACATATAACAGCACTTGCAAGGAAAACTCCCCTCCTCCTCCATATTGTCAGTTATGGATATTAGGCAACTGCCCATGTCTTACCAACCAGAGGAGGGCACCTCAACACTCTGCTCCCTGACAGATCCAGCACACAAGACAATGTCAAGGAGGAGCTCTGTCTTCCCCTTACAACTGCCAGTGTCTCCTTAAGAAAGCCTGCATCACAGTGTTTAACCATGGGATTAGACTATGGTGACTGTAAGACTTCAAGAAACAAGTATATTAAAGCACCACAATACTTGAGCAGGAGCAGATATTTATAAGCACCAGAAATAGACCACTGTTGTATTATACGGGGAACAGTGTACTTGTTGTAAACCTGCCTCAAGCAGTTCCATGTATGCTTTGCCCAGGTACCTAGCTGGAAGGGGCCATTCTTTCAAATGGGCTCTGCTGCCACTTGCAAAATGTGTCATATTTTGACTGCACTCTCTGAATGGAAAATCCTCTCAGCGCTAGGAGGCTAGTGTCTGCTATACACACCCATTGCACAAAGCAGAAATTCCTGTCAATAAGGCAAATGGGGCCCAGGCAATGTAAGGGGAGGAAAGAGACCTACAAACAATAAGCAAAGCATCTGGCTCTCTGATTTACTGGAAGGGAAGCTAAAGTCAGACAAACTGTAATCACAGTGCTGCATCTCCCACTTCAGAAAGATCAGATCAGTTCTTGCAATTGCAAAGGCTATAAAGGAGACAGACATCCCTGGATATTCAGGCCAAATCCTAAAAGCAGTCCCAAAGACTGTGACAGAGATGGGTGAAAACTCAATTTGCATCATCCTAGTTGAAAGCTTGCATGCCCCAGAAAGAAGAGTCCCATCTCAGTGCATGAACCAGCCATCTCCTAAGTGCAGCACTAATGGAGGTTGTGCTGCTGTCCTTCCCTGGAGACAGCAGCCAACACTACTGAAGCTTCTCACGTAGCAACCAGAGCTCCAGAGCCAACATTAGCTGCTTGTCAACGCTCTGAACGTTCACCCACAGGATCCAAAGCAAAGCAACAACCTCGGTCACCTCTGCGCTGCAAGACATAGCTAGCAAAACCGACTTCCTGGGCCAGCTGGAGGGGGGGATGGGGCAGACTGCCTGATGTCACCTTCATAGGTGAAAAGGGAGAGTCCTGAACGCCATTAAGGAAGTAGTACGTCTTTGTCTAGTCTGTAACCCATATCCTCAAGTGTTGACAGCTCATTTGGAAAACATTTTTGCAATCAGGCCTATGTCTTCACTGCCAAAAATCATGGGTTTTGAGGCCATGGCCCCATCCCCCTACAATACAAAACCAATTCATTGTGCTGCCCACAGCCTCTGCCTGAGTGAGCCTTAAATACTCCAATTACATAATGGGCCAGGGAGAGAAACTGCAGGAGGCCACACTGCAAGGGCCATTATCTCCTTAAAGTAACACCAACCTCAGCAAAAGGAATCCCAATAGCATATTTTGTTCCATTCTGCAAAAATCTCCCTGAGCATAGGGGCTGCTGCCTGAAGTACAGTACAGGAGACCCCACTGGTTAACTGCAGAGACCAAAACCTCTCTCAGCTAGGTACTTTGCAAGGAAGAAGCTCCTGACATTCTCTAACCTCACCAACCACTTCCCAGATTGCTAAACAAACCATTCCCCAAAACTGTAAAAAGGATTTTTGTCTCAGTTCAAGGCAGCTCTGTTTCAAGTAGCTGGCCACTGGCACCCCAAGGACAAGCTGCTAAAGGGAAGAGTGGGGGTAGACTATGACGACCTTGCCCACAGCACTATTATTGTGTTTACAAGGGGCTGTGTTACCACTTAAGACGCAGAGATCAATGCAAGAAAACCGAAAAAAGTACCCTGATAGAGCACACACGTCAGACAATGAAAAAGTTGGGGGAGGGGGTCCATACTGCAGCCTCCAGCAGCAGGCAAGGGAAAAGGAGAAGAGGATTATTAAAGTGCACCACCATCGCCACACAAGCACCATGAGAAAGCAGAAAATGCAGGTCAAACACCTCCTCCCCCGTTGCCTGAAGGAGCCAGCAAGTCAGAAGCAGACAGCCGAGGAAAGGGAGGGGGCGGGAAGGGAAGGAGCAGCAGCAGCAGCTCAGGGGAAGCTGCTTCAGCACATGGAGGAGGAGGGGTGGAAGCAGAGGGGAGGCAATGGTGAACTCACAGAGGAGCACAGACGGGCGGTCGCACGCACACACACATACACACACCCTTTCCTGGCAAACAGCTGCTTTGAAGTGGAAGCCATCGTCCCAGAAAGGGATTTTCCCACATTCTCACAGTAGGCTTTCCACAGAAGATTGGACCGGCTACTTCCCCACCTCCAGCACGACCCTGCTCCACACACGCACACATACACACTGCACCGAGAGAATCCTGCCTGGGAACCCGAAACAGGAATGAATTCAGAGGTTCCTTCAGACTACCACCCCTCCCCCACCACCCATTCTCTCCCTCTCACAACACACAGGCCACTCTCCCTCCCACCCCCTCCAGGACCAGACACGCAGGTTCGCCATGACGCCCCCGCTCTCCGCCAGCGCCTGGCACCAGGCAAGCTCACCCGCACCCCCCACGGCGAGGAAGGTGGGGGATGGGTGGGAGCGAAATGGAAAACAGTCCCACCACCTTCCCTCCCTGCGGGAAGCCCTCGGCGGGGATTCCCACTCATGGACGCACCCCCAATCTCTCACATACACACACACACACACACACACACAGACACACAAAAAAGGGAGGTATATAGAAATATATACACACACCTATGCACTTTTGGGGGTATCTGGATGTAAAGAGAGGAGTGCGTGTGAATGTATGTATATAGATATATATGCACACACGTATATGTATATGTATATACATTCACACGCACCCCTCTCTTCACATCCAGATGCCTCCAAAGGTGCAGGGAAACCGGGGTGTCCAACGCAGGCCAGGGAGTGTGACCTCTTTCTTTCCCCTCCGACATGCGGGAGAGGCTCCACTTCCCCTGGAAGAGCCAGGCTGAGGTGCTTTTCTCTCTCCCTCGCCCTCCCCGCCCCCCACACCCCTAAACCCCCCACAGCAGGGCAGAGAATGCATGGAGAGAGTTCCGGGGCAGCTGGAAAGATGCGGGAGCTTGAAAGGAGGCGGTGAGAGAAGGGGCTGGAGCAGAGGAAGGACCACCGAGAAACAACCCCTCACCACCACCATAAGTTTCCCGCCCCTCCCCCTCCATGGGTCTCTTTCCCACCCGCCTCCCGCCTTTTGAACGGGTGTCCCCTCTTCACCCCACACGCCCCCTTTTTCCTGCTCTTCATTTGCCTTGGCTGACCTGTCCGGCCCGTTGCCCGGGCCCCCGGCACTAGGCCCTGCTGGGCGCCACGGTGTTTCCTAGGCGGCAGGCGGGACCGAGAGCTCAAGCTCCACAGAGCAGCGGCCGCGGCCCCTCCCCCTCCGCGGCACCAGCGAACAGCCAACAGCTCCTCCTCAGCAGGCCGGGCGGAAACGGCACTGAGCGCACGGGGATTCCCAGCGCTGGCGCCAGGGGCGCCCCAGCCACGCCCCCCGGCCCCACTCATTGGCCGGCTTTTCCGCGCGATCTCCACCCCCTCCGCTCTTCCTCCCGCCCCCGCCTCTCCCGACTCCTATTGGGCCCCTTCTCTTAGGGCTGGCGGTCGCCCCCATCCCGTCCCCCTGTAAGCCCCAGCGGCCCCAGCCGCTGCTCTATTGGTTGTTGGAAACGCCACTCAGCTTCGCGTCAGCCTCGGCAAAGGCTATAAAAGCAAGCGCGGCAGCTTTCCCCGGCTCAGAGCAGTGCGGGTGCGGTGGGTGGATGGGTTCTATAATAGGGAGGAGAGAGAGAGAGAGAAGCTGTTCGGGCCAGTTCGGCTGCTGCCCGCGCCTCTGCGCACGTGGGTCTGCTGCTCTACGTGCTCAAGGGCGAGGCAATCTTCCGATTGGCTCGTCTTTAGCCAGTCCCACGTGGGGTTAAGTGCTGCTTGGGGACACGTGGCATGGGAGCGGGGTTGGGGGGGAGGGGCCGGGCTCAGCTCTGGCTCCGGAGGACGCTTCTGTGCATGCGCGCCGAAGAACCGGTCTGGGAGGAAGAGCTGGCTGCAACACGGCGCATGCACCCTCCTCCTGGGTGGCTGGGCTGCAGGCGGGCGGGGGTGACTGCAGGGGAGATTCGCGCCAGGAAAGGGGGTGTGTGCTAGGCTGGAAGCGCTCTCGTTACTTAGGGCAGGTTACGGCTCGCACTGCTGCAGGATGTAATGCGGGCTTTGCCAATAAGCCCTATTGTGGCGGCGGCGGCGGTCCTCTCGTCTTTCTACCGTCCGCCTGCTGCCCTCCCCACGCCAGGATCGACTGTCTTTGCCTGCTCTGCATCGCCTCACGTCCCGTCCCCCCCGATCTTGTAGCCGAAGCCTATAATGCACGTATTTACTCGGGGCCCTGCCGAATTAGCCGGGATTTGTTCCCAAGTAAGCGTGCACAAGATTTGGCGGCCCTAATAATTTGTAGCTTACCCTGTCCACACACATGCCCAAAAAAATCCCCCCCCCTCTTTGCACAGGTTGCCTTCCCTGAGAGTAGGAAATCCTCTGAGGGAAGGGCCGGTTTTCTTCTCTATAAACATCGGCGGTGCTGTGCACATAGTAATTTCATCTGCCGCTCTCCTTGCGCAGCCTGAATTTGGGCGTACATCCTTTTCTAACGCCCGTCCGCCCTTTCTCACAAAGCTTCGTGTTAAAAATGAGGAGCAGCACTTTTTAAAGAAGGGAGGGAACGCGTCTGGGGAGAGATCGAGACCAGTTCTGTACCAACAATGGAGTAAAAAGTGATGGTCGGAGGAGCTCCCTTGGGTGCAATGGCCTTAGGTGCTCATTTCAAGTGCTCCATCCCGAATAGGCCCTTTTGCCTGTTGACAATATGTTATCGCAGAATTCAGAGGAAGCCCAGTATCAAATTTTGCAGTGCATTAAAACATATGCTGCAGTAAATGTGTTAATCATTAAGGTGCCACACAAGTCTCCATTGTTTTCGCCGCAATAGGCTAAAAGGGCTACGCCTCTGGAAAGTCAAGATAGCTTTGGCAGCTCTGGAGGACTTGCCAGCCACTAAAAACAACATCAGTTAGAGTGATATAGAGGTACAAGGTTTTGAGGCTGGGGTACAGGACCAGGACTCCACATGGGCAGAGATGGAGAATCTGTGGACTTTCAGGTGCTGTGGGACAACAGCGCACCTTGTCTATGACCTGGGTGAGGCTGATGAGAATCCTGCCTACAACATCTGCAAGGCCACAGGTGTGTTAATATAAGCAGCACCCATCTCTGTCTGTGAGGAGTCCTGGTCTGGTACCCTAGACTCTCTGTACCTTATGTGGGTCATACTCTGTTATCTATTCTTGATCTAGATGGGCTGCTAGTCTGCTTGCATTTGAAGAGAAGCCAAGTGTGGCTCTGGTCATATGAAGTGTCTTAGATACATTTGCAGGATGCAGTTCCAGGAAGTCTTTTCTCAGCCACCGTCTCTCCTGTGTCTGCGTAGATTAGTTTGCCACCCCTCCCACCTTCCCCCACTATGGGAGCCAGCTAAACACAGAGCTGTCTGCTGCAGAGCAGGAAGCCGCACAGCCGAGCTGCGTTCACCTAAGCCTGGCGAAATTAACGAGCGTGCCCCTGGCTGCATAGTTGTATTTTCGTCCCTCTTTTCAGACCAGGACTGCTTCCCCGAAATGGGTCAGAGCAATTAAAACTCAGTACACAGCGCCAGCGATGGGTGCCAAACAGAAATGGTAGAGGCTCGCAAATTAAAAGGCACGTACGGAGAAAGCGCTGGTGGCAGGGGAGGAGAGAAGATCTGTTTGGCAATGCCATGTGGCTCTAGCCAAGGCCGATTCCCTTTTGCTGTAGATTGTGCTGGGACAGAGGTGGCGTAGCTATCCGGTAGCTCTGGGTTCGGTGGGCACTGAGAGAGGGCCTCAACCTTCCCTCTGCAGTTGCTGCCACTAAGGAAAGGAGATCCTGTAACAATCAAGGACAGGGAGAAAAAAGTGGGAACTGCAGGGATATGTTGCAATGTGGAGAACTCCAGTTTGCCAGTAGGGTGTGTAGATGCACATATATGGTGTTCCATATTGCATCCACGATAGAGCAATCCACCTTTTTTGATTTCTAGCAGGGCTGCTGTTTTTCAGAGCTACGTGACTCTCACAAAACCAGCAAATGATTTTTACCATCTGCATGTTGTGTGTGTGTGTGTGTAAAATTTACCTACCTACTAAATATCTGCTTTGTCACCCAGCGGCAAGTCCTGGCTGCGTTACGTCTAAACTCAAGACCCACAAATCCAGAGTCTTGTATTTTTAGTTCTTAGGCCCTCCAAAACTCCCTTCCCATCTCGGTATTCCCTGTCTGCGTTTGCAGGATGTAGTAACACTTAACATTGGCGCAATGGGACATGAGGCTGCCTTCCGGTAGGCTGAGATTTTGGAAGTCCCATCCCCCACTTTAAAAAGAAAAAAATGAGAAGCAGCCGCCACAACCCTGTTTCTATATCAGGCCCCATAATGCAACAGTCCAGCCTCCCTCCTCCACCAGGATGTGGAGAACAGGAAACTGGCACAGCTGCTCCCCATGTCTGTGGCAAAGCAGGGGACAGACAGCGGCACCTGGTGGCCGAAAAGGCATTGTACATGCTGGACAATTAGGTTATTTTGAGAGCACTGGGCTGACCACTGTGAAAAATACCCTTGCTCACTGTCATCAGGCATGTTGGGTCTTCCATCAACAACTTAAATTCATATTGGGGGGCGGGGAGGTGATAGACAGCAGTCTTCACCGCCTGGTCATATGAACCCAGAAACTGCCTCACAAAGTATTTGTCCGTCTAGTCCGCTATTGCCAAAGTCTGGGATGGGGTGTGTGGGAACACCTGAGGCCTATGAAATGTTTCTGGACTACAACTGCCCTCATCCCAGACTACTGGGTGGGTCTGAAGGGGACTGGGGCCCACCACCCAGGTGTTAGAATTCCTGCTCCATGATTGCAGTCATGGGGTTTTTGTCTATCACATGACGGTGTATGTTTTGATGGGTGATGGAGACAGGATGTTTGTGTTACTGTGTTCCATGAAGTGGGACTATTGTCCTTTGTTTTTTCTCTTTGCTGTCCAATGCTAGAGAGAGAGGGAGCCATGTTGCAGTGCTCCGTGTGTGTTTATATGTAAATAAAGTAGATTAGCCAAAATGCTGAGGTCTGTCACCCAAGCTGCAAAGACTCTGCAGATCCCTAAGTGTGCCAATGTCTGTTGGCATCGGTTGCTATGATGTTTGGGCTGAAGAAAGCTAATGAAGCTCCTGAACGATCGACCAGGAGAGACAGAACATGCCAGTTGGGCAGCATGTGTCTCTGCAACAGTCCTACTTGCGTGTAGGACGAGCTCCTGACACCAGGTTCCCCAGGTCCCACCAAATCAGACTAAAACTCATCTTCTCCACCATCCTGTATCCAGCAGCAGCAAACACAATGCCACTGGGGAGTCCCAAGTAGGACCCCAATGCTGTAGCCCTCTGCTGTTATTTCACAAAATGATAAAGTGTTGGAAGGGGACCCAAGGTCACTAGTCCAACCCCCCTGCAATGCAGGAATCTCAAGTATCCAAGTCAAGTCACAGTCTGCCCTGACTGGCAGTGGTCCTTGAGGGTCTCAGGCTGAGGTCTCCACTATCCAATGTTCCCTGCTCTTTGTTCAGATGCCAGAGACTGGAACTGGAACCTTCGGCATGCAAAGGATGTGCTGTGGTGGAAAGGAAAATACAGTGGTACCTCAGGTAAAGCACTTAATTCATTCCGGAGGTCCGTACTTAACCTGAAACTGTTCTTAACCTGAAGCACCACTTTAGCTAATGGGGCCTCCCGCTGCTGCCACGCCGCCAGAGCCCGATTTCTTTTCTCATCCTGAAGCAAAGTTCTTAACCTGAAGCACTATTTCTGGGTTAGCGGAGTCTGTAACCTGAAGCGTATGTAACCTGAGGTACCACTGTAAATATAAATGTATTCAACAGAATTTTAACCTCCCACACAACAGAGGAACAATCCTTCTCCCTTGACATCTGTGGTTAAGAGCCTATTGGTTCTCAATCCTGCTATGAACCAGACTCAGTGTACTTTTTTGGCCTTGCTTATCTCAAGGGTTTCTCTTCTCACAAAGAGCTTCGTGCTCAAAACATGGAACCTTGTGGCAGATTTGTACAGTGGTACCTCACGTTACAGATGCTTCAGGTTACAGGCTCTGCTAACCCAGAAATAGTATTTTGGGTTAAGAACTTTACCTCAGGATGAGAACTGAAATCATGCAGCAGCAGCGGGAGGCCCCATTAGCTAAAGTGGTACCTCAGGTTAAGAACAGTTTTAGGTTAAGAACAGTTTCAGGTTAAGAACGAACCTCCAGAACGAATTAAGTTCTTAACCTGAGGTACCACCGTATGCTTAGGATCCCAAGTTGGTGTTGGAGCTTGCTGGAAGCTATGCCTCAACTCAGCTGGCTTTTAAGTTTCTAGCCCTCATGCCTATCAAAATAACATCTCCAATTATGCTCTAAATGAAGCAGAAGTATAGCGTGCATTTTTATGATGCTACTAAGGCAGAATTTCCTTTTTTTCATGTTTGTTGATCCACAGTACTTGTAAATACTGATATTGAGCGGTGTTCAAACAAACTTTAGTCAGAGTGGACCTACTGACATTAACAGACCTAACCTAGTCGTGCTCATTAATTTCAGTGGGTCTACCATGAGTAAAACTGAGCTGAATAACACCTGCAATCTGATGACGCAAAGTAAGATTTACCCGGACTAGTATATTACTATAATGCAAGTCATTTAAATGCGATGTAGGATGTCAGGTATATGCAAATTTAACGTTTAATTAAAAACACGACGCGCTTGGAAGCTTGCATACATTTTTAATCATTTATACAGCACTATCATTGTACATGGAACCCTTACGGCGCTGATTTAAGAAGAAAAAAAGGAGGCAGGTCCCTGCCCCCATGAAGCAGCAATCTAAATTTTGACAGTATTAGTTAGAAAGGGGGAGAGGAGAGGAATGTGAGCAAATGCCGTTAAATATACTTAGAGGAGTCTTTTAGTCCTCATCCACATGGCTAGTAATGATAGGACACGGCCAAAGGCTTCAACGAGAAAAACCTAGCAAATGTCGAGAGAAAATATGGTCGTTTCACATGGGTATTCACACTGATGTATAAACCAGACCAATGGATTGCAGTGCCACCCACCTGCATTGCAGAGAGCTGTGGCCACAGGGTGGTGCCTGCACTGCCACACAAAGCCCTGCTCACCATAGCACAAGTCTCCCTTAGTTGTCACGAAGGGGAGACCAAGGGGCCAAATCTGCTCCCCAAATCTGGAGCCAAGAGGGGCAATGGGAGGAACCGGTGGCGGCAGTAGGAATGCCACATTTTTTTACTTACCATACAGGTGTTTAAAAAAAGGCACAGGAGCTACCCTAGAAGGGGGGGGCGAGGCAAAACTAGCAAGCTGAACGCCTCCTGTAGAAACAAGTGCGGAAGCACACGCAACCACCCGACGAACGCACATATATGGGAACGAGTTCTCTTGCAAGAGGCGGGATTGGCCTTCGGGCCTTGAGAACAGGGATCAGGCTGCGCACTGCTTTAACCCAGCTCCTAAGTGGAACCCGGAGCACAGATGGGAATACCAGGCAGCTCTCAACGCGACTCTTTGCCGCTCTCTTTTTGCCCGCCTGCTTCCACTTTTCTAAACCCTCTGTGCTTGCCGCCATGGAGAAGCGAGGAGATGGGAGGCAGCTGGCTCTCTCTGCCACTGTTCCAACCCTCC
The DNA here is from genome assembly GCF_964188305.1 of Podarcis bocagei. NCBI lineage: Eukaryota > Metazoa > Chordata > Lepidosauria > Squamata > Lacertidae > Podarcis > Podarcis bocagei. The sequence continues at coordinate 24,676,188 of NC_138126.1, read as the reverse complement.
AGGCTTGCCAGCGCTAAATACGCCAGGCAATTTGTTTCTTTACTTTGCCGGTACATAAACTTAGCAAATTGCACACCTACCAGCAAGACCCTGTATTACGAGTCACTCCAAACCATCGGGGGGTTTATGACTCGGCTGTAAACATCACGTTGTCTTTATTCCAAGAGGCTCTTAACCTAGTTGCAAGCTTTTTTGTCTTTTCCTACCCCCAGCCCCCCCCATCCGCCTGCAACATGGGCTTCTGCCAGCAATTTGTCTCATTGTGTGGCGAAATACTTGACCTAAATGGCAGGGTGAGAGAGGCAGGCTAACAAAATGCTTTTATTGGGTGACACACACAAAAAAAGACCCCCCACTCAACCGTCCTTACCCAGAAACGCTCCTCGTGACCTGTTAAAACGGGGCCAGGCTATTAAACCTGCTGGTTCGTGCTGAAGTCTACTTTTAAGCAAGTAAGATGAGCCTGCAGGATCAGGCCAATGGCCTGTCTAGTTCAGCATCCTGTTCTCACAGTGGCCAACTGGATGGCCATGGGAAACCCTCAAGCGAGACCCCAGCACACGAGCCCTTTCCCTCTCCGGTGGAATCCAGCAGCTGAGATTCAGAGGCCTCCAAGTGTACACAAGCCTTGCCACCATGGCTGGTAGCACCGGCTAGGCTTATCCTTCATGACTTTGCCCAATCCTCTTCTAAAGCCATCCAAGTTGGTGGCCGCTGGAGCGAGTGCCACAGCTTAACTACACAATGTGTGAAGTGCCGTTCTTCCATCTGTCCTGAATCTTCCAAGAATCTTCCGAATCTTCCTGAATCTTCTCCATCTCCTCATCCTCCTTTGACCTCCTTGTCATAAAGGTCCAACCGTATCCCTACATGGTCTCCTGCTACTAACGTAATTAAATAACTTCTTTGTTGTTAGTCTTAATGTTTTTAGCAATGCGCACCTCAAATTTCTTCACGCATCCCTTAGTGTGTGCATGCCCCAAAGCTTTTGCTTCCTTCTTGTTCTTTTCATTTGGATGAGGCTTCCGTATTTTGAAAAGGGCCTCCTTAATAACTTCCTCAACTCTGCTCTTTAAGCATGCTGGCATCCTCTTGGCCCTCATGACATCGTTCCTGGTCTGCCACAAACATTCCTGCTGAGCTTCCAATATTGCATTTTTTAACAACTCCTAAGCATTTTGGAGTGACTCAATCCTCTGGGCTTCATTTTCCTTTTTTATCAATCTCCTCACTCGGGGAAAGTTTCCTCTTTTGAAGTCAAATATTGGGCCACACCACAATACTGTGCCGTGTTTTAAAGGAGGGGAGTTTGACGGCAAATCTTATCTGGACTGCAATATCCTGGGCCTCTGGGTGAATGGCCTATTTGCAACACTCATAAGCTTTGTCTTTTCTTTTCCAAATTTACTATAACAAAACCATCGTAATTCCCATGGACATAGAGCTATGCAACCAACCAGCAGAGAGTTTTTTTTATATTAATTGAAGCTACAGCTAGAAAAGGCCTTCAACTAGAGTTCCACCTGAAAACAAAATTAGGGGGTGGGGGTGATATTACATCTTTTGTTCCAACTTTTGACATAGAATTGGCACCCATTTCCACAGCTGTCAATGTGTACTGAAAACTGAACTGGACAAGCGGCATTACAGGTGTTACAGGTGGCATCTAGAGTTACCTATGTATTTTTTTAAAAAAAACAAAACGCTTAAAAAATTAAAGCAGACAGCTTTTCTCATCACGTCATCTGCATGCTGGGGAAAACGACACCTAGGGAATATCTGTTTCAACCGGCAGAGAGCCCTGTCGGTAAACAGCTGGTAACTTTGGTCAAGCAAACCACACACCAGGTTTACCTTCTTTCATCTAGACAAGCTAACAGTTTTGGCCTTCAACTGGCAGGGCCACTGACATGGGTGTAGCCGGGGGGGCAACTCCCCCCCCCCAAATCAATAAAAACACATAGCTAACTGAGGTCCTGCCCCCCCAACAAAAGGCCTGCCCCCCAAAAAAATCCTGGCTACGCCCACAGCCACTGACCCCAATTTTATGACCCAAGACTTGAGTGAATACAACCCTATATAAAAGCTAAGCCGAGCTATGCAATCCCAGGCTCCCCTACTGACTGTACCCCCAAGTTTCTGCTATCAGAAAAATTCAAAATGGCCGCCACTCATTCCTTTCACAGCAGAAGACGCCGGTGAGAAAGGACGCAAAGTCCAAAAATGGATTGCAGGTTGCAGTTTGGTATGGGGGAGTGTCCTGGAAATATCAATGTCTAGCAGGTAGAAAAACCGCTACAACAAGAGACCCACGTTCACACCAAGCCTCCGTCACAGACCTGGTGTGTGGGCCTCTTGTTCTGAATGTGTGAGAATCTGGAACAAACACTAAAACATGCCTTAGGGAGATGTTCTGGGAACGACACCAAGGCGAGCGGACATCTGTTTTGCCACTTGGGAAAATGCCCCACCACGCGACAAGTACCTGCGCAGCAGAGCTCTCAAGTCCCGTCCCGTCCCCCCGCTTCCCTTCTCATGAATCCCTTCTCAAGAGGCATGTTTTTCATTTATTCGTTGAATACTGTTGTTCTACCGAAACAGGAACACTCACGTTGGGTTTTTAATTGGACAGAAGGGGAAGGAAAGAATCGCACACCGCCGAACACCAGCAAAGCTGCATTCTCTTCTACATTGGTCCTTAGCTCTAGGCTAGGTAGCAAACATTGGGCCTTCCGGGTTTTTGCTGAACGGCCAACTCCCAACACACCCCAGATTATTGGTCATGCTGGCTGAGGCCATTGAGAGTTGGGATTCTGACAACATCTGGAGGGCACCATGTTGACTACCCCTGCTTTGGCTGCCTCTCTCTGCTGCTTTAAACCAAGGGTGGGCAGACAAACGTCACAGCCTAATTTCATGTGGGTGGGTGGCCGGGAAAGGAGCAAAATGAGGGGGGGGTGGAGATAAGAAGGCAGGGGGGGAAAGGACGGTATCCCACCCACTTTGGACTCGGATCCTACCCACTGCTAGCATGCAGCCCTAATGGTTACCCCCCCACCCAGGAATACAGCCCCCCAGCAGGAGAAAAAAGTTCTCCATGTTTGATTTAACCCTCCTGTGTCAGCTATGGCCTATTCCTGGATGTGTCCAGCACAGCCATTCCTTATTCCACCCCCCCATCTGTTGGCTGGAGACGTGATATTACGTTGCAAACTCTATTTTCAAAATCCTTTTCCACCCCCTGAAGTCATCTGAAAAGGGTAACAGGAAGGATGCCGCAAAGATAGGAAAACAGTCCACAAGCAGGAATACAAAGACAAGGGATTTCAACTACTTTTGGCTAAAACAGAGATAACGACAGCTTCCTAAGAGCAGTTCAGCGACAGAATAAGCGGTCCGGAGGGGTTGCGGCATCTTCATTCCTTCAGTAATAATAAGAATGCCCCAAATGAGACTGACAAGTGGCGGCGATGCGTTAAGTACAAGGTCAGCCTTCCCGTCGCCAGGTGACCCCGGCATTCCTTTCATGGTTTCCCTCCACACGGAAGCTCGGGCCACACCTGTACATCATCTCACCTGGTTTGAGGGCGGTATGGGAAATGCAGACCTATATCCATGACAGAGCCACTGGAGAGAGAACCCTAACAATCCAACTGGGAGAGAGAGAGCTTTAAAGCCTCCGCCTGACTGGAAAGAAAAAGAAAAGGGGGGGAGAAAAGGAGCGCTCCTCTTATCGTAAAGGAGAGCCACCCCTCTGTTCGGCATGCTGCCCTGACGGGCCTCGAGAGCTGCTGTCGGCAGGAGCTTCCTCTTCCCACGAGAAAAGCGTGTGCGCACACACAGGGGCGGCGGCCCCGCGGACTCCACGTGGGGCGGACAGAGCCACGCTCTGAAGCACTTCTCAGTTCAGCAGTTTCAGCTGCCCAGTCACCTGGTTCACCATCTCTTCCTCCCCCATGATGGCGAGGACTGTGTGGGAGCCCGTCGGAACCTGGAACATAGAGAGGACACCCCACAGCTGGGGCAAGCAAAGCACTGAGGAGAGAGCTGCCAGAGCGCTGGGGCCGCACCTCGATCTACCGCGCTCTCACCCCTGCTGTATACTTTCGAGTGCTCCCAATGTGCACTCACTGAAGCAGTCAAGTACAGCGTTTCCTGTTTGCCCAGAGTGGACACACAGGGGAATGTTGCTCCAGCCAGGAGGACTTCCTGTCACACCTGGTCTGGAGCATCCTCCCCGTGTGTGACCAGGTAGATGGGCGTGACCCTGGCAGACCCTATAAAGGGGCCAGTCACGCAGCCATCTTTCTCTTACTCTCTCTTTTTTTAAAAAAAACAAACTTATTGCTCAATTTCCACATAACAAATTATCAAACCATATGATCACCTACATAATTAATAATCCCCCTTTTTTATTCCCCTGCCACCAAAGACTTCCCTCAGCTCCTCTCCCTGATTTCGCTGCACATATTTTCTCTGCATGTTATAAAATTGTGTCTGTCCATATATATCTGTCCATCATGTTATCAACAATAAAGTTGTGCACGTTTATTCAAAACCTGCCAAGGAGTCCACTTCATTTTGTTGTGTTTTTAAATAATTTGTATAAAGTTCCCATTCCCCCGTGAAGTCACAGCTGTCCTTGTCTCACAATTTGTATGTCAATTTGGCCAGTTCTGCATAGTTCGTCAATTTCTCTTACCACTAGTCTTTTGTCGGGGTTTCTTCATTCTCATCTTCCTCTTACTCTCTTGATCCCTTCTCTCCATTATGCCTTTTGCTCTCTGCTAGCTCTCAGCCAGCAGCAAATGGACTCATCCCTCACTGAGAACGAACCCACACATTTCTCTGTAACTGTAACCAGGGCTGGATTTAGGTTTGATGAAGCCCGAAGCTACTGAAGGTAATGGGGCCCTTTATATGTCCAGCTGTCCTTTGTCAACAACAAATTGTCGCTGGTTTTTGTGTTGAATATATGCTATAAGGTAATGTATGGACCTAATAGGTATCTAAAGCCATTTGCTGTATGTAGGTTTTATTTTATTTGCTTTTATCTTATATTTTGGAAATGTACATCCAGGTTTCTTTCTCTTTAAATTTTTTTGGGGGCCCCCAAGAGAGTGGGGCCCTAAGCTATAGCTTGTTTAGCTTATACGTAAATCCAGCACTGATTTACTACAAGCTAAAGCCTGCTTTCAGGACCGTACTGTGAACTGAATGTAAGTAAACTTCACCATTACTTTTAAAAGAAGACTGTTGTGTCATTATTGTTTTTAAGAGGGAGCTAAAGGGGATTTACCAGGAACAATCTGATCTGGACAAGCCAGACTGGATTGCTTAACTCAAATGGGTCTAACGAATCTATCAACTAGCTTCCTGTAATGTACAAGGGAATGTGCTCTGCTACTAGCTCATTAGCGTTGAGTGAGGAAGGATATTATTTAATCAATATATCCTCTCCTGCTATCCTCAACATTCCCACACTCAAGATATCGGGAGATTATTTTGCTGGGCTACTAGTTTAAACCAGATCTTTGTAAATAAATGACATTCTTGCTGTATGTGCTGTTGAACGTAGGTTTTTTTGGGGGGGTAGGAGGGGAGGTCAGCAAGATAGCCTCATCTAAATTGGATTTTTTTAATTTAAAAAAAGGGGATGTGAATTTTGAATGTCAGGCTGAATTTTTCAGGTTTGTAGCTTGCCCCTTGGTAGCAAAGGATCTCCCAAAGTGGCAATTTTACAGCTAGCCGCAGAACACAGCTTTTGTTATCACCTGGAAGGAACCTTTCAAAAATAAAAGTTGCGTAAGTTTGCAACTCTGCTCAATATTGTAGGGGGGGGAACCTTAATAGACACCAGTTTCAACTACAGGCTTAGAAACAGCATTCCAGTGCTTAAAAGGAAGAAGCTTCGTTTATTTTATCTCTAAGTCCTCCCACAACCAGGGTTTTCCAGCATTCGGTAGAAATTTTCATCATTTCAAAACCTATTGCCTTTAGTGATCCTGCCCTAGAAAAAGAGAGAGCCTAACTAGAAAACAAAAAACATCCTTTTGCTTCCCTTCAAGTTCTGAAACCAGAATTAGGTATTTGCAAACATACCCAATCTGCCGAACAAAGAAGTCAACCCCCCCCCCATGTGCAGAAATTAAAGTCCTCTTTTCTTACATACCTACCAGCTAGCATCCCTGCAGAACACAAGAACCAGGTACATTCGCTTTGTTCAAGGCAACATACCTAGGAAGCGCGAAGCGACTTTCAGAGTCTTTGGCCAATTACCTGGGTCCTCCCTGCGTCTTGCACTAGGTATGTGGGCAGTTCCAGACTCAGGGCCAAGGCGTGCAGCTCCAGCAACTGGTCAGTGTTGGAACCCTGCAGTACGACTTTCTTTGCGCTGAGAGAAAGGCAAAGCAACCTTGAGTGTAACACCAGCTCCCACTCCACCCCGGCGCAAAATCTTGCACCTCCAGCCCAAGAGTCTGCCCTAAGGCACCTACAGAGATCAGCAGCCCAGGAGTTAGGACCCACAAGCCTATTTCAGAGACAACAAACAGCATTGTGTGCTGGGGATCAGGAACATGCTCACCTGCGTACCTGGAAAGCTCTCAGACGTCCGTGCAGGACTGGCACAAAGATCAGGTCTATTTTGTTTAGAGGACTTAAAACCTTTCTTCAACTGATGTGGAGGGATCCACAGCCATGCACCCAGGACTGCCTGTGTGACCGCCTCGCACACACACACACCAATAAAAAAATCAGCACATGTGACGCTAAAACATGCTCTGCAGGGGTACCAAGCTAGATGTGCTGGACTGATGGATTCATAAGGTGCTCAGCAAGCCGGTTAAAATATCAAAAAGCCCCTTGACCATGTCATCTGCTGGATCCAAGAGGAAGTACTATGATCAAGGCTTCTGGCCTGAATCAACAGACTATAAACAACCGCCTTTAAGCTCCTCCATCTTGCCAATGCCAACATGCTAAGTTGGGAACTGACTTTGAACCCAAGCCAGCGTCTTTGATGCACCTTCTTCAGTTCATCTGGGAGAGACTTGGGAGGGGTTTGCTCTGGCTCAACTTCAACACAGGCACACGGTGCCCCTTCTGCAAGGTCTTAGGACATGGGTAGGCGAACTAAGGCCCGGGGGCCGGATCCGGCCCAATCGCCTTCTAAATCTGGCCCGTGAACGGTCCGGGAATCAGTGTGTTTTTACATGAGTAGAATGTGCCCTTTTATTTAAAATGCATCTCTGGGTTATTTGTGGGGCATAGGAATTCGTTCATATATTTTTCTCCAAAATATAGTCTGGCCCCCAACAAGGTCTGAGGGACAGTGGACTGGCCCCCTGCTGAAAAAGTCTGCTGACCCCTGTCTTAGGAGGCTGGTGTCCTCCGCAGGCCTGATTCCCCTTTCGCTTCCTTACCCTTGTTCATCCCATTGGTTGATGATGTCCCTGTGAGACGACTTCTCCTGCAACAACTGGAACAGGCCAACTGCAGCATGCCCCACTTGAGCGGCGATCTGCAACAATAAGCACCAAGAATCAAGAAACGGAAAAAGAAGACAAGGTCCCTACCAGAGAGGAACGGCAAACCAAGCCAAAATGGCAAAACCGACTGGGAAACTCAGAAACCAAGAGGACAAAAACTTCATAAAAGAATGGAAGAAAATTATAAGTTATTTAGGAGACCACTGTAAGCAGATGGAAACATTGGCAGGATTTTGATTTCAATTGCAGTTTAACAAATACCATGGACAATATGGACTGATATAGAAGTCAGGAGTATGGAATAATATGAAGTTGTAAATGTTCAAAATGGGAGCCCATGGAGGGGGAGGGGAGTCGTGAGATTCGGAGTAACCTCTGCACATGGATTTGGATTTTTATACCTTTGTATTTGTAAAATCAAATAAAAATGAATTCAAAATTGGAGGGGGGAGAGAGAAACAAGAAACCCACTTCCCTCGCACGGTTTGCGCCAAAGCATCGCTACAAAGACAGAAGAAGACAGCCTGCTGCTGCTGAGATACCTTGCCATCACCTGCAAGGCGCAGGCTGGCAACAAGTTAGGAATCATAACCCAAATCATCTTCTAGACAGGGCTCAACAATAGCAGGTTGACTTATTTCAGTAGCAGCTGCGTCAGTATTGTTACTGGGCCTCCATCCACAAATTTATTGGAAAACCAGGAGCCCCTCATTACTCAAGGGCTCTTGCTCGCTTTCACTTTTCAGCCTTGGATAAATGCCCTCGATGGTGTAAGCCAAGGATGGAGAACCTGAGAACCATCTAGTCCAGCCTCCTGCAAGGCACTCATCCTGCCCACATGTAAGCAAATCAGCAAGCAAAGCCAAAAGCCACTTAAAAAGGCCGAAACACAACCCATGAGTAGCTTTACCTTTCCAGTCCCCATGGAGAGCTCCATGTTCACCACAAAGACCATCTTATAGTAACCGCTGCCCTGTGCATCCTCTTCTTCCTGGAAAGAGATGGTGATGATCAAGTCCCTTTCGTCATAGCGTAGTCACCCGCCTCTCTTGTTTACGGCTCGGGATCACAGATAGTTGCGTTATACTGACTTAGGCCACCGGTCCAGCCATCTGCATATTGTCCACACTTGGCCAGCAATGGTCCTCCAGAGTTTCAGCCAAAGGTCTCGCCTAGGCTTGTCTCTGGAACCTGGGACCTTGTACATGCAAAGCCGCTGCCCTACAGCCCGTCGCCATTTACCACAAGCCTGGTCTGACACCCAGGTCCTGTCCACAGCTGTTTAGTATCTGTGGAATTAGGTCCGTTCTACTTCACCATGGAAAGAGGTGCTAAGGAAGCCTTTATGAGGGTCTAGTGTATTGCAATCACTTCACCAGAATAACAGGGTGAGACAGTTGCAGGACCACAAATCTCAGCTATGTTATTTACACATGATAGCCCTTCGGCCGGCCCGCTGCAACCTTCTTCCTGCAGCAGAGCTGAATGAACTATATGATTATTCTGAATGTGTAGACTAGGACTCCGAAGGGCCAAGGACAAAGGTTATGTTTTATGTTGTGAACTGTCCTGTGATCTTCGGATAAAGGGAGATATATTACTAATTTTTTTTACTACTATTACTAATACAGTGGTACCTTGGGTTAAGTACTTAATCCATTCCGGAGGTCCGTACTTAACCTGAAACTGTTCTTAACCTGAAGCACCACTTTAGCTAATGGGGCCTCCCGCTGCTGCCGCGCACGATTTCTTTTCTCATCCTGAAGCAAAGTTCTTAACCCGAGGTACTATTGCTGGCAGTGGAATTTGCTGCCAAGGAGTGTGGTGGAGTCTCCTACTTTGGAGGTCTTTAAGCAGAGGCTTGACAACCATATGTCAGGAGTGCTCTGATGGTGTTTCCTGCTTGGCAGGGGGTTGGACTCGATGGCCCTTGTGGTCTCTTCCAACTCTATGATTCTATGCTCCCCCCAGGATGGCCTGAGTTACTGATTTGGGCTGTACAGAGGAAGGCAATCCTCAAGCAGTCCTGGGCCTAAGTTATTCAGGGCGTTGTACATAGAAGGATAGAAATGTAGAGTTAGAAGGGAAACCCAGGGTCATCTAGTCCAACCCCCTGCAATGCAGAAATCTCAACTAGATCACACATGACAGACCCACACATCCAACCTCTGCTTAAAAACTTCATGGAAGTGTGGGAAAAGGAGATGCTGAAGGCATTACTTTTACTTAGAGGTGGCACAACACACAAAGTCCGCACCGACTAGAAACCTGGCAGGCAGCTGGAAGTTGGAGCCATGACAGATTGGGTGGTCTCAGTCCTTTGCACGAGTCTGGTACAAAAACCTTGAACTTGGTCCAGTAGAAAATGGGAAGTCAAAATGCAGGTCTTAGCTACGATGTCATGTGTTGCTGGTAGTCTCTTTCCTGTCTGGCCATAGCATTCTGCACTAACCAAAGCTTCCAGACCCAAGGGCTTTGCACTAATCAAATCTTGAAGTTACCAACACGTAGATTATGCATATTGTAAATCACAAGTGGACTTGCTTTTTACATAAAGCAGGTCTTCCTGCATGTGCCAGTACCCCCCAAAGATCAGTAGACTTTCTGTAAACACTCTCCCCTTCTAGTGATTTAATGCAAATCCAGCATTACGGCCTTCAGTGTGGTGTGGTGTAGTGGTTAAGAGCGGTAGCCTCGTAATCTGGGAAACCGGGTTCGTGTCTCCGTTCCTCCACATGCAGCTGCTGGGTGACCTTGGGCTAGTCACACTTCTCTGAAGTCTCTCAGCCCCACTCACCTCACAGAGTGTTTGTTGTGGGGGAGGAAGGGAAAGGAGAATGTTAGCCGCTTTGAGACTCCTGAAGGGGAGTGAAAGGCGGGGTATCAAATCCAAACTCTTCTTCTTCTTCATATCACAAAAATCTAGGCACTAAATACTCTCGTTGCTAGTCATCCATAACCATTCAGTATGAACCAGTTAAACGGCACTGTACCAAGTTGCATCCTAACAACCAGACAGGTGTGGTGGATGGGATCTTTCATTAAGTAGGTTAACAGAGCAAAATGGAGAATGAGGGGAAGAGCTTCAGTTATAAGTATTTAACATGCTTATACGTAGGTGTTTCAGACACAGTTACTCACAGAGACAGGCTAAAGAATATTGGCTGCGAAACAGGCAGCAGCGATTAGTTTCTATTGTCACAGGTCACCAACGTGGAACCCACAGACATACATATACACGCAAGAGGCCTTCCCTGACACCCACAGGTTCCTATTATTTCCACTAAAATTAGGACTGGGGAGGTTAATCCTCATCTGCGCTTTCCAGGAAAACCACACGCGGGCAGATTGGCGAGTGGGTGCGGGGAGGAAGCAAAAACCCTTCTTTCAAGGGATGGGGAGTAAGAATGCGTGCACGCGGTTGCTGGGTACGTGTGCACCGTCGCAGCACGGGGTCAAAAAAAATATCAGAGCTGCTCAGTCGCCTCTTGAATATCACCTCGGGGCGCCACACCCTCCGACGCGAGAGTCCCCGGTACCCAATTCCAGAGCGTGCCGGGCCGCAAGAAAGAGGCGCTCTTCACATGCTCAGAAACCGCGTCAGCAAAAAGAAAGGTTTGCGGGTCAAGGATTGAAAAAAGCGTAGGGCAGGGTCGATGAAACAAAGAGAGGAGTGCGTTGGGTTAGGCCGGAAAATGATCCCCGGCGGGATCAGGAGGCAGGAAAACGAGTTCGGGCGGGGGAGATCGGGACGGGATTACCTGGGAATCGAGGCCGCTGCTGAAGTAGAGCTGTGCCGCCGCCTCGGCCGAGCGGCCCCCGGTGAGCGCTAGAGCCTGCGGGAAGGGAAAGGGAGACGGCCGTGAGGATCGGCTGCAGGGGGTGGATCCCGGCCCACACCCGGCGCCGCCAGCGCCACAAGGAGCAAGCGGCCCCCATCCCCACCCGCAAGAGAAAGAGATCCACCGGCCGACCCACCCGCCGCGCCGCCACCTCGGGGATGCCGAGCTCCAGCAGCGGCGCGACGAGAGACTCGTCCACGCCCGAGTCCGAGTCCAGCGCTTGCGACTCCATTCTTTTACAGCTGCTGCTGCCGGCGCTCTGCCCTCCGATTGGCCTCCCCTGCCGCCTCCCGGCCAATGGGAGCCGCCCACCGTCGCCGCCGCCGCCTCTCGGCCAATCGCCGCGCCGGCTCCCCGAGGCTGCGGCCAGTGGCCGGCGCCCGCCGAGCGGCGCTTTCCCCCCTCGTGACCGCCGCGGCCCGTCCAGGTTCGTGAACTTGCGCGCGCCTTTGGTCGCTTCTTCCGCACGTGACGCGGCCGCGTTCCAGCCTCCCTGCGAGGTGGGCAGGCGCGGGAGGAGGCGGGCTTTCCTTTGCAGGAGCAGCCGCAAAAGATGGCCTTGCATATGTTTTTTATATGTTAGGTACTATATTATTTCATTTAGAATTATTTTATAAATAATCATAAAATATTTATATTATTTTATTTATAATCACACATACCGTAAATAAGAATAAAAATCTGCGCCCCACCACCAAGTATGATTTCAATGCGCGGAATGGGTGTTTGAATGTACAAGGTCACGCAAAAAACAAACAAACAAACCGCCAATGCGGGGGGGGGGGGAGCCCAAAACGTCGCCTATGAATATTGGCAGTGCACGGTGAAGAGAGCAATTTTGTGGAGCGGAGGGTCCCCTTGGCCTTGCACACATTCAAGCCGCAATCCTATACACGCTTAGGGGCCAGATTCAACACAGTGGGACTTACTTCTGGACACTGACAACTGGGAAACACTAGCCTGCGAGCACTCCAGTTGGAGAACAGCCTTTACCAAAGGTGCCATGGGCTTTGAAGATGCTCGAACTCGGGACGCAAGGGAGAAACGTGCTAGGAGGAAGGCACGCTTGGCAAATCCACAGCATGATCAACTCCCGCCCGGAAACCAATGTCCCCACTGTGGAAGGACATGTGGATCCAGAACTGGCCTCCACAGCCACTTACGGACTCACTGTTAAGACCGTGTTTATGGAAGACAAGCTACGAGTGATCGCCAAAGAGAGAAGACTTACCGGTACTTCTGGGTGGGCAAATATAGGATTGTCTGAAAACCCTGAATTAAATTGTGACAGAGTGCACTTCGAATTAAATTGTGACAGACTGTGCTTTTTGCATTACTGTTTAAGCCCCACTCTTTACATTACTTGCTTCTTTTACACCCATGTGTATAAAAGACGCCTGGATGGTTAAGTCCAGTCAAAGGCAACTGAGGTGTGGCACTCATCTCGCTTTTCAGGCCAAGGGAGCCAGTGTTTGTCCACAGACAGCTTTCCGGGTTGTGTGGCCAGCAGGACTAAACCGCTTCTGGCACAACAGGACACCGTGACGGAAACCAGAGCGCACGGAAACACTGTTTACCTTCTTGCCACAGCGGTACCTATTTATCTATTGCACTGGTATGCTTTCGAACTGCTAGGTTGGCAGGAGCAGGGACAGAGCAACAGGAGCTCACCCCCTCGTGCGGATTTGAACCACCGACCTTCTGATCAGCAAATCCAAGAGGCTCAGTGGTTTAGACCACAGCGCCACCCGCGTCCCCCATGTGTATATGTCCCTGTGACAACTGTCTAGGGCTCTGCTCAGCATTATGAGGCAATAGTGCAGAGCTTTCCAAACTGCGTCCAGACACGTTAGTGTGTCGGTTGCAGTGTAGGTGTGTTGCATTAACGCTCCCTGTGCTCCTCCTGGGGTTGAAAGAGGTTCATTTAACCTCGTTTGCTAGCTGAATTCCTGTGTCATGAAATGATGCATGTCTAAAAAGCGTGCCACCAACATGAAAAGTTTGGAAAGCTCTGCAATCGTTGCTGCTGCCTATTGAAAATGAGAGGGCAGAAGGCAGGGAGGTCAACAGCAGGGGGAGCCAGAGCCAACAACAGGCAGAACCAATCAATCCTCATTTTGTCCCCTATTCCCCTCCCTACAGGGCAACACTGAGACCACAGAGGAGGAAGTCTAGGAAACCACCTCCTAGACTAGTTGTAAGAAAGAAGGCAGGGAGGAGTTGGGCTGGTAAGGGCAGACTTGAGGTCAGTGGGGCAATGTCCATTCGCCCTAATAGGCCAACCTTCCATGGCTGGGGGGCTCCCAGAGATAGCCAGCTTACTACATTTTGAAGTAAGTGAAACCATAAACATTGTCATCTGAAGAGCCCACCACCACTACCATAAGGCCAACAAGTCCACAGTCTAGATAGAACAGCCTTTCTCAATGTTGGGTCCCCAGATATTGTTGGACTACAACCCCCGTCATCCCTGGCCACCTTTGGTCCTGCTAGCTAGGGATCAAGAGAGTTATAGTCCAATGCCTGGAGACCCAAGGTTGAGAAAGGCTGGTCTAGAATTTCCACTGTGTTGCCACTAGCATTCAAGGGGTGATTGGGGGTGGACAAGGAAGAAGGCAATGCCATTGAAGGACACCGTGATGGAGGTTGTGGGGAGGGGAGAGAGAAGTGCTTATGCTTGGAGCTATGGAGAATTGTTGAGGTGGGAAGGGAGGGGGCTGTGGTAGCTCAATGGCAGAGCATCTGCCTTTCATGTAGAAGATCTCAGGTTGAATCCCTGGCTTTTCAAGGAAGATACTAAGAAATACTCATGTCTCAGATCCTGGAGAGAGTCTAGTAGCGTAGACCAGTGTTCTTCAACCTCATGTCTCCAGATGTTGTAGGACTACAACTCCCATCACTCCCAAACGAGCCAGGAATGATGGGAGTTGGAGTCCAACCACATATGGAGACATGAGGCTGAAGAACACTGGTGTCAACAGTCCTGAGCTGGATGACAAGATGGGTTTGACTCAGTAGAAGGCAGCTTCCTAGGCTCCTTTCCACATGCTGCAGCAGCAGCAGCAGCAGCAACAAGGAGGACTCTTGACCATGAGGACACCATGAGGAGTTTTGTGCATGTAACCGTTCGGTTTAAGAATTTTGGCCAATTTTACAAAAAATGAAAGTATGGAACCAGAGTTACATATATTTACACCAATGCATCCTTTGCTACAATTCCATTAAATTTTATTTTGTTTAAACCAGTCATGATCTTTTCTGTATGTTTGCATTCTGTTCTTTGCTTGTTTCCTGCATGAATACACACAGTTCCGTCTTCTTCAGATTAGCAGGCCATTCATTGTGGTTGCGGTATTTTTTAAAAATTGCATTTTAATGAAAAATCAAGTTATACATGGGCCCCTACGAACACAGGCAAACAATAATTTTGCTGATGAGGTGTGTCAACATCAAAGGTGGCGTAGGAGGACCTTAAGACATCTCTGTGAGATCAAGCGGTACAGATCCCTCAAAATTCAAAAACCAACAAAGGTGTCTAGTGGAGGGGGTGGGGTGTGCACATGCTCACAAAATTCTTACAAGTGGGTGAGGGGGAAACAGCCTTGAATTTTGTAACACGGGGAAATGGATGGGCTGAAACATTCATCTAGATAAATAGATGGAACATCATGAAAAGGTTACTACTGCTTGTTCTTATTAGGCACTCCATTTCACATTAAGAGGGTGGAATTGGCACACCAACCAACTCAGGATGAGGTATGAAGTGTGCAAGACTCTCAAGATTTCTGCTTAAAATCCTGCAAAACCATCAGGCGCAGAAAGGACTGGGTGAACCCAGATGATGTTTCTAAAGCAGAGAAACCTCCGTTTCCAAAGCACTCCAGTGGCAACTGTGCCTCCTACTTTACAGAGGACAATCCTCTATTTGAAGGAGTCTTCTATATGAAGGTCTAGTCCAGGTCTGGCTCAGTGATAAAGAACAGTAAGAAAAGGGAGCAAAGGCCTTGACGTTTCTCCACCAGCTAGATAACAGACTGAGCAGTTACACAGGTAACCTCGCCACAGTCTTTTCCTCTGCCGGGGAGGTGTATTGCAGTTCTATTTAAATGATAGTAATTACCGTATTTTTCGCTCTATAAGATGCACCAGACCACAAGACGCACCTAGTTTTTGGAGGAGGAAAACAAGAAAAAAAATATTCTGAATCTCAGAAGCCAGAACGGCAAGAGGGATTGCTGCGTAGTGAAAGCAGCAATCCCTCTTGCTGTTCTGGCTTCTGGGATAGCTGCGCAGCCTGCATTCGCTCCATAAGACGCACACACATTCCCCCTTACTTTTTAGGAGGGAAAAAGTAAGTCTTATAGAGCAAAAAATACGGTATTTTCTAAATGTGCATCTATACATACAAATTGGCACATGCCGATCTAATGCAAATCTCTGCTGTCTCTTTTTGGGTGATGTATATGCGGCCACCCTAGGAATCATCCGCACAAGCGTCTCCTTCCTCTCTCTGCTGCAGTTCTGCAATACAGTGGTACCTCGCAAGACGAATGCCTCACAAGACAAAAAACTCGCTAGACGAAAGGGTTTTTTGTTTTTTGAGCTGCTTCGCAAGACGATTTTCCCTATGGGTTTGCTTCGCAAGACGGAAACGTCTTGCAAGTTTGTTTCCTTTTTCTTAACACCGTTAATACAGTTGCGACTTGACTTCGAGGAGCAACTCATAGAATGCGGTGTGGTAGCCTTTTTTGAGGTTTTTAAAGACTTTGGTGATTTTTGAAGCTTTTCCAAAACTTTCCCGACACCGTGCTTCGCAAGACGAAAAAAATTGCAAGACGACAAAACTTGCGGAATGAATTAATTTCGTCTTGCGAGGCACCACTGTATATAGATATATATATCTGCAAGTTTGGAGCAGAAGGTCTCCTAACCTGTACCTGATGCTGATTGGCTTGCCCATCCATGATGACACTCTGAAGCCGGATCCCAATCCCCAGAGAAAAATCTGCTCTTCTAAAACCATGGCAGCAAATATCACGAATGCATAAATGCAAACGTGGAGAAATTAAGGTGAGCAGCTTGCCTGAGATGCGTGTGGCCAATATCCAGGCATACACACCTGTCATTTCCATTGTGAAGCCAGGAGGAAGCCAGGCGGAAGCCAGGCTCACCCCATGGCAGAGGAGGGACGCAGCTTTTGTCTTACGTTACCCCGGTCTTCACCCTGTAGAACTGGTTTGCCAAGGTGGATTAAGAGGAGACGTATCCAGAGTTAAACCATGACTATTTGCTCTTGTGAGACGGGCTTCAAGAGCCTCATCCATCCAAGACGAAGGGCAGCCAGACTAGGCATGATGTTGACTTCATCAATACAATTAATGTGCATGTGTTTGGTTACATAAGCAGATCTGGGACTCGTGAGGGTGGGAAGAATTAAATTCTCTCTCCCAGCTAAATTTGCCCCTCCAAAGGATCCACTTGCATTCCAAGGGATGCAAATAGCAGCTTTGGAGAGTTGTTTTGTGTTCGATTTGGCAGGGAGTGAAATAGTTGAACTATTGTATGGTCCCGGGGTGCTTAGAGGCCGGGGCTGTTGAAGTTCAGTAGCTCATTGTGACAGCCCCTAGACAGCCACACCCCCAAGGAGTTGTTGTTGTTTTAAGCAGGTGTCAATCTATTACATAAGCTGCTCTCAACTTCTGACTCCCTCTGTGCTCTAGTGAAACTTGAAAGCCTCGTTATCACCTCATTCACTTTCCCAGAGCAAGGAGAGCCTGTCAGTTACCCTGCCTCTCCTGTAAATGAGGTCATCGCTCCCACTCCGAGAAAAATCCCAGCGCTGTACTCCCCGTGTTCCCTTGTCCGTGAGACCCCTGCTTGCTTACATAACAGAAAAACCCATGCACTTTAATTTAATTCATGCCTAGTCTGCCCCTAAGATTCCTTTGTGAGCATGTCCTATTTCTAAACCATCCTGGCGGAGAGAGCAGCAGGATCAGACCAAGCCTGTACTAGGTATTGAGCCAAGGGTGCTGAAGGCATTTGTCAGCTGCTGCCCTCCTTTCTGGGGCATATTCCAGCATAGGCAGGAGAAAACTGGCAAGCGGAGATGCCTGATGCTTGGGCCAGCTGTATTTATCCGTGAGGATATGGTAGAGGTCGTAGGGAGACAGCCAGGACATCCTCAGGAGAGCACCTGCCAAAAGAGAGAGGGAAAAAGTAGCCGCAGTCATGTTCTGGAAACCTGTTAGATTCCTCGTGCGGACAAGGACAGAGTGTGGCGTTTGCCTCCTAGGATGGGTCATAAGGAAAGGGTTAAATGAGTGTGATGTGATTGGCCAGTGAGAATGCAAGGGAGGAGTAAAAGTTAGAGTGGGAGGTTTTGAAAGTCAGTTGAGGTTTGGGAGTTGAAGAAGGAAGAGGGAGGATTCGGTGTGGGTTGGTAGAGTTGTATTGTGAGAGAGTGAGAGGAATTGTCAGGTGGAGTCAGATAGATAGTTGGGAATAATCAGTCTGAAGTTGTTAGGAACTAAGATTTAAGAAACTGACAAGAAAAATTAACTGAAACCATAAGCTTGTTCCTGCATTTAAAAATAAACTTGATTATTTGTTAATGTTAACAACTGTCTGGACTCCGTATGTACCCGAGAGAAACGGGTTGGTGGCAGCGAAGAGGCAATCACAGTGGTGGCACAGGGTCAATAGACCGTCAAACGTTCGGGGGCCCTGTGTGATCGCCACAAAGGGACACTGACTTGGGCCAATGTGGGAGCCATGAAGTCATGGCAAAGGCTTGTAGCGCCACCTGGTGCCTCGCTGACCTCGGTGACCTGCATGTCTGTGCCTTGCAGTGTATTAAGTGCATAACCTTATATGGCGATGGGTGGGTTAAAGCCATGACCGGATGTAGGTAACGTGAGACATTGGCAAACGGCCATGCGACAGGAGAGAAAAAAGGATAATAAAAGATACCAGAGAGGGGAGAAGTTCAAAAAGAGCTGCTCATACCATCCTGAAAATATTGCTGGCTCTCTGTGTCTTTATTTTATGCTAAACTGCGCCATTTGTGATGGCTGGCTTCCGTCAGGCCAAGATTATGGGTGCCCATGACGTCATGTTGCATCAGTGGTGCAGCGCCGCTTCTGAGGCCTCGCAAAAAAACGGAAGTTGCATTGGACTCCTGCGTTGTGGGTGCCCTGGAGCTGGCAGCTGTGGATGAGGCTCTTGCATCTTTCCTTTACAAACTTATCTTTGGCAATTGCACCAGGCAAGTGCAGAATTTCACACCAGACTTGGGCCTGGCTGTGCAAAGGCAATCCTCTGCATTTGCACTGCTTCCTATGCAACAGCGTAGGGCCAAATTCAGAAGCGAAAAGTCCCTTCATGACAGCCACAACCCCTTCTAAAATGATACAACCTTCCAGGATAATAGGTAAAGGTAAAGGTACCCCTGCCTGTACGGGCCAGTCGTGACCGACTCTGGGGTTGCGCACCCATCTCGCTTAAGAGGCCGGGAGCCAGTGCTGTCCGAAGACACTTCCGGGTCACGTGGCCAGCGTGACGAAGCTGCATCTGGCGAGCCAGCGCAGCACACGGAAACGCCGTTTACCTTCCTGCTGGTAAGGGGTCCCTATTTATCTACTTGCACCTAGGGGTGCTTTCGAACTGCTAGGTGGGCAGGAGCTGGGACCGAAAGACGGGAGCTCACCCCGCCCTGGGGATTCGAACCGCCGACCATACGATCGGCAAGTCCTAGGCGCTGTGGTTTTACCCACAGCGCCCCCCGCGTCCCTCCAGGATAATACAATCATCTTAAAATTAGGCACGCATTGCAAACATCACGGCAGGTAGCCATGTGTTGCCTTTCAGCTAGATCTACTATTTTCTGTGCATAATAATGATAATAACAATTAAATAATTTTACCATTTCTACCCTGCCCACTGGGCTGGGTTTCCCCAGCCACTCTGGGTGGCTTTCAACAGAACATTAAAAGCAGAACAAACATTAAAAGCTTCCCTAAACGGGGCTGCCTTCAGATGTCTTCTAAAAGTCAGATAGTTGTTTATTTCCTTGACATCTGGTGGGAGGGTGTTCCACAGGGCAGGCGCCACTACCGAGAAGGCCCTCTGCCTGGTTCCCTGTAGCTTCACTTCTCGCAGGGAGGGAACTTCCAGAAGGCCCTCAGAGCTCGACATCAGGGTCCAGGCCAAACGATGGGGGTGGAGACGCTCCTTCAGGTATACTGAGCTGAGGCCGTTTAAAGCTTTAGAGGTCTGCACCAACACTTTGCCCGTCCATGGGCAAATGATATGGAGTGCTGCAGTATCTTCTTTAGGAGTTACTTAGGTTGGTTTTTTACTTGGAAGTTCCACTGTACTTAACATTAACTTTCACACTTTTTCACTTGAAAATTGAAGCACCTTGTGTTTTGAGTGCTTCTAAATTCCTAGCTTTGGAGGATAAATAACTACTCCTTCGAGACTTTGGGCCTGCCCATTAGGGGAAATAGGAAGCCTCGAACATATATTTTTTATATGTCCTTTTTATGTTGAGATGCGTAGAGACACCATCGATCCTTTGCTGAAGAGGCTCACCGATCATTCAGACAAGTCTAAACTTAATTCTCTCCTTTTCGGGGGGCCACCAGGTGGCGCATTGGAAGACGGCCGACAATAACATCTCTCCGACCCACACAAGGTAATAAAGAGGCTGCTATGGGAAGTATGCAGCCTTCCTACCCCCCCCCAAGGATATGGGGGGGACAGCCTTGCCAGCGACGTCCACAATGCACCCCCGGATTCGAAAGAAGGGGGTGTAGGACATTTGGCATCAGCCCTCGGTGGGTTCGGCGCTTCCTGACGCTATCTCCAATCACTTCAGCTCGAAAATATAATTGGAAATATATAATTGGAATGAAGCTGAAGCACTTACATCAAGCAAAGTTCGAGAGATAAGGCTGCTGATTAATGCATCTCTGTGTTTGGAGCGACGGAAGGAGACAAATAAATCAAGCGATGAACCACCATAACGAGACTGGTATGTGTGGAGCGAAAAAAAGAGGGGGGTGGAGGAAAAAACTTTTATTTTCTTTCCCTCATGTGAGTATTTATAAACCTCCACCCCAGAAAGACAAATCGTCGCCTTTTACTAATCACAAGCAAGAATTTAAGAGCTGTGTGAATTATCGGTGGAAGAGAGGACTGGTAAATATGGAGTGCGGAGGAAAAATTCTATGACGCAGTTTTTAATGGCGTCTTGTTAAGACAGGCTTGTCGAAGAAAGACGAGGGGAGGAGGACCAGGGTCGTTGGAATGTAAATGATGGATTGAAGGTGATAACCTGGCAGAGCCCCTTTGTGATATATGTGGCAAGCTTGGGAAAATTAACAGGACGGACCGAGGATAAATTTTTTGAAGAAGGGGAGGAATAGCCGGCTGTCCTTATGAGATATGACTTTTGGAGTGTGCAAAATCCACGCAGATGTTGTTTGTTCCTAACCTGCTTGCAAAGACTATCAGAGATTGCAAAGAAAAGAATACATGATAACAATAAGAAGATGAAGAAGTAATAAAGGCTATCTGGACAGATCTGGATAGAACTGTTTGATAAAAGCAGTAATAGAAGTGATGTTTTGATTCTCGTTCAGAGCTTGATGTAAGGGTACCCCCAACAAAATTAAAACATCTGGCTGTATAATTTGGAAGTAATATGATTTGGAAATAATGTGATTGGATTGGCCTGTTAATAAAAATTATGTTTTTTAAAAATTAATTCTTTCCTCTTCGGCAAAGATCATAAGACGACCTGACTAGTAGCCAGATTCTGTGCCCAGATTTGTAGGCACAGATCATCCTCCAGAATAAAATAGCTTACTAGGGAAATGCTGAAGTTGCCCTTTGGAGTGCCCCAGGGCCAATTTTTTATGGTAGCCCAAATCTCAGTTGTACGGGTGTATGTATATATCTCAATTTTAACTCATGAGCTATTGCTGCAATCTGTTCCAATTGTATATTTTATCTTTATGAACGCTGTTTTTATTGTGTTATGTTATGTGAGCTGGTCCTTGACCGTAATACATTATCTAATTATCTAACTACTCCTTCGTGTTCTTCCAAAACGACTCTAGGAGCCAATCCTCTGTGACTGACTTACCCCTTTTCACTCTGATTGGCTCAACCAGCACTCAAGGTGAGAAGACTTCTGAAAAGCTCCCCGCAGAAATAGTAACAGGCCTTCTGACTCCCCGCCAACTCCTCCCTCTGGACCTCTACTCTTATCTCCAACTCCCGCAGTCTCACCTTGCCTGTTGAAGAATGTTGTCGCCCGCTTCCAGAACAAAGCAACTTTAGGTGGGATTCTGCCCAGGAGCTCGATGATCCGAACCACGTGATCTGAAATGGGGGGGAAGCAAAGTTAGATGCTTTACTGTACAGTTTCTCCTAGCAAATGGAGTTTAAGAAGACAGGCTGGACTCTGACCTACCATCATCTCTGGAAAAATACTGCCCAGCCTGGGGATCAAAGAGACGGTCTCCGGTGGCCAGTTCAAAAGCCTGCAGGATGACACACACACACACAACCCGAGTAAGTCCACTTCGAGCCAATTCGTATAGTCAGTACAGTGGTACCTCGGGTTAAGTACTTAATTCGTTCCGGAGGTCTGTTCTTAATCTGAAACTGTTCTTAACCTGAAGCACCACTTTAGCTAATGGGGCCTCCTGCTGCTGCCGCGCTGCCAGAGCACGATTTCTGTTCTCATCCTGAAGCAAAGTTCTTAACCCGAGGTACTATTTCTGGGTTAGCGGAGTCTGTAACCTGAAGCGTATGTGTCAGAGCTGCCCAAGGTCCCAGCTCACAAAGGACCAACGCCAGATCGTTGTTATATACAAAAGTCTTTATTGAAGTTCAGTTTGTCTCCCCACAGACACCAGTTTAAGACCCTAGCCTTGCTCCACCTCTTCCTCTGCTCTTTCCTCCTCTGGGTCCGCCTGTCAGCTGGGGTCTCGCCCTTCCTAGACTCTTCTGATGCTGATTCCCCTGAGTCTTCTCCCTGCTTCTGGCGGGCTTTAGGACCTGGTTCCCGATCCGGGCTTTCTGCTGTCCCGCGCGCCTGTACATTTGAACTTGGCGCGTGCGCCCAGCCGGTAACCTTCCTCCTGACCGTTACACTGCTCCTGTCACTGCTTCCCCCTTCGGGAAGGCTAGCTGGACTTGACCTCCCCTCCGTTCCCCCACTCTCCGATAGAGGCGTGGTCAGTCTAGACTCATCTTCTCTCCCTGCTGGAGGAGCCGCTGGTCCTGACACTTGGGACTCCTCCCCCCCACTACGCTCTGGTGGGGAAGCTGGCCCTGATCTCCAGCTGCTGCTTTGGGAGTCCCCGCTGGCCCCCCTTGCCCTGACCATCGGCGCCTCCTTCTGGGAATCTTCTGATTCGCTGGAGAAGCTCATGGAATCTCTCGGGTCACTGTCATACTCCCCTATGCTGCCCTCAGATCCTTCCCCTTCGCTCTCCATCTCCTCTCTCCCCTGTGCCTCTGTCCCTGAGCCCCTGACAGTATGTAACCTGAAGCATCTGTAACCCAAGGTACCACTGTAAATATTTTTGTTTTTACAATACACTTAGCAGTTTGATCCGAAGGACTATAAATATTAAAATATCCATCTTACATCTCTGAAACATTTTCACAAGAAGTAGAGACAAAAGGGTGAGACACGCAGGGGTCTAGGGTGAAATCCAGCTATGCTCAATCCCAAAGGTGCCTCCAGACTATTTTACAGGAGGGATTCCAGCGCATGCCATAAATTTAGGGTTGCACATTTAAAGTGGATTGAAGCGCTCCGTCACCTCGGCACAACAAATCCACAGATAAAGTGCACCTTTTTTGCAGCTTGCAGAACGATTAAGAAATGCATTGCAAAGTGTGGGGTGAATGAATGGTGAATAGGAAGACTTGTAAACACCCCGCAAGCAAATCGGGGTAAAGGCAGGATGACTGCTCAACCACTCCAGAAACAAACAGGAACAAATGCTCAATAAAGGGTGGACATAATCATAAACACTGATTAAGATTTGTGCAAACAGATTAGGATGAACGCTGAGCAGAAAGGGCATTAGGAGGAGCCCCAAGGCTATCAGTGCATATGAATAGATGGTTTGGATTCTAAAGGCAAGAAGCAGCAGCAGCAGCAGCAGTGCCATTGCTGAAGGAACATTCCTGTTAAGTTGGGGGTGAACATATCAGACAACACAGCAATTCCTCAAACAGCTCTTGTTTATTCACAGGCCAGAACAGAACTGAACTGAAGGGTTCAGCCAGCCTGCTTATATAGGGCTCCACTACAACGCAACAGTAACCACTTTCTGTAGCTATCCAATCACTGAACGTCACTTTCGATCCCTTATTTGCATACGTGGACCTGAGTGAAAACTATCTACAGTATCCCCCGGCTGGCCCAGGGTGAGAACTTCAGTACATAACAATTCCTTACCAGGCACGCTGTGCTCCAGATATCCGCTGGGGTGCCGTAATCTAATCCGAGGAGGACCTCCAGGGCTCTGTAGGGCTGGGTCTGGATCTTCTTGGAGAAGGGCTTGTACTGGAACAGAAGGGACAACGGGCTGAGTGAGAGTGGATGGCCCAAATGCACTTTTGGTTTAAGGCGGCCTAAAACAGCAGCAGATCCTTAAGGGAATAACACTGGGCAGGATTATTTTATTTGTTGATTCATTTCATAAGATTTAAACACTGCTTGATAGCAAAAAAGAAAAACAAAACCACCCTTGATTTACAAACAGATAAAACCGTAAGACCAGGAAAGGATTGCAATGTGTTAAAAGACACAAGAGGTTAAAAGACTAAAGCAGATTAAAATTCACACCAGCTTTTCTAAGCACCAAAAGAAGAACGTTTTTAGCAGGTGCTGGAAATAATCCAGCGAAGGTGCCTGCTTGATTATCAACAGGCAGGGAGTTCCAAAGGGCCACTCTAAGCAAATGGGTTCTTACAAATGTGGAACGGGTGTTCTGCGGCAGCTGCGGCAGTGCCATTTCCGCCAATCGAAGCAGTCAAGCGGGCGCATAAGGAAGGCCTGCAAGCATGGCCATGGGAGAGTCAAAGGGGCTCAAAGAATCTTCCCTGCGAGGCTTTGAAAAACTGAAGTGTCCGGGGCTTTTTGGTTTAGGAGAATGTTTATTATTATTAAGAATGCAGACCTGGGAGTAAGCCCCACTGCAGTCAGTAGGACATGGTTAGGATTGTACTGTTCAGAGGAGGTATACATCCATATATAGCAGTTTGGGGGGCAACAACAGATGGAGAGGTCTTTTGCCTTAGAATCAGTGCTTTCCCCCTCTAAAAAATGTTTAGGGGTACTCTCATTTTCCTACTCATATTGAAATACAGTGGTACCTTGGGTTAAGAACTTAATTCGTTCTGGAGGTCCGTTCTAAACCTGAAACTGTTCTTAACCTGAGGTAACACTTTAGCCAATGGGGCCTCCCACTGCCGCCTCATGATTTCTGTTCTCATCCTGAAGCAAAGT
Organism: Podarcis bocagei; assembly: GCF_964188305.1. Classification (NCBI taxonomy): domain Eukaryota; kingdom Metazoa; phylum Chordata; class Lepidosauria; order Squamata; family Lacertidae; genus Podarcis; species Podarcis bocagei. The sequence goes on along the minus strand of NC_138126.1, from coordinate 24,651,313 downwards.
TCTTAACCTGAGGTACTATTTCTGGGTTAGCGGAGTCTGTAACCTGAAGCGTATGTAACCCGAAGTGTCTAACTCAAGGTACCACTGTACTGTCCCTCAATGAGGCCAAACTTAGATTTACAAAATGTTTAGGGGGGTATGTGTAACCCCCCCTGCATCCCCCAGAAAAAAGCACTGCTTAGAATCATAATAATAGAATTGTGGGGTTGGAAGGGAACATGGGGGTCATCTCGTCCGACCCCCTGCAATGTAGGAATCTTTGGCCCCATGTGGGACTCAAACCCACAGCCCTGAGATTAAGAGTTTTATGCTCTGTTGACTGAGCTATGGCGCTGCCTTCCTGCTCAACTTGGTGGCATCTGATAGTCCACTGGGCGAAAGGGAATGCTGGACTAGAGGGGTATTTAGACAGAGCCAGCAGGGCTTTTATTACATATTCACACCTGTCCCTATGTTCACTGCTGCCTTTCCCCCAGCTTAAAAGACCAGGGGAAAACCACCCACAGCACAGCCTAGGGCAGAAAGCTCTTGTGTTTTGTTCTTGTGGCTTGTGGCAAGGGGACAGGTACCTCTGCCAAATTTTAGTTTCTCATTTTTCCAATTGTAATTGGATTTTTTAAATTGAAGATTGAATAAAAATGTATTATTTTTCCCAGTTCCCATAGTAGTTTGTGATTTTTTTAAAAAAAGGAAGCTCCTCATTAAAAAGTCCTCAGCATTTTTATATGCGTTTCTCCTACACACACATTCCTGTGAAGTTATTCCCCAATATACTTTTTTTTTTGCAAGCAATTTCCTGAAATACAATGCACTTTTGTACATTATTGTCTCTATGAACTTTTATGCACGCTTGACACTAATATACGCATTTTTTTTGGCGGGGGTACACATGACTTGGCTGGAAAACTGCACAAGATTCGGAGAAGCGCAAATTTTGAAGCAATCTTTGCTTCAGTTTGAGCGTTGTTGTGGAACGTGCAAATTGGGTGTGTTCACCTTTAAGTGTGAACTGACAGATTTCCCCTCCATCTCTACTACCTGTGGCAGTCTTGTCAAAAAGATTAACTAGCCAGTCATGGGGTGATGCCCTCCCTGGTGAACTTCAAGGGAGAGCAATGTACTAACAAGCAACGATGGCAGAAAAGGGATGGGTGGGTGTGCTGTCATAGACTCACCGTCCAGCATGCGCTTCCCAGGTCTGCAATTTTCACTCCCAATTTCATGAGGTTGCAGCAATCTAGGGCAGCAGCCACGTCCTCCTCTGGACGGAACAAACACAAGGAAATAAGCTCTGGAGGCGATAGGTTATATATCCCTTATTGCACCTGTATTTCACACCAGCCCTGATCCAACAGCAGCAGTGTGACATCTCATCCCGACGGAAACCAATTCTGAAAGAAGACTGTAAATGTATCTTGCAAGCTTCAGCCCGGCAGGAGAAAGCTGCAAATTATAGCACAGCAGACCCTCCAAGTGTCCCTATATTCCAGAGACAGTCTCAGATTTTCAGAAGCTGTCCTGGTTTCTGATTTGATCCCAGAAAGTCTTGCTTTTCCTTGGGATGTCCCTGTTTTCATCAGATAACCGTTGGAGGGTATGGAGTCATGCGACCCCCCGAGACAAGGAGATAAGTAACTATGCAACCTTTAGAAGGCAGCCCTGTATAGGGAAGATTTTTTAAAAATGTTTAATGTTTTGCTATGTTTTTGTATAGGTTGGAAGCTGCCCAGAGTGGCTGAGGCAACCCAATCAGATGGACAGGGTATAAGTAATAAAATTATTATTATTATTATTATTATTATTATTATTATTATTATTATTATTATTATTGAATAGGATGTCCCTAGTTTCATTAGAGAAATGCTGGAGGGCATGGCATAGGCATTGCCACCCTCTCCCAATTAACCTCCGTCTCCTGAGTTGGCAACCCTAGGCCCTGCCCACTGCCAGCGTGTGGCTCCAGAAGTTATCCCACAAGTGGCTGCAGCCCTTGATCTAAGAAAAATTGTTCCCCACCCCTGGCGTGAAGTGCCCAAAGAGGGATTCCTCCGAGTTCCTGGGTGGACGTGCTCTACCCTTCCAAACAAACTCTGCGGCCTTTTCTCCTGCACGGCGTACCTGGCCTCTTGGGCTCGGCTCCTGCGCCGTGTTCCTGGAAAGCCACCTTGTGGAGAAGCGCCTGCAGGCTCCCTTCCGCCACGCAGAGCAGGATGTTCTCCGGTTTGATGTCTGCATGGATGATGCGGCACTCCTTGTGCAAGAAATGCAAGCCCTGGAGAACCTGCCGCAAAGCAGAGGCAATTAGTGGCCCAAAGCTGCTCAATGTGTACTGCACTTTATATTTTTGCGGTATTGAAGAGCATAAAGGAGAAACTCCAGAGTTGGGAGCGGGGCTCAGAGGCATGGGGGTATGGAGATTGAAGACCCCTATCTATTTCTGCAGCAGGGCCCCTGTCTCCAGCACCCTAGAGCCGTCCGATCTGACTGGGACTCATCAGGGTCAAAGGGAAGGTGAGTCAGCCAAGGAGGATCGGCTTCTGGGGTCACTCTGGAGAAGGCATGTGGAAAGAACATGGAGTGAAGTTGCTTTGTATGCTCCAAAACTGGACCATAAAGAAGGCTGATTGCCGAAGAATTGATGCTTTTGAATTATGGTGCTGGAGGAGACTCTTGAGAGTCCCATGGACTGCAAGAAGATCAAACCTATCCATTCTTAAGGAAATCAGCCATGAGTGCTCACTGGAAGGACAGATCGTGAAGCTGAGGCTCCAATACTTTGGCCACCTCATGAGAAGAGAAGACTCCCTGGAAAAGACCCTGATGTTGGGAAACATGGAGGGCACAAGGAGAAGGGGACGACCGAGGACGAGATGGTTGGACAGTGTTCTTGAAGCTACCAGCATGAGTTTGACCAAACTGTGAGAGGCAGTGGAAGACAGGAGTGCCTGGCATGATCTGGTCCATGGGGTCACGAAGAGTTGGACACGACTAAACGACAACAAACAACAACAAGGAACACAAGGGGCTTCTGTTTCAAGGGAATGCTGTGCAAACTCCGTAATGTACAAAACGCGAGTCACTCCGAAAGAGTATCTCCAAATCAGTTGCCATGTATGTGCACAGAAAATAAACAGAAGTAGCTAAAAGGCAACACCTTGAGATTTGCATTGGTCGTTGCAATGCATCCGTGAGTATTATTATTGTATAATTAAAAGATTACAGCCGTACTTCTGGTTGCAAACGGGATCCATTCCAGAGCCCGGTTCGCAACATGAGCAGAACGCAACCCGCATCTGTGCGTCTGACGGGTTGCGATTCACCACTTCTGCGCATGCGTGCGACATCATTTTGAGCGTCCATGCATGCGCGAGCAGCGAAACCCAGAAGTAAACCTTTTTGGTACTTCCGTGTCGCCATGGGACGCAACCCGAAAAGATTTAACCTGAAGCAAACGTAACAAGAGGTATGACTGTATTGTATCATCTTAGAAGGGTGTGTGGCTGTGGCTGTCATGAAGAGGCCCTGCACTTCTGAATTTGCCGCTACAGTACGGGTAGGTCTTAGCCTTAAGAAAAATCTGTCATGGACTGGATGTGCTCACACCTCAGGAAGGAAAAGGAGGGTATAGCATTGACCGCCTGTGATTGGCAGGAAGTATGGGAGACCTCCGGATTGGCCTTGTGAAGTCTCTTATTCCGGAAGAAAATTCTGCACATGCGCAGAAACACTTAGGTGCCAGGGTTGCTTACCAATGTTGCACGTGACCCGGGAGGGGGATGTGCCAGGGACTCTAGCAGCCTCTTCTGCAGGCCTCCAGGGTTTTATGCAAAGGGAGAAACTTCCCCAGCATCCGTGGAGGCTGCTCCATGGGGACATTTGGGTCACAGTCCCACCTGTGTCATCCTTCCCTCCGCGCTGCCTGTCACCTTCCTCATTTTCAGTGTTGCCCTTGTATGACTTAGCAGGGAGGATAGCAGTTCGAAAGCACGCCAAAAAGTGCAAGTAGATAAATAGGTACCACTCCAACAGGAAGGTAAATGGCATTTCCGTGCGCTGCTCTGGTTTTAGTGTTCCGTTGCGCCACAAGCGGCTTAGGCATGCTGGCCACATGACCTGGAAAAACTGTCTGCGGACAAACGCTGGCTCCCTCAGCCTGTAAAGCGAGATGAGCGCCACAACCCCCGAGTCGTCCGCAACTGGACTTAACTATCAGGGGTCCTTTACCTTTACCTTTTTATGACTGGAGCTGTTGTTGGCTGTGGCGCCACCTGCTGTCAGGCTCCCTACCAATCCCAATGAGAACCAGCCGACGCTGCCCATACATCTGAATGGGAAGATGCATTAATTTATATTGAGCATGCATGGATTTTGGTGAGGCCAGGGCCACGAAGAGTTCCCCACCCAGTGCATCCTTTGCTGCTACTGTCACCTGAAAAACATCCCCACAGCAACTGCCTTGGTGCATCTTGGCCGGCCCTAACACAGCCTGGCTCAGCTCTCCATGTAATCCTGTACTTACTTACCTGTTGTGTGACTTTCTTCACAAAGGGTAACGGGAGGCCCTGGACTCCTTGGCTGCTCAGCAGAGACTGCAGAGAAGGCCCCAGCAGCTCAAACACTAAGCACACATGTGGGAGGAGATATTGTCAGGGATCCAGTAACTGGGAAACTGCTGGAATTCGGTTCACTCCATTGGCGGCTCCCCAAAGTCTCATGCAGAGGGAGTAGAGGATGTGAGAAATAGCTTCCTGAGAACTGTCTCCCACAAGGACAGTTAACTGGGAGAGATCATCAGGGGGTTTGGGCTGGGTGTTCACCAGTATGCAGATGATACCCAGCTCTACCTCTCCTTTAAATCAGAACCAGTGAAGGCGGTGAAGGTCCTGTGTGAGTGCCTGGAGGCAGTTGGAGGATGGATGGCGGTTAATGGATTGAAGTTGAACCCTGACAAGACAGAAGTACTGTTTTTGGGGGACAGGGGGCGGGTTGGTGTGGGGGATTCCTTGGTCCTGAATGGGGTAACTGTGCCCCTGAAGGACCAGGTGCGCAGCCTGGGAGTCATTTTGGACTCACAGCTGTCCATGGAGGCACAGGTCAATTCTGTGTCCAGGGCAGCTGTTTATCAGCTCCATCTGGTACGCAGGCTAAGACCCTACCTGCCCACAGACTGTCTCGCCAGAGTGGTACATGCTCTAGTTATCTCCCGCTTGGACTACTGCAATGCGCTCTACGTGGGGCTACCTTTGAAGATGACCCAGAAACTGCAATTAATTCAGAAGTGGCTGCCAGGAACAATATAAGACTAGTCCTAAAAGATCTTCATTGGCTCCCAGTATGTTTCTGAGCACAAATCAAAGTGTTGGTGCTGACCTTTAAAGCCCTAAATGGTTTCGGCTCAGTATACCAGAAGGAGAGCCTCCACCCCCATCATTCGGCCTGGACACTGAGGTCCAGCATTAAGGGCCTTCTGGCGGTTCCCTCACTGTGAGAAATGAGGTTATAGGGAACCAGGCAAAGGGGCCTTCTCGGTAGTGGCACCCACCCTGTGGAACGCCCTCCCATCAGATGTCAAGGAAATAAACAACTACCTGACTTTTAGAAGACAACTGAAGGCAGCTCTGTATAGGGAAGTTTTTAATGTTTGATGTTTCACTGTGCTTAATGTTTTTAATTTGGTGGAAGCCGCCCAGAGTGTCTGAGGCACCCAGTCAGATGGGCGGCATATACAGTAAAGTCAAACCTCGGTTGTTGAACGTAATCTATTCCGGAAGGCTATTCGGCTTCCGAAATGTTTGACAACCGAGGCACGGCTTCATATTGGCTGCAGGAGCTTCCTGTACTAAAGCGGAAGCTACGTCGGACATTCGGCTTCCGAAAAATGTTTGAAAACCGGAACACTTACTTCTGGGTTTTCGGCGTTTGGGAGCCAAAACGTTCCAAAACAGAGGCGTTTGGGAACCGAGGTTTGACTGTAATGATGATGATGATTATAGCGAATTCCGTTAAGGACAGCTGGGTGTGTCAGGACAGCAGCTTAGTACAATATCAGTGGAAATGTCCAACTTTGTTTAATAGCAATGCCCTGTCCAGCTTTTTGTGCCCTTGTGGTGCATTATCTACCAACCAAAGGATATGGAAGCCATTGTCTCCAATCATTTTGAAATCGTCCAGGAAGTGGATGACACGGTCGCTGCCTTGGTCTTTCCTCCTCTTGCTGTTCACCTGCAGAAATATAAATAAATAAAAAACGTGCACAAATTACTATTATGAGGCCTTCGACAGTCTCCGGATGGCTTGCGATTAGGGGAGGTACCAACTGTGTTTGAAATGGGCCATTAACGTAGGAATGGCATCATTAGTAGTACTAGTATTAATTATACACATTTCATCTTAAGCTCCCAGGGCTGGTTACCATGATTAAAAACACAGTGTTAAAAACAGTTTAATACAGCTTGCAATATTTTTTTAGGTGTGCCCTAAAAATATGCATCTCAAGGGTCATAACCTTCAGGGGCTTTCGAAGAAAAGAGGTGATTTGCAGTGGAGGCTAGTCCAGGAGGGTGAACAGGGCACTTGTCCCAACAAGCTGAGTGCTCTTCCAGCCTCTACCTATCAGCCTTCTTAGTTTATCAGTCCAGAGGGTGGTACTAGCTAACAGCTTCCCTCTCTCTCGTCTCAGCGTTGCCCCTTGTAGCACTCAGCAGGGGAGAGGATGAAACACAACTGGTTCGGGTTGGCTCTGTCTGCCATCAGCTCTGTTGCCACCTACTGTTGGCCTCCTGCCTTACACCCCAATGGGCCACCAGTCCCCCAACTGGCGGTTTGTTACCTACGCAGCGAAGGAGCGTGACTTCATCCAAGGCTGCCTCAGCAAAATCTTCCCCACCCTTGGGCACTTTGACAGCTACGCACCTCTTCTTCCTGAAAGAAGATGCATAGATTGAGAGCGAGAACATCTCTGGGCTCCGAACTGTTTTGCAGCCCTCTTCCAGCTGTTTCAAAGATGGGTTCAAACCTCTCCACCCGGTTGGCAGAAGATCATTGACCAGGTACTCCTTTCCCAACCCCCCACGGATATAGCAGCCTACTTTGCAAGGTTGTTGTGAGGAGTAAATGACAGGAGGGGCCTTGTGTTTACTGCCCTGAGATCCTTTCAGGAAAGGCCAGATGAAAACACAGCCCTTCCTCAGCCAACAGAATGTGTTCCTACCACATGACTGGCTTCTGCAGTTAGGAGCAGGCCGTTTTTGTTTACTCACCCCAAGTCTTGGCAAAGCCAGACTGTCGAGAAGTAGCCGCACCCGAGATTCTGCGCTACGTGGTACCTTCCATTGAACACCTCTCCTTTCCTCACGGGATAGTAACCTTCTGCACAAAGGGAGGGAGGATGAACAGGCGTTAATGAAAGACACCAAGAGACTTAGGCTTTGCAGGTCACACCAATAGTATAAATCTTCCAAGGCTGAACAGTGGAAGGTGTGAAGCCTCTGATGGTAAGTATTTGAGAGATTCCCTGCAATTCTGTTCATAGAGGCATAGCGGACTATGCAATCTGGTGAAAACATCCCAATCTTATATATTACACCTATATTCTCCCATTCCAGTAAGCAGGGTATGATTTATGGAAAGACAAAGAAATAGCTATTTCTGTACCTCCCCCCCCCCCAAAAAAATAGAGAAAATAGGGTGCCGATAGGGCAGCAGCCCAGATATGCATGGTGCCAAAGGAAAATTACTTTTCTAGCAACAGATTAGTTTTTAATTAATAGTTCAACTTGGGGTGGGGAAAATTCAAGAAGAATACTTGCAACAGCTGTTTGGTGATGCTGGCTCCTTTGCTGGTAGAAAAGCTGGTTTTTATAAAATTGTGACCAGCTTCTTTTCCCCCTGCTAGGAGCAATAGCCATAGCTGTCAACCTTCCCTTTTTTTGCAGGAAATTCCCTTATTCCAGCGCCGTTTCCCGCTGCTTCCTGCTGCTATCCCGGATTGTTAGATATCCCATAGACCAGGGGTCTGCAACCCGCGGCTCCGGAGCTGCATGTGGCTCTTTTACACCTTTGCCGCGGCTCCGGGGCGGATACTAGCGAGGGGAGGAGGCGCATTGTGCGCCCCGAAACTCCCCACTGTGGCAGGCGCTGTACTGGCTGTGACGTCGCATGGGGGCGGTGCGTGCGTTAGTCACGCACTGTCCTGACATCACCTTCCCGCCCGCTGTCAGATTGCGGCTCCGGAGATATATTTGTTTTAAATGTCGCAATGGTTTTGCGGCTCCCAGTTTTCCCCCCCTTCGGAAACGGGTCCAAGTGGCTCTTTTTGTCTTAAAGGTTGCAGACCCCTGCCATAGACTGTCCCCGGGATAGGTGAGGCTGCTGATCCCTTATTTTTGAGGCTGCTGATCCCTTATTTTCAAATCTGAAAGTTGACAACTATGGCAATAGCTGGTGTGCAGTCATGTGTCTGGGACCGATAGGAGCTGTGGACAGTCCATCTTGGGGAAGGCCAATTTGGACATTGTGGAGTGGCTCACCTGTGGCCCTCTTGCTATTGCTGGACTTCCTCTCCCATCAGCCACAGCCAGCCCGGCCAGTGCCAAGGGATAATGGGGTTGGAGTTGAACAACATCTGGGAGGGCCACAGGATAGCTACCCCCAAAGGAGACCAACCTGTATTCTTCAGCTACAATTCACAGGGGGGTGGACTGGATGACCATTGGGGTCCCTTCCACGCAGTCTATGTTCCCTGACTTTTTTGGATCCATTTGCCCATCTGACTAGCAGCCAGAAATCTTCCCTCATCTATAAAGCTTTCTGGATAACCTTTTGCTGGATGCTGGTTCTTGAGGGTTGCTAAATGTCACAAAGAAATTAAATGAGGCAGCTTGGTGCAAGACGCGTGCCTGCCACCCAACTCACCTGCGCAGGAGGCCAAGGCCTCCTCCTGCCACTCACACCCATCCATAGCAGGTGTGCAGCTCTCTCAAGGATGCTCAGAATTCTCTGGGGTTGAGGAGGCTTCACATCTAAGGGCAGAAACATTTTTATTCCAGAGTCAACTGTTACTCCTCAAGCTGCAAGCTAACTGAACAGAACTCTGCCTTAAGCCATCACTGCAAAGACCACTTTTGTCAGGTGATAATTCAGAGGAATTCTGCAGTTCCACAGCACAGAGAGGGGGAATCTGCAGAGGTCGTAGGACTCCGATGCCCAACAAGGCCAATGATCAGGGATGATGGGAACTGGAGCCCAAGAACATCTGGATAACCACAGATTCCCTGTCCCTGCTTTAAAGATCTGGACCAATTGCGTGAGGAAAACCTGAAGTCAATAGATGTGTTGTCTTGAGAAATGCACGTGCCAGTTTTGATCTGTTTAGGAGAGGCCTGAAAGAACCCACACAATTAACTTGGTCTGTGTTGTTGCTGCAGCTCATCTGATTAAACAGTGCATTTGGGGAAGAGAGCCAGTGTGGCGTAGTGGTTAGGAGCAATGGACTCATAATCTGGTGAACTGGGTTCACTTCCCCGCTCCTCCACATGCAGCTGCTGGGTGACCTTGGGCTAGTCACACTTCTCTGAGGTTTCTCAGCCTCACTCAGCTCACAGATACAGATACAGATAGGTAGCCGTGTTGGTCTGCCATAGTCAAAATAAAAAAATTCCTTCCAGTAGCACCTTAAAGACCAACTAAGTTAGTTCTTGGTATGAGCTTTCGTGTGCATGCACACTTCTTCAGATACACTGAAACAGAAGTTGCCAGACCCTTCTATATAAGCTGCTGAATTGCAACTCATTACCAAACTTAAAACCATGGAGAGACCTGGTCTGAACAAAGACATTGGATTCTTATCTCATTATACATGACTAAGCCATTTCTCACCTTCTCACCCCTTGCCTTTTCCTGTAAGACCTATTACAGTCATTAAGAGTCGTCAACAGGCTCATCTCAGCTATCTGCCAATCTCCCATTCCCACCACCCTTCTGAGTAATACCCCTCCCCACCTTCTCACTATATAGAAGGGTCTGGCAACTTCTGTTTCAGTGTATCTGAAGAAGTGTGCATGCACATGAAAGCTCATACCAAGAACTAACTTAGTTGGTCTTTAAGGTGCTACTGGAAGGAATTTTTTTATTTCAGCTCACAGAGTGTTTGTTGTGGGGGAGGAAGGGAAAGGAGATTGTTAGCTGCTTGGAGACTTCTTAGGTAAAGGTAAAGGTAAAGGTAAAGGGACCCCTGACCATCAGGTCCAGTCGTGGCCGACTCTGGGGTTGCGGCGCTCATCTCGCTTTATTGGCCGAGGGAGCCGGCGTACAGCTTCCGGGTCATGTGGCCAGCATGACTAAGCCGCTTCTGGCGAACCAGAGCAGTGCACGGAAACGCCGTTTACCTTCCCGCCGGAGCGGTACCTATTTATCTACTTGCACTTTGACGTGCTTTCAAACTGCTAGCTTGGCAGGAGCAGGGACCAAGCAACGGGAGCTCACCCCTTCGCAGGGATTCGAACCGCCGACCTTCTGATTGGCAAGTCCTAGGCTCTGTGGTTTAACCCACAGCGCCACCTGCGTCCCTTGGAGACTCCTTAGGGTAGTGATAAAGTGGGATATCAAATCCAAACTCTTCTTCTAGAGAACGGGGTTCTTTTTCAGCTGGAACTCACCAGAATTCAGTTCCACCACCTCTTTGGTGTGTTCCGGCACTTCTTTGTAGTGTATTGGCAGCTATATAGTGGCAAAGTGCCCAGAACTGTGTGTCGAAGGCTTTGGGCTGCATATCCCCCTAAAAAAAGGCTCCCCCCTAAAAAAAAGCTTTGACGATTATCCATAAAAAAGTGGGCGTTCTTGCACCTCTTTGTAGGAAAAAAGCACTGGTAGAGAGGATGTGTTGCAGGCATGCAAATATCCCCAATACCTCTAGTTAAAAGGACCAGAGAGCAGGTGATAGGACAGTCTCTGCCTAAGGCTCTACAGAGCCATGGCCATCAAGAGGAGACAACATTGGGCTTGAGAGGCAAAAGGCAGCTTCCTAGGTATGTTCTGGCCCAGAAATAACGTTTGTGAAAGTGAACTACAGTGGTACCTCGGGTTAAGTACTTAATTCATTCCGGAGGTCCGTTCTTAACCTGAAAGTGTTCTTAACCTGAAGCATCACTTTAGCTAATGGGGCCTCCTGCTGCCGCCGGAGCACAATTTCTGTTCTCATCCTGAAGCAAAGTTCTTAACCTGAGGTACTATTTCTGGGTTAGCGGAGTCTGTAACCTGAAGCGTATGTAACCCGAGGTACCACTGTATTAGGTTTCCATACACACAGAAGGAAGGAAAGGAAATTGACTTTAGAAATAATAATTATTGGTTTATTGTAGATTGACAATTTGATGAGTAGATACCGGAAATGTTAAAATATTGTATGTGCAAGAATTGGAAAGTGGAAAGAGGCGGCTGGTGAGACTGGAGGGACATCGCTATGCCTGACAACAAACCCTAACTATTGGATTCTTTTGCCCCATCTTTTTGTGCCTGCCAAACAACTGTGACATGCTTATGATAATCTTTTATTCTCGTTGATTACGCTGTTTTAAATGTGCATTCTATATTTGACTTCACTTAGCATTTTTTGGGGGGGAAATGTTTAAGATTTTTTTGGGTTAACTTTGTTTATGTTAAATATGTACTGTATTCTGTAGTTGACCTTCTCTGTAATGTTTTATTTTGAAATCTTTAAGATATTTTAGTTTTCTGTTAATTATGTTGCTTTGACTGTATACGCTACATTTGACTTTCTTCAGAAATGTTTGATTCTGGATTGTTTTATTGATGTTTTAATATGCGGTAAACCGCTTTGAGTTTTTTCTTTAAAATATAAAGCGGTACAGAAATGAAATAAATTATAATGATAACTGATGCTTAAGGATAATAAGTTAAAAATAACAAAAAAAAATGTAATACAAGGTTAATTATAGGGAATGGAATGCGAATTAGGAATAACTGGGAAAACAATGCAGCAAGAAGAGGAAATTATGGGCACATCGAGAACGTAGTGCGGGAAGCCAATTTTTGGGGAAATGGTATTAAATTTGTTTCAATTTGCAGTTGATTCGTTAACATTTTGAAAAATCAATAAAAACGATTTGGCAGAAATATTGGCAGCCTATTGGGTTATCGTAACAGAAACACTGGTTGTATTGGACAAGAGGAGGAGGAATATTCGGTTGGTTCTGAGCAGGAGCTTGTTGGTTCAGAACCTGGAAGTGGAAGGACGGCAGGAGATGGGAGTATCTGCCACCTTATACCATTGGCCCATCTAGCCCAGAGCTGCTACCAACACTGACTGGCAGTGGCTCTCCGCAGTCCCCGAGTACTGAGCCTCATCCTTCCCTCTCTCTTCCCCAGCTGTTACGACTTCCCAATCCTCCTGGGCTCCTGCCTCCTTGAATTCTGAGAGTTGGCCTGGCAGGAGAATTCCTAGCATTTCTGATAGGGTCGTGGCAGAGATTATTTCAGGGGGGCTGCACTGGGCCTGGGCTTGGCAGCTATGCCCGTTCTGCTTTCTGCACTCCACTGAGCTGGACCGAGGCCAGACTGAGCGCTCAGCTTCCTGGCTGCCCTTCCTTGGATTTTCAGATGGGATTAGTGAGGATTGGAAGGAAAGGCCCAGAGAAGCTTCCCTGCTGAAAGGCTAGCCTGGCCTTCTGCTGGGAGCTCTCAGATCACCTTCCCCAGGCGAGCAGAAAGGAGAGGCTGTTCTCGCACGTTCACGGTTTCGCACGTTGAAGTTGCACAGTTCAAATGGTTCAAGAGCCTTTGGGAGGATGAAGCCCTGCGCGTCCGTCATGTAGAAAAATCTTTTTAGCAGTTGCAATGTGAGCACAGATCTGGTCCAAGGTGAATGTTAGAATTATTCCAGTTCAGGCTGTCTGGTAGCACAGCAATCAAATCAACCTCGTGTTCATAACCGACACCACTGGTCAGCTTTCTTCCTCCTCTCCTCCCCTTTCCCGCTTTACTTACCATCTAGCTTGATGAAGAGTTCTGCAGAACTAAAAAGCTTTCCCATTAATAGTCATGTGGGCATTTCCCCCCCTGCAAAAAACCAACCTGTTGGAAGTGTTGACCCTTCCAACACTGCTTGTTTGTGGATGCTCCTTTCTTTCAAGACAAGTACAATAGTAAAGGTAAAGGTAAAGGGACCCCTGACCATTAGGTCCAGTCGTGGCCGACTCTGGGGTTGTGGCGCTCATCTCACTTTATTGGCCGAGGGAGCCGGCGTCCAGCTTCCAGGTCATGTGGCCAGCATGACTAAGCCGCTTCTGGCGAACCAGAGCAGTGCACGGAAACACTGTTTACCTTCCCGCTGGAGTGGTATCTATTTATCTACTTGCACTTTGACGTGATTTCAAACTGCTAGGTTGGCAGGAGCTGAGACCGAGCAATGGGAGCTCACCCCGTTGTGGGGATTTGAACTGCCGACCTTTTGATCAGCAAGTCCTAGGCTCTGTGGTTTAACCCACAGCACCACCCGTGTCCCTAGTACAGTGGTACCTTGGGTTAAGTACTTAATTCATTCCAGAGGTCTGTTCTTAACCGGAAACTGATCTTAACCTGAGGTACCACTTTAGCTAATGGAGCCTCCCACTGCTGCCGCGCTGCCGGAGCACGATTTCTGTTCTCATCCTGAAGCAAAGTTCTTAACCCGAGGTACTGTTTCCGGGTTAGCGGAGTCTGTAACCTGAAGCGTCTGTAACCCAAGGTACCAGTGTATTCAAACATCAGGAAGAACTTTCTGACAGTAAGAGCTGTTCGACAGTGGGAGGTCTGTGGACTCTCCTTCCTTGGAGGTTTTTATGCAGCGGTTGGATGGCCATCTATCAGGGATGCTTTAGGTGAGATTCCTGCATCCCCGGGGGTTGGACTAGATGACTCTCAGGGTCCCTTCCAACTCTACAATTCAATCTAAAAGTTTCATTGGCTAGTGATATAAGAGTGTGGAGATCAAGAGCAGTGCACAAGCTGGGAGTTTCTGAACACTCACAGGACTTCCTCCCCCTGCTTTCTATGCCCTTTGCAAAATTACAGAGCCAAACAACAGTGACGTGCGTATATAATCCCTACCTAAAAATGCATGAAATTTACCTTCGTTGCGGTTCAGGACTTAAGCAGCCCAAATCGTTCCGGACTCGCCCGGGGAAAGGCAGCTTGCAGGCTTCTGAGCTCTGCGGAGACTCGACCAACCAGCTCCCAGTGCTTCCCTTTTTAGTCCCTGTTGCTGGAAAGGAGGCGGGGGGAGGGGGCATCCCAAGTCCCCCAGCATAGCTGTGGTGAGGATAGAGGGTCGGGATTGGATCGCACTGAAGTCTGTGGAAACACACGGTGCTTCGAAACAGTTCACGGGCCCCGGGACAGCTGGGAGGGTCTCATTTTACCATCCCTTTTCAACCCTACACCTGTTGGAATAGCTTCCTGCTATGCTCTCTAATACTTTCCTGGCTCCATCTCTGCCCAGCAAAACCCGGAATCTCCAGGGTGTATATTTATAGATCAGCAGTGACCGATTGCAGAGATGGAAATGCAAACTTTTGCATTGTGCAAAACGCAGACCTATACGTAGAAGAGCAGTGCTTTTCATTTCCAGATTACAGTGGTACCTCTGGTTAAGAACTTGATTCGTTCTGGAGGTCTGTTCTTAACCTGAAACTGTTCTTAACCTGAAGCACCACTTTAGCTAATAGGGCCTCCCGCCGCCGCTGTGCAATTTCCGTTCTCATCCTGAAGCAAAGTTCTTAACCCAAGGTACTATTTCTGGGTTAGCGGAGTCTGTAACCTGAAGCGTATGTAACCTGAAGTGTATGTAACCCGAGGTACCACTGTATACGAATGAAATTATAGATTACCGATACATGCTACCTTATTTATAAGAGTATTCGTATACCGCTGTCACACACACAAAAAAGGCTTACAGCAACAGAAACCATATAATAAAAAAACATTTAATAACAGAAATCAGCTGTTATGGAAAGATGTGTTCTTAATTGCCTGCCTAGACCTGGCAGAATAGAAATGTTTCCAGGAGGCACTTAGAAGTTAGCACAGAAGGAACCTGCTGAATCTCAATTGGCAGGGTGTTCCACAGGACTGGGCCAATGCCACGAAAGGCTCAGTTTCTTGTTGTTGTTAAATGAGCCTCGCCAACTTGGGGAATGAAAAACAAGGCTCCTGCGGACGATCTCAGCAATTCAGTCAAGATCAACCTTGGGAGTAAGCCCTCATGAACTCAGAAGAACTTGTGCCTGAATTCGTAGGCTTACCAGTGCCATGATACTTGCGCTGTCACCAACACGGCCTCGTCACTTGCCGTTGCTTGTATGCAATTTGCCAGTGTCCTTTTTGCATTTTGTTTCCCTCCAGCCTCACTTTACTCCAGCCCATTCCCAAGCTATGTGTATACACGCCTGCTGCATCTGATGATCGCACAATAATACATTTGCCAGTGTGGTGTAGTGGTTAAGAGCAGTGGACTCGTAATCTGGGGAACCGGGTTCGCGTCCCCGCTCCTCCACATGCAGCTGCTGGGTGACCTTGGGCCAGTCACACTTCTCTGAAGTCTCTCAGCCCCACTCACCTCACAGAGTGTTTGTTGTGGGGGAGGAAGGGAAAGGAGAATGTTAGCCGCTTTGAGACTCCTTCGGGTAGTGATAAAGCGGGATATCAAATCCAAACTCTTCACAAGACTCTCCATTGTTTGAAATATACATACAAACCTCTAGCAAAGTGTTTGTATGTCTAGCAAAGGGTCCGACATTGTGCCAGACCCAGGACGCTTCTGCCTTGAAAATTAAGAACCAAGACAACCATTAACTCTGACGGCAAAACAGTGATGTCAAGGCAGTGTTGTTTTTTAAAGAAACGGCCTCAGCAACTGCGCTTGTGAACTCTCGGAGTGCATTCAGACATGCCTACTAAAAGAAGCCGCTCCATGTTTTTCCCTGCTGCAGGGAGAACTCTTGCTTCCTCTTGCTTTCATTCTTCTAATGACAACACCCAAAACCTGTCTTAAAATCCAATGCTGATTTTCATTTTTTTAAAATTTAATTTAAAAAAAAAATTAAAAAAATATTTATTTAAAAAATTCAGGTGGTTAGCATGTTCATCACGTTCAGAGGTAGGAATGTGGCTCTGAGACTGAAAATAATTCCCCACCCCAGTCTAGTCAAATGATTACTAATCCCCCCATCAAAAAAAGGGCTACTCCATTGTGTTGTTTAATGAAACCTTGCTCCAGACAAGGGGAGCGGCAGCATGCTTGTCTTCTGTGACAGATCATCTAAGCCCACCTAGCATGGAAAAGGCACAGTTCAAATGCAGATTCTTCCTGATTTGTAGCTCAGTCTCTTAGCCACTAGATTTCATTGTGGTCCCCTGCTTGTGGAATGCCTTCTTGAGAAAGGCTCACCTGCCAATCCATCACATTGTGGCCTTTCTGACCTTTTCATTTTCCCAGGCTCGTTTAAAGGTTAATAGCCCCAAAAGCTTTGGTTATTGTAGCTTGATAGTAGCGTAGTAATGCTGGTGGTCAACGAAAGAGGTTTAAAGACTCTCCCAAGGCAAATCTAAAAAAAAAGGAACATAAACATCGATAACTGGGAAACACCGGCCTGTGAGCACTCCAGTCGGAGAACAGCCTTTACCAAAGGTGTCATGGGCTTTGAAGATGCTCAAACTTGGGACGAAAGGGAGAAACATGCTAAAAGGAAGGCACGCTTGGCAAACTCTCACCGTGATCAACTCCCGCCTGGAAACCAATGTCTCCACTGTGGTCTCCACTGTCACTTACGGACTCACTGTTAAGACCATGTTTATGGGAGACAATCTTACTCAGCTACGGGAAAAAGCAAATATAAAAAAACCCCAACAACAGTTGTGGTAAGCCTTTGATATAAAAGTTTTTTAAACTGCATTTTCCATAGGGAACTACAATGTGCATTACATTCTCACCTTCAGCAGCAGATGAGGCTAAGAGAAGATCAAATTAAGGTATTATCATGGAGACAGACAGTTAAGTCATGTCAGCAGTGACAAGAAGAGAAATGACCTCTGGGAGGAGCACAGAGAGAAGAAACGCCCTGGCGTACCTGTAACAACAGGAAAACTGGACGCCTTCATCAGCCCCAGCTGCAACAAAACATGTCTCTCCCGCTTCGGTCTCTACAGCCACAACAGGCGCTGCAACTTTCCAACAGCTTGACCTCACCCCCCAAGGCGCATTCCTCCATTGTCTCCTGAAACAGACAGATGCCAACATACAAGCAAAAGGAACAGGTGAAGAGAAAGAGGAGGTCCAAGCTGCTGAGATACAAACTGATTTCTCCAGATACAAGACCGTTTCAATGCTGGCAGGGTCAAGAAAGAAAAGAGAGAGAGGTCATCCCAGTGATGAATTAGCTTTATTAATCTCAACATCAATTAGAACAAGAATCTTGCAGCTTGAGAAAGTGGATAGTTATGCAATATTTGGACAGTTAAGGTATCAAATTATAGCTTTTCTTGTAATCAGGGCGCATATCCAACCTAACTTCATCACCCTTTGCCGACTGGGACATATGGCCGAACATGGAGAATTTTTTTGTAGCAATTGGGGCAAGAAGTTCCTAGAAACCCTAGTGCTTTGCAGAGGATTTTAATGCCAGAATTGGTGGAAAAAGAAGTGAACATTTAAACTGGAGTGATCAGGAATTCCAGGGACTCCCAAATCAAGTCCTGAGAGGTTCTGGTCACTTTATTAGTCAAAGATAAACTTCGTATGTTGAATGGTTGTACAAGAGGGGATGAGAGAATATGTTTAATTCCATAAGGTGAAGATTTAAGGATGTTAATGTTTAAGCTAAATTTCATAAGAATTGGGATTTGGAAAACCGTTAAAAGGACATGCAATGAAATTCAACCAAGGGGAAGCGAGGAAGTCACTTAACAAAGTTAATAAGTGTAATTTTCAATAAGGCTATGATTTATGTTTGTTTGTCTTGTGTGTTTGTTTGTTTATAATATTGTGAAAACCAATAAAAATTTTGAAAACAAAAAACAAGAGGGGATGAGAGGGGAGAATTCACTTTTCTTACAAAGGAGCAAATGTGATGGATTATATTGCTGCTTCTCTGGTGGCATAAGTGGAAGAGTTTCTCAAGTTCTTCCAGAACTGGGACGTGACCACCAACCCTTCTTCCGAAAACTGCACACTGGAGAAGATGAACTGAAGAAAGCCCATCAACTTACACCTTCTCATCTTAGGGGTAATAGAGAAGTAGTGTCTAAATTCAAGTACAGATCAGAGGACATTACAGATACCGTATGGTATGCCTTCCTCTTGGTTACGAGCCAAAGCTAATCCACCCATGTTAGATTTTAGCTTATTGGGTTAAGTTATCCTATGGAAATGGCTGGAAAATTTCCAGGCTAACACTTCTTACTATCCTGGACCAAAGATTTCTGGGTGATTTCTTACAAGAATTTCTTACTCCCCACTGATTAACAGTGGGGGTTGAGGGAGGGGGGAAAGGAACTTTGCTTTATTGGGTGTGGGTTTTTTTGTATGGAAGAACTATGAGCCCATTTCAGTTCTGTGGTACAGTGGTGCCCCGCAAGACGAACGCCTCGCGAGACGAAAAACTCGCAAAACGAAAGGTTTTTTCGTTTTCGAGTTGCTTCGCAAGACGAATTTCCTTATGGGCTTGCTTCGCAAAACGAAGCTTGCCCCGCAAGCTCCGGGGACAGCGGGAAGCGCAGCGCGTCTTCCCCGCTGTCCCCGGACCTCTTTTGAAGCAAGGGGCGGTGGGGAGAAGATTGCTTCTCCCCGTTGCCAGCCCCGCAAGCTCCGGGGACAGAGGGGAAGGCGCAGCGCCTTCCGCTCTCTCCCCGGACCCCTTTTGAACCAAGGGGCGGCAAGGGGGAGAAGCGATCTTCTCCTCTCCGCCCCTTGCTTCAAAAGAGGGGACAGAGCGGCGCTTCCCCTCTGTCCCCGGACGGTCTCCATAGGAACGCATTGATTGATTTTCAATGCATTCCTATGGGAAACCGTGCTTCGCAAGACAAAAAACTCGCAAGAAGAAAAAACTTGCGGAACGAATTAATTTCGTCTTGCGAGGCACCACTGTACTTGAAACAAATTCCTAGGCTTGGAATTCTCTAATACTAACAGTGTGTCTTTTTGCACCTGGCTCTGGTTTGTGGATCTGGTTTGTTTTGTTCTTAAAGTAGGGCCTGCATGCTTGAGGCCTACTTTTCCCTTGATCCAAAATGCACGTGGAGTCAGCTAGAGATAACAGGGGCAAGCAGCAGGAGAAGGTAAGGCATCACCTTCAAGCACTGCTTACAAAAGGGGTAAGGAACCTCCACCCCCCTGGACACCCAGCCAAGGGTTCAAGTAGCCCCACAAGGCCAGTTCACCACAACCATATCCACCTGTCCATCAGCTGATGTCACCGGATGACACCACCTGATAGGCAGGGGAGTAGGGTTGAGTCCTGCTGGGTGCCGCTTCACTAGAGCGCAGGATTGGACCCTCTGCTCGTCAGCTGGTGAGCAGAGAGTTCAATCCTGCTTGATGCCGCTTTGAATCGGACTACTCCATCACCACCGCAGGTAGGTCAACATTTGACAGGTGGGTGGGACCAACCCCCTATCAGTCATCACGATGTCAGATGATTGACAGGCAGCCCACCTCATCGGGATGTGGAGAGATAAAAGATCTGGCCTACTTACTGTGCCAAAAAGGCTCCCCCCTGCCCCTAGTTTACAAGCTCCCCAGCAATATCAGGTTTTGCCAGGAACAAGAGGTCTGATCCAGGAAGGCAATTCGGCCATCCAAATGCCAAGACATCCAGGTGACAAGCAGAACAGACGAAGGGATGTCAATAAGGAAGGAAGTGACTCGCAAGACCATAAGACACACACCCCAGATCAAACCCATCTAGGCTAAAAACCGCTTTCAAAAAGTGACCATCTAGTTGCCCCTGGGAATTGCAAGTAGGACATGAACGCAACACACATCCTCCCACTAGTCGGAGGAATCGTGCCTCTGATCCCATGTGATCATTGACCACCTTACCCTCCGCGAAGTGACCTAAACCCCTCTCATAGCCACCCAGTTTGGTGATTGTCGCAGCATCTTCTGGCAGCAAACCCCATCGTTTTAACAATGCGCCGTGCAAAGGAGTCTCCCAGCACTGAGCTTCCTTGTACGACCGGGTCCTTGTGGGAGGAAAAACGTCTTTGTTCTCTTTATCTGTGCTACACATTGCTTTATGCGCCTTTCTAGCATGTTCCCTTCGCTCACCTTTCCCTCCTAAACTAAAAAAGTTGTAATCTTGGCCCCTCGTCTCCTTCTTGGAGAGCCCGACATCCGTGTGCGATGGCGACGCCGACACCCCAGTCGAAAGACAAAGGCGACATACGCTGGGCAAGGAAAAGACGCCGGCAGGCCCTCCCGTGGCAGAGAAACAGCGCCAGCTGGAGGAGCCGATTCTGCGCCTCGCGAGGCTACAACCCGTCGAGCAGAGCCAGGTCTTCAAACATAAGGTATTGCTTCAGCAGCGGAGGGAGGTTGAAGTCCCTGATGGCTTGGAGTCTCCTGTGGCCCAAGGCAGTCCGGATGGAGAGGCGGCTGAGGTGTTTGAGGGAAAGGGGCTGCTGGCGGCAGGAATCCATCCAGGACATCAACGCCGGCTGCGAGACGAGGCGCTTGGGAGGGGCTCCTGTTTTCTGCAGCCGGAAAAGAGAGAAAAAACAGCGTTTCGGGTTGCGTTCCCAAAGGCCTACTTGGAGGAGGCGCACTGAAATTAGTGTATGTGAGTTAGCCCTGTTCCTTAACGCCAAAGGGTCTACTCTGAGTTGGGCTGGCACTCGAGGCAATTCTTTGGTTTGTGTGGCAAGAGATCAGGTGGAAGAATGGCAGAGTAGCAGTGAAGCTAACCTTGGACACAGAGGAACTTTGCCACCTTGGAATTAGATATTATTATTATTATTATTACTTATTATTTGCTAACATCTATTATAATTATAATATTTATTGTTGTTGGGAAGATCGGGTTACGTACTTAATTTGTTTGGAGGTCCGTTCTTAACCTGAAACTGTTCTTAACCTGAGATACCACTTTAGCTAATGGGGGCTCCTGCCGCCGCCGCACAATTTCTGTTCTCATCCTGAAGCTTCCAGCCAACAGAGAACACTAGGATTATCCCCATATGGGATAGCTCCACATGTATATACTTTGTAACTAAGTCTGCCCTTCAGGGATCCAACTGTGAACAGAATGTGAGTAAACTACGTTTATATACTTTACACAAGATTGTGGCGTGTTCATTCTTTTAAGAGGGATATAAGGGAACTTACCAGTAACCCAATACAGTCATACCTCGGGCTGAAGTTGCTTCAGGTTGATCGTTTTCGGGTTGCGCTCTGCAGCGACCCGGAAGTAACGGAACTCGTTACTTCTGGGTTTCGCCGCTCGCACTTGTGCAGAAGGGGCGAATCACGCGGGTTGCGTTCGTTTCAGGATGCGAACGGGGCTCCAGAACGGATCCTGTTCGTATGCAGAGGTACCACTGTAGTGAGAGGCTTACACGAGCCTGCAACCAGCTACCCGCTGTGTGTTTAAAAGGGGAATGTGAAATTCTGCTAAGTAAAGGAACTTGCTAGCGCAAGTTAGGAAGGATAGTAATAAACAATATATCCTCTCCTGCCTCCCTGGACATTCCCACAGTCTTTAGCATGGGTAGGCAAACTAAGGCCCGGGGGCCAGATCCGGCCCAATCGCCTTCTAAATCCGGCCCACGGACGGTCCGGGAATCAGCGTGTTTTTACATGAGTAGAATGTGTCCTTTTATTTAAAACGCATCTCTGGGTTATTTGTGGGGCCTGCCGGGTGTTTTTACATGAGTAGAATGCGTGCTTTTATTTAAAATGCATCTCTGGGGCATAGGAATTCAGGTTTTTTTCTTCCAAAATATAGTCCGCCCCCCCCCACAAGGTCTGAGGAACAGTGGACTGGCCCCCTGCTGAAAAAGCTTGCTGACCCCTGGTCTTTAGTAATGGGCTACCTTGTTTCTGTAGCAGATGCAGGCCCCTGCCTGCACCAGCAACCGGATGCACTCTGTCTGTCCACTGCAAGCAGCCAGGTACATAGGGGTCACTCCCCAGTTGTCCTTCAGATTCACATCTGCGCCGTGCTGAGGAGAAACAACAAGTCATTAGCACCACTGGCCTCACCACCCCATGTCCTGGCTTGCTGAAGCCATATGGTGTGAGCAAAGTCCAGAAGTCCATCCTGGGTATCTTTAGGGCCAAATCGGATGCAACAGGTTCCTGATTCCCCCTCCACCCACCACAGGCCAAACAGAGCAGCTTCTGTGTAAATAATTTCCTGCAGTGATTGAATTTGCCCTCCCTTCCTCCTGCCACTCTCAGGAATGGCAGCTAGGAATGGAGGAAGCTGCCTTGAAATGGCTCGTGGAGCAAAAAATACCAAGGGAGCAAAAGAAAGCTGTTTATGTACGCAACAACAGCAGCCCGGATACTCTTAGGAAGAGAAGATCCCTATACAAGAGAGGAATGGATAGCAAAACTGATGGACTATGCCGAAATGGCTAAAACAACTGGGGAAATCAGAAACCAGGATGATAAAAATGTCAATAAAGACTGGGGGAAATTTGTAGCTTATCTGAGAGAAAACTGTAAACAGTTAAAAATATTAAGAACTGCAATAACACTTGCAATGTGAAAAAGAACTTCAGTTAATATTGAGTATATTGGAGAGACAGATGACGATATGATACACAGTGGAAAGTGACTATCTGTGGACTCCACGGAGGGGAGGAAGGAAGTCAGAGAATTATTTTTTTATGGTGGTATTTTATGTTTGAAGGTAAAATTAAAATGTAAAACTAATAAAAAAAAAGGTTTTACAAAATAATGAAATGCCTTGTGCAAACCTCTGAATAAGTAAATGAAGTCACACCACAATCAATACACAAATAATGTATTATTATTATTATTATTATTATTATTATTATTATTATTATTATTATACCTGTCAACAGGCCACCTTGCCCCTCTGGATCCTAGCAGCAGGGATGCGGATTAGGAGCAGAGAAATCTGCCTTACACCATTGGCCCACCTACCTCAGCATCACCAGCACCGACTGGCAGCAGCAGCTTTCCAGATAAGGAGGTTCTCCCGTCCCACCTTAAGAGATGCCAGGATTGAACTTGGGGCCTTCTGCATGCAAGGCAGGGGCTTAACCCCTGGACGATGGCCCTTTCCCTAAGGCTTCCATGGAGGGAAGAGGAGGAGTTTGGATTTGATATCCCAATTTATCACCACCCTAAGGAGTCTCAAAGCGGCTAACATCTCCTTTCCCTTCCTCCCCCACAACAAACACTCTGTGAGGTGAGTGGGGCTGAGAGACTTCAGAGAAGTGTGACTGGCCCAAGGTCACCCAGCAGCTGCATGTGGAGGAGCGGAGACGCGAACCCGGTTCACCAGATTACGAGTCTACCGCTCTTAACCACTACACCACACTGGCGAACACCACTTGCTGCAGGACGGGATGATAAGGAGCGGCACCTCTGACAGCATTACCTGGATCAGCAGCAGGGTGCAGTCGGGGAAGAGGCCGACGGCCGCGTGGAGAGGGGTCCCCCCGTGTTTGCAGCAGGTGTTGACGTTGGCGCCGTGCTGCAAGAGCAGCTCCACCGAATGCCTCTGCCCCTTGTAGGCCGCCCAGTAGAGGGCCGTCTTGCCGTAATAATCTTTCCTGTCCACCAGCTCCCTGCCTGAAACCAAAGGGGAGATGAGCACCTTCCAAAAAAAAAACAGTGCAACAGGGAAACAAACGGAGGACTTAAGAAAAGCCGGCCGGATCAGGCCAGTGGCCCAACTAGTTTAGCATCTTGTTCTCACAGATGCCCCCCCAAGCACAAAAGCCCTCTCCCCACCTGTGGTTTCCAGCAACTGGTACCCGGAAGCATCGCTGGAGAGGTAGAGTCCAGCCCACTCTTTTAGTGTTTTGTTGGAAGGCGCCCAGAGTGGCTGGGGAAACCCAGCCAGATGGGCGGGGCATAAATAAATAAATAAATAAATAAATAAATAACAAGGCTCGTGGGCTGGATGCGGCCCAATCGCCTTCTCAATCCAGCCCACGGACAGTCCAGGAATCAGCGTGTTTTTACAGGAGTAGGATGTGTCCTTTTATTTAAAATGCATCTCTGGGTTATTTGTGGGGCACAGGAATTCGTTCATTTCCCCCCCCCCCAAAAAAAAAAATATAGTCCGGCCCACCACATGGTCTGAGGGATGCTGGACCGGCCCACGGCTGAAAAAGGTTGCTGACCCCTGGTCTAGCCATTGTGGCCAGTTGCCCTCGATAGCCCTCCCCTCCGTGACTTTCGTCTAATCCTCTTTTAAAGCCACCCAAGTCGGTGGCCATGCTGCCTCATGGTGCAGTGAGTTCCACAGTTTAACGGTGGAAGGGCATTCTTTCATTCATCCCAAATCTTCCAACATTCAGCTTCACAAGTTCCCAGGGTTAGGAGAGAGGAAGCACAAATTTTCTCTGGCTTTCTCTATGCCATACATAATGGACTATGGATTAGGAGTGGACTACAGCCACCCCTTGCCCCCCCCCCCAGTCCCTCTTTTTTGGTATGGTACAGCATTTGGATTGCCTGTGCACAATATTGTTATGGGGTTTTAAGTGCGGGGAATAAACACCGCCCAGCCCCCTCTCCTTCCCAAAGTCTGGTTTGCTCCATTTTTAGCCCTGTGTGCAACCTGGAAATGTTATATAGGACACACACTTGAGGTCAGCAGGAGTTGTTTCAGCTTCTCCACGTTGCCACGGCTGGCCTCGTAGTGCAGCTCCGTCCACCTGTAGTTGTAGCTGGGCGCCGCCTGGTAGCGCTTGGCAGCGGGGCGCGAGGACTCTGGCGGTGCCCCATTGCCGTAGGGCGCTCGGGAGAGGGAGCTGATGTAGAAGCCCATCTCCGTCCGTCCTCCCTCTGTCCACATGCAAAGGCTTCCCCTGTATGGTAAGGTAAAGGTAAAGGACCCCTGGACGGTTAAGTCCAGTCAAAGGTGACTCTGGGGTTGCGGCACTCATCTCGCTTTCCGCTGTTTGTCCACAGACAGCTTTCTGGGTCATGTGGCCAGCAGGACTAAACCGCTTCTGGCGCAATGGGACACCGTGATGAGTGCCAGAGCACACAGAAACGCTGTTTATCTTCCCGACACAGCAGTACCTATTTATCTACTTGCACTGGTGTGCTTGGCAGAAGCTGGGACAGAGCAACAGGAGCTCACCCCGTCGCGGGGATTCGAACCGCCAACCTTCTGATCGGTGGTGGTTTAAACCACAACACCACCTGCATCCACTGTATGAACTGGGGGGTGCATTGAGGTTCAGGTTGGTGATAAGAGAACAGGGGAGAGGTTAAGCACCCTTATGTGTCGCGCGAGACCCACTGACCAGATTCTCTCTACCACAGTGGTTTTCCAGGACTACTTTAAAACTGCTGAGGGTCTCGGCGGACCACTTTATGATTTTTCTGCCAGTTGTAGCAAATGGCAAAAGCGCTCCTAGCCATGTACAGAGTTCCTCTCTACTATGTCCCCCCTTCTCTCTCTCTCCCCGCTTCAGCCATACCGCGGCTTCTCAGGGACAGAGTGGAGCAGACACGGTCAACCACAGAAGCCAACTCCAAGGGGCTGAGGTCCCTTCATAGAATCATAAGAGTTTGAAGGGACCCCAAGAGTCACTGCATTCCCTTGCAATGCAGGAATCTCAGCTAAAGCATCCCTGACAGATCACCATCCTTCTTCCCATCCCAATAAAATTTGCCTTCCCCAAGTTGATGGGCATTGCCGTTCAAATAGTGTGGGTGTGCCCCATCATGCGATCGATTATGCAGGGTGGGGCTTACCTCCCTCCCCTTCCACCAAACTGGGAGGGGTAGCTAACACCCCAGAGGACAGGATCACACTTCAAAACGACCTTGACAGATTAGAGAACTGGGCAAAAACAAACAAGATGAACTTTAACAGGGAGAAATGTAAAGTATTGCACTTGGGCAAAAAAAATGAGAGGCACAAATACAAGATGGGTGACACCTGGCTTGAGAGCAGTACATGTGAAAAGGATCTAGGAGTCTTGGTTGACCACAAACTTGACATGAGCCAACAGTGTGACGCGGCAGCTAAAAAAGCCAATGCAATTCTGGGCTGCATCAATAGGAGTATAGCATCTAGATCAAGGGAAGTAATAGTGCCACTGTATTCTGCTCTGGTCAGACCTCACCCTGAGTACTGTGTCCAGTTCTGGGCACCACAGTTCAAGAAGGACACTGACAAACTGGAACGTGTCCAGAGGAGGGCAACCAAAATGGTCAAAGGCCTGGAAATGATGCCTTATGAGGAACGGCTAAGGGAGCTAGGCATGTTTAGCCTGGAGAAGAGGAGGTTAAGGGGTGATATGATAGCCATGTTCAAATATATAAAAGGATGTCACATAGAGGAGGGAGAAAGGTTGTTTTCTGCTGCTCCAGAGAAGCGGACACGGAGCAATGGATCCAAACTACAAGAAAGAAGATTCCACCTAAACATTAGGAAGAACTTCCTGACAGTAAGAGC
The DNA here is from genome assembly GCF_964188305.1 of Podarcis bocagei. Taxonomy (NCBI): domain Eukaryota; kingdom Metazoa; phylum Chordata; class Lepidosauria; order Squamata; family Lacertidae; genus Podarcis; species Podarcis bocagei. The sequence goes on along the minus strand of NC_138126.1, from coordinate 24,624,647 downwards.
TGTTCGACAGTGGAATTTGCTGCCAAGGAGTGTGGTGGAGTCTCCTACTTTGGAGGTCTTTAAGCAGAGGCTTGACAACCATATGTCAGGAGTGCTCTGATGGTGTTTCCTGCTTGGCAGGGGGTTGGACTCGATGGCCCTTGTGGTCTCTTCCAACTCTATGATTCTATTTTATTCAAGTTGGCACCCCTGTGGTCGTCTGTCAATCCCACTACCACCAGGAACACGGCCCTGCCCCACACCCAGGAGTGCCACCTTGGTCCCACGACTGTGGGTGCCATGCAGTGTGCATGGTCCTGGTGCCGAAATTTGTGGGTGCCTGGCCCCTTCATGGGAAATTTTGTGGGTGCTTGGCAAGGCCGGATTTAGGTTTGATGAGGCCCTAAGCTACTGAAGGTAACGGGGCCCTTTATATGCCCAGCTGTCCTATGTCAACAACATATTGTCACTGGTTTTTGTGTTGAATATATGCTATATGGAAATTTATGGACCTGATAGGTATCTAAAGCCATTTGCGCATAACAAAATATGTATTTTATCAAAGTAATTGTTGAACTGAAATACAATTAAGAAGAAGTATATTAATAGTGAATTTTTTTTTGGGGGGGGGCCAAGAAAGTGGGGCCCTAAGCTATACGTAGTTTAGCTTATATGTAAATCTGGCAGTGGTGCTTGGGCACCCAGGGAGTTGGCACCTATACCTCAAGCCTCCTGAACCAGAAGCACAGGGCTCCAAAGAGTCAGTGAAACAAGCTCAGGGGTGCTGGAGCTCAAGACCCGCGCTCAGCCCTGGGTGTCGAGCGCACTTCTGAACATGTGCAGAGTGCAGCGGCCCTAACAGGCCCATTACTACTACCAGACCACGCACCCACCGGAGCTCAGGGGAAGGACCTTCGAAATGGATTCATCCCAAACTTTCGCAGGGAGGACAAGGGGGAAGCTGATCTGGGTCCGGCAAGAGACGTCTCTGTCCGCGATGCAGAAGGAGAGGCTCCCGCTGCACCGACGCCTGACCGATTCGCAGCTGCAACATTCCCTCCCCGCTGCATCCGGCGCGGCGAGCGGATCCGGATTAAAACCCGCTTCGACCCCTACCCTGCGCCATGCATTGCTCCTTTGAACGCCAAGATGGGTCGTGGCCGCCCGGCATCTCCCCAAATACCCTCCCTCCTTCCCCGTTTGGGCCCCTCTCCGGCGCGCTTACCCGCCCGCGCTACGCCCGGCACCGGCTCGGAGAGACGCGGCCGGCCATCTCGGAGCGAGAGGCGGGCCTTGCGAGTCCCGTCGGCGGCGCCGCTCCGCCCCGGGGAGGCCGCTTCCCAGGGCTTTCTTCAAGGCCCCGGGGGAAAGGCGGCCGAGCCTCCTTCCTCCGCTCCGTCTCGCCCCGAGGGAGGAGGCGCCGCCTGCAACGGCTGCCGCGCGGCGAGAAGGGAGCCGTCCTCCCGGGCGCCGCTTTCTCTGCAGTGCGAAGCCGCAGCCAGAGCCTTTGTAAAACACGCGGGAAACCCCGGGGTGTGTCGGCGCGCGGGAAGCGGACTCTTCAGTCCCCACGCCTTCATTTTAAATTCGTTTTTAATGCCGTGTAACACCGTCTTAATCATGGGCGTAGTCAAGGGGTGGGGTGGGCAACTGCATCCTCAAAAATCATTGAAAAGTATTAAAAATACTCAATTACCACTCGGTAGATAAGGTCAAAAAAGAATGGGCATGCTTCCAAAATTATCTGAATAAATACGGTGCCAATAATAACACTTGGCTGTGTTTAGATTCATTTCACAGAAAAAAGGGGGGGGGGTTCTTCCTATTGTTTGGATAAACAATAAAACACAGAATATTTAATTGTAACAGTCGAATTGAAACTGCGAAGAGATAGACGGAAGTCAACATGAGGGACTCAAACCAGTTGGAAGGACTTTGTGTACAGAATATCCAAGTATTGATTTGAACTTCCTAAGTAATATTTGTCTTAGAAAAATATTTTTTCCTAGTTTTTGTCGTTTTGTTTTGGTTTCCCCCCCTTTTTTCTTTTTTAATGTTACTCTGTTTGTCTTACATCTTCTATCATGCATTTTGTAACCCCTGTTTTTACCTTCGAATATGTAATTGAGGATCAAATTATTCTTTTTATTTGTTCTTTGTAAATTCTGAAAATGTAATAAAGTTTATTTTAAAAAAATTTAAAAAATACTCAATTAACTGAGTGTGACAAAAGCCTGTCCCCCGTGATGTCCTCTTTTTGGACAGGAATTTGACCCGTGATCTCCCCCCCCCCCAAGCTGAGCTCTATAACTTGGGGGGGGGCATCTCCCAGAAAAAGCTATGCCCATGGTGTTCAGGTTGTGTTTCCATTTTCTGGACCCTGCCCTGGGACCTAAGAAACCACCCACACTTCCCTTTGTCCCGCGATTTCTAGTCAGGGGTTGGAGAGGTTGGTTTGGGCTTTTTGGTCCCCCTGCTTTTCTCGGGGAAATCCACGGTTTGCTGCTGAATCGGAACAAACGTCCATTTGCTGAAAACCCAATTGATCTTGGTTCCAATTCAGCAGTAAAGAGTGGGTTATCCCAGGGAAAGCGTAAAAGAAAAAACCCCTCTCAGACGCCTGACTAGAAACCACACAGGACAGTGGTTTGGATGGTAATAATAATAGATGTAATAATAATAATAATAGATGGTGTCAGAGCTGCTTGAAGATCCTAGCTCACAGAGGATCACGCTAGCCAGCGATCATTAAGTAAAAGTCTTTATTGAATTACAGTTTCCATTCTCACGCTGCTGCGCGCAAGCTCTACGTCTAGTAGCTAGATCGGCGAAGCTCCGTCTGAGTCTCCGCCCCGTGAGCACCAGCTTAATATCCTAGCCTTGCTCCACCTTTTCCGCCTGACTGTCCTCCTCTGGGTCCCTCTACCCCCCGGGGCCTCCTCCTTCCGGGATTCTTCTGACGCTGACCCGGACCCTCCTGCCTCCTTGCGCCGGGCTTTAGGACCTGGTTCCCTTTCGGGGCTGCTTACTGCGCCGCCTTCCTCTGCATTTGAACTTGGCGCGCGCGCCCAACCTTCCACCTTCCTCTTAACCGTTTCTTCGCTCCCCGATGGAGGTGTGGCCACTCCTGACTCATGCCCTCCCTCCTGTGGTGAGCTGCCAGCGCTTCCCCCCTGGCTCCCTTCCTCTTCCCTGCTTCCTGGCGGTGACGCTGGTCCCGATTTCCAGCTGCTCCCCCCTGAGTCCCTTCTGGCTCTATCTTCCTGGGGTGCCCCCCTTGCCCTGGCCACTGGTGCTCCTTTCTGTGAATCCTCTGATTCACTGGAAAGACTAGGAGATCTCGGGTCGTCGTCATCACTCATCTTTTCTTCTGCCTCCTCCCCTTCGCTCTCTGTTTCCTCCCTTGCCCGTGCCTCTGCTCCTAAACCCCTGACATCCATCCCCCCCTCGAAGCCCCCCATTCCCCCCTCCCCTCCTTCCGGTGCTGGAGCTGGGGGCTGCTGTTGCAAAGGGACGAACGTCGGATATCGGTCGCTTCCCGTGGCGGGCCTCCATCTGAAGTCTTCCGGTTCTTCCTCCCTGCTCTCGTCGACGACGGTCACCTCCGCTTCCATCTCTGTGCCTCCGTGCTCGAAACCAGGGTCGTCCCCGAAAATGTCCATGTCCGTCTCTCCCTCACTTCCTCCTGGCGGCGTTGCTCGTCCTGAGCATTCCAGCCACTTTCTGCGGAACTGCTCCTCTGGCCTATCGTCCCACCAATACGAGGGTTCCGAGGCGGATCCCGAGGGTGACCCCTCCGGGGAACGGACGTCTCGTGTCGGTTCCTCGTCCGAGTCGAACCCCCGGAACGTGCTGGCCGAAAGCGTGGGCGTGAAAAGCCAGTCGTCGAAAAAGTCTGCTGGCATAGGTCTATGTGGGAAGAGGGCATGAAACTCGTCTTTGAGCAGAGGTTCGTCTAAGGCGTATCCCGGCACCCAGCTGTTCGCACTGGCCGGGGTGCCCTCCTTGGCGAGAAAGTATTCTACCCCCTCTTCCCCCCATCTGGAGTCCAAAATCTCCGTGACTTCGTTGATGCGCTCCTTCTGTGCCACTTCCGCGTGCCCTGTTCTGTCTCTGGCCGGACTCGGCGCCGTTCCGGGTTCCTGGAACCTGTGCGGTGCCTTGTAGGGAGTGAGCACCGATCTGTGGAATACTGGATGCATCCTGGAACCCTCCGGAAGTGCCAGTCTGAAAGCTACCGGGTTGACCTGCTCTTCGACTTGGTAGGGCCCCAGTTGCTTATGCCCCAGTTTCTTCTTGGCCAACGACCTGGCCGGCACTGCATGGGCTGCTAACCAAACCCAGTCTCCCACGTGGAGCTCTTCTCCAACCCTTCTGTGCTTGTCTGCTTGTACCTTGTATGCGTGCTTGGCCAGCTCCAGGTGGCGCCTCAGCTGATCGTGGACTTCCTGCAGCTCCGACGCGAACGCATCTGCTGTCTGCGGCTCCCCCTCCCCCATTCTTTCCAGTCCCGGGAAGGTTCTGGGGTGTCTCCCGTTGTTGGCGAAGAACGGCGTGACCCCCGTGGACACGTGCTTCGTGTTGTTGTAGGCGAATTCGGCAAGCGGCAGGTAATCCACCCACGTCGCAGGCTGTTGATTTGCATAACATCTCAGGTACTGCTGCATGATGGCATTGACCCGCTCCGCTTGCCCGTTGGTCTGCGGGTGTCTCGCCGACGCCAGGTTGATCTTGACGTTCAGGAAGTCCATCAGCTTCTGCCAGAAATTCGAGATGAACTGCCGCCCCCGGTCGGACAGAATAGACCGTGGCAGACCGTGAACCTTGAACACGTGGTCTATGAACAGTTTGGCGGTGTGCTCCGCCGTGGCCACCTTAGCACACGGAATGAAATGGGCCATCTTGGAAAACAGGTCCACCACCACCAGCACTGCCGTCTTGCCCCTTGAGCTGGGCAGATCCGTGACAAAGTCCAGGGCCACCCTTTCCCAAGGTTCGACCGGAGTTTGCAGCGGTTCCAACAGTCCGGCCGGCGGTTTGTGCACCGGTTTGGCCCTCTGGCAGGTGTCACACCTCGCCACGTAGTCTGCGACCTCCCCTCTCATTCCAGGCCACCAGAAATCCCTGGCTACTAATTCCACCGTCTTCTCCTTGCCAAAGTGCCCGGCCGTGGGCGCGTCGTGCAGCTGCTGCAGCACCTTGGCTCGAAGTTCGTCTCCCGGCACGTAGATGGCCCCTTTACGGATGAGCAATCCATCTCTTAGCTGGAAACCGTCGGCCGCTGCCTTGCCCCTTTGCACCTCTGCCATCTTTGCTCGTGCGAAGGAGTCCCCCTGCAACGCTCGTCGCACCGCCTCTAGGTCCACGGTCGCCGCGGCGCACGCCCACACTGTCGGTGCGAAGATGTGCATGGCGGCCGCTGGTGTTGCGTCCTCCAGATACTGTGGCTTACGGGAGAGAGCGTCTGCCATGATGTTGGTGTCCCCCGGGACATACTCTATTCGGAAGTCGAAGTTCGCAAAGAACTCAGCCCAACGTATCTGCCTCTGATTCAGGAACTGTGCCGTGCGCCAGTGCTCTAGATTCTTGTGGTCCGTGCAAACCTGCACCGTGTGCTTGGCGCCGATCAGAAAGTGCCTCCACGCCTTGAACGCTGCGTGAATGGCCAGCAACTCCCTGTCCCATATGGTGTAGTTCTGCTCGGACTTGCTGAGCTTCCTGGAGTAAAACGCTCCCGGTCGCCACACCCCCTGCGGGTCTTTCTGCAGCAGGACCGCCCCCACGGCTCTGTCCGAAGCGTCTGTCTCCACCCTCATCGGCTTGCTGGGGTTGACATGAAGCAGCTGCTCTTCCGACGCGAAGAGACGCTTGAGTGCCTGAAAGGACTGCTCCGCCTGCTCTGTCCAAATGAACTTCTTTTTCTTGGAGCTAAGCGTGTCAGTGATGGCCGCCGTCTGCATCGCGAAGCCCTTGATAAACTTGCGATAGAAGTTCGCAAAGCCGACAAACCGTTGGACCTCCTTCCGGTTGCGCGGGCTCTTCCAATCCAACACCGCTCGAACCTTGGCGCTGTCCATGGCGAGCCCCTTGTCAGACAGCTTGTAGCCCAGAAAATCCACCTCCGTCACGTCGAATTGGCACTTCTCCAGCTTGGCGTAGAGCCTATGTTGCTTTAGCCTGCTCAGCACTTCCTTGACGTGTTTGTCATGCTCCTGCTGCGACTCCGAAAAGATCAGGATGTCATCTAAGAAACAGACGCACGTCTTGTAGAGAAGTCCCGCCAACACGTGATGCATAAAAGCTTGAAAAACGTGGGAGCCATTTTGCAATCCAAAAGGCATAACTCTATATTCGTAGGTCCCCAGTGGCGTGAACATGGCTGTCTTCCACTCATCACCCTCCCGCATGCGAATGAGGTTGTACGCCCCCCGCAGGTCCAACTTGGTGAACACTCTGCCCTTCCGTACCTTTGCGAGGAGGTCGTCAATTCGGGGCATGGGGAAGTCCGATGGCCTAGTCACACTGTTCAAAATCCTGTAATCCACTACGAGTCTCTTTTGGGGCGTGTCCCGCTTCTTAACAAAGAATACGGGACTGCCCCCCACTGCCTTGGACTCCCGGATGAAGCCGCGCTGCAAATTATGATCAATGAACTCCTTGAGTTCTTGCAGTTCGTCCTCTGACATGGAATACAGTCTCCCTTTAGGCAGCGCCGCCCCCGGCAGCAGGTCAATTTTGCAGTCATATGGTCTGTGAGGGGGTAGCCTGTCTGCCTCCTTCTCGCAGAAAACTTCCAAAAATTCAGCGTACTTGTGGGGAATCGCTTGCAGCGTGCCGAGCAGCAGCTGTGACTCCTCTTCCTCTCCTTCCTGCCTGGGCACGATGCAGTGTTCAGCACAAAAGGAAGAGCCGAAGATCAACTGCCTCTGGTACCAAGCCATCGTTGGGCTGTGCTTGTCCAGCCAACTCATGCCCAATACAACGGGCGTGTCAGATAGTTGAGTGACGTTGAAGCTGATGATTTCTTTGTGATTCCCAAGTCGCATCACCATTGGTGGCGTCTGCTTCACCACTTGCCCCCCGAGCAGCTCCCTGCCATCCACCGTGACAACCTGCAGGGGCAGTGTGGCCGGCAGCAACTGCACAGCGTGCCTGTCGACAAAGTCCTGCCCTATAAAGTCCGCATTGCTGCCTGAGTCAATGGTGATTGGCACGTCTATGGTGATTCCATTGGGCAGCTGGAGAGATGCTGTGAGCCTCACTACTGGTTTGGGCGGGAGGGGGTTCACGGGCTGTAAAATCTCTGGGGACTGCGTCACTAACACGTCTGGCTGGGCCCCAGTGCCTCTTCCTCCAGCCAGACCGCGTCGTTTCCCTGCTGTGGTCCTCCTTGCTGCGTTGCTGCAGTCACCATTGCTGAGGCTGCAGTGAGCTTGTGGGGCCTCTGGGGACACTCTTTTGCCATATGCCCTGGTTCCTCACAGACGTAACACTTCCTGTTCCCTCTAGGAGGCTTCGCTTTCACTGCTGCCGGTGCTAGGGCTCTGGTTGCTGACTGAGCCCTTGCACCTCCAACCTCCATAGGTTCGGCTCCTCCTCCTGGCGGAGGCGTGGATTGCGCCCGCGCTGCTTCTCTGGGAAGGAAGGAGGGGCCCCCGGCTGGTTCGCGCCCTCCACGCCCTTCGTCCTTGCTCCACGGACGTCCTTCCAGCCTCACCCCCACTGCCAGTGCCCTCTGAACGACCTCCTGGGTGGTTCGGGGTCTCTCCCCCCTCGCGATCTCATCTTTAATCGAGTTGTGCAGCCCCTCCCAAAAGAGGTCTCTTACAGGAGCCGAATCTCTGTCCCATTCCAGGGCACTGACCAAGGCGAAAAAGCGGGCATGATACTGCCTGACGCTGGCCCTCCCTTGTCTCAGCCCATGCACCTCCTTCCGTGCAAGATCCACGTCAATACTTGATAAAAAGCACCCATCCATCGCTTTAATAAAGGCATCCGCATTCTGGAGCGCCGGATCCTTATCTCTCCATAAATTGCGTAGCCATGCTTTCGCATCCCCATGCAGATGGGACATGATGAACCCCACTCTCTCTTGTTCATCTCTAAAGTCTTTATGCAGCAGTTGCAGTGCGCACAGTACGTCGGCTCTAAAGTTGGGATACTGTTGCAGGTTCCCATCGAAGTGAGAGACCAGCCCGCCTGTCCGTCTCGCCAACCCAATTCCCTCCTGCCGGGGTGTCTGCTTTGTCAGCACGTCTAACCTGACCTGGAGATCCCTGCAGGCGGCAGCTGCCTCCTCCTCTCTCTTCCTGGATGCGAGAACCTCGGCGTTCAGTTGTGCCACTGCTTTTCTGAGGTCCTCTATCTGCTGCTCAGCCGTCATGTCGTCTGCCGTTCGTGAGCTCGCTAGTAGGCACCTGTTTCTCTCCCCTCCTCGAGGCTGTAGATGCCCACAATGGTGAGACGGAGCTTACTGTCAGAGCTGCTTGAAGATCCTAGCTCACAGAGGATCACGCTAGCCAGCGATCATTAAGTAAAAGTCTTTATTGAATTACAGTTTCCATTCTCACGCTGCTGCGCGCAAACTCTACGTCTAGTAGCTAGATCGGCGAAGCTCCGTCTGAGTCTCCGCCCCGTGAGCACCAGCTTAATATCCTAGCCTTGCTCCACCTTTTCCGCCTGACTGTCCTCCTCTGGGTCCCTCTACCCCCCGGGGCCTCCTCCTTCCGGGATTCTTCTGACGCTGACCCGGACCCTCCTGCCTCCTTGCGCCGGGCTTTAGGACCTGGTTCCCTTTCGGGGCTGCTTACTGCGCCGCCTTCCTCTGCATTTGAACTTGGCGCGCGCGCCCAACCTTCCACCTTCCTCTTAACCGTTTCTTCGCTCCCCGATGGAGGTGTGGCCACTCCTGACTCATGCCCTCCCTCCTGTGGTGAGCTGCCAGCGCTTCCCCCCTGGCTCCCTTCCTCTTCCCTGCTTCCTGGCGGTGACGCTGGTCCCGATTTCCAGCTGCTCCCCCCTGAGTCCCTTCTGGCTCTATCTTCCTGGGGTGCCCCCCTTGCCCTGGCCACTGGTGCTCCTTTCTGTGAATCCTCTGATTCACTGGAAAGACTAGGAGATCTCGGGTCGTCGTCATCACTCATCTTTTCTTCTGCCTCCTCCCCTTCGCTCTCTGTTTCCTCCCTTGCCCGTGCCTCTGCTCCTAAACCCCTGACAGATGGTCACATCAGAGGTTACATAGGAAGGTGCCTTAATATAAAGTCAGGCCATTGGTCCATCTAGCAGAATGGCTTTAAAAGAGGATTAGCCAAATTTGTGGAGGAGGCTAAAATTTATTTAATTCTTATTCCATTGTTTCTCCAAGGAGCCCAATGTGGTTTTACAGAGTTCTCCTCATTTAATCCCCCACAACCACCCTGTGAGGCGACGACAGGCCCAAGGTCACCCAGTGAGCCTCACTGCCGAGTGGGGATTTGAACCCTGGTCTCTCCCAGCCCCTTGGCCAACCCACTGGCCACGTCACCGCATGTGAGAACATCATAAAAGCCCTGCTGGATGAGCCCAATGGCCCTTCTAAAGTCCAGCAGCCTCTTCTCACATAGGCCTGCCAGATGCCTAGGAGGACCTCAACACAGCACCACCTTCCCCACGTGATTCCCAGCAGCTGAAGCTCATCTGCTTTCACCAGTGTAGGTAGTAATTGCATGGCTAGTAGTCCTTGATAGTCTTATCCTCAATACATGTGAGTAACCCTCTCTTAAAAGCCATCCAAGTTGGCCATGCTGACACTGCCGGGAGATGGTCGTCCTCTCAATACCAATTGCTGGGAATCGCAGGTGGGAAGAGTGGTTGTTGTGAGTTCGAGTCCTGCTTGCTGGCTTCTAACAGGCATCCGGTTAGCTGCTAAGTGGAGTTTGGATTTGATATCCCGCTTTATCACTACCCGAAGGAGTCTCCAAGCGGCTAACGTTCTCCTTTCCCTTCCTCCCCCACAACAAACACTCTGTGAGGTAAGTGAGGCTGAGAGACTTCAGAGAAGTGTGACTGGCCCAAGGTCACCCAGCAGCTGCATGTGGAGGAGCGGGGAAGCGAACCCAGTTCACTAGACTACGAGTCTACCGCACTTAACCACTACACCACACTGGCTCTCTTTGCTAAGAGAACAGGAGGCTAAGCAGGGCTTTTCTGTTCTTAATAGGACCGGTTAAGTGAAAGCAAGAGTTTTTCCAGGCCCACAACTTGGCTGGTGACCTCCCACAATATGTCTCTCTCTCTCTCTCTCTCTCTCTCTCTCTCTCACACACACACACACACACACACACACACACACACACACACACACCACTAGCTTTGATCCTCTGCTTTTTAACAGCATTGTGGCACAGAAATTAAGCTGGTGAGGTTTTCCACAGCAGAATACACAGGCTAGGAAAATTGCAGTTTCTAAATTTATGTATCCTGTTAAAAGCACAGGAGCAGAGCCAGTTGTTGTTTTTTTTAAAAAAAGGCAATCAGACCTCCCACATCATTAAGGAACTGGAAGCTCGAGCCTTCTTCTGTGTTGTATATTAAAGTTTATTGAATTACCGTGTAAGAATTTTGCTCTGTAATAAAGTCATCTGGGATCTAAACTGATTATTTACAGACAAAACTTCTCATTTGATGATAAAACTCCTACTTTGCTCAGAACAGTATCTACAATAACATTATTATACTATGGAACAACAACAAAATCAGGCTGGCTGGTTTGTCCATCAAGCTTTCCAGATTGGAGAATTTATTATTATTATTAATCAGTTGAGAGAGTGCATTTACGGAGCTGGGCCAGAATGGGGAAAAAAGGGAAAGTGAGATGCTGAGCACCAGGGAAGCAAGAAACTAGAAAAGAAACACAGGCAGAGTCCCACCCACCCACCTCAGGCAGCCCTCTCCCCAAAATAAGAAGCTACCTTACAGTGAGTCAGGCCATTGCTCCATCTAGCTCAGTATTGTCTACAGTGCAGGCAATAGACTCTACATTGACTGGCAGTGGGTGTCCAGGATTTCAGGCAGGCATTTTCTCAGGCCTACCTGGAGATTCTGGGGATCGAACCCCTTCTGCATGCAAAGCGGGTGCTCCGTCACTGAGCTGTGGCATGCGCCAAGAGCAGTTTCTTCCTACAGAATTTATTCCCCCATTGTAGAAGTTCCTGCCGCCATTTACGCTGCAATGGAAATCTGTTGGGGGACCGAGCTGCCAAGACATATAACCTGAGGAACTGTCCTCTCTCTGCTTTTCCAAGAAGCATGGTCACCTACCGGTGCTTGCAGACCGGGCTGGTGTCAAAAACACACCACAACTGAAACAAGTTAAAAAAGGAAGAAGTTTGCATTCTGTTTTCCTTCTGCTTGCTGCAAGAGCACAGGTGACTGGTGCGTGGGACAGGAAGGGTGGGCTACAGGACATGAGATGTGTCAAGGAACCAAGGCAGAGGAGCTCCACTTTTCTTAAGGTAGTGCTAAAGATACAACATAGTCCTCTGGGCAAGGCGAATTGTGCAGGGACCACTTTCTACAACGCACAGCTGCCGCTTTTCAGTCTCAGAATGGCCATTGCCACTAGAGGAGGACTCCTGGGGTTTGAGTAAGCACCAGACTTACCACTGCTGGACCCGAACGCCTTTTTAGCACCCGCAGAAGGCAGTGGGTGCTGGGACCCTGCCAGAGGGCTCACCACCTCAAACAATGCTCCCCTCTCACTTTGCACAGAGCACCCCCCAGAATCGGAGGCGTCCCGAGGCAAAGAAAGGACTGAGGTACGCAAGAGGGGACAGGGTGTGGGGAAAAGCATCTCTTAATACTAGAACCTGGAAAGATAGCATTGAAGTACTAGAACCTGGACAATCCGGGCAAAATGAGGTGCTTCTTCACGCTTGGGATACCGTTCATGAAGAATGCTTGTGTATTCATGTCCGCAGGCACTCAGAGAACAGACTAGATGAGACCAGGAGGTTTCTTCTTAGGCTTTTAAGAACATATCCCCACAAAGCAAGGCAAAGTCTCAACATCTGCATCGCAGAACCTACTCTGTTGCCTTCCTCTCTCAAGAACCGCAAGCTCCTAGGCATGATTATAGGGTTGGAAAAGGTCCTTCACTCCAACGCCCTGCAATGCAGGAATCTCAATTGGGTGGTCGTCCCCCTATCCAATTGGAAACCATACCAGACCCTGCTTAGCTTTGCAGTTTTATCGGGGCACCACTAGGAGGGATTATAATACGGAGCTTTCAGATTCAGAGGCGTCTCAGTAGCAACTGCTAGGGAGCAACAACGGGAAATGGATATTACCCTTTGCGTCTCGCTTGTGGCCTTCCGGAGACATCTGGCGGGGCACTTTGGGGCTGGGGGGAGAGAAGTATACGGGCGTAAACAAACCTTTGGCTCTTCCTTACATTCTTGTAAGTTGCTGTAGGCTGACGAGAGTTGACTGGAAGGTAACTGCAATTTTGTCTCGTAATGCGGTGACAAGAGGACACCCCCTTCTGGGAAAGGAAATGGGTGCCCAATATCTGTCTGTGCACGATATACCCTTTCCGTGGTACAAATCTTTACGGGACAAATTCGGAGCTCAAGACTAAGGCTCCAAGTTACGAGTTTTGTCTCACAGCCTGGTTTTAACTAGGGAACAGGGGAATAATAAAAGGAGCAAGAGGGCTGCTGAGCATGTACAATGTGCTCCCTACCCCCAAGTAAAACCAGCCCCGCTCTGAGCTACCTGAAATTTGGGGGGAGGTTGTTCCAGGTCAAAGGGCATGGCTTCCAAGCAGGGTTGTGCTCTCACCTGAGTTATTAATAACTAGACTGAGATAACAGGTGGGAATATGTATGGCTGGACGGCCATGTTGGCTGGATCTGGAGGGCATCAGACTGGAGAAGGCCGAGGCGGCCTTTTCCTGAAATGTGTGACACACGTAATCTCAGTAATCCTTACAACAGCTATGCAAGGCGTACCAGTGTAATTATCGGCGTTCTCCATATTGTAAACAGGAGGCGGAGGGCTGGAGTTCAAGTGGCTGGCTTAAGGCACCTGGGGAGTGTTATGGCTAGGCTGAGATTTGAACCAGTGGTGCCGGAGCTGGCAACAGGTGCTCTTCCTAAAATCTGTGCTACCAAGGTGGCACCAGCCTTTGAATCTCTTAAGGCATGATGCAAGGAGATCCGTGAACAGACTCGCCTGCATTTTAAAAAGCCAGGGAGGAGAAAAATTCAGACCCTGGTGCTAACAGATGGGAGGGAGCTAGCCCTTTCGTCCTTGTGCCATTTCTTCAATTCAAATCCCCCTCTCCGAGGCTGGTGTTCAATTTGTCCTGCAATTTAAAATATGCAAGCCACCTGTATGGGTACCTGGAAGTCTACCAGCCACAGGGCAAGTAGCAGCTTTGGGGGAGGGGGGTTTTAAAATCAGGAAAATGGCACAGTTGAGAAAGGCAAACAAGCGCTGCAACTCTAAGCTGAATTCTCTTTCCACTCTGCGCCTGGTTTTAAATTACAAGGGTTGAAGATAAAGGCTATTCACGGATGCCCCACAACATGCCTCATATGGCTCTTGTTGACCTACTTTGATGCTGGCATAGGCATTCTTTTAAAATTGCACAGAACTCTCAGTAAAAGCTCACTGGAGTGTTCTAGGAAGCCGGACTAAAAAAAGCTGGGCATCTATCTGCAACAGAGTAATCCAAGGAAAACATGCCACCTCTTCTGTTTTGTTGCCTGACTGTGCAGCTGTTGAAGGAGCAGGAGCCCTGCCAAAATAAAGAGAGAGAAATCCTTACCCCACGGCTTGCAAGGAAGCGGGCCAGAGCCTACGATGCAAAGCGGCAGATTGGAACGGTTTGCTGTGGCTGGATCTCGCCTGAAACTGTGGCATTAGAGCTGTTTTACGTGGGCTGCAAACATACAAGGAGAAGCAGGACTAAAACTGCAGAGGCAATAAGGTGCAAGGGGGGGGGGAACCATCACAATCCAGGGTTTCTTTCCCCCCTGTGAGGAATGACATGGAATGATTCAACAGCGCTTCAAGTGATAGTTCCTTTTCGGCTAACCTAAGTTAGGTAGAGTTGTCAATTGACGGAAAATAACTCCCCACCTGGGCTTGCACCTGTGTCTCTTAAAACAGATTAAATCAGCAAGGGATAAATATTGCCGCCTGTAGGTCAGGGATGGGTACCTGCGACCTTCCAGATGTTGCTGGAGTTCAAGGGCGCTTCCAGATTGCTATTTTGGGATGGGATAAGCAGAGCAGTGGCAAATTCAGAAGTGTAGGGCCCCTTCACCATAGGCACTGCCACGCCCCCTTCTAAGAAGGCTGCATAACCTTATAATTGTACAATACTACTAATAATCAGGGATTCATTGCAACAATAAGTGCAGGTCTACATGTGCTTCCTGTCAGCCAGATCTACTTTTTACTGTGCTCGTACACGGGCAAATCATTTGGAGTGCTCCAATATCTGGAGCGACTTAAGTTGTATTTGTACGTTACAGAACACGCACGCAATTCTCCCGAAACCGAAGCAGCTTGTGTTTTCAGTGCTAAAAGGCTTAGCTTTGGAGCATACAGAACAACTCATCTGAGCTCTTCCAGTGTGCCTTCTGTAGAAAGACCCCGGGAGCCAATCCTCCATGGCTGACTCACTTCCTTTCCCTCTGATTTGCTCCAATCAGCAAAAAGGGTGAGAAGACTTCTTCCAAGAAGCTAAAAGGCTTCCCTTTCCTGTGGCTTCAGGACCCTGCAGACAGAGACCCTGCTGCAGAAATCATAACAGGCCTTTGTCTCCACACACCATCCCAGACCACTAACACCTCTGGGTGAGATTCAATGACATATGGACAAATTCATGTTGGGTAAATAAATCTGATTTGGGGCTCTTGCTGGAGAACCTCATTCCCACCCCCAAATCTTATTTTTTTATAATAGGGGAAGTGACAGGAAAACACACTGGGAAGTGTGGTATAATATTGCGAATGAGAATAAAAACCAGAATGCTAAATAAACAGCTGAGGCTGTCTAGCTTCCCCACAATTTTTGTGCAAACAAATCCCAAGTAAATAAACAGAACGTCTGGAAGTGACCCAACTCCCATCAGCCCGAGCCAGTGGTCAGGGACAATGACAGGAGTTGTCGTCTAGCAACTTTTGGAGGGGCGAAGGGGTAGCCATTGCTGCTGTAGATCAAGCAGCTCTCAAAGACACAGAATGAGTAGCCGGTGAAATATTGGCAACCGAACTGCAGGCAGGCAAACAGCAAAAGCCACCACAATGGGCACTGGAGGAAGCCAGAGGCATGGCCAATTGGTTCTGCAAAAATTCTGAGTTGCCTCTGGCAGACCCAGGAAAGACCCCCGTGGGGAAGCGGGGCGGCGTTGGACAAAGCAAAGCCACAGTGTGAGAGACAGGAACACGAGGAAAGAGGGTGTTTGCTTGAGAAGAAGTGCTAACTCAAAAGAGGAGCGGGAGAGGGGAGGAAAGGCTTCCCCTCTCCGCAGCTCTACAGTGCGATACAGAGGTCCGTTATTTCCCAAACAGCAGCAAACAAGAGGGGGTGAGGCAGTCAGAGGGGAGCAAGGTCTCCTTTGTGCTTTCTGGGGACGGGCTCTGTGCATGGAGCAGAAGCTGCAGAAAGGCATGCTGGGATTGCGGGGGGCAAGGACCTCCGAACCCGGTGTGGGTGAGCAAGGAAGGCGCAGGCTCCTCGGTGCTGTTCCAGGAATCTGGGCGGGGTCCCAGCTAGTGGCAGGCCTTTCCCAGCCCGGCGGTGGCTCCTGCGTCCTCCATCCTCAGCCTCTTCCCTTTCACTTGGTCCCAGTCTGATTTGATGCGCCAGGGAAGGGCACTGCTGAAGAGATGCTCCCCTCCTTCTCTGATTGCTTAGGCAGTGGGATGCTCTCTCTTCTCAGGGAGCCCGCCCAAATCCAGAGCCTGCTGCCCGAGCCTTGGCTTCAGGCGCCGAGGCAAAAAAAATCGCCGCCTGCGTGGCTACACTAGTCTCTAACCCTCTTGGCACATTCGTAACTCCCGGCCTCCTGGCTCAAGCTGAACGGGAGGAGCCCACAGCTTCTGAGGAGGGAGACACTCCCCTAAAGTCCATTATCATCATCATTATTGTTGAAAAAAAAAAGGAAAAAAGAAGAATAAAGTTCTCTGGCACCCTCGGCCCTCCAGGGCGCTTGGCATTTCCTGGTCTGCTGCTGCTCCTCCCTCCTTCCACGTCGTCGGTGTGGCGTGCCTGGTCCCGGCTGCAGCAGGTGCCCTCTGCCCCCTCCCCCCGCCTGGCTGACTGTCCCCTTGTGCACATCACAAGTCCGTGACTTTGTTCTCTACGGCGGCGGCGATCTGCTGCAGGCGGTAGCCCAGCTGCATCTTCTGCGCCGTCGGGTCTTCCTCCAAGGCGGTGATGATCTGCGGGGAGAGGAGACCTGGGGTTGTTATCTGGTAGTGATCGCCTTCTAGAGCCAGATTTTTGGTTTTGTTTGGTGGTGGGGCAGCGGATGCTCTGCATCCTAGGGAGGCCTCTGAGGCTCAGTGCATGGATTGCTAGAGGCCAGAATCACCATCAATAAGATACAATGCGAACCTACGTTGTATTTTAATATTCTGCTGGAAGCCGCCCAGAATGGCTGGGGAAACCCAGCCAGATGGGCGGGGTATAAATAATATACAGTAGTACCTCTGGTTACGTACTTAATTCGTTCCGGAGGTCCGTTCTTAACCTGAAACTGTTCTTAATCTGAAGCATCACTTTAGCTAATGGGGCCTCCAGCTGCTGCTGCTGCGCTGCGCGATTTCTGTTCTCATCCTGAAGCAAAGTTCTTTACCTGAGGTACTATTTCTGGGTTAGCGGAGTCTGTAACCTAAAGCATATGTAACCTGAAGCGTATGTAACCCGAGGTACTACTGCATGATGATGATGATGATCTTTAGGAGGGCCTCTGCTCTTGGCGCCTTCCTTGTTGGCATCCAGGAGGAGCAGGGCCTTTTTGGTAGAGGCACCCCGATTAAGGAATGCTTTCCTCTTTGAGGTCTGGGGTCAGCTTGATTCATTCGCCCTCCTGCTCTGAATTATTTCCCCACTTCCACCTTCTCTCAGCGGCCAAGGGACAAGCACCAAAACAAATCCTTTGGTGGAGGGAGCAGTTTCGAGTTCCAGGAGAGCCACAGAGTTTCTGTGGAGGAAGTGGGCTCATTTACACCCAGTCTGCAATTTTCCCCGTTGCGTGTTCCTTGTGCCACTGAGTTAGTAGTAACGGCACCAGCAAAACCAACTGAGAAACAGAGTCTTATGAACCCCTGTGGGCTAAATGTGGTACAAAGATGAAATTTGCACCCACTGCCCCGCCCACTTTTGCCTCTGGCCCCACCCACCAGGGACATGTCCCCCCCCCCCCAGCCTGAAAAAATGTTCATTTCCCCTAAAAGGAAGTTTTTGGGACCACATTAAAATATGAGCCATATTTACCTGGTCATAGTACTTGTTGATGTACTTGTAGAGCTCATGCAGCGCCACCAAGGAATTGAGGTCACCTGAGTAGTTCTGTAACCGAGAAACGACAGGTTAATTGTCACCAAGAGAGTAACATGCTGTCCCCCTCCTCCTACTGAGTCACTTTCAATGGTTTTGTGGTGGTCCAAGTTGCAAACAGACATGGGAATAATAAGGTGAAGTCACTTCATGGCGGGAAACTCTCAATGGATCTATGGAACATGCCTTAAATAGGACTAGGACAGACGACTTGTCCACCTAGCCCAGTTCTCTCTGCTCTGATGGAAAACGGTTCTCTAAGGCCTCGCACAGAGGTCCTTCCCACCATCACCTGTTATCTTGATAGTTTTAACTGGAAGATGCCAGGGTCTGAACCTGGGAACCTTCTGCATCCAAACTTCCGCCTGGCCTTTGGGCTGGACTCAATCTAAGCCCCCCCCTCATTTGTTTATTTTTTGATGGAAACCCTTATATGGGATTTTGTATATAAATTTTCCCTCGGCTTTTTTTGCTTGCCCATGTAGGACCAGCATGGATAGTTGGCCCCGGTGAGTATTTGACGTATTCTCCCCTTATGGCTTTGATCTATAGGCTACCACTAAAACGAGGCTGCATTTTAAGTGTATTCTAACATATTCTAATCAACTGTTTGTTTGGGGTTTCTCTCTGTGTTTTGTTTTTAATGTTTTTACTATATTTATATTCGGTGTTAGCCACCCTGAGCCCGCTCTTGTCCAGGGAGGGCGGGGTATAAATTTTTTATTATTATTATTATTATTATTATTATTATTATTATTATTATTATTATTATTATTATTATCATACTTGTGCTCTGTCATTAAGACACACAGCCCCAGCCCCAAGCTAAGACTTATTTTCCTTGCAATAACCTCTGCTCTAACAGAGTTGCTTCAAGGGAGTTGGAAGCCCCAGATGCAAGGAAATTGGGGTGGAGGGTCATGATGTTACCTTGGCTCCATCTTGTCTGCTCCCTGCCTTTGCAGACCTTTCCCACCTGTCCTGGGAGGGCGGGGCCCTGACTGACTCCAGCTGCAAAAGCAGAGGCTGCTGAACAAACTCTTGGTCCGGGGTATTGTTGTTCTTTTTTTTTGGGGGGGGGGAAGAGTTTCCTGTTATCAATGTTAATTTTTTTGGCATCTTTATTTTCGATCTTACGCGGTTTTTTTGATGCTTCATTTATTGTTTATGACTGCTTTTGTTATGTTGTAATTACGTGTTGTTGTTTTTAGCATTGCCAGCCACCTTGAGCATGGTTTCAACTACGGAAAGGTGGCGTACAAGTACAATTATGTCAAGTACGCATCTCTGCAATGGAAGACAAGGGTGGCAGAGAGCAACGCCAATGCCAATGCTGCTTCTGTGCCCATTATGCAACCTGACATGGTAACTCTAGAGGAGCGGACAAATTCATGGAAGAGAAGGCTATTTTGGGCTACCAGCCACAAGGGTATGCCAGGCTTCCTCAACCTATGGCATAGTTCATGAATCTCACGTTGTTTGGGATATAAAGTAGGGAGGTTGTGGCTTACTGAAGGTAACTGGGGTCTAAGTTCTTGTTGCATCAGTTGAACTGCAATGTATATTGCTGCAGGCACTTGCTTTTAATAAGTGCTGTAGAACAGGCATCGACCCTCCAGATGTTTCAAGACTACAATTCCCATCATCCCTGACCACTGGTCCTGCTAGCTGGGGATCATGGGAGTTGTAGGCCAACAACATCTGGAGGGCCGAGGCTGAGGAAGCCTGGGCTATGCCCAGAGGCAGCAATGCCTCTGAATACTAGTTGCTGGAAACTGCAGGAAGGGAGAGGCCTTTTGTGCTCAGATCCTACAAGTATCTGGGTGACGTCTGTGAGAATAGGACGCTGGATCAGATGGGCCAGCATTATTTCCCCTGGGATAGCTCAGCTGGTAGGAAAAGCATGAGACTCTTAGTCGCGGGTTCGAGCCCCACATTGGGCACAAGTTTCCTGCATTGCAGGGGGGCTGGACTACACGGCCTTTGTGGTCCCTTCCAACTCCACAATTCTATGATTGCCTTGATCCAGCATAACTCTTCTTCTGTTCCAAAAGAAGGCTCCTACAGTTTCCCCAGGAGTGATGTATGGAAGTGAGAGCTGGACCATAAAGAAGGCTGATGGCCGAAGAATGGATGCTTTTGAATTATGGTGCTGGAGGAGACTCTTGAGAGTCCCATGGACTGCAAGAAGATCAAACCTATCCATTCTGAAGGAAATCAGCCCTGAGTGCTCACTGGAAGGACAGATCGTGAAGCTGAGACTCCAATACTTGGCCACCTCATGAGAAGAGAAGACTCCCTGGAAAAGACCCTGATGTTGGGAAAGATGGAGGGCACAAGGAGAAGGGGACGACAGAGGATGAGATGGTTGGACAGTGTTCTCGAAGCTACCAGCATGAGTTTGACCAAATTGCAGGAGGCAGTGGAAGACAGGAGTGCCTGGCGTGCTCTGGTACATGGGGTCACGAAGAGTCGGACACGACTAAACGACTAAACAACAACAACAGAGGTCTTGGCTCAGCAGGAGGAAAACAGAGAAAGCAAAAAAGACTGTGATGTAGCTTGCAGCCTACTTACTCGTGAGAGTTCAGCCAGGGCGGAATTCATTTCCTGGTCACTTGCAGAGATGGTTTGGCGGATATCTGCATAGTACCTGCAGGAGATACAGAACGATAACCCTTCATTTATGTACCCTGTTTCCTTCCTTTTCTTTCCAGTCGGCTCCCTGGCCCTCCTCCTTACCTTTCCACCATCTGCTTGTAACGTGGAATGTCGCGGGCATAGAGAAGCTTGTTAATCGGAGAATCCTGGAAATGCCACAAAGGGAGCAAGACATTAGGAACGACACCCAGCAAAATTCTTAGGTGTCATGATAACAGTTATCTAAATGGCAGCAGCGATGAATAGGACAAGGAAAGTTTGAAAGAGGAAAATTTGAAAGAGCTGGGTTAAGTTTAGAATGTTGTTAGCACTCCCAACTCCCTTCCGTCTCTGCCAGTATAGCCAAATGATCAGGAATGACAGAAATCATAGCCCAGAAGTTCTGGAGTGCACCGGGTTCGGAAGGCCTGTTCTGAGTGTCCTAAGGTACACACAGTGACTGACAACCGCCCTGCTGGATGGAGAATGGAAAGCAAAAAATTGGCTTGGGCAGCCACTCTGGCTGCAGAGAGGAAGCCTCGTGTCCTATCGTCACCCATTTTTTTAAAACAGTAATTGCGGGCAGGAGCTCTGCATGCACATTACAATGAATGACAACGGAGACATTGCAGCAGCAACAACAAAAATGGGCTGGAGTCGTGTCCCTAGGCGTCCTTCGCATAGCAGGTACTAGCTAAGAGTCGTGCAACTGTATGATTCCTGCATTTGCAAGGGAGATGGGTCCCTTTGGACCCTTTCCCCACGATTCTCCGTCAGGTTGCGTCAGTGCTGGAGAGAAGCTCATTTTCCGAGCAAGAAAGCACTGTGGGTTGCGCTCAGGAGAAAGGCAACACGCCCACAGCAGAGGAATGCCTGGATCCTCTGCAGCAAAAGGGAACAGCCCCACTTGACTTGCGTCAGGAAAAGATGGCGTGGAGAGCATACGGCTACCATATTTTCCCCCAACTGATGTCAACGCATAAACTCAAGGCACCCGCCCAGGCCTTCTCCAAGCTCACCCGACCCAGCTTGTGGTCAGCAAGAGTGCAGGAGTCCATGAAGGTCTGAGCGATGACCAGGAGCACAGCGTCGACATTGTCCGACGTCTGCACATCAAATACGAACTGAGGGTTCTTGATTATGTTGATCCAGAACCTCAGGGGAAGGCTGCGGAGAGAAGAGGAAACGGTCAACACACTGGCATGCGATGGGAACTCCATGGGCTAAGTGCTTCGGGAGCTGAACTAGGGTAGCCCAGGGACCAGGGGCCAAAATGCACCACCCAATTGCAATCCTGGCACATAGCGACAACTCCACGCCCCATTAGGGGCAGCAGAGATGGGTGCTGTCAAAGTTCTGTTAGAGCATGGGTAGGCAAACTAAGGCCCGGGGGCCGGATCCGGCCCAATCGCCTTCTAAATCTGGCCCACAGATGGTCCGGGAATCAGCGTGTTTTTACATGAGTAGAATGTGTCCTTTTATTCAAAATGCATCTCTGGGTTATTTGTGGGGCATAGGAATTCGTTCAATTTCCCCCCCAAAATATAGTCCGGCCCCCCACAAGGTCTGAGGGACAGTGGACCGGCCCCCTGCTGAAAAGGTTTGAGCTAGAGTATTCTTTTTTTAAAAAAATAATTTTTATTAAGTTTCTTACAGGTGTAACATATATCACAACAAAAGAAAAACAGGAAGAAAAAAAACAAAAAGAAAAAAGACAAGATCACAAATATAAACAAAAAAGAGAGTAAAAACAAAATACCGGTAAACACCTAAACACCACAAATTAATTAATTCTTTAAACTTCTAACCTCATAGACATATTTTGGGCTTCCTCTGAGCCCTCCCATCTGAATTTCCTTGTAATTAAAATGTAGCAGTTTTCTGATATCATTTTTTAAAAACACAATATTCCAATTAAAATAAAATTTCTTAACTTTCCTTAAAGTTCTAAATCTTATTTATTTAATTAACTCTTAATTTAATCCTAGGCCTATTTTGGTACTTTCAAGTAATTTCTAATTTTTAACATGTGCTAGAGTATTCTCCGTCACAGGGAAGTGGAGAGCACGGCAATATCCCAGTGGGATATTCTGCTATAGGCAGCGGCTTGGGCTGCACACCTGTTTGTCTTCCAGATGTGGATGGTCTCTGGGTCCGTGATCCCATGGCTCAGCGCTTGATCATCCAACAGGTCAAAGAAGTACTTCACAGCCAGCGGGACGGGGCGGGAGGTACTGAGGATCACCTGGAACAGGTCGTCTACAAACTTCTGCATCGTCCCCTGCAGGCAAACAACCCAGGTAGAAAGAGACAAGTCATCAAGAAACATCTACAGTGGTGTTTTTCCAGCACGGAGCCAGCGAGGAAGAACTGCCAAGCTACATGGATTTCCATCGTTGTTTGGAGTGGTACTTTGGTCTTCTTTTCTTTAAATAAAAGGCTGCTGAGACTGTACAGTGGAACTTTGGTTTTCAAATTAATCCGTTCCGGAAGTCCGTTCCAAAACCAAAATGTTCCAAAACCAAGGCACGCTTTCCCATGGAAAGTAATGCAAAACGGATTACTCCGTTACAGGTTTTTAAAAAGCAACCCCTAAAACAGCTGTTTAACGTGAATTTTACTATCTAACGACACCGTGGCTCCATAAAATGAAAGCAATAAACGATGTACTACAGTCACATGATCAATCAATCAGTAGCTGAACTGGGTTCCACACAAAAACAAAACAAAAAGAGCCGCAAAAACGAAAACACAAAATAAGTAGCAAAAACAGACACACCTCAGTGTAACACTCAAAACGGAAGTGTGGCGCTCAAATTGGAAGTGTAACACTCAAAACGGAGCACGTTCGGCTTCCGAAAAAAGTTTGCAAACCGGAACCCTCACTTCTGGGTTTGCAGTGTTTGGGTTCCAAGTTGTTTGAGTACCAAGGCGTTTGAGAACCAAGGTACCACTGTAATCGGAAACTGAAGACAGCTGGAGTGGGAGTAAGGGTCTTTTAACCTTTCCCTCTTGCACCCTCTGTGGAAAATGTACCCCTCCTCCAAGCCTTTGCTTATGAGCGACAGAGCTTTTATGTACATGCCGTAAGCAGCGACAGTAGCAATTATCAATAGACAATAGCAATTATTGATAAATAATATATATAATACATAAATTATCAACGCATCATGGAAAAACAAACGCTAAATTGTGAAATGCGTTAGAACTGACAGATGCAGCCATGTAAGATGTGTATGAAAAGCAGTGCTTTTCATTTCCAGATTACAGTGGTACCTCGGGTTAAGTACTTAATTTGTTCCGGAGGTCCGTTCTTAACCTGAAACTGTTCTTAACCTGAAGCACCACTTTAGCTAATGGGGCCTCCCTCTGCTGCCGCGCCGCCGGAGCACAATTTCTGTTCTCATCCTGAAGCAGAGTTCTTAACCTGAGGTAATATTTCTGGGTTAGCGGATTCTGTAACCTGAAGCGTCTGTAACCTGAAGCGTCTGTAACCCGAGGTACCACTGTACTGCCTTTCCCTCAGGAAGGATCAACAAGGGCATCGTGGGACAAGGTCCCAGGATGCAACAGTGCCAGTGACGCCAAGTCGCAATGCACAGGCCTAGCGCTGCAATTCTGTGCATACTTACTCAGAGGTAAAGTTTCTCTGCTTTTTCACTGAGACTTATGCCCAGGAAAGCGTGCCTAGGGTTGCAGCCTGAAAGGATACCAGGAATGGGAGGAGGCGAGCAGAGAGCTCCTTCTTACCTTCATGGAGAGGAGGCGGGTGAGATAGATCTCAGGAATAGCCTTGGCCCTCTCTCTCTCCCGGACGCTCCCTCGCCGATGTTTAGGCAGCTCGGGCTCCTCTGTCGGCTTCACCAGGTGCCAGAGCTTCATCCCACCCTCATCAGCATCCTCCAGCATTGGGGTCTCTATAATGCACAAAGCGGTGAACACCAACAAATGTTTAGAATTTGGAACTGGGCATTGTCTGTCTTCTTAAATAGTTTCATTTTGCCTTTTCTCCACAGAGACCAAGATGGCATAGACGGCTCCTGCCTGCCTGCCATTCATTCTCACAACAGTCCTGTGAGGTAGATCTGTGTGTGTGTGTGTGTGTGTGTGTGAGAGAGAGAGAGAGAGAGAGAGAGAGAGAGAGAGAGAGAGAGAGAAACTGATAACAACAACAACAACAATTTATTTATACCCAACAACAACAACAACAACAACAACAACAACAACAACAACAACAATTTATTTATACCCCACCCATCTGGCTAGGTTTCCCCAGCCACTCTGGGCGGCTTCCAACAAAAGATTAAAAATACATTAAAACATCAGACATTAAAAACTCCCCTGAACAGGGCTGCCTTCAGATGTCTTCTAAACGTCAGATAGT
Organism: Podarcis bocagei; assembly: GCF_964188305.1. NCBI lineage: Eukaryota > Metazoa > Chordata > Lepidosauria > Squamata > Lacertidae > Podarcis > Podarcis bocagei. Next base: position 24,600,088 of record NC_138126.1, on the reverse strand, counting down.
TGTTTATTTCTTTGACATCTGATGGGAGGACGTTCCATAGGGCGGGTGCCACTACCGAGAAGGCCCTCTGCCTGGTTCCCTGTAATCTCGCTTCTTGCAGTGAGGGAACCGCCAGAAGGCCCTTGGAGGTGGACCTCAGGGTCCGGGATGAACGTTGGGGGTGGAGATGCTTCTTCAGGTATAGTGGGCCGAGGCCATTTTGGGCTTTAAAGATCAGCACCAACACGTTGAATTGTGCTCGGAAATGTACTGGGAGCAAATGTAGGTCTTTCAAGACTGGTGTTAAGTGGTCACTCCCAAAAGCTTCATGGTCAAACAGGGATTTGAATGCAGGTGTGCTCAATGTGCTGACTACCACACCACATACTGTAGATCCTTGCAAGCGAATGACAGACCTTTTCTTCTTTCGCCTCTCTGATCCAGCGGCAGGCAGACTTCCAAGCTTACAGAATTGTGTTGAACCAAAGGTGAACTGTTCAGGAAGCTCTGCAAATACCATCTTGGTAGTCAAGATAACCCCACAATTAATGGGCAGTTATTGCAGCAGTGAGCTCATATGTGTTTATGTTCACTTGGCTTTCTTTGATGTTGTCCTTATCTGTGGGCTTGGGGTGCTGGGCTCTGAGCCCAGAAAGAGGAGCTGTCTGTAAGATTTGGGTCAGGCATAGGCAAACTCTGGCCCTCCAGATGTTTGGGACTACAATTCCCATCATCCCTGACCACTGGTCCTGTTAGCTAGGGATGATGGGGATTGTAGTCCTAAACATCTGGAGGGCCGGAGTTTGCCTATGCCTGATTTCGGTATTTCCCGCCTATGCCCTCATCTGGTCAGGCAAAACGATGGGAAGTTCTATCCAAAGTGACGTGTGCTATTTTGTGTATACAGTGGTACCTCGGGTTAAGTACTTAATTCGTTCTGGAGGTCCGTTCTTAACCTGAAGCACCACTTTAGCTAATGGGGCCTCATGCTGCTGCTGCTGCGCCGCTGGAGCACGATTTCTGTTCTCATCCTGAAGCAAAGTTCTTAACCCGAGGTACTATTTCTGGGTTAGCAGAGTCTGTAACCTGAAGCGTATGTAACCTGAGGTACCACTGTAAATAATATGTAAACACCTTCTGAGGGAGGCCGCTCCACTTATCAGAGCTGAGCTCACAGTCCTGCCTTACAAAAATCCAGTCCTAGTTTCCTCCAGAAGCTTTCTTCATTTCATCAGCCTAATTTACAGGGGGAAGGTGGAGGCTTTCTGTTGTTGCTATTGTTAAAACAACCGGCAGTCAGAATATTTTCTGATCTACTGACAAGCATTCAGAGAGTTACCTTCTGCCCACCCAAGCTGGCACTGATTATTTCTCCAGATTTTCCTCCAACATTTAAACAAGAGTTAGAGCGACTTACTCTCTCCAGGGATATAGTCCTGATTCTCCCTGGGAAGATGCTTGGTCATACGAGGAACAAGAGCAACAGTGGCTCCATCGGGCACCTGAGAATGAAGGGGGAAATTGAGTTAGGCAGCAGTGTGCATTCCTCTTTTCTCTCTATATAATAAAAATGTCATCATGTCATCATGCAGCCCCTACTGGAGGATCTTGTAGTGGCTCATCACAATCTTGGATTTGTATAAAGTCAGGATAGGGGAGCAAAAACAATGGCAGGATGCACAACACAGAATCTTAAGTGGGAAAGGACCAAAAGGCCAGGAAGCCCAAACCCCTGCCGCAGAGTAGGACCTTTTTTTCACCAGATCCCAGAGGTCAAGAAGAGGCTGAATCTGGAGAACCAGGGCACTCCAAAAAAGGTCCTTGGGGAGAAAAACAGCTCAAGGCAACCCATGCACTGAGCCAAGCCACCCACTGTAGAAGAAAGCCAAAGGCCAGCAATAATTCTCCCTCACCTTGTAGTGTTGCAGTGTGTTGAGACGCTTCCAGTTGCCCTGGACAACAGAAGTCACGTCCTCATCGGAGAGGATGAGGTGCCCAGCCAGACCTGATCTCCACTCTAGCAGAAACGAAGGGGGAACAAAAATCAATAACCAGGTTGGAGAACAGCACAGAGAGGAGGCAAGCAGCTTAGAGGTGGCTTGTGCCCAGATGGGGAGCGAGGAAGGCAGGGAGATCGACAGTAGGTGCAGCCCGATCCAGTTTTGTCCCCAACCTTCTCTTCCCTGCTTAGTTTTACAAGAACAACACTGGGACTGAAGAGGAGGAAGCTGGCAAGCAGAACCACCCTAGTAAGAATGCAGGCAGGTGGAAGCTGGAAGAAGGGAGACTAAGGTTGATCTGACAGTGCCTCCTTTGCCCTAATGTACCAGATTTCACTGCAGCAGCTAGACACCCATAATGAGCATGGGGCGGGAGACACTTCCTCTATGTATCCCACACCAGGGATGGAAAACCAGTGGCCCTCTAGATTGCTGGACTCCAACTCCCATCAGCCTCAGTTGGCACAGCCAATAGTCAGGGATGATGGGAACTGAAGTGCAGCATCAGTTGGGTGGCCACACGTTCCCTCCATCCCTGGTCCTACAGCCAGATAGTCCATCTCCTTGGTACTTTGGGGCATCGTATCCCAGAGCGGAGTCCCACCATAATCGCTCTTTCCTCCACTGCCCGGAATTCTACTCACCCAAGTCAAGCGTGTCTGGGTCTGGCCGGTGGCAGTAAGGTGTCCCTTTGTAGACCTGGTCGAGAATCTTCTCCTTCACTTGGGTGATGGTGTCGCAATCCAGCCCCTTCACCAACACCCCCTGGGAGCCCTCTGGTCCTCCCACCGTGCTTCCAGTTTGCGCCACGGCTGTCAAGGTCTGCAAAAATACAAGGTGGGCAAAGATGAGCTGACTCAGCAGCGCTCCACTCGCCCACCTGTTTCTCGAGTTCCCAAACGCTGACTAAGCACTATAAAGATGAGTGGCGGTGCTGCTGTGGTGCAAAGGAACACACCGCAAAGAATTCTGGGAGCTGTAGTTTGTTAAGGGTGCTGAGAGCTGTTAGGAGTGTTGGAATCTCCACTCGGCCAAGCTGATAAAGCTCATCTTCCGGCCGAGTCCTTCGGAATCACCCTCCCGACGAATAATTAAGGACCTGAGCCTTTGATAAGGCCTCAGGCACGTTCCCCCATTCAGCAGAGTTCCCAAAGCAGCAGAAGTGATGAGATTTATGGCTACATGCTATGCTTTATTACTAAGCTACGCAGAGAGCAAAGAAATATACATCCATTCTCTATGAAAGCAGAGAGCAACTGAAACAAAGGAACAGAGAAACCAGGACGTCACATCCGTCTCCCTTCTCCCGTGAGACTTCCAACAGTCTGGAAGGTCTCTGGAATGTAAACAGAGCCTTGTGACTCTAAGCAACTGCTCAGTGGAAAACAGAAACTAACAAGGAGACCCCCCTATATTACTCCCAGAGCTACAATTTTCTGATTGATTTAACAGTCCATCCCTCTTCCCAGGGAACTGCTGGAACTATTAGCTCTGTGAAGGAAAAGGACAGAGGGCCAGAAGATGAGGTATGCATTTGGGTGGCCAGAGAAGCCAGTGTTTAGCTGAATGAGAGACTGGTTCTAGGTGGGCCTCTCTCTCCAGCAGGACTTTGGTTGCTCTCACCAGTGTGCGGTATTCCAGGTCTTCTCTGAGAAGGCGGTTGTCATTCAGGGTGTACTTTGCCTTTCCCGTCACCCAGTCCACTGGCCCCTTATCCACCTGGTGCTTTATGCCCCGGAAGAGCATGTAGAGAGGCTCTCCAACAGAGTCCTAGCGGAGAAATGGAGAAAGGCCTCGTCAGACAAAACACAGCAGCTCTGGGAGCTTCTACCTGCCATTCTGGACCATCTCACTGCAGAAGCAGGTCAGGTGGAAACATCTAACCAAGCCAGGCTGAGTGGGTCAACTGGTGGGCTGAGACCAACCAGTGGGGCCCAGCTTCACCTAAAGTGGGTCACACCAGCAGCATTACACTGCTGAAATACAGGGTGGAAAAAATTAAGGAATTAATCCCAAAATGCACGTTTGCGCTGATAGGTCTGAAAAAGTTGATTAGTGTTACCACTGAGCCACGGTTCCTCTTCAAAACGTTAAAAATAACCAGGCTTTTTACTGATTTGACATCCAATGTCCTTTCAAAATGTGTTGGGGAGGTGGTTTCTGTTCTTGTTTATTATGTATTTTGTGTTTTTTATACAGTGGTGCCTCGGGTTACAGACGCTTCAGGTTACAGACTCCACTAACCCAGAAATAGTACCTCGGGTTAAGAACTTTGCTTCAGGACGAGAACAGAAATCGAGCGGCAGTGGCGTGGCAGCAGCAGGAGGCCCCATTAGCTAAAGTGGTACCTCAGGTTAAGAACAGTTTCAGGTTAAGAACAGACCTCCGGAACGAATTAAGTTCTTAACCCGAGGTACCACTATATTGTGATTTTATGCCATCACTGCCCTGAGACCTGCAGGTATAGGACGTTATACAAATGTAATAAATAATAATCATGGTGGGCTCGCAGGTCTGAGTAAAAGCCGATTTAGCCAGCAGCTGCCTTGAAAGCATCTTGGTTTCAGACTAGATGCTAGTGCCTTCAAAGGAGGGGTTGTGTCGATCCACATTTCACTATTCTGAAGGACAAATGTTCCTGGTGTGTCAAGATGGCCAACCTTTTCATGGCCTGGGCTTTTATGTGTTGGGTTCCAGGGTCACCTCTGACTCCTGTTCCCCTGCTCTTGCCACCTTTATCTTGGGAGAAAGTGACAACGGGTTCTTGGAGCTTTTGCTTCTCCCTGCAGGCCAACAGATCCTGGCAGCTGTCCCCAGCCTCATGGGGATGGGCAAGATTGAGTTACTCAGATAACAACAGCAGGCCAGCCACATAGGAAGTTGGCAGCATAGTGCTCTCCTGACGCAGTGGGCCTCATATTCCCATCATCCCCCGACCGTTGGCCATGCTAGCTAGGGCTGATGGGAACTGTAGTCTGACACCAACTGGAGGGGGCCATTTTGGCTAGCTCTATTCCAGCAGCACATGCAAGCTCCACCTTGACCTCCTCTCTCAATGGACAACTAGGAGTATGTCTTACTCTCACAAACGCGTATAGGCAGATAGACATCCAGTTTGTCAGCAGCTTCTCCACCACCGTCTCTGTCCTGAAAGAGAACCCAAATTTGTTAGGCTTCTGTCCAGGGTGGATAAAAATCAGTGATTTTTAAAATGGATTTTTAAAATTTAAATTGGATTTTTTTTTAATTTAAATCGGATTCTTTTTAATTTAAATTGGATTTTTAAAATAAAATGCTTTTGGAGGAAAAATCTTTCTAAACATAGTTTTCTATTTCAGTTACATTATAGCCCAAAGGCTATTCATCAGGAAATAAGGATTTGTTTTAAGTTTTTCTTGTGTGCTAAAACTCAAGTCCAAGTTAGTTTTAAAAAGATTGTTTGACCACATCAGTTAACAAACATGGATAACATATGCTACAATGTTATTGTTTTAGTTAAATAAATTGCTTAAATTTTTATTGAGGAAATGATTATTTTTCTCCTTCCAATAAAGTACAGAAGAAAAGTTGTCCAAATATAGAGTTAACTTATTAAACGCCACCATAATTTCAAAATTATTTTTCTATGTGCAACCGAATCAGTAACTTCTGATAGAGCTGTAAAAACTACTTTGAAAATTCATTATTCCAAAAACGAAACCTTCATCTGGTTGTAAATATTAAGATTATACCAGCAAGAATGAGTCTTTCTGTAAAAAAAATTATTTAAATCGTCTTACTGACTAGTGATTTAAATCGTGATTTAAATCAATTTGATTTAAATCAAATCCACCCTGCTTCTATCTCACAGCTCAAAAAAGACAGTAACACAGGGGTGCCCAAACTTTTTTCAAAGAGGGCCAGATCTGATGAATTGAACATGCGTGAGGGCCGCCGAAAGTTGTTGAGCTTCTCTTAGGATTGAAGTTTACCCAAAAGTTGTTCACCTTTTTTTAGGATTTAACCCAGAAGTTGTTGAGCTTTTTTAAAAGGATTATTTTACCCCAGGACATATACCGCCACGGGAGCTGAATTAAATCGACCGACAGGCCAGATTATGCCCCTGGAACGGACTTTGGACATGCCTGTGCTCCCCACAGGGATATACTGGGCACTCAGTTTTTTCTAAAACATCATGAAGTTGGGAGGTGGGGATGTCAACACCAGAAAGAGTGGCGGGCTTTCTCTCTCTCTCTCTCTCTCTCTCTCTCTCTCTCTCTCTCCTGCCCACCTTCGCAGCATCAGTTTGGGGTTCTTGGCGACGTACTGCTCCACCAGGTCATTCAGGAGGGTCTTGAGGATGTCCGTGAAGTACTCGAGCTTCCCGTGCAGCGAAACCGTGAGAAGAGACGCGACGTAGGCCCGGTCCCTCGGGGAGAAAGTGCGCTGGATCTCCAAAGTGTGTATAAACTGGGCACATCGAGGGGGGGGACGGACAAAAACACAGAACTGTCGTTAGTAAACAATTGATTGGTTGGGGACGAGGTATTGGTTGATGAGCCGTCCTTTAGAGGTTGCTTTCCCATAAAAACAACAACCATGGAGATTAGCAGCTGGAAGGGGTTAAATTTAGAAAGGCCCCTGCCTTGAAGATTTACAAGAGGCGCGATTTTTGGAACCATGTCCGGCTCCTCCAACGTGGCAGCCATGAAGAAGGTCGTGCAGCGGCTGCGCCTCGAGGCCAGCGTGAGCCACGTGAAGGTTCCACAAGCTGCAGCTGACTTGAAGCTGTTTTGCCTGCAGAATGCACATTGTGACCCCCTACTAACAGGAGTTTCCTCAAGTACAAATCCTTTTAGGCTGCAGAAAGTGTGTTCATTTCTCTAACTTGTGTGACCTACGTGGACCCTTTTAGTGATCTAAAAACCTTTCAGTCTGGTGAATATGGAAGCAAAAGTGAGTAACCTGGAACCTGTACAGAAACTTTGTGTTAAATGTGCCAACTTCGAACTAGTAATACTGCCACTGTTGTCAAACCTCTTACAATCTACCTCTCTAAACTTGTATGCTAGTTGCAATAACTTCTGTTATCATGATGGAATCAATTTTATATTCAAGCAATAAAGAGTTGATTAAAAAAAAAAAAGAGGCGTGATTTTTGCTTTACTTCAATACGAAAGCACCTGTTCCTGAAAACATACCTTGGTGAGAAAGAGCTTACTGTTGAGGAGGTTGGAGAGTTGCACCAAGCCTTGTTCGACCGTCTGCCTCCGGCATTCTGGCACGTCCAGGTCCCTTTGCAGCGGCGACTCGCGGTGGCCTGGGAAGAAGACACGCTCTGCGTAGGACTTGTAGTCCAAGAAGGGGATCCCGGTGCCAACCAAGTCGCTGGTGAGATCCATCATCTCTGTCATGAGGTCTGCAACGAAAGAAAAAACCCCAGGTGATGAGGACGAGTGTGTGGGAAGCAGGAAATGAAAGGAAGCTTCCTTATATAATCTCAGACTATTGGTCCGTCCAGCCCAGTATTATCTATTCTGGTTGGCAGCTGCTCTCCAGGGTATCAAACAGGAGTCTTTTCAAGCCCTCCCAGGAGATGCCAGGAAATTCTGCATAGATGTTAACACATGGGTAGGCAAACTAAGGCCCAGGGGCTGGATCCGGCTCAATCGCCTTCTAAATCTGGCCCGCGGACGGTCCGGGAATCAGCCTTTTACATGAGTAGAATCAGCCTTTTACATGAGTAGAGTGTGTCCTTTTATTTAAAATGCATCTCTGGGTTATTTGTGGGGCATAGGAATTTGTTCATTTCCCCCAAAAAAATATAGTCCAGCCCCCCACAAGGTCTGAGAGACAGTGGACTGCTGAAAAGTTTTGCTGACCCCTGCTCTACCACTTAGCCTACTGTACTACTAAAAATGCCCCCTTTGTTTTTATTTTAATGGAGCTCCAGCTATTTTTCTCGCATTGGGAAGGCCCTGTGAGATTCCCCCACAGCCTTAAAAGTTCAAAAAGGAGAGCAGCCTACGCAGAAGGGATTCTTCTCTATTTCATGGGTTTGGCTGCCTAACATAACAGCATCATAATGAATAGATCAGCAATCCTGATGCAGCAAAAGAGGCAATTCACAGCATCGGCCTTGAAAGAAATCTGCATTGTAAGACTGAGGGAACGTTCTATCATATGTGGTGGACCTGTAAAAGGGTAAAAGAGCATTGGGAAATAATCCATAATGAATTGGGGGGGGGGGGAATGTTTAAAAGTACTTTTTAAAAAACAACCACCAAAAACCGGAAATTCCCAGGTGTCAAAAAAGTTTATTAATGCTTGCCACTACTGCGGCCTGTGTTTTGTTAGCCCAAAAATGGAAATTGAGCAAAGTCCCAACCGAAGAAGAATGGCAACTTAAACTGATGGAATAAGCACAGCTTGCGGACCTAACGTATAGAATGAGAGAATAACAACAACATACGTTTAAAGAAGATTGGAAAATGTCTATTGAAGATATGGAGGAAAATTGTGTTTATTTGAAAATGTGGGCAGCATTAAGATAAATTCAACAGTGTAAACAACTTTTGATGGACGTAATAATGGAATACTGAATGGCTAAGTTTATATAAAATATGCAGGGATTTATATTTTGTAAAATGAACCATGGAAAGAGAAGAAGGGAAGTCATCGATATTTTAAGGTTGTTTAAATGAATGTCCTAAATTGTAAAACAGAAAATTTAATAAAAATTATAGAAAGAAGAAGAAGGAAACTTGAATTCCCAGGGACAGATCAAGGGGGAAGCTCCTTCCTCTCCTCTTACCAGTGAATTCTTTTTTGCACCGGTCCCGGACACTCGTCTCCAGGTTTTCCAGCTGGATCTGAACTTTTTTGTAATCCCTCAGGGCCTGCTTGCTCTTCCTCCTGGAAAGAAAAACCATCACCATCATATGCCAAAGTCGATCCCTTCTACTCACAGCGTAGCTCTTTATTTCTGTGCAAGAGAATCACCCCAGGTTTTGCAGCCACAAAACCAAATTAACCGTGCAAAAAGGAAACAGCGAGCTGTACAGCTAGGCTAATATTTTCATCCAAGCCTTTTTTGGGACATTCTCAGACGCAGCAGCAAGAAGGCTTTCAAATATCCCCTGTGCTAGGGTTGCTATATCTTGAAGAGCAAAAAAGCAGACAGACAGCCCAAGCCGGGGGAAAAGGTGCATAGGCCTGTTTCCCTGGCTTGGGCTGGCAGCTGTTGCAGTGTGCAGAGCAGCCCAAGCCCAAAAAACCCAGATATTTCCTTTAAAATGAAAAATCCGCTCAGATGGGCATGTTGGTCCCCCAAAAGAGGACACATCCGGGTTTTCCTGGGCATATGGCAACCCTACCCCCCCCCATGCTGCACTTTGACGTCCCAACAATCGAGGCTTCAAAGTGCAGCATCACCTGTTGTCATAGTGATGTCAGGTGACTGACCCTGATCACCTGTCTAAATTTGTCTGCCAGGAGTCGGGAAGATAAGGACCTGGCAGAGAGAAAAGCTGCCTCGCTCCTGTCTTACAGGGTTGCTGTAAGGGATGCAACGAGATAATGCATGGGATGCACTTTGAAAGCTTCATCACTAGCTTGCCCGAACCTGGTGCCCTTCAGATATTTTGGACCACAACTCCCATCAGCCCCTTGAAGTGGAGCGACGGGATGGATTCAACAATAAATCAAGAAGAAGATTCATCAAAGGATCGGTATGTCGGAGCGGGACTGAAAAGGGGGGGGGGACTTTTCTTTTTTTTAATCTTATGTGAGTACCCAATAATCCTCCCCCCAAGAAAGAACCGTTGCAATTACTGATTACAAGCAGGATGATTAAGAACTGTGTGGAAATAAATTACTAATCAAAGATATGGCTTGTGGGAACATCGGGAAAGGAATGGAAGCTCTTTGTGACGAAGTTATAAAAAGAGAGATTTGTTGCGGCAGGCCTGGCCACAGGATGATCGAGGGGGAGGAGGACCATGGCTTGTTATTATATCGGACTGTGAGTTTGACCTGGCAGGGCCCCCTGAGAAAATTGAGGAGAGACTGGCAGGCCTGTGGAAATTAACGGACAGACTCTGGGAATGTTTTGTATGGAGGTGCGGAAATGGCATTTGTCTGTTTTGATATGGCTCTTGGAGGAGTGTAAAATCCACACAGGATATAACAACATTTGTTTTCAACCCGCTTGTGGAGACTACCAGAGATCACAAAGAAAGGAATATATGATGATAACAACAAGAAGATGAGGAAAATAACAAAGAGAAGATTTAACAGAACTGTGAATACTACTTGGACAGAACTGTGTACATTAAAGCAGCAGCAAGAGAGATGTGTGGATCCCTTTCTGAGCTCGAAGAATGGGTACCCCCAACAAAAATTTAAAAAATTGGCTGTGTAATTTGGAATTAATGTGATTTGATTGGCCTGTTAATAAAAATTATTTGGGAGGGGGGGAAAACCCCATCAGCCCCTGCCAAGTATGATCTCTGGTGTGGAAACAGGAAGGAAGAAACCTACAAAGTTTCCACTGCTCTAAGCAACTCTGAGCAGGTCCCTACAGAAAGCAGTTCCTGCTTCAGTGCCAATGAATTCTGTTCCCAAAAAGCAAATCTGTGTTGTTGTTTTTCCAGAAACAAAACAGGTCACACAACCCAACTGGCTTCCCTCCCATGTAGACTGTAGTGCCTGGCTAGGCCTATGGAATATGATCCTGCAGACAGGCCGGCAAGCACCCTCCCTCCTCCTCACCTGTAGATGAAGACGATGATGAGGACGATCAGAGCAACAAAGGAGGCGACAACCCCCAAGCCAATCTGGGCCTCCACAGGGAAGGTCAGCTGACTCTCTGTGTCATACTGCACGCGGCCCAGGCGGAATTGGTTGTTGCCCATTTGAACCTGCAGGAGGACAAGAGGATGGAAAACTGATTTCACGTGAAGGTGAGGAGCCTCCATTATTAATACTATTATTATTACTATTACTACCACTATTTCCATGATATATATCCCAATCATTATAATGATAATTACCGTATTTTTCGCTCTATAGGACGCACTTTTCCCCCTCCAAAAATTAAGGGGAAATGTGTGTGCGTCCTATAGAGCGACTGCAGGCTGCGCCGCTAAGCCCAAAGGCAGAACAGGGAGACAGAGCGCTGCCGAGAGCTCCGTCTCGCTGTTCTAGCTTGGGGATGGCTGCTTGCAAAGCCTCTCCAGGGCAGCGGGGTGCCTTCACCCCGCTCTCCTGCAGAGGCTAGCAAGGCTGTTCCCAAGCCAGAACAGCGAGACGGAGGGCTCCGTCTCGCTCTTCTAGCTTGGGGATGGCTGCGCGCAAAGCCTCTGCAGGGCAGCGGGGCGTTGCGCTCCAAAGGCTTTAGGGATCTTTGAGGCTGGCGGTGGGGGGAAGCAGCACTTCCCCCCACCGCCAGCCCCACATGCTCGGGTGAATGCACCTTGAACGCACCTTGTTTTAGAGGGGGAGAACAAGGAAAATTTTTTTCCCCCTGTTCTCCCCCTCCTATGGTCTGGTGCGTCCTATAGAGCAAAAAATACGGTATCTATCATCTATCTATCTATCTATCTATCTATCTATCTATCATTTATCTACACGCATATATTTTACTGAATTTGGGAGGGATTATAATAGTGGGTTGACACGATCTTTCAATATCGCACATAGTTCAATCTGAACAAGGAAAACAAACGGAAGAAAAAAAATAAACAAAAGGATTTTTCATCACTGACCATTTTATCTTTTTCATGGGGTTCAGCAAATGATGCTGTTGGAGATGCTGAAGATGTGGGCTGTATATTACTGCTATAATAATTTTTACTTTTTGTACTTTACCTAGCTGAAGTTACTGAAATCTCAGTTCCTTCGTTAACGCATTAAAAAAATAAATAAATCATCCCATGACAAATAAAATGCTTGTTGCTATGGCTTCAGATAAGCGTACCTTTGTGGGCTAGCTTTTCAGATAGAGCCGAAAAAACAACACCCCCAGACCCTATTATACCAATACAGTGGTAGCTCCAATTGTGGGCACGGTCCATTCCGGGGTGCTGTTCGCACCCGAAAAGACTGCAACTAGAGCAGTGTTTCTGCGCAAGTGCAGAGCATGGCAGAGTGCTTCTGCGTACACACTTCCGGGTTTGCCACGTTTGGAAGCCGAAAAGACGAAGCGTGAGCCTAATGCAACATGAGGTAGGACTGTATTCTAAAGTGGCAGTTGCCAAGTATTTCCTGCTTTTCCCCACCAGATGGACCCAGTGTCTCAGAAGACCAAAGATCTCCAGAACTTGGTGCCGGTAGCAAAGGAGAAACCATAGTGTGGTGTTGCTTTTGTTGTTGTTGTTGAGTCGTTTAGTCATGTCCAACTCTTCGTGACCCCATGGACCAGAGCACGCCAGGCACTCCTGTCTTCCACTGCCTCCCGCAGTTTGGTCAGACTCATGTTTGTAGCTTCGAGAACACTGTTCCAACCATCTCGTCCTCTGTTGCCCCCTTCTCCTTGTGCCCTCCATCTTTCCCAACATCAGGGTCTTTTCCAGGGAGTCTTCTCTTCTCATGAGGTGGCCAAAGTATTGGAGCCTCAGCTTCAGGATCTGTCCTTCCAGTGAGCACTCAGGGCTGATTTCCTTCAGAATGGAGAGGTTTGATCTTCTTGCAGTCCATGGGACTCTCAAGAGTCTCCTCCAGCACCATAATTCCAAAGCATCAATTCTTCAGCGATCAGCCTTCTTTATGGTCCAGCTCTCACTTCCATACATCACTACTGGGAAAACCATAGCTTTTACTATACGGACTTTTGTTGGCAAGGTGATGTCTCTGCTTTTTAAGATGCTTTCTAGGTTTGTCATTGCTTTTCTCCCAAGAAGCAGGCGTCTTTTAATTTCGTGGCTGCTGTCACCATCTGCAGTGATCATGGAGCCCAAGAAAGTAAAATCTCTCACTGCCTCCATTTCTTCCCCTTCCATTTGCCAGAAGGTGATGGGCCCAGTGGCCATGATCTTCGTTTTTTTGATGTTGAGCTTCAAGCCATATTTTGCACTCACCTCTTTCACCCTCATTAAAAGGTTCTTTAATTCCTCCTCACTTTCTGTCATCAGGGTTGTGTCATCTGCTAGTTTGACCCTATTCTGGCTCAGTCTCCGTGCATGTAAGCAAGCATGCAAGGGGATGTGAGGGTGCATTGCTGAATCCTGCCCCCTCTGGTATTACCGTTTTTCACCCAGTTCACCACCCTCCACACAAACTTAAGGGCAAAGGTCCGAAGTGGGGAGCCTCCATGATTCCTGTGCAATTACAGAAACCTGACTGCGCAGCAGGAATCATAGACTTAGAAGGGACCCTAAGGGTCATGTAGTCCAGCCCGCTGCAGTGCAAGAGCAAAGTAGAGAGGCGGCTCCTCACTTCGACCCTCAAGCTCCTGGAGGGCCGTAAACAGAATAAAGTTAAGGTGCCGGAAGAAGACTCCCTGCCAGCTCCCTCTCATGCGATTGCTTATGTGCGGCTACAGCAAACAGCTGGATAGGGCTCTGCACAAATCAGAATGATTAGCAACGTCAGTGAGGACCTTCTCTCGTGACTATCCCAAGAAGGTCCCCATCAGCTCTATCTCTGTTACTTTATGCCAGTGGTTTCCAAAGAGGTGAAGGTAAAAGACCCCTGGACAGTTAAGTCCAGTCAAAGGCGACTATGGGGTTGTGGCGCTCATCTCACTTTCCGGCCAAGGGAGCCGGCGTTTGTCCACAGACAGGTTTCTGGGTCATGTGGCCAGCAGGACTAAACCGCTTCTGGCGCAACGGGATACCGTGACGGAAACCAGAGCGTATGGAAACGGCGTTTACCTTCCCGTCGCAGTGGTAACTATTTATCTACTTGCACTGGTGTGCTTTTGAACTGCTAGGTTGGCAGGAGCTGGGATGGAGCAATGGGAGCTCACCCCGTTGCAGGGATTTGAACAGTTGACCTTCTGATCGGCAAGCCCAAGAGGCTCAGTGGTTTGGACCACAGCGCCACCCGCGTCCCCAAGAGGACCTGTTTCCAAAAAGGACGGTACTGCCAAGAGGCGAGGGGGTGGCAGGGGGCCCCTGGAGTTGTAAGTGGGTCTCCGACTTTGAAAAGTCACTGGATCAAGCCCATCCATTTTTGCTGAATTAATTAAGCTAAATAATTTCAATTGGATTTCGAGTCAACGTGCAATTGATTGTTACTGTTTTGAATTCTATTGTGCTGTTATCGTCCTTAGTGGGTTGTGCAAACCTGAATAATGCATTTTATAGGATAGGGGCAGGGGCACAAGGGATGAGTTTATGGAACCAAGGGGGGCGGTGACCCAAAAATGTTTGGCAGCCACTGTTTTACGCGATATCCCTCCAAACCGCTTTTTACTGACGGGATCCTCAGTCCACCACAGTATATTAGGGGAGTGACTGCCAAAGGGGAGCTGGATAAAAATAGCCGTTCCTGCTCAGAAGCTGTGCTGCTTTTTAACCTCTTGGTATTAAACCTTCGTCAAATTTTGCTTCCAACTGCAATTGAAGAAACAGCCCACAAAGCGATAGAGTACTATTCTTGCTAGGGTCTGCCACCATGATTTTATTTTATTTTACAGAATGTGCGTACCACTAATTGTATAGAAGAAGCAGGAGGAGGAGGAGGAGGAGGAGAAGACGAAGAAGAAGAAGAAGAAGAAGAAGAAGAAGAAGAAGAAGAAGAAGAAGAAGCTCGAAGCGGTTTACATAAAATGCACACATTAAAATGATATGGAAATGCTAGAAGCTTGAAAAAAGAACAAGCTGACCTAAAAAAAAATTCAAAGGCAAAATATAAATAAAACCTGCATTTAAAATAAAATGATATACATTTATAAAATAAAATAACATATTAAGAGGCATGTCAACTTTATCTATCCAAGCGAACAAAAGGTTTTAAACAAATTTGGCTACAAGATGTGAAGCAGGCGAAAAGGGTGTCTGCTGTGGTTTTTTTCCTTCCAGTTTTGCTAATTGGCGGCTCCACAAGGCCCACTTTGAAGATAAGGGAGCTGTTGTTCTCAGACGGCCTGTTTCACCCTTCCTTCCCACAGCCTCTGTCAGAAGTAAATCCCACCCACCTCAATTGCTTTTAATCCCATGAGGGAACAAAAGAGCACCATTTATACCCGCTTTCTCCACCCCCAACAATTTCCCACAACGCCCCAAAACAGACTATTAATAACTACATTTAAAAAAAACACAACACAACTTTTTTTCCAATGCACCCTCTTTTAGGCCCACAAGAGTTCCTTACAGATGGAACTCTGAAGAAAATTATTTTTCCTTCCTTTCCTCAGTCCTGGCCTATTGTGTTCTAATTCCCAGCCCTGCAATTCTTCCATCAGGCATTCCTTCCTTCGCCCACTAGGTTCCCTGTGCCCCACCCCACCCCCCGGCCATCTCATCCAACTCTTCCCTTTCCCTCACAGTCCACCCCACTCCCCATCCCGGTTCGAGTTCTTCCCGTTGCCAATATCCACCCCTTACTGTGAACTCTGGCAAAGAGTCTGTGCCTTCCCGCTTGGCCCGGTGCAGAGGGGCCGGTTGCTCGGCGGGGGGTTCGCAATAGAGGTGGTTCTTCGTCAGGGTCTTGACCGAGCAGACGCCAACTCCGATCATGGCTTTCACCTCCTCTTTGGAGATGGCCAGGTCCAGGTTTTCCCCCTGGAGGGAAGAAACCAAGGCAGTCAGGTGAGGGCAAGCTGTTTTTGTCGCACAGCAGCCCAGTTTGCACGCAACGCTAAGCCAAGCCACGGTTTTGTGTTGATATATATCGCCGTTTAGCTGACAACAGCGGCAGGACTGGAGAAGTGAAGTGATGGTTTGGCTTAGGGTGTTGTCTGAACGCATACTTGTGGTTTGTCTTGCTCCAGATAAACCATAGCCTGTAACTGAGGTTTGTTCTTCATTTATAGCTTGTGGCTGTTTATTATTTATATAAAGGTAAAGGTAAAGGGACCCCTGACCATTAGGTCCAGTCGTGGCCGACTCTGGGGTTGCAGCGCTCATCTCACTTTATTGGCCGAGGGAGCCGGCGTACAGCTTCCGGGTCATGTGGCCAGCAGGACTAAGTCGCTTCTGGTGAACCAGAGCAGCGCACGGAAACGCCGTTTACCTTCCCGCCGGAGCAGTACCTATTTATCTACTTGCACTTTGAAGTGCTTTCAAACTGCTAGGTTGGCAGGAGCTGGGACCGAGCAACGGGAGCTCACCCCGTCACAGGGATTCGAACCACCGACCTTCTGATCGGCAAGCCCTAGGCTCTGTGGTTTAACCCACAGCGCCACCCGCGTCCCTATACCCCATTCATAAAAAAATACCAGAGTGGTTTACAACAATTGTACACAAAAGTATACGGTAAAAGCTATACGAAAAAGCTGAAGTCAGCTAACTATGAGGGGAGACAAACTATGAGCCCAGGTTTGGACAACACGCTATGCCAAACCATGGTTTAGCTCACAGCAGCAGCAGCAGCAGGACTGGAAAAGCCAAGTGTCCACAGTCTCAACCCCAAGAACCCCCACAGTTGCATTATAACATGTTTTGGCACTGCATGCAAACCGAGCCAATTTATTTTATATCAGTGCATCCCATAACACTTTCCAAATTAAATAGTGCTATTGTTAAGGGTTGTTACAGGCACAGATGTAACTTTAAAGGTCTTGTGACTTACAAAGGACAGAGCTCTATATTTCGTGACACTGGTCCATTGGTCACACAGTATTGTCTACACTAACTGGCAGCAGTTCTCCAGGGTTTCAAGCAGGGGGGCTCCCACATTCCTACCAGGATATGCTGGGGACTGAACCTAGAACATTGGCTCCCAGTACGTTTCCAAGCACAATTCAAAGTGTTGGTTTTAACCTTTAAAGCCCTAAACAGTCTCGGCCCAGTATACCTGAAGGAGCGTCTCCACCGGACGCTGAGGTCCAGCGCCGAGGGCCTTCTGGCGGTTCCCTCACTGCGAGAAGCAAAGCTACAGGGAGCCAGGCAGAGGGGCCTTCTCGGTAGTGGCGCCCACCCTGTGTAACGCCCTCCCATCAGATGTCAAAGAGATAAACAACTACCCGACATTTACAAGACATCTGAAGGCAGCCCTGTTCAGGGAAGTTTTCAATGTGTGACATTTTAATGTATTTTTAATCTTTTGTTGGAAGCTGCCCAGAGTGGCTGGGGAAACCCAGCCAGATGGGCGGGGTATAAATAAATTATTATTATTATTATTAAACCTTCTACATGCTAAGCAACTACTCTACCACTAGCTTTGACCCTTCCCCACCAAAAACAGTCTAGAGATTATGACTTCTGTTGGCATAACTGGGCAGGGCCTTTGGGTAGCATACATTAGGTATGGCATTACAGAGGAAGGAATTCATACACCACACCTGTCACTTTCTACCTGCTGCCTTTGCACAATGCCTAATGATCTTATGGAACTCACCGCCACAAGACACGGAGGTGGCTGCTGTCATGGATAGATTGCATAGGGGGATTAGATGGATGCAGAATTATTACTATTTTTAAAGTTTTTATTTATGCTTTTCATGTTTATACATTTCATTAGTTTCACAATCAATTTAGCGTTTCAAAATTTGACTTCCTTCTCCCCTTTTCTGCGGTTCCTTAAACGTTTTATTTTAATACCTTCTGCGTATCCAAATTCATTTCACTCGCTCCTTTAATTATCTACTGCAAATATACACTCTTGTGTAACTGCAGGTTATTACAACAATCCTGCTAATGCTTTTAATCTGTTTACAATTTATCTGTAACTATTCAATAAACCATTTCCATTCTTTTATAAAAGGTTTGTTATCTTGATTTCTTATTCTTCCGGTAAGCTTCGCCCATTTCTGCATATTCCATGAGGTTTCGTATAACCACGTTTTTGTATACAGAGACGGATGCAGAATGAGACCTTTCTTAGGAGGGACCTTGGAAGACAAGTTGTGGTCTATGGAGTACCCAAAATCTACAAGCAAGGGACAGATAGATGTATCTGCTCCCTGCATAGGGGTCTGCCCCATTACCTCCACAGAGATGACGCTTCCAGGCTTGTGACGATAGGGCTTGGTGTGGTCATCCATATTGAGGGGGTGCAGGACGGGATCCACCTCATAGGAGAAGCCGCTCGGATGCACAGTGTTGAAGTCGAAACTGAGGTTATCGAGGACAAACTCCAGCTTCACTTGCACGGAGGGAGAAAGCTGCTTAATGGCAGGCGTTTTGCACAGGATGAGGCTGGAGGAGTTGACCTCGCAGGGCTCTTCAAACTAGGATCGGAAATAAAGAAGAGTGAAAGGCTGGGGCCCCCTCTCTCCTAGACACCCCACTCCCATTCACAAGGACACCCCAGAGCACAGGGAATCCCTGGAGTGGAGCTTGCTAAAAAAACATCTGCAGGACACTCTCTGCGGAAGACCTGGGGCGCATCCCTTGTCCAATTGCTCAAGACCAAAGCCGAAAGCCAGTCTACCTTTGAGGAAACCCAAGTGCAAATCCCCCTTCGATCATCTGACTGGTCACTTTCAGAACAGGATGTGGGACTAGACAGGTCTTTGGCTTGATCCAGGTGAGTGTGTGTGTGTGTGTGTGTGTGTGTGTGTGTGTGTGTTCAGCCTTCAAGTTCACTGGGTGAACTTGGGCCAGTCACGTTCTCTCTCATCACAGGGCTGTTGTAAGAATAAACAATTTTTTTTTCCTGGGGGCAGGGAGAAAACATGTTCACCACCATGTTTATGAAGATGGATGGTACTTAATTTTAATTAATTAAGTGGAAATACGTTGTATGTATCTTTTTTCTTTTTTATCTTTTTCTCTTATTTTTTGTTTGTCTTTATTATTGTTAATCTTTTCTCTTTTTACTATGTTTATCTACTGAAAATAATAAATATTATTTGAAAAAAAGAAAACATGTTCACCACCCCGAGGTCCTTAGAAGAAGGGCAGAATCCAAAGGAAATGAATAAGGCCTGTCCCCAAAACGCTTTGGCATTAAAAAGGGGGAAATCCAAAACACCACTAGGGCCTGAAATGAGAACTGTATTGCAATAATACTAAATGGACCTGTTTTCACTACCCTTTAATTTGCAACCTGAGGCAGCCGCAGATCCCTCACACCGGTAGCTTTGAACAGAAAAACACACTGCCGAGCATTGCACTGGTAAACCTACTTGCTGGACGCTGCAGAGGGCATTCTCAGGGCATTCTGTATCCGGAATAATCCTGCGCCACCTGCCCAAGCCCCGGCGCCGGCGCTCCAGCGGAGAAACCGTGACGCGGATTTTGGGCCACTGCACGACATCGAGGTTGTGTCCACGAACTCGGATCTCTCTACCACCACTGAAATACACAAACACACATGTTAGTGACTACAACCAGTGCAGATCTGAGGGCCTGCAGCTTCAGGATTTGCCCTTTGAGGCAAATGCTGTGGCTCAGTGGAAAAGCCCCTGCTTTTCATTCAGAAGGTCCCAGTTTCAACATCTGGCATCTCCAGGTAGGGCAAAGGAAGATTCTTGCCTGAAAAGCTGGAGAGCCACTGCTGGCCAGAGTAGGCAATACTGAGCTGTATGGCCCATTGGTCTTACCTCTCTCTCCAAACCCACCAGCTTCCTGCAGCCAATCGCTTTCCTGAACACAGTGTGCTGTCAGGCAACTTTGGGAAGCTGACAGGCCTTGTAAGGTAAAAGGTAAAGGACCCCTGGACGGTTAAGTCCAGTCAAAGGCAGCTATGAGGTTGCGGCACTCATCTTGCTTTCCGGTGTTTGTCCACAGACAGCTTTCCAAGTCATGTGGCCGGCAGGACTAAACCGCTTCTAGTGCAATGGGACACCGTGACGGGAAACCAGAGCACACGGAAAGGCCTTTTACCTTCCCCCACCACAGCAGTACCTATTTATCTACTTGCACTGGTGTGCTTTCGAACTGCTAGGTTGGCAGGAGCTGGGACAGAGCAACGGGAGCTCACCCCCATTGCGTGTATTTGAACCGCCAACCTTCCGATCAGCAAGCCCAATAAGCTCAGTGGTTCTCAAACTTTTTTCTCTGGGCCAAACTTTCAGAATAAGAATTTGCTCTGAATATGTGCATTGGTAAGAAATACATTGGAAAACAAAAAGAAACGACTCCTAGCCATGTTTGATTTATAATGTGATTTATAATATGATCACGGGGCATCCAGGAAGTATAAAATAACGCAACTACATAAGAACACAAATCATTCCCAAAATATAATATTGATCACCCTTGAATCTTGCCTCCCTCTTCTGCCTGTGGCACACCACACCCTTTGAGAACCACTGCCTTAGAGGCAAACAAATTCCCAAGCTTGCTGGTCTTTTAAACTGTGATGGCATTGATTCAACTGTTTTTGCATTTGTTTGTCTCATTTTCCTCTTCCTCCTCCCCGCTCCCACAATGTGGGGGTAGGAAGGGTGGTCTGATAATACCGGAGTGATGGAGGACCATTCCAGGTAGGTAGAGCGAGAAACCAAGCAGTCAAAGTCTCAATAATTTTTTTAAAAAATTAAAATTTAAAAAATCGCCTTACAAACTTGTCTTGGTGGGGACGGAGAAGTCATTTACCTCTGGAAACTCTTGGCTGGTTCTGCATACGTGATGTTGGGGTCCAGGGTGTATTTGAAGCGGGGGTGCTCCAAACTCCGTTCCTGATCGCCGTACTTGATTGTGACGTTGAGTTCCACAGATGTGTTACTGGCACTAGTGAGGCACTGAAGCTCCTTCTCTTGTACTTCAGAATGACTTGTGGGGGCGAGAGAGAGAAAGAGAAAAGGGGCTGGTTTCAATTTAAATATCGTATAAATATATTCAGCCACTCGCCTAGAAAATCTGTTCTAAACTAGTGCCCTTCAGCCTTGGGTTCCCAGGAACTGTTGGACTACAACTGCCATTGTTCCTGACAGCATCGGGCTAAGCTGTGGTTGGGGATGATGGAAGTTGTAGTCCCTTGCTAGTTGTTGTTGTTGTTGTTTTGCCAAGGCTGAGCGGCCTCCAAACTATCAGGGCCATAGCTGTCAACCATCCCTTATTTGGTGGGAAACTCCCTTATCCCAGCTCCGTGTCCCGCTGCTGTCCTGGATTGATGATATCCCGTAAATTTTCCGGGTTTCAAAGGAAGCAGCTCCTCTCCCTCCCTGCCATCCAGGGAGGAGGGAGGCTCCAACTGTGTTGCTTGGCTGCGTTGCTCACCCAGTAAGGAGTCTAAGAACGACTGGGTGGAGCTTGCATGCCTTGTGCAGATCAAATCGGCCGCGTTGCCTGGGGACTCGCCTTTGCTCAGCGCTTCCCAGCGGAGAGGTGACGGTGGTTTTCCTTGCTGCATCCCCTTTGCTGGGTTGCTGCACTGTGTGAACCACCGCTTAAGGCTTCGTTTGGCTGCTGGCTGGGCTTTCTGCCTTTGGCTCAGAGGAGCTCAGAAGTCGAACATACCTGTGCTCTGAAAATCCCTTATTTTGGCTGCTGATCCCTTATTTTCGAGGCTGCTGGTCCCTTATTTTCAAATCTGTAGGTTGACAGCTATGATCGGGACCCACCCAAAGGGGGTGAGGAGAGCATCCAGTGATCTGACCTTGTGAAAGGCCTCTTCCTTATTTCTCCAGAAAGATGTTGCTATCTGGCTAGTAACGACAGGGAAATTGCAGCTTTCTTCCTCATTCCTGAGCACCTGTTTTTCCTTGTTAAGAGGGCAATGTTACCTTAAAACAGGGCTGGAGAACTTCTGAGCCTTCCAGAACCTGTTGGATTTCCCAGCAGAAGCAGCCCATATGGCCAATGGAAGCCAACATCTAAGGAGGCCACAGGTTCCCCAAATCTACCTTGGAACTATTCTGAAAATGCTGACCCAAAGCAAACTCTGGCTTATGACAGAGGGTACCCACGGCTTACAATGCCCCTACAACCTAGAAAAACTTGTCGGGGGCTATGTCCCAATAATCCAAATCAATGACCACCCTGAGCCAACAGCCTGGGGGGAGGGTGTTGGAGCAGCAGCCTGCTGCCTGGCGCCGTTTCTTACATATAGCAGGGGAAGCGTCCGACCAGAATGCTGATTTTGCTGGGGTTGCCAGTCAGCAGCTTGGATCCCGTCAGTGTGAGGCAGGTTCCTCCAGCCTTGGGGCCTCGTGTTGGGTAAATGGATTTCAGCTCTGGGCTCTGAGCAAAAGGGAGAGGAAGGAAAGAAGGAACATTCAGCCAAAGGAATTCAAGAGGCAGGGAACAACACTCCTGGCTTGGGCTGCACATCGCAGGAGAGAGCAAGGAGGAGGCCCAATGGCCCATCTTGTCCAGTGTCCTGTTGGCGCCTCTGGGAAGCCAGCAAGCAAGACCCAATCACAAAAGCAGTTCTCCCCACCAGAGATTCCCAGAAACGGGTTTTCAGAGGCCTCTGACAGCGGAGGCAGAACATGGCCATTGTTTCTAGCAGCCACGGAGAGCCTTCTCCTATAGAAAGGTGAAGAGGAGCCCGGCTGGATGAGGCTGTGTCCCCTTCAGACCAGTGGCATTTTTTAACACTGCCGAAAAAGGATGACTTCGGGCATATGCTGTGCTTGCAGCTCCTTAGCTGCTTATGCAACTTGCTGCTCAGGAAACAAAAACTTTTCTGGCAACCATTTCTGGGAAAATACGGAGCAGCAGGTTCTCAGGGGCTGGTGCAAAGCTGTCCATTTGTAAGGGCCACGGGTGGGAAAAAGAAGCCCTGGGGAACCTCAGGCCATGGGCCTAGTGTGGTCCTCCAGGACTCCGCACTCAGGACTCTCCCCCAAGACAACTGCCTAGCCAGCCTTTGCTCTGCACCCTCCTCGAGTGTCTCTTGCCTGCCTAAAATCTGCCCTTGATGGTCCCTTGCTTGCCTGGACAGAGCACATGAGTAAACCAATATTTACTGATCCACTCGCTTTTGCTTCTGGCCCCACCCACCGCTGGCATGTTTTATTGTATTTTTAATATTCTGTTGGGAGCTGCCCAGAGTGGCTGGTGAAACCCAGCCAGATGGGCCGTGTAGTGGATATGAGTTACTCGTGCGTAAGCTGGTGCCTTTCTCGGTTATTTTCCCTTGTTAAACCTTTCTGACTGCGCAGCCCATTCTTCCCGTGGCTGCCTCAGTCACTGGCAGAATCCGTCAGTGGGCGTTTCTTGAACCTCTTCCAGCATAAAAGTTGTTTGACACCCAGTCTCCTCCTCCTCTCACTGCGCGGGAGTCTTCTGCGCAGGGAAGGCGTGGGTAGCGGAGGACCTGGGCTCTCCTCACTGATGTCCAGTGAAGAGTCCTGGAGCCCTCTCTCCACTTCCCCCGTCTGCCCCCCTTTATCCCTGGTGTTGCGCCGATTGGCTTCCCCCTCTACTGGGCTGTTTCTCCCCCTACTGCTGGGTCCTTCGCCAGCATCATCTGAGAGCCTTCCCTTCGCCTCTCGCTCCGATGTCAGTTCCCTGACAGGCGGGGTATAAATAAATTATCATTACCATCACCATCACCATTATTATTACATGCCCCACTCAATGTGTTGCTGACACCAGGGCTAGCAGGGCAGGGTCCCTCTCCCTAATCATGTTTACTGTATGTGTGGAGCATGCATGAATAGGACCACGATGTCTCACTGCATCGTGGGTTTCCTGATTCCTGCAAGCGGTACTGGGGAAACGTGCAGTATGTCGGCATCACAACATACCGGATTTTTCCGTGTATAAGACTAGGTTTCCCCCCTAAAAAATAATGTCAAAAATTTGGGGGCGTCTTATACACGGATACATCTCCCCCCCCCCCATTTTCTTAAATCGGAGTCCCCCCAAAATAGGAGGCGTCTTATACATGGGGGTGTCTTACAGGCAGAAAAATACGGTATATATTCCTTTGCTATTATGGGGAGGAGAGACTTCCTCTTTTTATCTGGCAGGCCACGTGCGTTCTTGCAACCAGACAGCTCTAGCCTGGGAGTTGCTGTCCAGAGACAGGGGCCCCCTTACCTGGTAAGTAAACACATGTCCAGAAACTCCCTGTCCTCCTCCGGGAACCTCCACGACCACGTGCCCAGACCTCTCCACGCCGCTTCCGCCCGTGGTGCACACGATACTGCAGGACAAGGGCAGAAGAGAGGATGGAGAAGAATCCCCCACCAAGGTGCACCACATGGGCTGCTCTAAACCTGAGTTAATGAGAGGGGGGCACTTTTAGCTCTCGGCCTGGCCAAGGAGGAGACATCACCCGCCTGAACAGTCGCGGCGCCAAATGATTTCCCCCACTTCCTCCGCCCTACGTGGCTTGGCCCGCTCGTATGAGCTGCATGGGAGAGAGTGAGCTGTGCAAAGCACTTTTCTGCAGCGCCAACAGACGGTGGTAAGGGACATGGGTGGCGCTGTGGGTTAAACCACAGAGCCTAGGACTTGCTGATCAGAAGGACGGTGGTTCAAATCCCTGCAACGGGGTGAGCTCCCATTGCTCGGTCCCTGCTCCTGCCAACCTAGCAGTTCGAAAGCACGTCAAAGTGCAAGTAGATAAATAGGTACCGCTCCGGCGGGAAGATAAACGTCGTTTCCATGTGCTGCTCTGGTTCGCCAGAAGCGGCTTATTCATGCTGGCCACATGACCCGGAAGCTGTAAGCCGGCTCCCTCGGCCAATAAAGTGAGATGAGCGCCGCAACCCCAGAGTCGGTCATGACTGGACCTAATGGTCAGGGGGTCCCTTTACCTTTACCTAACAGACGGTGGTACAGATCGCACAAGGTTGCTGTTTGGTTATGGGGATTTTTTTTGGGGGGGGGTGGCATTCCTGATGCACAGTGACTTGTCTCTGGGCACCTACCAGTTCCGTCATTCTATGTACCGCTTTTCATCAACCTCATTTTCGGTCTAGAGGAAGCACTTCAGGCAAGTTCCTTTATTATCCCTTTCCTCTTGGGCCCCTCAGACAGACACCAGCTTAGGAGACGGCTCAGAGTCAACACAGAACAGAATCCTTGCACTCTGCATGGCAGATGGGCGTGATCAGAGCTGATGTCTCCACTGCGTCAAGATCAGAATGGACCAGAACCATGCCACACTGTTAATGTTCAATAAGATGCACCTGCCAACCCTATAAACCAGTGTATCAAATTCCAACAGAAGTACAGTGGTACCTCAGGTTAAGCACTTAATTCGTTCTGGAGGTCCATACTTAACCTGAAACTGTTCTTAACCTGAAGCACCACTTTATCTAATGGGGCTAAAGGTTGTGAAGGACATGAAAGGTTGTTACAGTCCCGTTAGACTCTGTGAAAGGATTTTGTGGAACTGTAACAACCTTTCATGTGGATTGTTTGGACTTTATGAACAGACAGATGGAATAGACACAATTACACGGATGGACCTTATGCATGAACTGACTAGAGAATGATCTGATCCACTGGGTCTTCTGCTTTGTTCATTTATTGAACTTCATGAATTACTTCTGTTGAAATTTGATACAATGAATAGTATACCTTATTTATCTAAGAACACAGCTGGTTACGTCTCGTGTGTTTATTGAGGATGCTTTACGTGACCATAGGTTTGTTTGTTGTTGTTTTGTTAACCCTATAAACCAGGCATGTCCAAAGTCCGTTTTGGGGGCCTAATTCGCCCCCCCCGGCAGTTTATTTATTGGGGTAAAATCGTAAAATGCTCAACAATTTAAACTCTAAAAAAAAGCTAAACATCTTCAATCCTAAAAAAAGGTGAACAACATTGGGGGGGGAAACCTAAAAAAAGCTGAACAACTTTGGCCGGCCCTCACGGATGTCCACTTCATCAAATCTGGCCCTCTTTGAGAAAAGTTTGGTCACCCCTGCTAAACTTCCCTCCCTCTTTGTCCCTTTAGTAGCTAATAGCGTCAACTATCAAGGTTTCTCCGCTAAGTTTTTTTTTGCAGATTTCTTTCTCCAAAATGCAACTTCAGGAACAGGAGATTAGGAGGCAGGCAAATCAACGGGGAGTGAATCGCAGGATAATTGGGTGTCAACCTTGCCCAATTAACATGGAGCAAGGCAGCACTACTATTACTCTTATTAACAATAATCATAATAAAAATTGAATTTCTTAGTCGTTTTATCTTGCCCAAGGCAACCCGAAGCAACTTACAACAACCCAACCAAGAGTGCTGAGAGTAATTTGGCATTTCTGTTCCCTTATTGGCCAGAAAGCATTAGAAGGCTGCCCGAAAGCTTGCCCTAAGGTGGGGTTTGGGGTTTCTTGACGGTATATATCTTACACTTCCTTGAACCTGTCAGTTCCTGTTTCCTTCCCACCCAACACCTGTCCTGCAGTCTTTTAGCCTGCCTTTCCTCTCTGGGACTGATCCTTGGAAGAAGCCGCTTGTGCCAAAGCTACCATTCGATGCCAATGCAGTGGAATTAGAAGGATCTGGCTTGAAGAGAGAGCATTTTCTTTCCCAAAGCACTGCTATCTTTTTTTAAAGAGGGGGGAGAATGGAAATTTCCACCTGTTGCTGCCTAGGTCATGATGGAGAGCCAAGTATCAGCTCCCTCCTGTGAACCCCCGGGAAAGCCACTTACCTGCTGGAGATCTCGTACACCAGAGCATCGACCTCGCAGGGGATTCCGGCCACGGTGACTCTCCCAGCAATGTCCTGGTGCTTCTGACCAAGGTTTGAGCCAGTGATGGTGATTCTGGTACCCCCTTCAACCAGCCCAGTTAAGGGATAAACCTGAGAAGGACAGAGTGAAAACCATCCATGTCAAATTAAGAGCCAGGGAGAATGCAGATGTTTTGGGTGCCAGGTTAAAAAAAATAATTAACCTCCATAGGGAAGGGAATCTTAAAACTAGGGAGCTTTCAGACCAAAAGGCCGTGCCTTGTGTTCCCACTAATTAAACCTCTTTTGGTGGTGCGGCGCATAACAAGACCTTGGGAAATGATACCAGGCTCACATGTTAACATTTCTATCACCAGCTTTTCAGGACTCAAACTTTAATGCTTAAAATTCTCCACTTCTCTGCCCTAGATTGCTCTTCTCATCTCCTGCTATCGGCTTGAGCTTATCTCCAACATAGGCGCCTCTGCCTTTCATCTTCCTCTCCCACGCTCTCCGTATTTTGTCTCTGCGCTGCTCTCCGGAGCCTTCACCTCCACTCTGCCCTCTATTCATTAAGCTTCTGCCGAAGTTCATCTTCCAAGACCTACTTCCTCTGCAAAGATTGCCCTTCTTTTAAAATTTAAATGGTATTGATTCCTCTCTTCAAGGTTACTTCTCCTATAATCCCTTGCAAACACACAAGGGAGCTGGGGAAACCATTCCCTGATTACGGGGTCTCAGAGATGCTTCTCTTGATAAATCCACATGAGCAGGTCTCTTATCCTGCCCCACATTCATTCTGCAGGCAAAAAATGAAATAAAAATACTTATGTGGCTGCTCTTCATAAATTATATTTTGCACATGGGCTTTGTACACCGGACTCAGCTTCCTGAACCCAAGAATTAGCACCGCCCTTCATAAAACAGTGCATTGGGCTGAGTTGAAAGGAGGGTGAACTTTTGTGAACATTTTCCGCAGCTTCCTAAAACAGCAATTCTTTTGGTGACCAATGAGGCAAGACTTGAAAAGTGCTTGCTAATTCAGCCAACACTGCCCCCATTCTAACTTGGCATCCTTTGCCCCTTGTGACATAATCAGGTAGTAGCCAAATTTGACTGGCTATTGTGATGAAATTCTATTTGGCATGTGATCCCTGATTGGCTGGGATCACCCCTCTGAAAGGAAGCATCGCCATCACGCACAATTAGCTTTGTTAGCCCTAAGTGAGAGCGATGCCTCCCAATCTGATTCCCTATGTAGTGTCGTCTCATTCACTCCATGATCCCTGATTGGTTGGAATCACAAAAGTCACTATTCCCAGGACACTATAAAGCAGGTCAGCAATAACTTGCAAGGTGTCAATGAGGATTATTCAAAGAAACTAAACACCTCAGGCCTAGTGAGCCCAGCAGCTCTTCCCACTATGTCATGCCCTGATGAGGCAGTTGCGAGGATAGAAGGTCCTTGCCTTCCCACAGCTCTCTTAAGTCACCTCCTCCCCCAGGTCCTTCCCAAGCAATCTGAGACTCTGGTGCCTTGTCTGTTTCTGCTCCACCCTCTTCATACCCCTGTGGGTTCTGGGAGACCGGGTGGAAGGGAGCTGGTCACAGCAGGAGGCGGGGAGACCCTGGCTTCTTCACCAGCCTGACTCATCTCTGCCTCTTGGTCCTTTTCCTCCCCAGCCTCTGCTTCTGCCTCTGCTTCTGGACTGCTCTCTACCACAGCCTCTTCCTGCTCACTAAACCCTGTCGCCCCTTCAGCTTCTGACACCTCCTCCTCCTAGTCTGCTCCCTCTTCTCCCTCTGACCACTCATCATCATCATCGCACCACCATTCCCCGGACTCAGAGCCTTCCTCTCCTAAGGTTTCCCCAGCTGTTGCCTCCCACCTCTCCTCTGCATCCAGCCAGTCCATAACACCTAGGGGGGACAGAGTTTGACTGAAACAAGGCAGCTGCCTACGCTCCTCAATGCCAGGCTGCACAAAACGGGCGGGGATCCATGCCATTCTCCCTCTGCGGAGAATGCCAGCTGCTTTCCCGCACATCAAATTCGCCATGTTGAAAGTAGCCGCCCACCAATTCAATCGCAACTTTGGCTACCCTCGTCGGGCCACTTGGGACCATCCTGGATCCCTCCTGGGTTTCTCCGCCGAATGCCTGGCTCCCGCCCAACCGCACTGTTACTCACGGCGTGAATCAGGGGAGCCGGGCATGTGTCCGCCACATCTTCTTTGCAGGAGTCGCGGAACAGGCAGCTGGGCTGCTCCCCACTGCACCACACGCAGCCGTACTTGGCATCGGCCGTCTGGCAGCGGCTGCAGTCCAAGTGCCCCACAGAACAATTGTACAGGGTCACTGCGGAAAATGAGAGAGAGAGGGAGGGAGGGAGGGAGGGAGGGAGGGAGAGAGGTATGGGTGAGTCCCTGCTAGCACAGTCCTCTGGATGCGGAAATTAGGCAATGCAGACAAAGGGGCATAAGAGGCCCGGGTATAGGGGTATCACATTCCTTCCCTCCCTCTTTGCTCGCCCCAGATGGTAGGAATCAATGGATTCAAATGACAAGAGATTCTGGCTAAACACCAGGAAGACTCTTCTGAAAGTGGAATGGACTCCCTCGGGATGTGGTGGGCTCTCCTTCCTTGGGGATTTTAAAGCAGAGAATGGGTGGCCGTCTGCCAGGGATGCTTTAGCTGCGATTACTGCATTGTAGGGCAGGGGAAACATGTCCCGTTTCACCTTGTCCTGGCTGCCACTCCCGCTGCCCTACCTCTGACTGCCGGCACAGCTTCTCCACGCTCCTTGCAGCCTCAGCCCCTGGTGGAGAAGCATTATTGGCATGGGTGCCAATTTCGGGGAGGGTCGCATGAGATACCGGCGCTGCTTCTACACAGGGCTGCTACTGGGGGGGGGGCTTTCTGCCACCTGAGACGGCTGCCCCAGTTTGCCTAACGGCAGAGCAGTATGCAATTGGATCTGCAACTCCCATCGGCCATGGCTGCTGTGCTAGGTGGAGATGATTGCAGCTGCAGCTCGAAACATCTGGCGGGCACCAGGTTGGGGAAGACTGACCTAAAGTTGCAGTGATTCCCTGTCTCCCCCTTTCACCAGCTCCAGAACCCCCACAATTCTCCCTGTGCCCCTTTTCCTGTACCGTGGAGATCATCGACGCTGTCCACACGCAGGCGCCTCTTCCGCTGCACGAAAATCACGGCACTGAATTCCAGCTGGGGGGCTGAGTAGCTGTACTGAAAGAGAGACCAAAGGCAAACAAATAAATAAATAAATCGGTATTACATAGAGCTGGGAGAGTCACCGTATCTGAAGAAGTGTGCATGCACACAAAAGCTCATACCAAGAACAAGAACAAACTTAAGTTGGTCTCTAAGGTGCTACTGGACAAATATATATGTATATATGTGTGTATATATATATATATATATATATATATATATATATATATATATGCAGGTTTTGGTGTCTTCGGGTGTCTTCCCGTGTAAGAGTTGGGGTGTCTAGGCGACGTTTCGACGAGGTCTCACTCGTCATCTTCAGGCTGGTGCTTTCGGCTTCTTGTTACTAGAACAGAGCAGGGTCTCAGTGTTTGAGTTCCTATAAATACTGTTGAGGGGGTGTGGTGTATAGCCTCCAACGTTCTGGGCAGAGAGGAAGTTCCCAGGTTAATGTGCCTTTTCTTCTTTTGTTCATTAATTACTTGAGGGATATCTTGAGTGATTACTTGAGTGATATTCTGAGTACCACTTAGGAGGGTCATTAGGTGTGGATTAGTTGCTAAAGCTTTCGTGTCTTGACCTCTTGAGCTTGTGAAAAGTTTTTCTGAGAAGATAGCTGTACTGCACTTAGTTGTGCTCTGGCTTGGCTTCGTGTATAGGGGCGAGCTGTGGTTTTGTGCCCTGTGCCAGCCAGATCTGTGTAGGGATTGCAGGGGGGTGCAGCATCCGGAGGTGCCACTATGGTTTGGCTACTGGATGGTGTCTGTAATTTATCTGTGGAGAGGGTCTGGGTTTGGGTCTGGTGTGGTTGATTGGAGATGGCATTCTGTGTGCCTCTGGTTCTGGTGTCGGTTTTTGTGGGGAGGGCTAATTTCCAGATGTCTGGCAGGCGGGACGTGTCGTCACGCTTGTTCATGTTGTGAGGGTGTTTCTCTATCTCGATGGCTTCCATGATTATTCTCTTGTGGTGATGTTCCATGTTAAAGAGCAATTTGGAATCTGCAAAATTAATTTCGTGTCCTGTTTCTTTCATGTGTTGGTAAAGAGAGGAAGTTTTTTCTTCTTTTTTGACGGCATTCTTGTGTTCTGCGATACGTGCATTTATTCGTCTGTTTGTTTGTCCAATGTACGTGGCTGGGCAGACTTTGCAGGGTATTTCATAGACCCCTTGGTTTTCTAACTGGATTTTATCTTTTGGGTTTCTGAGGATATTGGCTATTTTTTGGTTGGTGCAAAAGGCTGTTTTGATATTGTGTTTATGGAGGATTTTGCTAATTTTATCTGTAGTGCCCTTGATATAAGGAAGGAGGGCCATGCCATTGTTTTCTTCTGTGTCTTGGTTTTTGGGGGGTGTTTCTTTTTGGATTAGCTTCGTAACCCTGTTTTGCTGGTATCCGTTGGCGATTAACACATTTGAGAGATTCTGTAACTCAGTTGTCAAGTGGTCTTTGTCAGCCAGGCGTTTGGTTCTGGAGATGAGAGTCTTGGCTACGGAGTTTATTTGTGCAGGGTGGTGGTGTGATTGTGCATGTAAGTAGCGGTTGGTGTGTGTTTTTTTCCGGTAGATAGTGTGTCCTAGGGAGCCATCAGGTTTTTTGTAGATTAGGACGTCAAGGAAGGGAAGTTGGTTGTTGGCTTCTATTTCCATAGTGAATTGTATTTTGGGGTGTAGGCTGTTGAGATGTGTGAGGAAGCTATCTAGTTTTTCCTTCCCGTGTGGCCAAATTACGAAGGTGTCGTCAACATATCTGAGCCAAAGTTTGGGTTTGTGTTCTGACTTGTCTAAAGCATTGGTTTCAAAGTGTTCCATGTACAGATTTGCGATGACCGGTGAGAGGGGTGATCCCATAGGTGCTCCTTCTATCTGTTTGTATCTTTGTCCATTGTGGATGAAGTACGTGTTGGTTAGGCAGTGGTTGGTCAGGTCCAGGATGTATTCGGGGGGATTGTATTTGTTTTGAATGGCTGTCAAGGCTTCATTAATGGGCACTTGTGTGAAGAGAGATACAACATCGAAGCTCACAAGTAGGTCATCGGGATGTAGGTTTTGCTTCTTTATTGTTTCTATGAACTGGAAGGAGTTTGTAACGTGTGAAGCGATAGATTCTGCATAGGGCTGAAGTTGCTTAGCGAGAAATTTAGCGAGATTTTGTAGAGGTGAGCCTATGGAGCTGACTATTGGTCTGAGTGGTGTTCCTTCTTTGTGTATCTTGGGGAGACCGTAGAGTTTGGGGCATCTGGATGATTTTTCTCTGGGGATGATTCTTAGCTGGATTTCTTCACTGATAGGAGAGGCTTTTATTTTGGATTTGGTGGTTTTTTCCAGATAGGTGGTGGGATCTGTTTTTATAGGTTGGTAGGTAGGGTCTTGGAGTAGATTTGATAGTTTTGCTTGGTAGTCCGATGTGTTCATCACAACAGTGGCATTACCTTTGTCTGCTGGGAGAATGATTATGTTGTTGTCTTTCCTCAGGTTGGTGAGTGCTTTCTGTTCTTCTTTGTGTAAATTGCTTCTGGGTGGTTTGCTGGAGCAGAGGATGATGGTGACTTCAAGTCTGATTTTATTGGCTTCATCTGGGTTGATTTTGGTTAGGCTAGCTTCGACTCCGCATATGATGTTTTCCGTGGGGATGCGTCTCGGGGCGACTGCAAAGTTGAAACCTTTGGAGAGTACTTTGGTTTCAGTTGAGGTGAGGATCCTGTCTGATATGTTATGTACTGTTTGTTTCATGGGTTGTTGTGGAGGGTGGCTGGGCTTCTGGCGTTTCTCTAGTTTGTGGAGTTTGTTGGTGTGTATGTCTGTCTTATGTGAGGACTCTGTTTCAGCTCTCCAAACGGCTAGTTGTTTGCATTTGTCCCAGAGTGCAGGGTGGATTTTGTTACAGAGTTTGAGGTGAAGAGTGAGCAGATCTTTGTTGGTTTGGTTTAGTAGGTATCTTTTCTTATGTAGTTCGTTTCTGATTAGGGATAGTTCAGTTCGTTTCAGGATCCTTTCGGTAGCTGGGGTTTTAGAGTGGAATTTAAGTTGGAAGCATGTGGGAATTAAGTTGTTGTCTCGGCAGTTGCGTAGGAACAAGAGATCACATAAGATGGTGGCTCTTCGGATTTCTAGTTTCTCGTAGGTTCTTGTCAGCTGGAAGGTTTCCTCCCCGTAGAGGTGAGATATTTGCTTTCGTAGATTTTCACGGGTACAGGAATGCAGGTTTTGGTGTCTTCGGGTGTCTTCCCGTGTAAGAGTTGGGGTGTCTAGGCGACGTTTCGACGAGGTCTCACTCGTCATCTTCAGGCTGGTGCTTTCGGCTTCTTGTACTTCATCCACAATGGACAAAGATACAAACAGATAGAAGGAGCACCTATGGGATCACCCCTCTCACCGGTCATCGCAAATCTGTACATGGAACACTTTGAAACCAATGCTTTAGACAAGTCAGAACACAAACCCAAACTTTGGCTCAGATATGTTGACGACACCTTTGTAATTTGGCCACACGGGAAGGAAAAACTAGATAGCTTCCTCACACATCTCAACAGCCTACACCCCAAAATACAATTCACTATGGAAATAGAAGCCAACAACCAACTTCCCTTCCTTGACGTCCTAATCTACAAAAAACCTGATGGCTCCCTAGGACACACTATCTACCGGAAAAAAACACACACCAACCGCTACTTACATGCACAATCACACCACCACCCTGCACAAATAAACTCCGTAGCCAAGACTCTCATCTCCAGAACCAAACGCCTGGCTGACAAAGACCACTTGACAACTGAGTTACAGAATCTCTCAAATGTGTTAATCGCCAACGGATACCAGCAAAACAGGGTTACGAAGCTAATCCAAAAAGAAACACCCCCCAAAAACCAAGACACAGAAGAAAACAATGGCATGGCCCTCCTTCCTTATATCAAGGGCACTACAGATAAAATTAGCAAAATCCTCCATAAACACAATATCAAAACAGCCTTTTGCACCAACCAAAAAATAGCCAATATCCTCAGAAACCCAAAAGATAAAATCCAGTTAGAAAACCAAGGGGTCTATGAAATACCCTGCAAAGTCTGCCCAGCCACGTACATTGGACAAACAAACAGACGAATAAATGCACGTATCGCAGAACACAAGAATGCCGTCAAAAAAAGAAGAAAAAACTTCCTCTCTTTACCAACACATGAAAGAAACAGGACACGAAATTAATTTTGCAGATTCCAAATTGCTCTTTAACATGGAACATCACCACAAGAGAATAATCATGGAAGCCATCGAGATAGAGAAACACCCTCACAACATGAACAAGCGTGACGACACGTCCCGCCTGCCAGACATCTGGAAATTAGCCCTCCCCACAAAAACCGACACCAGAACCAGAGGCACACAGAACGCCATCTCCAATCAACCACACCAGACCCAAACCCAGACCCTCTCCACAGATAAATTACAGACACCATCCAGTAGCCAAACCATAGTGGCACCTCCGGATGCTGCACCCCCCTGCAATCCCTACACAGATCTGGCTGGCACAGGGCACAAAACCACAGCTCGCCCCTATACACGAAGCCAAGCCAGAGCACAACTAAGTGCAGTACAGCTATCTTCTCAGAAAAACTTTTCACAAGCTCAAGAGGTCAAGACACGAAAGCTTTAGCAACTAATCCACACCTAATGACCCTCCTAAGTGGTACTCAGAATATCACTCAAGTAATCACTCAAGATATCCCTCAAGTAATTAATGAACAAAAGAAGAAAAGGCACATTAACCTGGGAACTTCCTCTCTGCCCAGAACGTTGGAGGCTATACACCACACCCCCTCAACAGTATTTATAGGAACTCAAACACTGAGACCCTGCTCTGTTCTAGTAACAAGAAGCCGAAAGCACCAGCCTGAAGATGACGAGTGAGACCTCGTCGAAACGTCGCCTAGACACCCCAACTCTTACACGGGAAGACACCCGAAGACACCAAAACCTGCATTCCTGTACCCGTGAAAATCTACGAAAGCATATATATATATATATATATATGTGTGTGTGTGTGTGTGTGTGTGTATACATTGCTTCGTCTCGTTTTCTAGAATGTATGGGATTATGTGGCGATGTAGTATAGTTCTATGTAGGGGATTCGCCATCCTCCTTCTGAGGAGGGGAGGTGCAGGTATTTGGGGTTTATTCTTGGTTTTTTTATGTGTAAGTGAGGTGATACCGTATTTTCCGCACCATAGGGCGCACCGGACCATAGTTTTTAGACGGGGAAATCAATAACCCCCCCCCCGCCCCAAAGAGCAGCGTACAGGCTGCGCACCAACCTCTCTCTGCCGGAGGGGTTGTGCGCAGCTATGGCACAAGCCAAGGCAGCGAGCGGGGTGGATCGCGCTGGCTGTTTTGGCTTCCTCTTTAGCCCCGCGCAATCCCTCCCTGCCGGGAGAGGCTGCGTGGAGCTAAAGAAGCCATAGCCCTGTGCAGCTTCTCCCTGCCAGAGGGGTTGCGCGCGGCTATGGCAAAAGCCTGCATTCGCTCTATAGGACGCACACACATTTCCCTTCAATTTTTGGAGGGGGAAAACTGCGTCCAATGGAGCGAAAAATACAGTAACTACTCCCCTTTTTGAAGATTCTGAGGTCAGCACTCGCGGAAACTCGAGCACAGGCTCCTCTTCCGTGAAGGCCTTACCTGGTGCAGCTGGCATGTGATGTAGCAAAGGGATGGATTGGTTTCGTCCTGTACGATATACGCCTCCACACTCAAGGTCTTCCCTTCCAGGACCAACACACATTCGTATTCCCATAGATTATCCTTTTAAAAGATGGAAGAAGCACAGGGGCTGAATCCTACGAACCCTCGCTGCGGTGCTAAGTTCCATACAACATTGTGAGTGCCCCCTGTTCACTTTCATCATTTTGGCTAATTCCCCATGTCAGTGAATGAATTTATTAATACGGTCACAGACCAGCATCAACACACACAATATCACAGATCATAAAAATATCAGAAATACAAAGGACAATATGAGTATAACAAGGATTTAAATATAAAAATTAAAATTAATTATTAGCGTGCTCCCTGTAGTTAACATTTGGGGGTTTGGTCATTATGGGATACCACTTGCTTCCTGCGATTGATTGCAGACACACAGAATTTGGCTACATTTAATGTAGTCTTGGGATTCTTACCCTCTAGCAGTAGTTTTAAACTATGGAGTTCCGATTCTTTCCTGGACTTTTGCAAAACAGGTGTAATAAAAGTCAAACGTATACATACCGGCAGCCTCCCAGGTCTTTGCTGCCAAAATACTATCACAATTGTTATATGGATCCCAGATCTGCAGCTTTAAAAACCTTACTCTCCTAGAGGCATTCCAAACTAAGTTTTTCCGCTGCCTGCTGGGGATACCCTCTTGCGTATCCAACATAGCAGTCCGTTTGGAGGTTGGGCAAATTCCTATCAGTACTCGGATATGGATATTGAAGATTCATTATTTGCTAAAGCTTATTTTCTTCCCGGTTGGGCTGGCACCTTTAACCCTATTAGATAACTACCAATCTAAATGGAAAGCTACACTGCTGGAAAAGCTCAAAGGCTTGGGGATCCCACTACAGACCCTGATAGCGACAGGCTTCGAGAAAGCTAGGACTACAATTCACCAGCGTATCTGGGACGTAGAATTACAATGCCACATGAGCGAAATGATCAAACACCCAGCAATAAGGGACCATGGGAGAGGTTTCTCTCCAGCTAACTATATCCCATGTCAGTGTCTCTACGCTCGGTCCTGTGGCAGAGTCAAGCAGCTTCTGGGAGAGAGGCATTCGCAGATCGCGAACTCCTCGGCCCACTTCTAGCATCTTTTAATGGGATGGGCTGTTCCTGTTCATCCACACAGGTGTTCAGGACACAGGTGGGCTCCTTTTATTATTGCTGAGGATAATTTGTTGGGGGAGGGAGTCTGCATGCCAGGAGTGGGTGGGGCCAAAGCCAAAAGCAGGCGGGGCCATGTCTCTCTAGATGACGGAACCTATCAAATATTCCTCCAGGCAGCAGCTCACAGCTGCATTTAACAAGAGAGATTTGCCGCCATTGCGTCTCTATCTTGGATCCAAGGGTTAAAAATCAGTGCCAGCATTGGATCAGCTCTTAAGGACAGATCAGTGGCAGAGGAAATACCCCCCGGGTATAGGGTGGTATATAATTTAATTAATTAAATAAATGATATTTTGCACACAGAAGGTCCCAAGTTCAGTTCCTGGAATCTCCAGGTAAGCCTGTGTGTGTGTCTGCTGCCGGAAACCCTAGAGAGCTGCTGCCAGTCAGTGTTGGCAATACTGAGCCGACTCTTCGTGACACCATGGACCAGAGCACGCCAGGCGTTACGAATATACAAACATACAATTCATACAATCCTTAAAAATGTTCATACATACCCACACTTAATCCCACATATATTTCTTTTTCCCACCACCATCCCTTACCCCTCACCCCACCCTTGTGTTGAACTTCCAATCTACTCATTTGCAATTTCTTTCCACTTCTATTACTTTCTTTCACACACTTTTAAACCAATTTTCTGCTTCTTTTTCTGTTACACATTGTTTTTTGTTTCCTATTATTAATATAATAATAATAATAATAATAATAATAATAATAATAATAATAATACCACCTGTGGGTAGATAGTGGTATAATAATAATAATAATAATAATAATAATATTAATAATAATAATAATAATAATAATAATAATAGGATTTATATACCACCCTTTATCAAAAGATCTCAGGGCAGTTCGCAAGATTAAAAACACAACAAAAAAGCACAATAGTTATAAGAAAAGCAACGAAACAACAATCCTTCCCTTTGAAAGCTTTTGCTAAGCATCTTCATAAGCAGGGTTTTGCACCGCCTCCCCAACCCCCCGAGTGCCTGAGCTCAGTCTCTAGGTTTACCTGGTAGAGGTGGAAGTTGCTCCCTATCAGTGTGATCTTTCTCTGCACATTGATGGGCATCAGCGAGGACCCCTGAATGCCCCGCACACAGGGACAGGCTTCCGGTCCCTGGCTCAGCTCCTCGTTCTGAAAAGACACAAGCGAGGCAGGAAGAAGTCAGGAAGAGATTTGCCCGCACAGCTTTGTTGCTGCTGCTCCAAAAAACCTCCGGCCCGAAAAAGAAAGACAGCGGATCAGAAATGTTACGGCGCTGTTGGAAAATTGAAGGGGCTTCAAGGAGATGACCCTTTGAGTCCCTTCCAACTTTACAGTTCCATGACTCTACGAAACGGGAGGCCGACTCTTTCGACCATGCTTGAAAGGCTGTGGATTAGGGAACCATTATAACACCGTATTTTTCGCTCTATAAGACGCACTTTTTCCCTCCTAAAAAGTAAGGGGAAATGTGTGTGCGTCTTATGGAGCGAATGCAGTGGCGGGCGGCCCTTCTCCGTCCTCGGGGAAAAGCCTGCAAGCGCCGCACACACGCTCCACGCGGCTCGTGAAAGGGAGCGCTGAGCAGAGCCCGGGATGCAGACAGGCTCTGCTTAGCGCTCCTTTTAAGGAATACTTTTTTTCTTGCATCCCCCCTCTAAAAACTAGGTGCGTCTTATGGTCAGGTGCGTCTTATGGAGCGAAAAATACAATATGTTTCCATGGCAGGCTGCAGATGTGTACTGCAGTTGGGTCTGTCAGGCCTTAAATAATCCTTCACCAACGTGGGGGCCTCCAAGTGCTCCCATCAGCCAACAGGGGAGGGCCACAGGCTGGTGAAGGCCGCAATAAAAATAGTCTGAACACAGCATACTTCTAAGTCAGGATTGGGCAACCTGTGGCCCTAAGACCATGCGCAGCCCTTGGCCTAATTTCATGCACCTTTGGTTTTGCCTCCAACCATGCCTGCCCACCATTGCACATGGGGCCCATGGCAGATGACCCCCCAGGGGAACACGCCCCTCAACAACAACAAAAGGTTGCTCCCTGCCTCACAAAGTTCCCGTTCTCAAGTTCCTAGTCCTCATGCCTGAGGTTCTCGAGACTCACCAAGAGAAACCCAGGCGCGTCGTACTGGTAGTCCAGGCCCGGGTTGAGGATTCTGGGGATATCAGAGACGTCGCTCTCTGAGGAGTCCCCGTCGCCCGAGAGGAGGATGGAGGCGGAGAAGGAGGACGTGTCGTTCTCGGGCGGCAGAGAATCTACCCATTCCACACTGTCCTCGAGTTCAGAGCTGTCCCCCGGAGGCCAGTCGGGAAAGCCCGTAGCAGGCGGCGCCTCAGAAGTCGCGAGCTCCGTCTCCAGATCTTCTGGACGCAAGTCAGCCGAAGAGTTGGGGGCGCTTCCTGTCTGGTTGGGGGTGAGGGAGGTTGGAACGGGAGAGGTGAGGGCCTCAGGGGCAGCCGATGGAGCCGATGTCGAGTTTTCGGCATCGGGGGAAGGCGTCTGGGCCTCCACATGAGGCCACAGGGTGCCATCAGCCACAGTGGCAGGAGGGGACGTGGACCAGTCTTCAGGGCCAAGGACAGGTTCAGAGGTAGAGTGCGTCACGGAGCCCTCCGTTTCCGGCTGGGCGCTGGAGACAGCCTCGGAGGTAGGGCTGGCCGTGGCAGGCACGTCGGTCGGAGGCTGTGTCAGAGCGTCCGTCCCCAGCGAAGTGAGGCCATCCGTGGTCGGGGCTGGCGCATGGGTGGGGCTGGGGGTTTCCGGCGGCAGAGGGGTTGTGGCAGGAGTTGCCAGCAGGGTGGTGAGAGGGACGGCAGGTATGGTGGTGGGACTGGGAGTGGAGGTGGCCGCAGGCGTGGCCGGGAGAACGGCAGGTTCGGTGGCCGTGGTCGGAGGAGACGAAGGGGACACTGCTGCGTCTGGGGTGGCCGCAGAAGGCCATGGGGTGAAGGCTGGTATTTGAGCCTGGAGGGGGGGAGAGAAGAGGCAGCCAGTCAGGGCCAGAGGAAGACAACAACAGAAGGATACCGTTTTTGGACTTTTGTGGGTGGGAAGAGAACGAAGTGGCTCCTCGCCAAGCAGGCATCCCTTCCAACTTTTCCTCAACAGGCCTCACGAGTTTCCTGGTCTGAGTGAAGGCCTCTTGTGGTGAGTCAGACAATTGTTCTACCTACACTGGCTGGCAGAGGCTCCCCAGAGTGTCTCTATAATTGCTGAATATTGAACCTAGGGCCTTCTGTACACAAAAGCACATGCTCCACCGCCCAGTCCTTCCCCCACTGCATATCTGCCTATTTGTTATCCCTATGCTGCAAAGCTCCTCTGGTTTCTCCATTGCGCAAGAGCTTCCAGAAGGACAGTCTCCTGTAGCTCAGTCAGTAGAGCATGAGACTCTTAACCTCAGGGTTGTGAGTTCGAGTCCCATGTTGGGCAAAAGATTCCTGCGTTGCAGGGGCCTTCAACCAGATGATCCTCGTGGTCCCTTGCAACTCTACCGTTCAACTCTGCACACTGCAGGTTTAACAAATACCGTATTTTTCGCTCCATAAGATGCACCTTTTCCCTCCTAAAAAGGAGAAATTTGTGTGCGTCTTATGGAGCGAATGCAGGGGGGAGGCAGGCAGGAAAAGCCCCCAAGAGCTGCACACAAGCTCTGCGAGGCTCTTGCGGGCTTTTCCCCAGGAGGGAGAAGGGACTGACGCGGCCAGTCAAGTCGCTTCTTCCTCCTCGTAGAAGAGCCCGCAGGAGCCACACGCTCCTTAAAGGGTGCACGGCTCCTGTGGGCTTTTGCGGGAGGTGGGGCTTCTTTAGCCGCGCGCAGCCTCTTCCGGTCGGAGAGGTTGCGCGTGGCTATGGCAGAAGCTTCTTTGCTCTTTGGGGCTTGGGGGGGGGGGAACCCAGGCTTTCCCGGCAGCCTCGAGAAGCTCTGGGAGGGAGAGGGAAAATCATATTTTTTTTCTTGATTTCCCCCTCTAAAAACTTATGGGCCTTATGTTCCGGTGCGCCTTATGGAGCGAAAAATATGGTATATTGTGGCTTAAGCTTCCGTGGGTCAGAACACATCTGATTAAATTCAGAGCAGGTCTGCTACCAACAGCTAATTCAGCAGGCTGTATTTTCACAAAGCGCTGCTTCCCCTGCTGCAGACACTCACGTTTTCCTCCCGAAGCCCAATCTCTGGCAGACTGCCCCGCTTTCAGAGGAATTCAAAACAGGAGCTGAGGCAAAGGATATGTAGTTGGCACAAGGAACTTGTGGCTCCTCAAGTGTTGCTGAACTCCCATCAGCCCCAGCCATCATGCCTAACGGTTAGGGATTATTCTTATAATTAGCCACCCATCTGACTGGGTTGCCCCAGCCACTTCCAGCAAAATATAAAAAACACCATAAAACATTAGAAGCTTTCCTAGACAGTGGTACCTCGGGTTACAGACGCTTCAGGTTACATACGCTTCAGGTTACAGACTCCGCTAACCCAGAAATAGTGCTTCAGGTTACGAACTTTAATTCAGGATAAGAACAGAAATCGTGCTCTGGCAGCGCGGCGGCAGCAGGAGGCCCCATTAGCTAGAGTGGTGCTTCAGGTTAAGAACAGTTTCAGGTTAAGAACGGACCTCCGGAACGAATTAAGTACTTAACCTAAGGTACCACTGTATTCTCAGGCTATGAAGGAATTGCTCACTAATTTATTGACAGCTGCACGAGTTATTATAGCTAGGAAGTGGAAGGGGCAAGGTGAATATAAAATGAAAGAATGGTATATAGAGGTGTGGGATATAGTTATTAAAGACTATCATGTGCCATTAAGGTAAGACGGGGAATATGTAGGAGAAATGATTTTGAGGAGATCTGGAAGCTGTTTGGAGAATTTGTAATGTTAAAAATGGAAAGGGGTCAAACCACCGCAATTTTGGGAGGTTGGATAGTTACAATGGAATTGTCTCAGGGTTTGGGGTGCACATTTTTATTTCTATTTATTTTTATTATTACTTTGTCAAAATAAAAAATAAAGTAGAAGCAGCAGCAGCTTCCCTATACAGGGCAGGTTCCCCG
Organism: Podarcis bocagei; assembly: GCF_964188305.1. Classification (NCBI taxonomy): domain Eukaryota; kingdom Metazoa; phylum Chordata; class Lepidosauria; order Squamata; family Lacertidae; genus Podarcis; species Podarcis bocagei. Next base: position 24,558,300 of record NC_138126.1, on the reverse strand, counting down.
CCCCTTTTCTACAGGGAATAAATTGTTCACTTGAGCAAAGGGAACTTGGGTTACTCATTTTCATGGTCCTGGGGCAGCTACCTTCATCCTAGATGAGCACCTTCTGTTGGAGCCACCCACATACTCTCTAGAGCACATGTGAGGAACGTCTGGTCCTCCAGATGCCGCTGAACATCAACTCCCATCAGCCCCGGTCACCACGGTCAATGTCCAGGGACAATGGAAGTCGTAGTTCAGCAACCTCTAGAGCACCACAGGTTGCCCAGCACGTTCTCTAGAGCACGGAAAGTTCTAGAGGCCCACTCTCTTGGTACCCTGAATACTAGGGCTTCAAAATGGCCGCCCTCTGGCTACTGGGGCGTATATCTGACAGGAACCAATCAGCAGACGAGAGCTACGAAAGACACACACCCTCTCGTTGTAGATAACGGTTCCTTTTTCACAGGCATCTTTGTGTGTACAGAGGTGCTGGTGGACGCACCAATTGCATCCCCAGTGGCTGCTCACGCATCCCTGGCACCTGAAAACGACACAAGAACAAGGTTGAGGAGGCCCCATCAAATCTGATGCCTGCTGCGATAATGTGGAAACAGGCAGGACTCACGGCGCCGATTTCCTCAGAAGAGCCACTGCCCTGCAGTCGTAGAAGGAGAAAGGCGTCGAGGTAATAAAGACGTCGTTGAAGCGCACCATCAGCTGAATGGTTACGTGGTCTGGAAATGGAAAGAAAAAAGGCACCCCTCAAAACACAGTTCGGCAGCATCCTATTCAGATGATGGGAAAAGAGAGAGAAATATGTATCTACTCTAATGGAACATAGTCAAAGATTCTAGTTGATAACAGATTTTTTTTTTTAAGCAAGTAAGACACATTCTGCAAATCCACCACTTGAAGAATAAATTTTGTCGTTTTCTTCAGATCTTCTGTTTAAGTAAGAAAACAACCTGCACGTCTTCCTAAAATAAGGACGCGTGATTGATGAGATGGCAGGAACAAATGTCTCTCAGCTTCATCTGACGCAGGGGGTGTTTATTCATGACTCGGTCGCAAAATAGTGCATTGGCAGAGGAGGAGAAGGAGAAGGAGTGGGGGGGGGTCAAGGCTCATGAGATTTTTTGGCAGGGATCACATGGGATCTTGGCAAGGGAGCAGCGACTGGGGTCAACGGAGAGGGAGAGACGGCTGGGAAGAGAAAAGCAGTCTCTCTCCCGGCGTGGATGAAGGGAAAAGAAAGTGGGAAAAGACTAACGAAGCAACAAGTGGCCAGATGGGAAAAGACATTCGAAAAAGCAACAAACTGATAAGAGCACCAAGGTTCGGATCGCTTCACAAATGACTCCCCCTATAAAAATGCCGTGTTTAATCAAATGTCTTAATCTGTTGTGTCAATGTTCTAATCTGTTTTAAAATGACTGCTATGCCTTTGCTTTAAACGGTGCATCTGTGTGTCACTCTGGACTCCTTGGGGAGGAATATAAATTCAATAATCAACTCCAGGCAGCTTCAGACCCTGAGAAATGGCCCACTTGCCCTTCATGAAACACTCACACCATGCACACACTGTGGCTTTTATATCTATCTATCTATCGATCTATCTATGGGATGCGGGTGGCACTGTGGGTTAACCAGGGCCTAGGACGTGCCGATCAGAAGGTTGGCGGTTCAAATCCCTGCGACGGGGTGAGCTCCCATTGCTCGGTCCCTGCTCCTGCCAACCTAGAAGTTCGAAAGCATGTCAAAGTGCAAGTAGATAAATAGGTACCGCTCCGGTGGGAAGGTAAACGCCGTTTCCGTGCGCTGCTCTGGTTCGCCAGAAGCGGCTTAGTCATGCTGGCCACATGACCCGGAAGCTGTACGCCGGCTCCCTCGGCCAATAAAGTGAGATGAGCACCGCAACCCCAGAGTCATCCACGACTGGACCTAATGGTCAGGGGTCCCTTTACCTTTATCTATCTATCTAATCTATCTATCCTGGCACTCACCTGTCCCTGCTTTCAAAACTGGCGCATGGCTGGGATCTGGTGAAAGACACATGATGCCTGACCCCATTGGCACTGCGGGGCTCTCATACTCTTCAAAGAAACACGTGTAGGACTCTCCGTCCCGCAGGGCCGGCAAATCCGAAAGAGTGAGGAACACCTGCCAATCAAGAGAACGGACAGATCAATACCTTGCCGTCCTAAGGAAGATTCTCCTCTAATTGGCATTATCTCACCTTCTGAAACTGGAGGAGAAGGGGGGGGGGAGGTCCGTGATGGAAAGAACAAGGGCATGAAAAAGCAGGTGAGTAGAACACATTAAGTACCGGTTCTCGAGAGCTCGCAACATCTTTCGACTAACTTTTTTTATCTGCAGATTATTATTATTTTAAAAAAAAATCCTCCTCAAAATATGCAAACTTAAAAGTATCACACAAACACCAAAGGCTTTGTTTCCGAGGCGTGTTTTCTGGAACTGTGAGGACGACATACAGTGGTGCCCCGCAAGACGAATGCCTCGCAAGATGGAAAACTCGCTAGACGAAAGAGTTTTCCGTTTTGGAGGTGCTTCGCAAAACGAATTTCCTATGGGCTTGCTTTGCAAGACGACAATGTCTTGCGAGTTCCTGCGGGTTTTTTTTCTCCTCCCCTTTTTCTAAGTCGCTAATCTGTTTATCAGCTGATCCGATCAGCAGATAAGCCGCTAAAAGCCGCTAATAGCGCTAATCCTTCAATGGGCTTGCTTCGCAAGACGAAAAAACCGCTAGACGAAGAGAATCACAGAACGGATTCTTTTCGTCTTGCGAGGCACCACTGTACTTTGTTTAATACAAAATAAAAGGAATACATTGTTCTCCCAGACGCCAGATTCTGCGCTTGCTTGGGGAACCTCATAAATGCACGAGATGAACATGCTCTTGTACAAGAGATGCTATGGTGCTTCAGCCACATAGGCTCCCAGACAATTTTTTTAATAACTTTTAAATTCAAAATTAAAACAAAACATATTATTTCTCCCCCCATTTTTCCTCCCCTCCCTCCCCCCACAGAACCCACTCACCCCCATCCCCCGACTTCCCTCAGTTCCAGTCTTTGATTTCTCTAAAAATGCATGTTACACATGTTTTGTAATGCATGTTTTCTGCATGTTACACAGTTGTATAGGTCCTCAAACTATTTAGCTGATTATTATCAATAGAAAGTTTGTGAATGTTTATTCAAAATATTTATTAAACAGCTACTGCACACGTGGCGGCAGTGAAAAGCACAAACAACTTCCCAACCCCTTCACAAATGACTTCACAGCCTTCAAAAATGGGGGCACGGCGGGGCTAGGGCAGAGAGAGACATTTTACTCATCCTAATAGCTCACGTTTTTCTGTTCTTCTCTGCTGATGTTGGCCGGGCTTAGGGACTGGACGGACAGACATTGCTGGGTGGACTCAAAGCCCCACAGCCACTGCTCACTCACTTTGAACCTGGAGCACGCAGAGCGACGGCTGCACCTGCAGATATACGTATACAGGAAAACAGAACGGAGACCTTAGACTGCCCTAAAAGGGAGAGGACCTTTTCTCTCTCCAGTCAAGCGCTCGTCCATAAGCAAACAGACAGAGAAGATTACCTGGCACAAAAGTGGATGCGTCCAGAATGTGAGGCAAGGTTCTCCCCGCCCAGAAAGCACACAGCTGTTATGAATTTGCTGAGCATGATCTAAATGACGCCCGCATAATGATAAGCCATGGTTTGCCTGGCCTAGGCGTAGCTTGCTTGAACGTCCGAGCCCAGTCTAGAAGACTAGCTATGGTTTGGTTCCTTTATTATTATTTTTGGATAAGATTACTTAAACGTTAGATAAGTATACAGTCGTATCTTGGTTCTCGAACGCCTTCGTACTCGTACATTTTGGCTCCCGAACGCTGAAAGTAAGTGTTCCAGTTTCCGAACATTTTTCAGAAGCCGAATGTCCGACGTGGCTTCCGCTTGAGTGCAGGAAGCTCCTGCAGCCAATCGGAAGCTGCGCTTTGGTTTTTGAATGTTTCGGAAGTCGAATGGACTTCTGGAACGGATTACGTTCGAGAACCAAGGTACGACTGCATATGGAAACTTAATTGTTACCTTTTATAATTCTACAACAGGCCTTTTCATTTTGGTCAATTAAACTGTTCTTTAAAAACAAAAAAGCTATGGTTTGGCTCCTGATAACAAACCATGGTGTGATGTCATGGTTTGCTGTTGACTTGCTTTAACTGTGGTTCAGCCAATGCCCTGTTATGTTGTGGCACTGAGTCGTTCCACAAGCACTGCTTGCAAAATGGATGGTGGCCTCAACTGTGGCACACTGTGTGCGTGCGTTGCGAGGATGGTCCATGACAATTGTAAAACCTTACAACTGCCACCACTCCCACTAAGCTCTTCTGTCCCAAAACAAGTCACACAGAACAGTTATCTCCATCCCCAACTGGCCGGTAGCGCCCCAATCTCCTCTGAGTACAGCCTGGATGGAGTCTCTGTGGCTCTCCAGATGGTGTTGGACTCCAACTCCCATCAGCCCCAGCAAGCATGTCCAGCGGCCAGGGCTGATGGGAACTGTAGGCCAACAGCATCTTGAGGGCCACAGGTTCCCCATCCCTGGCCTAAGGTGTTTGCAGACAGCTCCCAACATAATTCATTTGTTGTTCCTTCGCCATAAACTGCACACCTATGACTGCTCTGTGAGGGTGACTGCACACTTTGCGTGGACATTCTTGCAATTTTCTGTCCAAGTTAGCGGGCAAAATGCAGCCCTGTGGCTCGGAAAGGTATAATCCACCCAACTAGCACGTGTTTTAAAAAATTAAATAATAAATCTCGTTCAATCCCAAGTGTCAATCTCTGCTCTTCCAGTGCCCTCTCTGCCCCCTGGCCAGTTGGCCCAGCCTCAGCCACCAGCTGGCAGAAATCCGAGCCCCCGGCCTGCACTCCCCAGGGTGGCTGCTTCTGCTGTGATCCTCCTCCAGGGGACAGGAAATAATTCCCTTCCTTCCCTGCAGAAGAAGTCATTGTGTTCCCCACCTCCTTTTTAACCCCTGTGGCCAGCCGAAACAACTCCTCTCTCCTTCGCCCCAAACGTAAAAAACTAGGGTTTCGGAGGCAGGTTTAGCCAGTTTGAAGCAAACAAGGAAACTTTTAACTCCCCAAACAAGCTTGTCTCTCCCTGGAATTTGTGCAAGTTGCAGTCCTCTTTTAGTGACTGCGAGCAACTCTTGATGGAGTGATCAGTTTCGAATTGAGAACGTAAGAGAGCCCAGTTGGGTCAGATCAAAGACCCATCTAGTCCAGTATCCTGTTCCCATGAGAACCAGCTAGAGCACTGGTTCTCAATCTGTGGGTTTCCAGATGTTGTTGGACTACAACTCCCATCATCCCTGAGCTCTGCCTTGCTAGCTAGGGGTGATGGGAGTTGTAGTTCAACAGCATCTGGGGACCCACAGCTTGAGAAAGGCTGAACTAGAGGCCTGTGTGAAACCCATCAGCAAGGCCTGAGTATAGCACTGTGTTTCAATGAGGCAGAGGCTAGAACAGAATAGGAATCACGTGTGCTCTCCTGTCTTGGGCCAGACATTTGCTAATGTTACATTTTTTTAAAAAATACGTTGGCTTGTATTGTATTGTATTGTATTGTATTGTATTGTACTGTACGTTGAAAACTCTTAATAAAATGCATTTCCTAACAAAATTACTGCATACGTGAAAGAGCTCTGTTAACATACATACATACGTGTGTTTGTGTGTTTATGTGTGTACACATTCGTACCTTGGTTCTGGAACGCCTTGTGACTCAAATATTTTGGCTCCCGAACAAAATGTTTTGGGCGCAAACCCGGAAGTGAGTGTTCCGGTTTGTGAATGTTTTTTGGAAGCCGAACACCCAACGCGGTTTCCAATCGAGTGCAAGAAGCTCCTGCAGCCAATCGGAAGCCGTGCCTTGGTTTTCGAACGTTTTCTGAAATCAAATGGACTTCCAGAACGGATTGCGTTCATATACATTACAGTACTGGGACAATTTAAAGGCAAAGCGGTAGAAAGAGTGGAGGACACATGATTTGCAGGGGGAAACAGTCTTCCAGGAACAGACTGCTTCTAATGAAAGGGCTGGTGCCATACTGTTTTTATTGCAATTACTTGCAAGGTTTTCATCGATTTTATCATAGAATTGTAGAGTTGGAGGGTTCCACAAGGGTCATCTTGCCCACGCCCCTGCAATGCAGGGATCTTAACCCGATGTGCGGCTTGAACCCACAACCCTGGGATTATATATGTCTATAGTTTTAATTCTATCCATGTTTGTTTTATAATGACACCCCACCCCCATGTTTTCAGCAGTTCTTATTTTTATCCTTAAACTGCCTTGAGTCCTATTAAGGAAAATGGGTGGTAGTAGTAGTAGTAGTAGTAGTAGTAGTAATAATAATAATAATAATAATAATAATAATAATAATAATAATAATAATAATAGCTAAATCAGCCATTGCCCTCCCCCTCTGCCACCGCACCAGCCCTCTTGCTGCCGCAGGAAGCATCTTGCCTGCAAGCAGCCACTGTGTTTTAAAACCAAGTCTTACCTTCCTTGGAGGACGCACCAGCCACAATAAGGGTCCCTCAGAGCCAAGCATGACTCGCAGTCGGGGTACTGGGAACACTCAAATATGGGGATCTTGGTCACCTGAAAAGGCAGAGCCACAGAGCGGCCTGTCAACTGGCATCCGCAGATTGGGAAGTCTGCCTCTTTGTTGCAGCTGTGTAAATCTCTGGGGCTTCCATCCTCCCCACTGCTGGTACTCCCATAGCAGAGAAGACAACAGGTTGGGACTGAGTCAGGGAGACTTCCCAAACCCTCCCAGATTTGTGTGTGGAGGGAGTAAGTACATGAGCTCTCAAGCGGGAAAACCCCCCAAAGGGGAGGGGAGGCAGCCCCCCCTTCTTCGTGTTAATACAACAAAGCTTTGGATTTGGAAGTTCATACACAACCACTAAACCCCACCACCACCACCAGCACCACTGCCTTGTTAAGAAACACGACACCTTTTTAGTCGCTCAGTGTTTCCATCTCATTGTTTTCCCAGATAAAACTGAGATACAAGAAAGTACATCAAGAACCAAGGAAGAGAGCCACACTCTTTGAAGGAAAGAAAATCAGAACATTACTCCAGCGCTAAAAGCATTAAATAGAAGCAGCCTTCCATAAATCGTCATGTGTTCCAGGGGAGCAGTTTTTAAAAATTATTTTTCACTCCCCAAACATTGCAGCTCTGCTTGTTGCCATCTTACATTAAAACCATTGTCCGGCACAATATATTAGAAAGGTTCCTGTGCACCACGTTTTAGAATGAAAGAAAAGCAAAAACATTACAGGGCCGTATTGCGTCTTGGTACTTAATTGTTTCGAAACTTAACCAATAAAGCCCAACATTCGAAGAACTTACCTGGTGGTTGTTCCCATCTTATGCCGTGTGCTAATTTTGTCATTATTACGATACCCCATTATTTTCTTTATCCCATTAAAAGAAAAAAACCCATACCATTCTTAGCAATGTTGGAACTTTACTTTTTGTTTCCCTTTCATTTTGCGAAACATTTTTTTTTTTTTTTGCTGCGGTAAGGAAAAGTAGCCATCGCTTCTATTTCTGGAACTGGGTGCTTTAAAAATAACTCAGAAGCAGCATTTCAGGTTTCATCAGTAATAAATAACCTGAAATTTCATTTACTGCATTTCTGGTTTTAATTATGTGGAACATACGCCCCTCCAAGGCTGCCTGCCTCTGATGGCAAAATTACCAAAAGAGTTAACAGACGACAAGCCCGGAAGGGATGATTATGCTGCCTCTGGGGTTGGAGATGGAGGGGAGCGGGCAGCTCTGGCTTGGAACAGCCAAGGGAGCCTCTCAAGGTTTGAAATTCCCAATCGACTTGGACAGGGCACGGTCACGTGAGCGGGAACCTGGTGGAAGGCGCATAAAGAATAAGACAGTGATAAATGACACGCGGCTGGGGGAGATGCATAAGATAGCCTGGGCTGCAGAGCAGCCAGCCTAGCCTCTTTGTCTTAACGGACACTTCCCATCTGCTCGGTTTTTCTTTTCCCCGCTGCGCTGTCTGCCTTTTGTCAGGAAGCCCTTCTTATTTGTCCAAAGCACTTTTACGATTAGAAAGATGCGGTTGAGTGAAACACACACGAAGGGAAGGAACTGAGATGCTTTGATATGGTGGCACGCAAATGTACAACACCGTGCCTCTAAGTGTTGCCGGACTACAACTCCTATCATCCCACGCTGGCTGGGGCTGATGGGAGTCATAGTCGGGCAACATCCTGAGGGCACCACGTTGCCTATCCCTGCGCTGCAGGATGCAATGTTTGGAATGTTGCTGCTTACGCAGGCCTCCTCCAACCTGGTGCTGATGGGAGTTGTAGTCCAAAACATCTGAAGAGCATAGCTGTCAACCGTCCCTTATTTGGCGGGAAACTCCCTTATCCCAGCGCCGTGTCCTGCTGCTGTCCCTTACTGATGATATCCCTTAAATTTCCCGGGTTTCATGCTCGCCTGGCTCGGGAGGGAAGCAGCGGCTTGGGGTCCTCCGCCGTGAGAGAGCGCGCTGGCACTGTCGTCCTGGCGCAAGGAGTTCCATCGGTCCTTCCCCGCCGGAGGCGGGGGGAGGGAGAGAGACTCTTGCCCACGCTGCCCGCGGGCCCGGAGGCAGTAGCGGAGGAGGCGGCCTAAGGGAGGAGGAAGAGGAGGGGATGGGGAGGGACGCAGAAGGGCGCCGCCGCAACCGCCTCATGCCAGATTGACAGCATCTGCCAATCCTACCAATAGCAAAATCCCTTATTTTGGCTGCTGATCCCTTATTTTCGAGGCTGCTGGCCCCTTATTTTCAAATCTGTAAGTTGACAGCTATGCTCAGCAGGTTGGGAAAGACTGGCCTATACCCCGCTCTGTGAGTCACCCTGGGATTGTATGATGAAGGACGGTATATATAAATCCAATTAATTTATAAATAATAAAATAATAAATAAAAACGCACCCATCTTATGGGCCTGATTGGGCTTAAGTATTGCTACTGACCTTGCACCCTCGGGATACAATAGGGTAGGGCTCAAACAAGGTAAAATAAATTAAATGAAAGCACGCTTAGGAACCGGGTCCCCTTCTCAAGCCTCATAACCATTTTACAACTGTTAATGAATGAATGAATGAAGGCCTTCCTCTTCCATTACTCAACGGCCTTCAGATGTTCATGATCCCTCTGGGATATTAGCATGACTGCCGGAGCTTTTGTTATCTATAAATAGATATGGATTTTCATCCTCCTCTGCACTGCGAGTTCAAAGGAGGTCACAACATTCTAAGAGTGTCAGAAGGCTCTCCCCAATTATTCTCGGCGGGACACAGGGAGAGAAATCCATCAACGTTCTTGAAAGCCCAACAAGAACCGCTGCGGTATCGTGAGGATCTCAGCAATTCCAAGTTGTTCTGCATGACTGTATTATTTTGGCAGGATGCTTTTTTTGACCATCAGATTTTTTACCCAGCCTCTCAAGGAATCCGTTTGGAGATTGATTGATTGATTGATTGATTGATTGATTGATTTGTTTGTTTGTTTATATTATCAGGTTTCCAGGTGAAAGAATACATTTGTTGGAGGAATAATATAGTGGTACCTCGGGATGAGAATGGGATCCATTCTGGAGCCCAGTTTGCATCCTGAACGCAACATAAGCCACGACGGCACGTCTGCGCATGTGCATGTTGCGTTTTGCCGCTTCCGCGCATGACGTCATTTTGAGCGTCTGCGCATGCGGCAAAACCCAGAAGTAATGCGCTCCATTACTTCCAGGTTGCCGTGGAGCGCAACTCGAACGCGCTCAACCCAAAGCACATTCAACCCAAGGTATGACTGTACATTGAAAATGGGGGGAAATTGCCCTGACTTGTTGAATTTTTTTGGGGGGTGGGAGGATTGCCCAGAGGCTAACAGCTGCAAGCGTCTAACAGGCCGCCTATCAGCTGTTCCCTCACCGACAATCGCTGAACTTTTGGGGGTGCAGAGTTGCGCTTTTTTGGGGGGGAAGAGTGGTGAAGTTATTTTTTTTTAATTACTCTTGGCACTTTTCGGCTTTCCCGCAGGGCCTCCGTATTTTGCTTGCCTCCTCCCACTCTGCCCGCCCTACAGCTGGGAGGGAGGCTGTAGGCAGTCCGTTTTTGCTGTGCGGGCCTTCACACGGCTCCATTTGTGCGCGGGCGGCGCAATGTTACGCAGGAGGAGCGTGGCGATTGAAGTAATATCCCCATGTCTTTAACATCAGCGAAACATCGCGCCTTGTGCTCCTCCTGTGTAACGTTGCACCGCCCGTGCACAAATGGAGCTGTGCAAAGATGCCGCACAGAAAAAACAGACTGCACACAGCCTCCCCCACAGCTGTAGGGCAGGCAGAGTGGGAGGAGGCAAGAAGACTAACTAGTCTTCACCCCCATCGTTCTGCCCAGACGCTGAGGTCCAGCGCTGAGGCCTTTGCTTATTGCAAGAAGCAAAGCTACAGAGAACCAGGCAGAGGGCCTTCTCGGTAGTGGCACCAGCCTGTGGAATGTCCTCCCATCAGATGTCAAAGAGATAAACAACTACCTGACATTTAGAAGACATCTGAAAGCAGCCCTGTTCAGGGAATTTTTTAATGTGTGACATTTTAATGTATTTTTAATCTTTGTTGGAAGCCGCCCAGAGTGGCTGGGGAAACCCAGCCAGATGGGCGGGATACGAATAATATATTATTATTATTATTATTATTATTATTATTATTATTATTATTATTACAAGGCCACATGAGAAAGGCCCAGAGGGGAGAGATATCTTCGATCACTGCGGCCAACTAGAACAGCAGCGCCTTTCCCGCAGGGCATTCTCAGCATCAGAAAAATTAGAGGATTTTAAAAGTATATGTGTCTGCCTCTTGGCTCAGGAAGAGAAAAAATCCCACCCCCAGGTGTTCTGTGCCTTGTCCAAAATGGCTGACAGCAGCCATACACAGCAGGGACTTTCACTTGCTCTCACCATAGACTGAGTCATGACATACAGGTGCTTCTTGGGCAGGTCGAAGAGGAGGTCTCCACTCACGGCACTGTTCGGCTGGATCACTAGAGAAGCGTACAGGTTGGCGTCTCCCATTGGTCCCAAGTACACCTGCAAGGCGGCAAATGAAAATGGGGAAAGGTATCAAATTCAAGGGGAGGGAGAGCAGGACGCCATTGTTGTCAGCCTAAGACTCTTTCAGTAATACAGTGGTACCTCGGGTTAAGAACTTAATTCGTTCTGGAGGTCTGTTCTTAACCTGAAGAACCACTTTAGCTAATGGGACCTCCCGCTGCCGCCAGAGCACGATTTCTGTTCTCATCCTGAAGCAAAGTTCTTAATCCGAGGTAATATTTCTGGGTTAGCGGAGTCTGTAACCTGAAGCGTTTGTAACCTGAGGAACCACTGTAAATCTATTCATTGCGCTCAGTGAGCAGAAACCCTCATTTAATGTGTCCAGAATAAACCAGGCAAACTGAGTGCCTTTGCAGTCTCTTAAGGCCTTTCTGCATTGCAAGCCAAACCAAGGACCAAACGCCATTTTTACTTCTAAGCAAAGACCACAAGCTCCCAAAGCACAGTATTTTCTCCATGAAGTATTGGGATGAGGGGGAGAGAAAGCTTGACATCCTGCGTGGAGGGAAATGACTGCTGTTTGCCTCCTCCTAATGCTCTAAAGCATTAGGAAGAGAAGACTCCCTGGAAAAGACCCTGATGTTGGGAAAGATGGAGGGCACAAGGAGAAGGGGGCGACAGAGGACGAGATAGTTGGACAGTGTTCTCAAAGCTACCAGCATGAGTCTGACCAAACTGCGGAAAGCAGTGGAAGACAGGAGTGCCTGGCGTGCTCTGTTCCATGGGGTCACGAAGAGTCGGACACGACTAAACAACAATGCTCTAAAAGCATATTCAAGCAGAAGATGAGAGTGCACAGCTTGCAAAGAAAGGGAATGAAAACAGGGGCGCTTCTAAAGTATCAGGCCATTGCATCAGAGGAGAGAAGGGAAAAGGGAAGAGATTGCCTTGCTGGCGTTCGCATTAAATCAGGGTTTCCCAAACTTGGGTCTCCAGCTGCCTTTGGGCTACAACTTCAATCACCCCTAGATAGCAGAACCAGTGTAGTCCAAAAACAGCTAGATGCCCAATTTTGGGAAGCCCTGCATTAAATGAATAAGGCTGAGTGTTCCACAATGGAGTTGGGCAACTGTCTCCAAAATATGATGGCAATGCAAACTGAAAAACCCAGGGAAGTTGCTGGTTGGTAGGGAAGTAAGAGGGGACAGTGTCCCTCAGGTTATCTCGCTCAGTCACACACTGGAAGGAACATTGCCTGGAAAGTTAGCAGCTCCTGGTTGTGGCAACTGCCACAAAACCAAGACAAGGAGCCACCACCCAGCAAAAGTGCAAAAGGCAGCAATTGTTTCTGGCGGGAGCTGGGGCACATTGTGGGGACAGCTGCCACCTGCGCTGACTCTGGAAGAAGGCCACTAGGTGGCACCGAGGCCCAACAATTGACAGGGAAAAGTTGTGAGCACCGAACATTGCCTTTTTTGAAGGACAGCTCCCAAATGCCCATTGGGTTGATAGGTCAGGCTAAGTGGGAAAAGGGGAAGATACTGGTAGAGTGTTGATTTAAGACATGGGTAGGCAAACTAAGGCCCGGGGGCCAGATCTGGCCCAATCGCCTTCTAAATCCGGCCCAAGGACAGTCAGGGAATCAGTGTGTTTTTACATGAGTATAAAGTGTCCTTTTATTTAAAATGCATCTCTGGTTATTTGTGGGGCATAGGAATTTGGTCATTCCCATCCCCCCCCCCCAAAAAATATAGCCCGGTCCCCCACAAGGTCTGAGGGACAGTGGACCGGCCCCCTGCTGAAAAAGTTTGCTGACCCCTGGTTTAAGAGAAGGGCAAGCCAGGACACGCATCAGCCCCAGACAGCCAGAGGTCAGGAGTGACGGTGATGGTTTGCTTTATTTCTCAGTTGCTTTTCTTACAACTCAAAGCAGCTTAAATTAAAAACTTTGGGAAAGAACAATAAACACCTAAAGGCTAAAGAAAAAGGCAGGGCTAGGTGTCCCACCCCACAAAAAAGAGGACACCAAAGCCTTCAAATTAAGGACTGAAATCTGTTAATATGGGGATTACCTTCCCGCCACAGTGGTACCTATTTATCTACTTGCACTGGTGTGCTTTCGAACTGCTAGATTGGCAGAAGCTGGGACCAAGCAATGGGAGCTCACCCCGTTGCGGGGATTCAAAAAGTTGACCTTCCGGATTGGCAAGCCCAAGAGGCTCAGTGGTTTAGACCACAGCAACACTTGCATCCCTATATAAAACCTGAGTCTGCATCCCTCCTGCTAGGACCCATCCAATCAACTATATAAAAGAACCAAATAATATTCCCACATATTGTTGCGCTTTCCACAATTTGCAGAGGTTGCAAAATTCAGCTCCCCTGCCCCGATCCAATCTGCAGAGCATCTGAGCATGCACAGCCCTGCCTGTACCGGCACGCACACATTACGTAATAAACACTTTTCCTGATCTGCGGATCAATCTTTGTTGAGACAAGATATGCGATGTAAACCTTGCCTTGCTCATTTCAAGCACACCACACAACTGCGCTTAATAATAACGGGACACCCAGCATTAGTGACGGCCCCATGAGGCGCCACCCCTCCTTCCCAGGCCAGGCCCACCTCGCTCCTACCTTGTGCAGGCAGCCTTTGCTGTCTCCCAGGAAGATGACAGTGTGCCCATCTTCAATGCTGACGGCTACGGCGGTCAGGCGGGCGTCCGGCTTTTCCAAGATGGGCTCTGCTTCAAGCGGCACACGGCTGGCCATTGGACTGGGGGTGTGGTCTGAGCCACAAGGGTAGGCATCCAAAGTATCCTTTTTTGGGAAGAGGGGGAGAAAGAAGAAGATGAGAATAAAGCTATTCCAAGCCAGCCAACATTTGGGAGGTTGGTTGCAATGATCTGATATAAACCACAAATATGTAAAGTGTTGGAACAGCAGAACCTGGGAACACAGAGGGTCTGCTGGGATCTACTGGTAGATCGACTGAAGATTTGCACTAGAATATGCACAACTTTCAAGGGACGCAGGTGGCGCTGTGGGTTAAACCACAGAGCCTAGGACTTGCCGATCAGAAGGTCGGTGGTTCAAATCCCCGTGACGGGGTGAACTCCCGTTGCTCGGTCCCTGCTCCTGCCCACCTAGCAGTTCGAAAGCGTATCAAAGTGCAAGTAGATAAACAGGTACCACTCCGGCGGGAGGGTAAACGGCGTTTCCGTGTGCTGCTCTGGTTCGCCAGAAGTGGCTTAGTCATGCTGGCCACATGACCCGGAAGCTATACGCCGGCTCCCTCGGCCAATAAAGCGAGATAAGTGCCGCAACCCCAGAGTCGGTCACGACTGGACCTAATGGTCAGGGGTCCCTTTACCTTTACCTATACACAACTTGCAGACTTAACATATAGAATAAGAGAATAAGAAGAACCTACTTTAGATAAGATTGGAAAACTTTGATTGAATATGTATGGGAAATAATTGTGTACTGCTGAAAACTCTGGCAGCATTAAGATAAATTAAACACTGTGAACAAGTTTTGAAGGATGCAATAATGGAATACCGAATGGCATAGTTTTTGTAAAATATGCAGAGATTTATGATATGTAAAATGAACCATGGAAAGAGAAGAAGGGAAGTCAGTGATATCTTAAGGATGTGAAATGAGCATTTTAAATTGTAAAACAGAAAATTGAAGAGAGAGAGAGAGAGAGAGAGAGAGAGAGAGAGAGAGAGAGAGAGAGAGATTTGCAAACGGTAGAATCCTAATGGTTTAACAAAAGCAATAACAAAAAGCCTAGTACAATTCCTGGTGCGCAGTAACTCAGGTGTAGATTTGTCCTTTCAGATTCAGCCCAGGTGAGTACAGTCATACCTTGGGTTACAGACGCTTCAGGTTGCGTTTTTTTGGGTTATGGACCAACAAAACCCGGATGTACCGGAACAGGTTACTTCCGGGTTTCGGCAGTCGCGCATGCGCAGAAGTCCTAAATCGTGCTTTGTGCATGCGCAGAAGTGCCGAATCGCAACCCGCGCATGCGCAGAGGTGCAGCTGCGAGTTGCAAACACTGCGGGTTGTGAACGTGCCTCCTGCACAGATCATGTTCACAACCCGAGCATCCACTGTATAGGGTTGATAAGGTTAAGTGGCTCCAACCCAGGAGGGTCACTGCTTTGTCCCTAGCTCTGGTTGTTTGACCGTGGAGCTCCAGTAAAAAAAAGGAAAACCGATCCCATGAGCCCAGAATCTGCCATTATTGAATATGGTGCTAGGAAAACAGGACTTTATGAAACTCAGAAAGGTGGCGAAACAATTTGCATGGTGGAATGTAAGAACACAGGAAGAGGGCAGCCGGATCTGGAGGCAGAGCATAGCCCTTGTGGCAATAGCCACTGATAGCCTGCTATCCTTCACAAATTTGCCTAATCCTCTTTTAAAGCCATCCATCCAAGTTGATGGCCAACACTGTCTCCAGTGGGAGAGAGTTCCATAGTTTAACCAAGCGCTGCATAAATAAATACTTTATTTTGTCCCTCCTGAATCTTCTAACATTCAGCTTCACCGGGTGTCCACGAGCACATTTCCTCCTTGCATGCACACACATGCTCTCTCCACCCCAATATTGATGGTGTCAGAATTCAAACCCAGACCAGTTCCTAAATCTAGACCTGGCTTTCCCAACCTGGTACCCTCCAGATGTTTGCGACTACATTTCCCATCATTTCTCATCAGCCCAGTGCTGCTGTCTAAGACGTCTGGCTGCACTAGGTTTGGGAAGGCTGTTCCAGGGCTTAAGGGCGAGCCTGCAGGAAGGAACCAGCCAGTTTGCCATCTTCAAGCTCTGGCCAAGGGAAAGAATGACAAGAGAAAAAGCCTGGCCAGCAAAGGAACCTCTTCTGGGAGCCAGTGTGGTGTAGTGGTTAGAGCGGTGGACTCGTAATCTGGTGAACCGGGTTCGCTTCCCCACTCCTCCACATGCAGCTGCTGGGTGATCTTAGGCCAGTTACACTTCTCCGAAGTCTCTCAGCCCCACTCACCTCACAGACTGTTTGTTGTGGGGGAGGAAGGGAAAGGAGAATGTTAGCCGCTTTGAGACTCCTTAGGGTAGTGATAAAGTGGGATATCAAATCCAAACTCCTCCTCCTCCTCTTCTTCTTCTTCGACATCAATAGACAGAAGCAGATACAGTGGTACCTCTGGATGCGAACGGGATCCGTTCCGGAGCCCCATTCGCATCCTGCAGCGAAAGCAACCCGTCACAATTCGCCACTTCCGCGCATGCGTGTGACGTCATTTTGACCGTCTGCGCAAGCGGCGAAACCTGGAAGTAATGCGCTCTGTTACTTCTGGGTCGCCGCAGAGCGCAACCTGAAAACGCTCAACCTGAAGCTACTTCAACGCAAGGTATGACTGTATTGCAAAGAAAAAGAGAAAGTGATCTTTCCAGTTCAGGTTTTTGTTCCTCGGTCTCCGGGCAACAAGGGGACTCAGTTTGTTGCTGCTGCATTGGGTTTCCTCCTGCAACCTGGCAGAAGCTAATTCTTCTGACGAGAAGCCAGCTTGTACCACAAGGAACCCAACAACATGATGTCAGAAGTACAGTTTGTGCCCAACATCATGTCCTGCTCTGACAGATATTCTACCTCTGGGCTTCAAGCACTAAGGTTAATAGGAAGCTTCCTAAGACCAGATGGGGCTCTTTGGCAACTAGCTGAGCATTGTAAATTACGACTGGCGGCAGCTCTCTGGGGATCTCAGGCAGAGATCTATCACATCACTTGCTAAGAAAACCTTTAAAAAAAAAGGGGGGGGGGAGATGCCAGGAATTGAACCTGCAACCTTCTGCTTGCAAAACTATGAGTCACTGAGCTGCAGTCCCTCCCCCCCCAACAACTTTACACTCTACTAATATACCCTTTAATGCTAACAATACTATTTGGGAAACTGTTTTGCAGCTCCTTCCAACCCTTGCTCTGCTCTTCTCCAATTCGGCCACCTTTAGAACAGGACATGCCTGCCATATTGCCAATCATTTGCACATAGAGACCAGTTTTCAAGCTGTGGACCTCCAGATTAAGAACGGGCACATCTGTCAATTTGGACTCTCTCAATCAACTTCTCTTTCCAATCCTAAATTCACTCCTCCACATTTTGAAGCAATTTGCCGCCGCCCCCCAAAAAACAACAGTTTTCTAAAAAGAATCCTCACGAAACTTCATCAGCATTTGGGTGCAAATTTCTCCTAAAGAACACAATTTTATACGCAGCTTAACACATTTTTGCAAGCCAATTTTTTCCTTAATACGATAATTTAAAAACCGCAAACCAATGTAGTATCTTCATTTTTGTGCACACCTCATTAAGGTATGCATTTTTATGCAAACACCGGTGGGAGAACTGCATTGCAACGTTCAGGCAGGTGTGACTTTTGATGTGTGTGTTTCACTTCACTTAGTGCTTGGGGAAATTGCCATGCAAATTATTCCTTTTAAGCTCTCCCTCCTGGAGGTGCTGGCAAACACAGATAATTGGGGGGGAGGGAGGGGCAAATAACAGCTGCAGAGACAACATTTCGGTAGAAAGCAGCAGCAGGGAGGACAGGGTTAAAATTCTCTCCACGCCCCAAACAGTATCCAGGGCCCGGCCGACCCATCCATGAGGCAGACTGAGGAAGCTGCCTTAGGCAGTGGAATCCAAGGGGTTCTGCCCCAGGTGCTCCCACCACTGCTGGAGAAGTAAGGACAAGCAGTGGCAGCCGTTTCCAGGTTCCAGAAAGATTTTTAAAGCTATGCATGCTTTCTCTTTTTTTATAAAAAGGATGCTTAAAAGTATCGTACAGGCAACATTAAGGATTCCCCGTCGCCCAAATTACCGGTACACATGCACATCTGTTTGCAGAACCTCAAACCACAACCCTCCACAGTGAGCCAAGCCAAACGATTTCCAGTGGAAGGGACAGAGCTGAACTTTCTGTCTAGCGTCTGGATTTTCTGGCCCTCCCCGCACGTTGAAAATAGACTCAAAAGCGAGCTTGCGGAATTCGCTGGGGAGCCGGTTTCCAGAGCTAACCTGTGCGGGAGGAGAGGCTCGCTTGCAAAGCGAGCACAGAATTAGCATTATATGCCTCGGAAGAATGCAAGCAGAACGGGCCACTGTGAGAAACCAGCCAAGCTCAAACTGCCTCCGGTCCGGAGAGGTATGTGTATGGGGAAACCAACAAGCATTTCATTTTGGGAACTGGCACAACAAAACATGCTCAGCCCGATACGAGCTTTTTAATGGCAAGCCCCTTCCCAGGGCTGAATGGCCAAGGTTGACGTTCACACGCCACAGGATAAACACGCCATTAAACAAGGTCTGTGTTCCACACATGGCACCTTTGCGTTCTAAACTATGCAGCTGAAGCCACAGAACGCAGAGCCAGAAAACTATGGAGATTCATGGTTTGCCCTCCAGTCCCAGAGGCCTTCTTCCCCTCCTTGCTCGGCTATTTATTTTGATATTAAATTCCATTTATAATGGCATTCACCCCCCACCCCTCCTCCCAGTCTGGCATGTTGCACATTTAAGCTGTTTGCAAAAAAAAATATGAGGAGTTTGTGCTTCTGCTAAGGAAGGTCCAAGGGTCACACAGAAGGAAAAGCTAAGAAAAAGGGGTGTTCGGATTATCTGCTGGTTTGTCTCTTTTTTTTCCAGTTTGAGAGGAGGGAACTGGGAAATGACAGTTCACGTAGGCAACTTGGAGGTCTGAATATGCTTTAAATGGGACCAACTGTGTTGCTACTACAAACCTGCTTTGAATTTGTCTGTGGGGCCAGGAAAATGAGTAAAATTAAAAAGCTGAAGAAGATCCCAGCCAACAGGTTGCATAGGACAAATTGGGACTTTGGCCTGAGCTAAACGGACGGGGTAGACTTTCAGGAACATTTCCATGTTCTTCGAAAGGCGCCTGTTTTATGTGGTTCTTGTGAAGACGCTGAAAGTCATGGAAACATTAGTACAGTGGTACCTCAGGTTACATACCCTTTGGGTTACATACACTTCAGGTTACATACGCTTCAGGTTACAGACTCTGCTAACCCAGAAATAGTACCTCGGGTTAAGAACTTTGCTTCAGGATGAGAACAGAAATCGTGCTCCAGCGGTGCGGCAGCAGCAGGAGGCCCCATTAGCTAAAGTGGTGCTTCAGGTTAAAAACAGTTTCAGGTTAAGAACGGACCTCCGGAACGAATTAAGTACTTAACCCGAGGTACCACTGTACTTCTTGGCACGGTGTATATTTAAATTATGGAATTCACTCCCACAAGGAGCAGGGATGGCCACCAACTTGGACGGCATTAAAGGAGGATTAGACAAAAATCCTTGGAGGATCAGGCTGTATCAGTGGCTACTAAGCCTCGTGGATCTGTTCTACCTCCAATGTCAGAGGCCATAATGGTTCTGAATACCAGTTTCTGGAATCCTCAGGAGCGGAAAGCGCTGCTGTTCCTTGGCCGTTTTTACAGGCTGCCCACAGACATGTGGTTGGCTGCTCTGAGGATGGTTTGGAAGCTGCCGTTGGTTCTGAATAAGGCTACTAGACTTGTCACAAGCATACAGTGGTACCTCAGGTTAAGTACTTAATTCGTTCCGGAGGTCCGCACTTAACCTGAAACTGTTCTTAACCTGAGGTACCACTTTAGCTAATGGGGCCTCCTGCTGCTGCCGTGCCGCCACAGCACGATTCCTGTTCTCATCCTGAAGCAAAGTTCTTAACCTGAAGCACTGTTTCTGGGTTAGCGGAGTCTGTAACCTGAAGGGTATGTAACCTGAGGTACCACTGTATTGCACTTCTGCATTCTCTCTCTTCTGGGGTCCAATTCATAGGAAGCTGCTGTATACCAAACCTCCTAAATAGTAAGGAGCTTCCTAAGCTCCTGAAAAAGCTTATTAACACCTCCCCCCAACCCTGAGAAAACAAGCCATGCTGAAAAGCTCCTCACTTTTACAGGGCTGCCATTCAGGACAAGCTTCCCGTTTTACAGTGGTGCCTCGCAAGACGAAAAGAATCCGTTCTGTGATTCTCTTCGTCTAGCGGTTTTTTTGTCTTGCGAAGCAAGCCCATTGACGGATTAGCGCTATTAGCGGCTTTTAGTGGCTTATCTGCTGATCAGATCAGCTGATAAGCGGCTTAGCGGCTTAGAAAAAGGGGGGAAAGGAAAAAAAAACCCGCAGGAACTCGCAAGGCATTGTCGTCAAGCCCATAGGAAATTCTTTTTCGAAGCACCTCCAAAACGGAAAACTCTTTCGTCTAGCGAGTTTTCCGTCTTGCGAGGCATTCGTCTTGCGGGGCACCACTGTATTTCCCCCAGTAGATGATCTACAAGTCTCCCATAAAAATACATTCTGTGCCCCCTTTGCAATGGAAACCACAAAGTACAGACAGACAGAGGCCTTCTCTCTCCAGTTGCCCTCCAGACAGAGCTGGGCCAAGATTTTGAAGTTTTTGTTACCGGTCTTCCTATGCAAATTAAAACTTCTCTAGGTTTTTTTTTTTGGGGGGGGGGGGTCTTACAGCAATGCCCAAGGTCAACAGGCATGCTATCTCTCTCTCTCTAAGTATTTTTTTATTTCCTTCCCTTTACAAGGGTGCCTATCCATGCCTCTGGGCAGCGGAAAGAGATTACAAGGCTCTTGAAAACAAGGGATCTAAGGCATGCCAGCTTTCCGAATTGGCCCCTGGAGCCCGGCTTTTAACGCCTCTTTGATCTGAAGCAATTAGCAGGTGACTGGGCTTATCTGGGTGCCCTTATCTCTGTCCCTTTCACCAGGTGTTGGCTGGTAACTCTGCATTCCAAAGCTGCTGTCTGAGTCACAAGAGCAGGTCCACAGCAACAAAGAGAGGCTTGTGTCCCCTTAAAGAGTAACAGCCACAAATAGATTGGTTAAGTTTTTAATGGGCCAGAGGAGTCATGAGTGTGGGTGTTGCGCTGAAACAGACACAGCACCAGACTCATGTGTCCCCGTCCCCACCCCACCCACAGGCCCCAGCAATTGACAGCCCCAGGGGACAACTATTATAAGACAAACTTCTAAGCAGTCCTATCGCCTTCCAAAGCAACTACAGTGGTACCTCGGGTTACATACGCTTCAGGTTACATACGCTTCAGGTTACAGACTCCACTAACCCAGAAATAGTACCTTGGGTTAAGAACTTTGTTTCAGGATGAGAACAGAAATCGTGCTCCAGCGGCACGGCAGCAGCAGGAGGCCCCATTAGTTAAAGTGGTGCTTCAGGTTAAGAACAATTTCAGGTTAAGAACAGACCTCCAGAACGAATTAAGTACTTAACCCAAGGTACCACTGTACTCTATTCCAAACTTAAAAATGGAAAGCGTAATGCTGGTGGTCAACAAAAGAGGTTTAAAGACTATCTCAAGGCAAATCTTTTTTAAAATGTAGTGTAAACACCAACAATTGGGAAACACTTGCCGGCGAGCACTCCAGTTGGAAAACAGCCTTCCCCAAAGGTGTCATGGGCTTTGAAGACACTCGAACTCAGGACGCAAGGGAGAAGGCACGCTTGGCAAATCCACACCGTGATCAACTGCTGCCTGGAAACCAATGTCCCCACTGTGGAAGGACGTGTGGATCCAGAATTGGCCTCTACAGTCACTTACAGACTCACTGTTAAAACTGTGTTTATGGAAGACAATCTTACTCGACTACAAGTGATCACCAAAGAAGAGAAGATGGTGTGCCCTTTTCTCAAACGGAAGGTGCTCCCTCACTCTCCAAGGAACTGGGCTTTTCAGTTCATTTTCACACCTTTCGCTGAATATGAGTGTAAGCTCCCTCAACACATGCAGTGTTAGAAATTTCCCATTTTTTGTGACTGGCGCAGTTCCAATTGCGACTGCATGGAGATCTCTGGGTGCAAGGTTGGCAACTGATGTCTCCATCGTTCTGCCCAGACACTGAGGTCCAGTGCCGAGGGCCATCTGGCAGTTCCCTCACTGCAAGAAGCCAAGTTACAGGGAACCAGGCAGAGGGTCTTCTCGGTAGTGGCGCCCGCCCTGTGGAACGCCCTTCCAGCAGATCTCAAAGAGAAAAACAACTACCAGACTTTTAGAAGACATCTGCAGGCAGCCCTGTTTAGGGAAGCTTTTAATGTTTAATAGACTATTGTTTTTTAATATTCTGTTGGAAGCCGCCCAGAGTGGCTGGGGAAACCCAGCCAGTTGGGCGGGGTATAAATAATAAAAGTCATAATAATCTGGTGGGTTCTCCAGCTTTCTTAAGCAGGTAAGCAGAATTTATTGCATGTATATCCGAACTTAGGAGTGCATGGCTCATCTTCCTCCTCCAGTTAATCGCTACAATGACCCAGTAAGGTAAGGTTAAGAGGCTGTGACTGGCCCAAGTTCACCCAGTGGGGGCTGACTGAGTGGAGATTTGAACCCGGATCTCCCAGGTCCTAGTCCTACACTCTGACCACTACACCACACTGGCTTCCTACAGTACTTCTATTATGGGACTGCTATATAAATTAAGCAGGGAAATATATATGGGGAAAGCAATATGCCACTTAGAGAAGGGTCTGAAATATTTTCCTCGACGCTTGAATTTTTGTTCTGGATTATTTTATTTGATGTTTTAATGTGCTGTAAACGGCTTTTGAGAGTTTTTTCTTTAAAATATAAAGCTGTGTAGAAATGAAAGTATCCACCAACAACAACTGGGGGGAAATGGCACTTAGACATTCCATTGTGGCGACCGTAATATAGGTTTAAGGTGACTAGGTTTAAGGCTGACTGCAATAATTGCACGCAAGAAGAGCTTTTCAGCTATGGGCGATTAAATCTGCCTCCCTGACCACTCCCTCTCTGACTTCTCCATCTTTTTTCTAAGAGGAAAACAGTACAAACATATATTCGAAAGACTTGCCCCAGAGTTATTATTTCTGAATTATAAATCATCGTTTATAGAACTCTAAACAACCAGGTGTAATTTGAAATTCAATGCCGGAATACAAAAGACAACAGCTCCTGCAGAGATTTTGATTCCTACAGTGCTCATTATATAACGTACTTAATTGTTATACGCATTTCAAGTATTACTACTTTTATACTTCATCATATTTCTCCGAGATGCAAAGAGGTGTTGAAGTGAGGCTAATATCTACCCGAGTCAACTGAAAAAGTTGATCGGCAACTTTTCCTCCGTATGTGGCCGATGATTTAACAGTTTTTTACTTTCTTGGAAAGTGGTCGATGGCAGAGGTGGGCAGACTTCAGGCTCGCGAGATCGACTTTGGGATTTGTTTTTTTGCTTTTACTAGAACCCCAAGATCCATCAAACAGAGGCTGGTGCAAAAAAAAAGGACACATGCAGAAGAATCAAAGGCTGTGGAGCCCAGGAATTTGTACTGAGTACCATGACTGAACACAGCTCATAGGATTGTTGTAGCCAATGGTAGAGGAGGCCCACTGAAGTTAACAGGCATTACTCACTTAGGTTTCATTAACTTCAATGGGTCTACTCTTGAGTAGAACTCCCTTGGCTACAACCCATAGGGTGAGCCCCATCAGCAGAAGCCCTGCACAAGAACTTCCACCTGCACAATGGAGTTTCCTGCCAGTGCTTGAGAACCCCCAGAACAGCACGCAGGGGGAAGGAGATGGGGGATCATTCCATCAGAACTGCCCATCCCAACAAAACCATCAGCCTAGCACCATGTTGAATGCCTCCTGTACTCTTTCCACAAAGAAGTCCATTCCTAGTTACATGCCCATCCACCACCACCCACAGAGGGAATTTCACTGGGGGAAGCAAAGTTGGTTTTTAAACAATTGGTGTTCAGAAACTTGTGCAGTCGTTAAGAGTCGTCAACAGGCTCATCTCAGCTATCTGTCAATCTCCCATTCCCACCACCCTTCTGAGTAATACCCCTCCCCACCTTCTCACTATATAGAAGTATCTGGCAACTTCTGTTTCAGTGTATCTGAAGAAGTGTGCATGCACACGAAAGCTCATACCAAGAACTAACTTAGTTGGTCTTTAAGGTGCTACTGGAAGGAATTTTTTTATTGTGCTGAAATAGTTCAAATTGTGCAGAAATCAACCAGGAAAGGGACCCATCCATCTTCTACCTACCTCTGACCTGTGGAACTCGCAAAGGTGAGTTCCTTCTGCCTATAGGTAAAAAAAGAAAGAAAGTAAAGGACCCCTGGACGATTAAGTCCAGTCAAAGGCGACTATGGGGTTGCGGCGCTCATCTTGCTTTCCGGCGTTTGTCCACAGACAGCTTTCTGCATCATGTGGCCAGCAGGACTAAACCACTTCTGGCGCAACAGAACACCATGATGGAAGCCAGAGCACACAGAAACGCCGTTTACCTTCCTGCCATAGTGGTACCTATTTATCTACTTGCACTGGTGTACTTTTGAACTGCTAGGTTGGCAGAAGCTGGGACAGAGCAATGGGAGTTCACCCTGTCGCGGAGTTTTGAACCGCCAACCTTCCGGATCGGCAAGCCCAAGAGACTCAGTGGTTTAGACCACAACGCCACCCGCGTCCCTTTACCTCCTGCCTATAAACCATTCTGGTACAATGAACGCCATCTTGCCCTCTTCAAGCTGTGGGTTCCCACATGCACGTCGCAGGACACACACACACACACACACTTACCGCCGACAGCTGGACACAGTTGGAGCTGACGTCGTACTCTATATAAGCCACCTCGACACCTTCCTCCGATTTCCCGTCCTTGGTGTAGCAAAGGTCCCTGGTCCGCGTGGCGAGGCGGTCCACCTCGTCCATCGTATAAATGCAGAGCGCAGATTCGTCGCTCAGCTTCCCGGAAGAAGCCTGCCAGGCGGAAAAGGCAACAAAAAGGACGTCTCCCCGGCCTGCGCCACCGACGCCGCCTTCTCCGCCCGGCTGGGAGACGTAGGCGGCCTGGAGGTGGCTGTACGTCTTCCCTTTACTCCGGCAGAGCAAGGGCAGCTCCACGTAGGAGTAATAGTGCGCGTCGTCCAGGCAGATGCGGGAAATGTAGGTGCGGTACTCGCGCGAGTGCGACTTGAGGTCCCGCCGGTAGAACAGGAAGTAGACGCTAGAGCCGTGCGTGAACGACTTGACAAAGTGGTGGTTGTATTCCGAGAGGCGGCCCACAGCCAGCTTGGCCGTTTCCTCGTAGGAGAAGATGGAGTGCGGGTCTTGCCCAGGGTGGGTCCCGAGATTGCGAGTGGTAATGGGGGGGATGCTGCCCCCGACCCCCCGGCTGGTGTAGCCCCGGCCCACGAAGAGCAGCGGTATGTTGTCTTTGGCGTATCCGATCAGCCCCACGGTGGAGATGTTGGGGTCGTTGGCTGCCACGTACTGGGTGTCCCCTGGCGTCTGGGGCTGGAAGAGGACGCGGTCGATGAAACCGAGTCTCCTCTTCTCACAGATGCCCTGCCACACGCTGCCGCAAACGATGAGCTCCTCCTTGGGCGAGTTGACCAGCAAGAGCTTGTTGTAGTTGTCTGTCTCCTGCGCTTGGGGGCATTCCTGCCTGGTGACGGGCGGGAGGCAATCCTTGCTGTCCAAAGATGGCCCGGTAGAGACGGCTTCCTCCAGCGCCAGGCCCGACGTCAGCTGGAAGAGGAAGTTTGTAGCCCCCAGGTAGAGAGTCCCCGAGTTGGGATCCATGATCAGATGGAGGAATTTGGTGGCGTTGTGCGAAAAGGTGGCATACTGGAGTCCCGACGGAATTACTGCACCCAGGAAACACAGAGCAGGAAGAAGGAGTGCCCCCAGAGGCATCATACTCATTCTACAAGAGAGACAAGGTTGAGGGGGAGACACAGAGAAAGTGTGGTTAATTCATCTCAAAAAGACTAGCCGTTATCAACTCTTTCCCTTACTCTTTCATTATAAAGAAAGTCCACATAGCATAAAGAGGTTATAGCACTGGAAAGGTCTCACATATATCTAAATTATATTCTGTATTCTTGTAAGCAAACAAAGGAGATCAGGAAATTTCGGTATATGACTATCTGCCATCTCCTAATAAAGGTAGGCGGATTCGGGAAATGGGTGATCGTGTAATCTGTCTTGAGATCCTTAGAGGAAAGGCAGGATATGGATGTAATAAATAAAAGCTCTCATGTGGCCTTATTCAGTCAGTTTCGCCATTAAGACTACACTCCATGTCCCCCAAACCCATTTTCTTCAGTGCTGGAGGATTATGACCATACGGTTCCAACACAATTGCTGTTTTTTGCTGCAGTTATTTAAATTCCAAAAAAATATCATCATGTTCGTAATCGAACCACGTCCGCAGATATCTGAGCAACATAATCAACAGATTAAGTGGGAGAGAATAATTGTCAAACCAAATCAGTCCTATTTCCCCCCACAAAAGCCAAGATCAGCTTAGTTCTTCCAGTGATTCCCAACTCTTCATCTATGCATGTCCAGTATTAAACCAGCACTGAGTCTTAGAAACAAGAGCTGAAACAAATTTGTATGTTATTAACCTCGTTAGCATATCTTCTGCTGAAATTAGAGTTGGTGGGCAAATGTCACTTTCCCCGCAAAAGCTTTGCGCAAAAGAAAATCCTCAGCCTACATCAAGGGAATCCAAATTCTTCATTTAAAAAAGCTGAATAATGCAAGTTGCATGTATTTGCATAATTCTCCATTTGCTTCGGCTGACAATGTAGAAGGGAAAGGAGCTCCTCATATCTGAAACATTGGAATGATCTGATAATTCCCTCTCCAGATTAAAAAACTGTATTACATGTTGCCTACACCTTTTCATAAGGACATAAAAAAGCCTTGCTGTACCAAATTAAAAGTTCATCTAATTCAGAATCCTGCATCTCATAGCAGCCAACTGGCAGGTGGGTTGCAGTCATGTGCTGGGAGGGGCAAGATAGCAGGGAGGATGAGCTCAAAGATGCTGAAAAATGGATTTATTCTTTTTTAAAATATTTTTTCCTTCTTCTTTTTCCTATTTCTTAGTTATCTGTTTTTTTGTATTTTGTATCATTTTCTTTTTTCTTTTTTAGGTTGCTTTATTGTTAACTTTCTCGTTAGCTTGTGTTTGTTAGTTTTTATTTGTTTTTTCTCTATGTGTAATTTTTTGCATAATCTCAATAAATATTCTAAAAAAAAAAAAAGATAGCAGGGAGGATGGTGTGGTGCAAATACTCCCCTGCTGGTGCATTTGCACTGCACTGACCTCCTTGCCCTGCCCTGCCTGCTACTGGAAAACAGCAGCAACCCACCTACCAGGAACTTAGCTCACTGGCTTCATCCAGCAAACTCCTTCTGTTCATAGGAAGCCCCCCTGTGAACACAGAGCCCGCAAGGTATGACTGAAGCCATCCAGGACTTTCTCTGATTGTTGGGATAGCTCAGATGGTAGAGCATGAGACTTTTAATCTCAGGGTTGTGGGTTCAAGCCCCACCTTGGGCAAAAGACTCCTGCATTGCAGGGGGTTGGATTAGAAGGTGTCCAAACTTTTTTCAAAGGGGGCCAGATTTGATGAAATGAAGGGCCGTGAGGGCTGACCAAAGCTGTTGAGCTTTTTACGATTTTACCCAAGAGTTGTTGAGATATTTTCGGGTTGAAGTTGTCGAAGGTTTTTTAGGATTTTACCCCAGAAAATAAACTGCCACAGGGGCTTAAACCAACCGGCGGGCCAGATTAGGCCCCTGAAATGGACTTTGGACATGCCTGGGTTAGATCATAGGTAGGCAAACTAAGGCCCGGGGGGTGCATCCAGCCCAATCACCTTCTAAATCTGGCCCACGGACGATCCAGGAATCAGTGTGTTTTTACATGAGTAGAATGTGTCCTTTTATTTAAAATGCATCTCTGGGTTATTTGTGGGGCATAGGAATTCATTCATTATTTTTTTCAAAATATAGTCCGCACCCCCCCCCCAAAGGTCTGAGGGACAGTGGACTGGCCCCCTGCTGAAAAAGTTTGCTGACCCCTGGATTAGATGACTGGCCCTGGGAACTTTCCTGAGCCCACACCCCTCACTGGTGCTGATTTGTGCCTCAGGTGTTCTGGTCTGGCTGGAAGAATGCATCCTTGAATTCTAATGAATGGCCCTTGTTTGCCTGAATATAGTACAGGGTAGAGTGGGTGGAGGAGCAGGTGTGTAGAAAATAGCCTACTCTACAAAAGCTAAAATTTACATTTGTTCCTCTGCCTAGTTTTGCCCCTGGCCACCTCTGTGCAGTGGCTGTCAGAAGGTTGTCCAGAAGAAAATGTGACCTGCGGACTGAAAAAGATCCCCCCCCCCCCAGCTTAGCCCAGTACAGTGGTACCTCAGTTTTCGAGTGTCTCAGAAGCTGAAAGTTTCAGTTTTTGAATGCCAAAAACCTGGAAGTAATTGCTTTCATTTTCAAACATGCCTTGGAATTTGAACAGCTTTCGCTGTGTGTCTTTCAATCTTTCCAACTGAACTTGCAGCCAGCCCTTCGCATCTTGGTTTTCGAACGTTTCAGAAGTCGAACAGTCTTCTGGAACAGATTATGTTCGAGAACCAAGGTACCACTGTATTACCTCCTCTGATTGGTTGTGGTTCTCCAAAATTTCATCCAGCTCTGCTACCCAATATCTATTACAATGAAGATACTGGGGACTGAAGCAGGCAAGTGGTGTGGTCTACTATGTAATATGAAGCCGCCCCTATCCCCCGCACTGTGGAAATACATTCACAATGTTTATGATGGACATAGTTATCCTCGTTCAGTACTGAGATTGAAGGAAGCTGGTTCTATGGTGCTTCTAGCAGGGCTTCCTTGCCCAGCACTGATCAGCTGAACAACTGGGTTGCACAATGTACACAGTGTGAACTCACCAATAGTTGTGGGCCTAGAGTCATAGAATTGTAGAAAGTTGAAAGGGACTATAAGGGTCATTTAGTTGCTCAACCCCCTTCTCTAGAGCAGTTTCACACAAAAAAGGGTGCTGTTTTTTTTTTTTAAGGTGTTGAATTAAAGCAGGCATAGGCAAACACGGCCCTCCAGATGTTTTGGGACTACAACTCCCATCATCCCTGACCACTGGTCCTGTTAGCTAGGGATGACGGGAGTTGTAGTCCCAAAACATCTAGAGGGCCGAGTTTGCCTAAGTCTGAATTAAAGCATAAATGCACGAGTGTTCGTGTTGCAGCTGGTGCTTTTTCAGAAGCACAATTCCTCTGTAAAAACGTGAACTGCTCCAGGAAGGAAGGCTCACAGCCACCAGCCACTTAGTACTGTAGACAGCCAGCCATCAGCCAATCAGCACTGCAAACCGCCAACCCTCCAGTAAAAAAAATAAATAAATCTGCAGAACCATTGAAAAAAACGGGAGCGCACCAGATTCATCTCATCAGAAAAATAAATTTCATGGCAACAGCTGTTTACAGATGCATCTACTATGTACATACCCCAAGGGTGCTGAAAGGGTGTTTACAACCTGGAAGAGGATTCCATAGGGCTAGAGAAGAATTATCTCTTATAATTAGGGCCTTCTGTTATGTGTCAAAGGATCATCTCTACCCATCGTTCTACCCGGACACTGAGGTCCAGCACCGAGGGCCTTCTGGCGGTTCCCTCACTGCGAGAAGCCAAGTTACAGGGAACCAGGCAGAGGGCCTTCTCGGTAGTGGCGCCTTCCCTGTGGAACACCCTCCCACCAGATGTCAAAGAGAACAACAACTACCAGGCTTTTAGAAGACATCTGAAGGCAGCCCTGTTTCGGGAAGCTTTTAATGTTTGATGTATTATAGTATTTTAATATTCTTTTGGAAGCCGCCCAGAGTGGCTGGGGTATAAATAAATTATTATTATTATTATTATTATTATTATTATTATTATTATTATTATTATTATCATCATCTCTAAGCAAGGTGCAGCAACAGAGCCAAGAAGTGCAAATTCAATGGAGGAAGTAGTTGTAACAACGAGCACAAGATGATTCCCAGAAAGGAGGGATGTTTGTGGGTGCTAGTCGTCCGACTCTGCAAAATCAAAAAAATCAGAGCCCAGCAGACAACAGCGCTAGGCCGGTGGAGGGGTGCAAAACCAGCCGGGTCTTATTGACAAAACCACAGATCCTCCCAGTTCTTAATCCGTTGTTATGGAGACTGCCCATGAAGGCGTGAAAGGTCAAAGTTGCCTTGGTGGTGAGAGCCGAGCCCCAGGCGATACTTTCCCCAGTGAAATCCCAACGCTGGGAGTGCTCTTTGCACCACCACACTCCAATTCCCTGACAGGACAAGCGTTATCGAAGTGTGACTGGCCACGACTTTCAGGGCCTGCTGGAGGGAAGGAACAGGCTGTCCTATGGGCCAAAGTCTCCCTTTGTTGCTGCTGCAGCTGCTGCTGTTTTGCTTGACCTTGTGGAGGGGGAAAAAAATTAAAGCTTCCAATCCGGAAGCTTTCCATGCAGTTTCTTGACAGTGGTTGAAAACAGGGCGGGGGGAGTTATTGACAGGGATGTTACTACTCAAGTCTTCTGAGATCTCTGCCAATATCACTTTGAAATCAGTGTCGCTTTTGTTTTGATTTAATTCCCTGGCGAAGGGAAAAGAATCTTAAGCATCCTAAAAATCATTCCGGGGCAGCTGTTTTGCCCCTTCTCTATGTCCCCTGTATCGGATCAGACGAAGAAGCAAAATGTTCAAAATGCAATATGTCATGGACGCTTTAGCTGAGATTCCTGCATTGCAGAGGGTTGAATTAAATGACCCTTGGTATCCCTTCCTATTCTATATTGTGAAATAGCTGTAAGTGACCTGTTAGGCTGCCATTTCTGCCGTCTAAAAACTGCCACAGCAATGGCGAAAGCAACAAGAGCTGCTGGGGCTCTATTTGGTGGAAGAGTTGATCTGCAGTTTGAGCAGAAGCCCAAAGGGCTGTCCTTCAGACAAAGTTTTCTCAAAGTCTCCCTGCTGTCACAGAAGCAGTTCCACCGTCCTTTTGATCCTGGCCAGTTGGAAGACAGGATCCTGCACACCATATGACGTTAGTTCAATCTGATAATGCCATTCACAGATTCTTAAAAGAGTGTTTAGGAATTCTATGCAAAACGGGCCAAAACTCTGGAAGGTGGGTCTGGAGAGCAGATCGTCTTTCTCTGGGATGTAAAGCCTGTTGCATGTTATCCTCGTGGTACCTTTCTGCCCACATCTCTCAAAATTTGGGGTTGGAATGGCAGGGTCACCTAGATTTCCTTGTGGGTTGACGTTCCCCTCTCCAGGTTTTGCTCTACCTGGAACATAGGGGTCCATACAGATACAGGCGCCCGTGTGCGTAACCTTCGTGCCAGGGCAATTGAGCACAATGGCTCTTGTGATTATAACAGCCAGCATTTTGTTAAGCTCCAAAGTCCAGCTCTCCATGCTTATTTTAGGTAAGTAAGCAAGACGGCCGGGACACTCGCGCTCACTGATGCTACTTTGGCACGCTGCCCTCGAAGCTCACATACGCCGATTCACATCACACCAGCTCTGGCTGCTGTTTAGGTGGCACAGACAGAGGGGCTTTTGTTCCTGGGGGATAATGGGCACTCAGAATTCCCTCCCTCCTCCCCCCACAAAGCCGCTGGAGACACTTCGCTTCTCTTGCATTCCCAAGCAACTCTGCACTGGGCTGCGGAGATCATCCTTTCCCACTCTCCTCTCCCTTTTTCAGGCTTCTAAGGGATGGGAAAGAGAGAGATTGAGGTGCATTTAGTATAACTAGATAGATGGTCTTTTGTGGGGCTTGGGGCAAGGGTTACGGACCCCCTAACACACCTGCCCTCCAAGTCACTACAGGGCAGGGAATAAATGATGTCTACAGAAACAAACAAATAAACTATCAGAAGTATTTCTGCGGACTCAGAAGAGAGTGATTAAAATTGGGTGCATGTGAGAGGCATTAATAGGGTTAACTTAAGAATGTTAAGCCCTGCTGGATCAAGCCCATGTGGAGTCCGACAGCATCCTGCTTCCCACAGCAGCAGCCAATCAGATGCCCCTGGGTAGCCCTCCAGAAAGGCTATTGGCCACAACGGCTATGTTCTGCCTCCAAGGTCAGAGCTTCTGAATTCCAGGCAGAGTCTTCAGGCACCCAGGTCCTGGCTTGAGGGTTTCACACAGATGGGCCACTGGCCTGATTCTTATGTCCTTAGGGGAAGCCTGGAGCACAGCATGGTGGCAATAGTCCCCTCTTTCTGCTGTTCCTCACCAGCCAAATTCAGAGGTATACTGAATATGGCAGTTTCATGCAGCTTCCGTGACTAAAAAGCTGTTGGATAGACCCAGCCTCATTCAGAAGTGTGTCTGGAAGCCATAATGAATTCCTGCCCATCTGCTACAATGGTTATAGCTGTCAATGAAGGCTTAGAAGTATCACAACACAACCTGAAAGCCAAGGCTGCCAAAAAAAATATCTTACTGTAAACCTGAAGCCTGGTTCTGGTCATTTGAGGCCATTTTTTAATGTGACTGGGATCAGTTAACGCCCCACCCCCCTCTCATTTTGGTCTCTTAACACCCATACGTGTTCACGGATGTTGATCGCAGGTGGATGTGATCCAGGCGAGACTCAACAACATCTAGAGCAAAAGCAGACACCGCTGACTCAATTTCCTTCCTTTTTAGGAAAAGCTACCCTCTAAACCAGGTGTGGGGAGCCTGGTGTGATAATTGCAACAATCCAATCTGGGTGTTACCAGAGCATGGAGTACACTGCATGTATCATGTCTGAAGAGTAGCCTATGTGCATTGATCTTATCACTTATAGGCCTCCATTTGTGCAATCGTTCAGAGACAAGAGAACAATTATCCAGATTGCACCTACACATGTGTGCCCCTGTTGGAGCATAGCATACGGTGAGTGTCTGATGGGCGCATGGGCAGAAGCACTAGGAGGAGCCAGTGATAGACAGGCTAGTGCAATCCCAGCTCTGCTTCATACATGGGAACTTACATACCTGCAGACGACTAGAGTGGCCTTTGAATAGTGCAAGACAGCCGTTCAACACCTTGAGATGGGGTCAGGAATCCTTTTGGCACAGTGGGTCAGATTCTTATCTCCTGCTCACTGGTCAAGTTTGACCTAAGGTGTCTGACAGGTGGGTGGGACCCCACCTACCTGTCCAAAGAAACCTACCTGGAGGGGTCTGCTTTGCCAGTACCTTTCTTGCAGGGAACATGCTGGCGTCGGCAAAGAATTTAGGGTGACGCGGGAGATTTTCCCCGCACAGGACGCTGAGCCAAGGGGGGCAAAAAAAGGAGGAAATCGGTAATTGAGAAGATCCATTTGGGGTCGCTCAATTCTGGCGCAATATTGCGGAAGATTACCAAAATCTGCCCCGATGGCGTAGCATCACCCAGCTGGATTGAACCTGTTGAGCAGGTGGGGATAAATCCTGCTGCTTTGGAAGGCACAGCCAGTGCAGAACTGAACCCCACCTGTCAGCTGACATCACCTGCCAATCACACCAGCTGATTGACAGGGTGGGCATAGTTTGGGGGAATAGCCTTGTGGGCCACATGGGACTCCCTGGAGGGCCAAGAGTGGCCACCCACCCACCTTTCCCTGACTCCCCACCCTGCCTTCAAATGTCATATAGACTGGGATTATAATCCGAGGATTAACAATCCTGGGGTAACAAATCCTGTTCTGCCTCCAGACAGAGGCAGTAATGTTTCTGAACACCAGTTGCTGGAAACCGCAGGAGCTCTTGCACCCGGGTCCTGCTTTGGGGCCTCTACTGGGCACCTAGTTGGCCACAGTGAGAACAGAATTCTGGATGCGCTGGGCAACTGGCCTGATCCAGCTGCCTCTTCCAATGTTAAATTGACTGTACAAACGGAGGGGGACATTATACGTTACATGAAATGCTTAAAATGGAACCCTGCTGTTGTTTTAATGAAAAGCAGTCAATCCCCGTGCCAGGATTCCAGCTGCATAATTGCCCTTTTAAAACACACACATCTGGAACCTGGGTAGAGGAACAGATTGGGGGTGATTTTTACTTTTAAGATGGCTACCAGGCGCTCTTCCCAGCGCCTCCCCAGCAACACACAGAGCACTCCTTCGCTCAAAATAGCAACCTCTGGAGAGACTACTTTTCATTTGAAAGAAATACCTGCCTGGGTTTTGTTATGTACATTTTTGCATAAAGTGCAGAAACTAAAATTAAAATCTGTGTGTGTGTGTGTGTGTACATATATATTACACATCGGTACCTCGGGTTACATACACTTCAGGTTACAGACTCCGCTAACTCAGAAATAGTACCTCAGGTTAAGAACTTTGCTTCAGGCTGAGAACAGAAATTGTGCTCCGGCGGCATGGCAGCAGCGGGAGGCCCCATTAGCCAAAGTGGTGCTTCAGGTTAAGAACAGTTTCAGGTTCAGAACGGACCTTCCAGAACGAATTAAGTACATAACCTGAGGTACCACTGTGTACACACACACACACACACACACACACACACACACACCAGCTCTGGACAAATGTTTAACATCTGTACCTGAGGTTTCGAAGGCAATTTACAATCTAAACATTCAGTTTAGATTCATCTTCAAAAGTCTTGGTAACAAATGTTAAAGGCAGTAAAGCCAAGCACAGCTTCCCCAACCCATCTTTTTTTTTACACTCCGTTTTTCTAAAACCCTTGACTCCACCAGCACCCATAAACGTGGACCACAATATTACAATAGGGTTAATTATTAGCAATTATTTCAAAGTAGCATTAAACAAGCCCAGGCACATGGGGAGCGGGAGCAGCGTGCCATACCTTTAAAAAAAAGCAATTGCCTTTTATAATTTCGCAGCAGTTAGGGATGCCCGTGAAGGCTGAACAGAACCACTTTGCAAATGTTTACACAACCAACAGAAGACAAAAGGGAAATAAAAGCTACCACCAGCATTTGGCAGAATGGAAGAAGATCCTTAAAGGTTTTGCTTTGGCAGAGGGCAAAACAGAACAAAATCGAAGGAGTGGTGCAAAGGGTTGCCAAGAAGGAAATACATGATGAGAAGACAAACAGACAAAGACCAGGAAGGAAAAGGGAGAAAAGAGGATTGGGAAGGGGTGGGTGGGTCATACAGCCCCAAAGGTCAGAAACGCCAGCGCTCATTCCCACAGGAAGCTGGATTTTTTCCCATGAGCTCTGCAGAATCTATCACAGCAAAAGACACTGGACAAAAAGACAATAGCTGCGCTTAAAGTGAATGAGACCATCTGATGGGTCTAAAAAACAGCGGATCATGTGGAAATACTTTTTCTAGACCAGACCACTTGATACTTCAGGTGAGGGCGATATGATTTCAGTGCTCTCTGTGTACAGAAATCTAGATCTTAGGAGGAGGTTCCTGGCTTTCACCACAATAGACAAGTTTTGTGTGTGGCTCAAGTACCGTATTTTTCGCTCTATAACACGCTCCCAACCATAACACGCACATAGTTTTTAGAGGAGGAAAACAAGAAAAAAATATTCTAAATGAAACAGTGGATGTATGATTTTTGTGGTTCATGCTGTGGCCACAGAAATGTGATCTGATGGTGAATTTGGGGTGACCCAGTGCAAAAATCCTGAGGATCCATGTGGATCCGTGCTTTGTAACCACATTTTAAGTGGGGAGGGAAGGAAAAGCACTCAAGGGACAAGGAGCAGCGTGGGGTGTGTGGAGAAGGAGCTTTTCGGGGAGCTGAGCGGGGAGGAGGGAGGAAAAGAGCACTGTTGCTTTAAAGGTATACTTAAGGTATTTGCCCTGTGCCTGTGTTTTTTTCCATTTAACAGTTTGCAGCCTTTTCCTTCCGCTCCTTGTTTTGAGGCAGAATAGATTTGAGCAAATGAGGAGGACTTGGATTGCAGGGGATTTGCCATTAGCTGTGTAAAAGCGCTCCTCCTTGCAGCCTGAGTGATAAGCAGCCACCAGCAGCAATAGAATGGAGCACAAAAAAGAGATAGGGGCACTAGGACCCAGACAATGCTCAAATCTATCCTGCCTGAAGACAAGCTGCTCCGTCCCAGCGGATCAGCTGAGACGCGGGAGGGGGGGGATTTGCGAAGTTTTCCCCTCTCCCTCATCCCCAGCCTTTTTTTTTACTTCCTGATTTTCACTGCGTGGCTCAGAGCTAGAGGTTGGTTTTATTTTGCTGCTGGTTGCTTAAATTTTATCTTTCCTGCTGTCCCTCTGCAGCCTCATTGCTCTGTTTAGAGAGCGTGCAGACCTTTGCTAGCGTCTGTCCCTCCTCCGTGTCCGCTTTGCTGCCATGGCTCTCCTTCCCTCCCTCCTCCTTGGCTCCAGGTCGCTTTAAAGCAAGCAAAGCAAGAGCCTCATAGAGCGTGTAAGCGGCTCCCGCTTTGCTTGACTGACGGCAGCCATGGCTCCGATCCGTGCATTCGCTCCGTAACACGCACAAGCATTTTCCCTTACTTTCTAGGAGCAAAAAAGTGCGTGTTTTGGAGCGAAAATTACGGTATTATTATTTTTTATCTTTACAGGAAAGCATTGCAGCATTTAACTCTGTCATCCGAGATGGTATATAGTCCAGGAACGTGTTACCATGTGCTTTGCTATTTAAAAGGCCTTTAGGTCATCTTTAAGGGGAAATCCCTCCAATAAAACTCCCCTATTATGTGACACTTACAATGCAGTCCTTCATGCAGGAAGGCCCACTGAGTTCAATGGGTTTACTCCCAAGTAAGTGCATACAGTATAGGACTGCAGCTTTAGTGGGTTTAGTGCAATTGCATGGCAGGTGAGCAGAACACAGGCTGCCTAGCTCAAATGATAATGCAACGTAAGAAATAAAAATCAATAAAATACAATTGGAAGTTAATATGAACATTTAATGCAATGTTATGTGCTATCTCCTGTCTTCAGCCACAAATCCACAGACCAGCTGCAGACCGCCTGAATTAAGTTCATGGACTCCTGGTGTTCCGGAAACCAGAGTCTGGGTATCCCATGGTACAATCCTTACTATTTGGATGGAAAACCCATGAAAGGCACATTGTCATCAGCATTCTGTACATGGGATCTTCTATATCAGGCAAACTCGGCCCTCCAGATGTTTTGGGACTACAACTCCCATCACCCCTGACCACTGGTCCTGTCAGCTAGGGATGATGGGAGTTGTAGTCTCAAAACATCTGGAGGGTCGAGTTTGCCTATGCCTGTTCTATATTTTGGTGACCTCTTTTGCTTCATTCATAGACAATTGCTTCTCCCACTTGTGGCGTATTATCTGCACAGCTGGACTGGTCTGGTATTGGGCAAGCACTCAACACTGCAGCTCCTACGACAAACTAAGCCGGGCACGTTGATACGCCTAGACAACACCTTCCCACGCCTGCCTTTGGATGATGCAGCACCATGTTGTTAACGCTTCACTGCTTACAAGAAGCATCAAGTTCAATTTACAGCCGAGGAGATTAAGATCAGGTATCAGGAAGTACCATAAGAATGCAGGGGGAAGTAGCGGGGAGGCATTTAGCTTGCATTCTCCAGGCACGTCCCACAGATTATTAGGAGCACAATGACAAGCATAAGGGTTTTTCATTTTAAATGCTAAGCTTGGGGATCTGGGCAGCTTAAAACCACTGATCTTCAGTTGGCAGGTCGGGCCGGTGCTCGACTGGGTCACGATCTGGTCTAAGATGGGTTGAAACAGCAGCACTCGCACCGTACCCTCCAACATTTCTCTGATGAAAACAGGGACGCCCTATTCCATAACAACAATTGTGTTATTTATACCCTGCCCCAGCCACTCTGGGCAGCTTTCATCATATATAAAAAGATAATAAAACATTAAAACACTTCCCTATACAGGGCTGCCTTCAGATGTCTTCTAAAGGTTGTACAGTTACTTATTTCTTAGGCTCGGGGGCCACATAACTCCATACCCTCCAACATTTATCTGATGAAAATAAGGATGTCCTAAGGAAAAGCGGGACTGCTCCTAAGTGTGGACTGTCCATGAGGTTCTCTCATGCACTAGAAATTAACCCTGTGTGGGTTGCAAGAGAAGGAAGCAGGCAAAAACGCCAGGCCCTGCTGGGCCCAACGTGGCTTTTAAGTCTGCTGTTTTCGTGTATCTTTTTCTACATTCCATAGGTGCTGTGAGGGCTGCTGTGTGAAAAGTGGTTTACAGGTCATCTCCAAGGCTGCCAGCACATAGCTGTCAACCGTCATTTATTTGGCAGGAAACTCCCTTATCCCAGCACCGTTTCCCGTTGCTGTCCCTTATTGATGTTGTCCCTTAAATTTCCCAGGTTTCAAAGGAAGCAGCTCCTCTCCCTCCCTCCCTCCCTGCCAGCCAGGGAGGAAGGAGGCTCCAACTGTGTTGCTTGGCTGCGCTGCTCACCCAATAAGGAGTCTAAGAACGACTGGGGGATGGAGCTTGCATGCCTTGTGCCGATCAAATCAGCCGCGTTGCCTGGGGACTCGACTTTGCTCAGCGCTTCCCAGCGGAGAGGTGACGGTGGTTTTCCTTGCTGCATCCCCTTTGCTGGGTTGCTGCACTGTGGGAACCACCACTTGAGGCTTCGTTTGGCTTCTGGCTGGGCTTTCTGCTTTTGGCTCAGAAGTTGAACATACCTGTGCTTGGAAAATCCCTTATTTTGGCTGCTGATTCCTTATTTTTGAGGCTGCTGATCCCTTATTTTCAAATCTGTAAGTTGACAGCTATGCTCCAGCAGCATCACACAGAGGTTGAGGGACACCACCACCCCCCGAGCAGAATTTGGGGTTGCACAGGGAGAAGAAGAGGCAGTTCCACTGCACAAGCGCAACATCGCTCATGCAGCTATAAACCCTAGTAAACGAAACAAAGAAATAAATTGCGTCATTTGAACACATCAGAAAATCCAGCTTTTCTTGGCAAACCTTTTAAGCACACTGAGTTGCACATCCTTGGCTAGGACCTCCCTGCTTCCCTCTGCCCCAACTGCTTCTGAAAAATAGGATATACACGCGCCATTCCTTCCTTCCTGCTTTCTGTAGCAGCAAAAAAACAACAACACAAAAAGCCCTGCCTGCTCTGCTCTGCACTGATGCTCTGCGTAACTTCCTAGTACTGCTTTGAGTAATCCCAGCTTCATAATCCTTAGCAGAAGGGTGAAGGATAATTTGCATACGCATCTGCAGATTTTGTTGGAATTGGCTAAAAGATACTAGTACAGCCATGGCACGTCGCTCCCGAGCCTCTCCTCTCCTACCTACTCACAGAGATCCCCTTTTTAGAAAAACACAAATCAGGATTTCCAGCAGTTTCTCGATTCTCCATCAGGAAGGTGTCACAGTGCTGTATATATTGTTTAATATACCTCCCCAAGGAAATTTCCCACTCCTCGCTGTTGAAATAACACTCCCAGGTCCAGCGTATTTAATCTGGAGCGCAGCAGAAGGCAATACAGGATTAATTGCTTCTGCAAGAGAAGCCTCTGTCTCCTGTTCCGTGGGAACTGCGAAAGAAACCTGCGACTTTCTAGGAGTTTTTTTAATGAAATGCACGCTGATTGGTATTGAACCGCCCTCCTCTGCTGTGGGTATGGGTCTTTGAGCTCCTCCAAAGGCAAAAAGCAAGATCGCACATTTTTGAATTCTCCACCCACCCAGTGGCAAATTTTAATCTCATATCTGCACTCAAGAGATTGATTTCAATCCTCTTTTATTATCCACCTCAATAACAATTCCTTGCTCCCTCCTGGATGCATCAAGTGATAGAGGATAATGCCTTCCGCTTCCAGGCTAGATTTCACATTATTAGTTAATAATAATCCCGATGGAATTTTGTAAACAAAAGCGGGGGTTGCCCAGCCACTAATAAATGCTGCTTTCTCTAGTGTTCAGCCAACAAACCTGTTTCAGGAGAATCCCTAAACAGAGATTTTTTAAAAGGATTTATAAAACCGTCTCCATTCCTGAGGCTGAAAGTGGTGGGGAGGTTGTGGGTGTGTTTTATCCAGTGCTACCACAGAGCATGGCATAGCCAAAGGAGACTGAGCCATTCCTAGCCATGGCACGACTTCAGGGCCGGCTCTAACATTAGGCAGGGTGGGGCGACTGCCGATTTTCATTTGGCTGCTGGCTTTTCAACTACCTGCTCTTATTTGTCGTTTTATGATTGTTCTGCATTTCTGCATCTTGCCGTACTGTGCATGTTTACATTAAATAACTAACAGGGAGTGCAAATAAAACATTGTCAGGGATGGAAGAAGCTCCGCTCTCTTCGCACACTCCCATCCATCTGACAGGCCCCAGCTGCTGCTTGCTCTGCTCCTAATGCCGAAATGTGCAGCCATCTATTTAAATGGCAGATTTCACCCACTTGGAAAACAACTCGTGAGATGAGTAACTATTTCCCATTTATAATCCTGAAGAGCTATTAATAGCAGGCAAATAAAGTGCTTCCTGCCAGTTTGGTGCCTACCCATTATACGTCTGAGAGATGTCGGAGTGGCGCATACCTTTTTAATGCTCAGCGGAGCAAATATTTATTATAATCGCTAATTATAGAAAAGGCAGAAGAAAGCAACAGAGGTATGGCACTGCGGGTGCTCCAGTTCGGTTTTAACTAGGAGATAATAAAAGAATCACATAGAGGAATATTGCAGGGGCGGCTTTATTTTTTAAAAAAGAAAGAGACTTTTTGGATTTGTATGTCATTTGGATACCATGATCCCCCATACGGGCTTTTAAAATATTTGCATGGATTTTTAACCGTCTTAATAACCAGTCCTGAGAAAGACCTCTGTGTGGTTAAACAACCCGATCATACACAACGAAAATTACCTGGAGGGGAGAAAAGTTTTTTTTACTGCGTTGATACTTGCTCTGCTCTGTATATGTGCATGTTTTTACAGGAATTTGGAATCAATTGTGTTGGTTTCGCCGAGTGAAACAGACGGCTGCTCCAAGCCAAGTGATGTGCTGTGGGGTGTGGGAGCTATGATAATCCAAGGCGATCCATCACTCGCCTACATGAAGGAAGCCGAAATTCTGCAACCAGGCCCTTGATTCTATCACGAACTATGAGCTATATATCATTTATCATGAGTGCCATTGCTTCTTGGTAAGAGCAGTTTGACAATGGAACTGAATCACCTAGCAGGGTGGTGGGTACACCCTTACTGGAGGGTCTCTCAAGCAGACGCTGGACAGACCCCTCTTGGAGATGATCTGGCTTTCCTGTATCAAAATGGCCAACAACGATGCGCAACCTCATACCAAGAGGCCAAATATGGGCCCTCAGGGCCTGTCTAGCTCTCTTGACCACCCACCCTACCCACAAAGCCATGCCCCCTCACTGGTCCTGCTCCACAGCCTCCTCCAGTTCTTTTGCCTCCTGAAAAGGTGCAGCAGAAAAGGGCCTATGGTTGGTATCCATCTCCCATCCAGCAACAGTCCTGCCACCACTGCCTGTCTCCTAGGTCCCGATTTACCTGCACCATCCATCACCAACGCGTTTGTGAAACCATGCTAAATTAGGAGCAGGCTGGGGCTATGGGCCTCTGGGGCTGTTCTCCAGCTCAGCGGCTTGAGGTGCGGCACTGCAGGAAATGCTCTGTTGAGTAGGCAAAGGCAGAAGGACCAGGCTCCTGGAAGATACACCAGGCCTGGCTGATCCAAAAGCTGCTGACATGGCACAGCCCTTCTGTTCCTTTCTGCTCCTCTAGTAGGATTGAGACGATACTGTGGACAGAAGCTCACGAGACTATGACCACATACACACCACACATTTAAAGCACTATCATAGCTTCCCCAAAAGAATCGTGGGAGCTGTAGTTTGTCAAGGGTGCTGAG
Organism: Podarcis bocagei; assembly: GCF_964188305.1. Lineage (NCBI taxonomy): Eukaryota > Metazoa > Chordata > Lepidosauria > Squamata > Lacertidae > Podarcis > Podarcis bocagei. Next base: position 24,516,355 of record NC_138126.1, on the reverse strand, counting down.
AGTTGTTGTCGTTCTTGTTTAGTCGTTTAGTTGTGTCCGACTCTTCATGACCCCGTGGACCAGAGCACGCCAGGCACTCCTGTCTTCCACTGCCTTCCACAGCTTTGTCAAACTCATGCTGGTAGCTTCGAGAACACTGTCCAATCATCTTGTCCTCTGCCGTCCCCTTCTCCTTGTGCCCTCCATCTTTCCCAACATCAGGGTCTTTTCCAGGGAGTCTTCTCTTCTCATGAGGTGGCCAAAGTATTGGCGCCTCAGCTTCAGGATCTGTCCTTCCAGTGAGAACTCAGGGCTGATTTCCTTCAGAATGGAGAGGTTTGATCTTCTTGCAGTCCATGGGACTCTCAAGAGTCTCCTCCAGCACCGTAATTCAAAAGCATCAATTCTTTGGTGTTGTTATTAGAGTTGTTAGGAGACTCCTATGCCCCTCACAGAGCAACCGTTCCTAGGATGGTTTAACGATCAGTTCCTCTTCCCAGGAAACTGTCACTTCTTTTGGCTCCCTCAACAAACTACAGCCCCCAGCATTCTCCGGAGGAAGTCATGACTCTTTTAAAGTCTTGGCCTCAAGTGGTGAAGTCCCTGTGGTTCAAGCTCTGGAAACTCCTCCATCCTAGCTTGACGACGGGATGGGCAAGGGGCAGCTGGGAACTGGGAAGGCAAGTCCTTAACTGTGACCCAAACATGCATGTCATGGGGAAGAAGCATAGCTCAGTGGCAGAGCCACATGCTCTTTGTTCCGAAGATCCCTGGTTCAATCCAGTTAAAATAGCCTGGAGGAAGGTAATGGGAAGGACATCTGCCTGACATCCTGTAGATCTACTGCCAGTCAGAGTAGACCATGGGTAGGCAAACCAAGGCCCGGGGGCCAGATCCGGCCCAATCTAAATCTGGTCCATGGACGGTCTGGGAATCAGAGTGTTTTTACATGAGTAGAATGTGTCCTTTTATTTCAAATGCATCTCTGGGTTATTTGTGGGGCCTGCCTGGTGTTTTTACATCAATAGAATGTGTGCTTTTATTTAAAATGCATCTCTGGGTTATTTGTGGGGCATAGGAATTCGTTCACTTTCCCCTCCAAAATATAGTCCGGCCCCCCACAAGGTCTGAGGGACAGTGGACCGGCCCCCCTGCTGAAAAAGTTTGCTGACCCCTGGAGTCAATACTGGTCTAGACGGACAAAGGTACAAGATGTCTGGTACAGTGGTACCTCGCAAGACGAATGCCTCGCAAGACGGAAAACCCGCAAGACGAAAGGGTTTTCTGTTTTGGAGGCGCTTCGCAAGACGAATTTCCCTATGGGCTTGCTTCGCAAGAAGAAAGCCCATAGGGAAATCTCCGGGGACCTCTTTTAAATGCTGGTGGTGGGGAGCAAAGCCTTTCCCCCCCTCCGGCCTTCAGAAGAGGTCCAGGAAGGCCGGCGGGGGCCGAAAGGCTTTGCTCCCCACCGCCAGCATTTTAAAAGCAGTCCGGGATAGCAGGGAAGAGCTTCCCGCTATCGCGGACGGCTTTTGAAGGCAGGCGGGGGGAGCAAAGACTTTCGCCCCCCGCCCGCCTTCAGAAGAGGTCCTGGGGGAGATGTCGGCAAGCCTTGCGCGCAAGGCTTGGGGCGGCAGCCTGCACCCCGAAGCGGGGGGTGAGCTGCGGAGCCCGCCCCCTGCTTGGGGGAGATGCCGGCAAGCCTTGCGCGCAAGGCTTGGGGCGGCAGCCTGCATCCCAAAGCAGGGGGTGAGCTGCGGAGCCCGCCCCCTGCTTGGGGGAGATGCCGGCAAGCCTTGTGCTCAAGGCTTGGGGCGGCAGTCTGCATCCCGAAGCAGGAGGTGAGCTGCGGAGCCCGTCCTCTGCTTCGGGGAGATGTCAGCAAGCCTCACATGCCCGGTGGGAGGTCCCGCTTAGCACGCAAGGCTTGGGGTGGCAGCCTGTTCTGGGAGCTGGGGTCGGGGGAAGCTTGGGGGAGATGCCGGCAAGCCTTGCGCGCAAGGCTTGGGGCTGCAGTCTGCATCCCGAAGCAGAGGGTGAGCTGTGGAGCCCGTCCTCTGCTTCGGGGAGATGCCGCAAGCCAGGACCTCTTCTGAAGGCGGGCGGGGGGCGAAAGTCTTTGCTCCCCCCTGCCTGCCTTCCCGGGAGAGCGGAGAAAGGCAGCGCGTTTCTCCGCTGTCCCCGACGGCTTTTGAAGGCAGGCGGGGGGGGCAAAGACTTTCGCCCCCCGCCCGCCTTCAGAAGAGGTCCAGGACCTCTTCTGAAGGCGGGCGGGGGGCAAAAGTCTTTGTCCCCCCTGCCTGCCTTCCCAAGGGCTTTTACATCGCCCCGGACAGCGGAGAAGTCCTCTGCTGTCCCGGGGTTTTTTAAAATGCTGGGGGTGGGAAGAAAAGCCCTTGTCCCCCCCCCCAGCCTTCAGAAGAGGTCGGGGGACAGACTGTCCCCGGACCTGGTCTGAAGGCGGTTTCCATAGGAACGCATTAATTGATTTTCAATGCATTCCTATGGGAAACCGTGCATCGCAAGACGAAAAACTCGCAAGAAGAAAAAACTTGCGGAACGAATTAATTTCGTCTTGCGAGGCACCACTGTATAACGAATCATCCTACGAAAAAGAGGACTTCTTTTTTTCTCCCCACTTCATCCAGTTTCTCCACTTGCCCAGGTATGGCACTCAAGCTACCACCTGCTTGGTGGTCTCTGAAACAGCCGGTGCTCCTGTATCCCACCACCAACTCTCGGGATAAGTGCTGAAAATAGACAAAACACAGCGGGATTGGGCTCCATGATGTGGGAGACTAGTTCATAGCGAAGCAGCTTCAAGTAAGCTGCTCCCGAGATGTGTGTGTAATTTAGCTATTGTTTAAACAGCTTTCATAACAGACAAAGCCTTAAATTATTTCTCCCCACCTACACACACACACACACACACACACACACACACACCCCTCAGGCTACTCAGAAGCAGCCAAGTTTTTACAAGATGCTTTCCAAAAAGAAAAACAGCCAAGCCCCGTTCAGTGGCTAAATATAGAGAAGAGTCTATTTTTTCATTAAGAGTGCAATTCATGACCCAGCGACGCTTAAAGCCCAAACTACGCAAACAGCAGGGCTCAAGGTAGAGAGCGGCTGCTGAACTGTACCTACCAGATGGCGGTGTGGGGGGGGGGGGATAGATCACATGACAGAGGAAGCCCCTATATTTAAGAAGCAAAATAGCCAGGCCAAAGAAAAAACTATGGTCGGGTGAAGGAGTCTAACGCAGACTTCCCCACAACAAACTGTCCTTTCTCTTTAATCAATATACAGTAGTTCCTTGGATCCTGAACGCCTTGCGAGTCTAACGTTTTGGCTCCCAAATGGAGTGTTCCATTTTGCAAATGTTTTTTGGAACCCGAATGTCTGATGAGGCTTCCAATTGGCTGCAGGAGCTTCCTGCAGCCAATCTGAAGCCATGCCTTGGTTTCCGAACATTTTGGAAGTCGGACAGACTTCCAGAACGGATTCCATTCGACTTCCGAGGTAAGACTGTATACCCAATCTATCACTGTGCTCTGCAGGAGAGGGCCTCCTGAAAATACCATCTTATCAGGCAGTCCATGCCACACTATATAGGAATTTGGGATCCTCACCTCACCTCAGTTAAATACTAGCGCCACCTTTGTTGTCTGAAAATTTCCTCTTTCCACCAGCCATTTAAAAAGCAGAGATCTTTCACAGTCAGCATCTGTGCTGGAATTGCTTTTAGACATTTTATCGCTTGTGTGTTTGCCGCACCAGACACATTTGGGAGAAAGGTTGGATATACCGTATTTTTCACTCTATAAGACGCACCAGACCACAAGACGCACCTAGTTTTTGGAGGAGGAAAACAAGAAAAAATATATTCTGAATCTCAGAAGCCAGAACAGCAAGAGGGATCGCTGCGCAGTGAAAGCAGCAATCCCTCTTGCTGTTCTGGCTTCTGTGATAGCCGCACAGCCTGCATTCGCTCCATAAGACGCACACACATTTCCCCTTACTTTTTAGGAGGGAAAAAGGGAGTCTTATAGAGCAAAAAATACGGTAAATTAAATACAGTGGTGCCTCGCAAGACGAAATTAATCCGTTTCGCGAATCTCTTCGTCTTGCGGTTTTTTCGTCTTGCGAAGCACGGCTATTAGCGGCTTAGCGGCTATTAACGGCTTAGCAGCTTTAAGAAAAAGGAAACAAACTCGCAAGAACTCGCAAGATGTTTCGTCTTGCAAAGCAAGCCCATAGGGAAATTCGTCTTGCGGAACGACCCAAAAAACGGAAAACTCTTTCGTCTTGCGCGTTTTTTGTCTTGCGAGGCATTCGTCTTGTGAGGTACCGCTGTAAACAACAAGCAAATCATGCTTAAGATCTGAAACAGTGATGTCCAAAAAGCTGCATAATATGCTGCTTTAGTTTAGTGGGCCATGATTCACTCTATGAAGCTGATGATGGGGGTCTGCATTTAGAATCATGCAGTTGGAAGGGACCCAGTGGTCATCTAGTCCAGCCCCTGCAATGCAGGAATCTCAGCTGAAGCATCCATGACAGATTTATCAAACGAGAAGGAACTGAGGCCAGGTGGGTGATGGCACAGTGTCCACTGAAGTACAAAAACTGAGGCCTTGGACGGCTGCTGCAAATTAAAGAGTTGGCCAGGGATTCCCAAATTATTCCCAGTATGAATGCTGGGGCAGATTATGCACCATGACAGATGTTGAAGCATGCCTTGAAAAATTAAGCTACTATACTGGCCACACTCACTGCCCCTCAAGAGTGGGCAGGCCACATGCAATGCTAATCCCTCCATTCCCCGCCACACTCAGTCACTCACTGCCAGTATATGACCAGTTGCATCATCCCGAGGAACACCCTGAGATTCCCCGATACAGCCTGCACTACAGTTGGTGTAGTGGTTAAGAGCGGTGGACTTGTAATCTGGTGAACTGGGTTCGCTTCCCCGCTCCTCCACATGCAGCTGCTGGGTGACCTTGGGCTAGTCACACTTCTCTGAAGTCTCTCAGCCCCACTCACCTCAGAGTGTTTGTTGTGGGGGAGGAAGGGAAAAGGAGATTGTTAGCCACTTTGAGACTCCTTAGGGTAGTGATAAAGTGGGATATCAAATCCAAACTCTTCTTCTTCTTCTTCTACAGTTGACAAGGGTGAGAGAATTCCCCAAGCATCATCATTGCTCAGAATCTAGTCAGGGTAGCCTATGAGCCAGTTTAGTGTAACAGTTAAGAGACCAGGGTTTAAATCCCCACTCAGCCATGAAGCTCACTGGGTAAATTTGGGTCAACCTCGCCCACCGCCCCCACCCAATACTTAGCGCCTAAGCTACCTCAAAGGGTTGTTGGGAGGATAGAAAAAGGTAGGGAGAACCACATACATCAGTGATGGTCAAACTTGGCCCTCCAGCTGTTTTGGGACTACAATTTGCAATCTGCAAACGCCATCTTGGTAGTCAAGATAACCCCACAATTAATGGACAGTTATTGAAGCAGTGAGCTCATATATGTTTATATTCACTTGCTTTGATATTAAGCTAATTGGCTTTCTTTGATGTTGTCCTTATCTGTGGGCTTGGGGTGCTGGGCTCTGAGCCCAGAAAGAGGAGCTATCTGTAAGATTTGGGTCAGGCATAGGCAAACTCCGGCCCTCCAGATGTTTTCGAGTACAATCCCCATCATCCCTGACCACTGGTCCTGTTAGCTAGGGATGATGGGAGTTGTAGTCCCAGAACAGCTGGGAGGGCCAAGTTTGGCCATCACTGACATAGGTCATCTTGTGTGCCTTAGGATATAATGGCAACATAAATAAAACCCCAAAGTCTGGGCAAAATCTGGACAAATGGGAACGGATGGAAGGAGGGGATTGTTGGTTTGTTCCTGTTCTTGTTTTTATTATGTATTTTGTGTTTATTTTATTTAATTTTTTTATTTTGTGAGCCACCCTGAGACCTACAGATGAAGGGTAGTACACAAATTTTAACAATAACAATAGGCCTATCCTTCATTTACAAACCAGGATGCCTGCCCTTTGTTCTGGGAGCCAATTAAGAACAATGTGAGTGTCTATTTGAGTGGCATGTGTCACAGACAAACTGTGCCACTGATACAGTTGGGAAACTGGACAGCAGAGGCCTAGATGAGCCAACAGCCTGACTTAGGATAAGGCAGCTAATAACCTTTCCCGTATTCTCTTTCTGGTCCGTAGAAACACACCGCCAACCAGTACTTTTTGTCAGGCATTTCCATATTTTTCTCCACAGCCCTCCATCACGAGGGAGAGAAATGGATGTAAATCAAGAGTCTGAAGGCCTAGGTGCCAATGGTGAAAGGGCAAGATTCGCGGTGCCCATCTCAGTGGCAGCCGCTCAAGACCTCTGGATCCTCAGCTATAACAAGCACACAATAACAGCCATAATGAAACCACAGAAAGCTCCCGGCCAGACAGTGCTGTTATGCGAGAGGGATATAAATTGACAGGAAAACGACAGTGATCAATTGTCTAGTGACATACTGGGAGGAGGCTCTGGCTGGAGCTGGCAGCCGTCCAGTAGTATTCAACATTTTAATTAGATATTTGAAGGGCTGTGTGGTAAATACACTAGCTGGATTCATGAATGGTTTGAAACTGAGGAGGGAGATGGTAAAGACTGTGGACAGGGATCATAAAATAAAAAATAAAAGGAGGCCTGACCTCAATAACATGGAGAAGCAGGCTGAATTTCTGGCCTGGTGCCACACAAAAGCTTATACTCAGCAGGCTTCAGAGAAGCCTTTCTAGTGCATTAAAAAAAAAAAAAACTTTTAATGGATTTGAATTCTACCAGTCTTAAAGGATTTAGGCTAGAAAGCACAGAGCATCTGCTTGTCTCTGGGACAAATCCCCTGCCAACGTACAAAGTTCAGCTTCAAGCGGGGAGAAACAATATTTCGGGCGGTGTGGGTTAGGAGAAATTGGAGAAGTGGAACTTAATTGAACCCATGGCCATGTACCTTTTTCTTGGCCAATCTTGTAACCAGCCAGCCCTCCCTGCAGAATTTTCACTGCCAGTGAAAAAGACCCTGGAAAGTCAGTGGCGTAGCGTGGGTTGTCAGCACCCGGGGCAAGGCAAGTAATTTGCGCCTCCTAACCCGTGGATTTGCGCCCCCTAACCCTAACCCCCAGATGTTGTGCCCGGTGCGGCCGGCCCCCCCTGCACCCCCACGCTACGCCACTGTGGAAAGTGAAGGAAGGCAGTCCACCCGCTGCTGCTGCTGCTGCTGCTTGGAGTGGAAACTTTTATACAAGGAAGGAAATCAGAGAGGGGAACGAAGGCTGGCATTATGAGCCACGGCTGTACAGTATAAAAATCAAAGGCGTACATCTCAGGCCCAGCAATTGTCAAGCAAAAGGTTGCATTGGAGAACAGGTGGCATATAATATCAATCGCATACAATAAACACACACTTTTCTCCACCCCTCCAAGGAACTTGGGGCAGCATACATACTTACCGTATTCCCCCTCCTTTATCCACAAAGCACAGCCTGTGTTCAGACATTAAAGGTAAAGGTAAAGGGACCCCTGACCATTAGGTCCAGTCGTGGCCGAGTCTGGGGTTGTGGTGCTCATCTCGCTTTATTGGCCGAGGGAGCCGGTCTACAGCTTCCGGGTCATGTGGCCAGCATGACTAAGCCACTTCTGGCGAACCAGAGCAGCACACAGAAACGCCGTTTACCTCCCCGCCGCAGCGGTACCTATTTATCTACTTGCACTTTGACATGCTTTTGAACTGCTAGGTTGGCAGGAGCTGGGATTGAGCAACGGGAGCTCATTCCGTCGCGGGGATTCGAACCGCCAACCTTCTGATCAGCAAATCCTAGGCTCTGTGGTTTAACCCACAGCGCCACCCAGGTCCCTCATATTCAGACATTACGCTAAGCCATAGTTTAGGTTAGCCTTGTGTTCACACTCTCCTCCTTCCCGAGTCCAGAGCAGCCATCCCCAAACCTGGCCCTCCAGCTGTTTTGGGACTACAACGGTCCTGTTAGCTAAGGATGATGGGAGTTGTAGTCCCAAAACAGCTGGAGGGCCATGTTTGGGGGTGCCTGGTCCAGAGCCATGGTTTCAATGTAGCTTTAAAAAAAAGTGGCTCCCCATGCACAACAAACGGCGATGTCATTACTTTGGCACACAGTGCCTTAAACTATGGAACTCTCTTCCAAAAGACAGCTACAAAGCTGGACAGCCGCTACAAGGGAACTAGACAAATTCATGGAAGATAAGGGTCTCAATGGCTGCAAGCCACGGTGGCTTTGCTACACCTCCTGTGTCGGAGGCAGCAGGCTAGTTGCTAGGAATTGCGAACGGGGAGGGTGCTGCTGAATTTAGGCCCTGCTGGCTGGCTTCCCATAGGCATCGAGTTAGAAGATGGGCTAGAAGATGAGCCTTTGGTCGGATCCAGCAGGCGTCTTCTAATGTGTATTTTTTGCGCAGCCAACTCCTCCAACCACAAAGGTCCCTTCATCTGGACTTGAACTCTCTGCCATCCCACGCTTTGCAACCACACATGCCTTGGGGATATAATGACAGTTTGCTGCAATTCTGCCACCGCCACCTCTGCACTGAATTCTGTGCTAAAACAAGAGCTGCGCGGAGCTCCGGCAGGGCAGGGCAAAAGAAAAAGAAAAAGAACAACAAACCGAAATAAAGAACTGCCTAATTTAGCACAGTTATAGTCCCGCAACAAATGCAAACGGCTGAGTGTTTTTTTCTTCTAACCCTCTCATCAAACTGCTTTTTACTGGGGTGTTTTGCTTTTGGTCTCTGGGCTTTTGATGTACTAATTAGCCCACCCAACCTGGGACAGCCCTTCTTCTTCTTCTGTTTTTGCTCTGACCATTTTTGCCTCGAAGAGGAGCTGCAAGAGGCCTGACATTTTTGCCCTGTGCTTCCCTTTCCACCCGTGTGGTCCACAGCAGACATGACAACATGGCATGGAGGAAAGGATGCAACTCAGCGGTTGAGCATCTGTTTTGCACTCAAAGGTCCTGGGTTCCATTCCAGATAGGACTGGGAGAAACCTCTGCCTAAAATCCTGGAGACACGCTACCAGTTTTGCGTAAACAATACTGAGCTGGATGGAGTAATGGGCGGGCTCAGTAGAAAGGCAGCTTCCTAGGTTCCTAACGCTGACCCAGCCAGAAAGCCTGCAAAGCTGCACCTGAGCACGACAGCACTCTGCCCACCTGTGAATCCCAGCACCTAGTATTCAGACTCCAAAGAGTGGAGACAGACCTCCACAACACTTGTATAAATCACATTCCAGAAATCGTTCACCATCACCACGGATGCCATTCTCTGGTGGAACAGTAGCTAAGTTCATTCACGGTTCTAAATACTGGAGTTGGGGAATGCTGGAGTTGAGGGCAGGTGCTTGTAGTATAAACACCGACAACTGGGAAACGCTGGCCTGCAAGCGCTCCAATTGGAGAACAGCCTTTGCCAAAGGGGTCATGGGCTTTGAAGACGCTCAAACGCAAGACGAAAGGGAGAAACGTGCTAAGAGGAAGGCACGCTTGGCAAACCCTCACCGTGATCCACCAGGAAACCAATGTCCCCACTGTGGAAGGACGCGTGGATCCAAAATTGGCCTCCACAGTCACTTACGGACTCATTGTTAAAACCGTGTTTATGGAAGACAATCTTACTCGGCTACAAGTGATCACCAAAGAAGAAGTAGTAGTACAGATACTGCCAAAACAACCAAACAACCATAGGAAACCATTGCCTAGAAAGGCCCACAAAGTCCAATTCCTTTCTTGCCTCTATGCTCTGGAATAGCCAGTCTGATCATCTGAATAAAGGGGGAACTTAAGGCACGGTTCAGAAAGGGGTTTGCTGGAAGGCTCTCTTTCATCATGTGAAACGAGAGAGGGTGGACTTCTTGTGGGATCTACTTTGTTGTTGTTTTCTACCAGAATGCCAAGATCCACCAACTGGTGCCAAAGACAACAAGGTAGAATTAAGGAATTCTGAGCCCGAGGAATTGTTTCAAGTACCCAAACCCCAACTGCACTCGCAGTCCTTCCACAAAAATAAAAGCACACCCGTTTTCCCACCCCCAATCACCAGCTTATTTAGGGGGGCTCTTTTGCTGCTGCTACTGTTGAACAAATGGGCATAAGAAATCCTTGCCAATGTACTTAAGATACTGATCTACCTTCTATTCACCCCTAAAGCAGGTAGCTAGAGGTGAATAGAAGACTGGGAAAGGTGAGGCTTAAACCCTAGCAGAAGTATGCTCAAAAATTATCACCACCTTCCCCTGAACCTGCAGCTGATCTTTAAAAGATACAGGGACACATCCTGTATCCTGCAAAAGTGTGAATAGTCAGACAACAGAAAAAAAAATTAAAACAACACTGCTACCTCATCTCATCCTCTTCTGTATTGCAGACTAAACAGTCTTGATATTTTACTTCCCCTTTATACAGACACCCACTCAGAAGCTTTTCACCAAAGTTTCCAGACCTTTCTTTTATCTAAGCTCAGCTGTCTGACCAAGAGCCCAGTCATAGCAGAGGGTAATAGCTGGAGGCAGCCTGACTAAGGTGGACACATGGGAACAGGTGCTCCTGCACCTTTAATAGCTGGGTCCCTACGTTTAATGTATGACAAGCTGAAATTCCCATTTCCACGCAACAAAAAAAGGTGCAGCAGCCCTCTCCTGTTTTGAACCTGGGCCTCCTAATCTTGTCCTAGACTAAGGAGACAAAGTCATGCACTTCACTTCACTTGACATGTGTGGGCCTTAGGTATGTCCCTCTCCCATTGCTGCCCAAAAACTAACAGCACAAATTACTATTAATTATTATCATTTAATGTATTTGCACCCTGCCTTTTTCCGAAGACGAGGTTCAATTTGTGATATTCAAAAAGAGTGAAACACAAGGCAAAAGGCGTAGACTAAATTGGCATTCAAAGCAATTGCTATCACCTATTAGGGTTCACAGGGAAGTGGGTTAAACCACAGAGCTTAGGGCTTGCTGATCGGAAGATCGGCGGTTCGAATCCCTGCAACAGGGTGAGCTCCCGTTGCTCGGTCCCTGCTCCTGCCAACCTAGCAGTTCGAAAGCACACAGTGCAAGTAGATAAATAGGTACCGCTCCAACGGGAAGGTAAACGGTGTTTCTGTGTGCTGCTCTGGTTTGCCAGAAGCAGCTTAGTCATTCTGGCCACATGACCTGGAAGCTGTACGCCGGCTCCCTCGGCCAGTAAAGCAAGATGAGCGCCGCAACCCTAGAGTCGTCTGCAACTGGACCTAATGGTCAGGGGTCCCTTTACCTTTACCTATTAGGGTTCACACCCAGCACGATTCAAAGCATATCTACTCAGAAGTAAGCTCCACTGACTTTAGTGGGACTTAAAGAGTGTAAGCCTATACATGTTTACACAGAAGTAAGTTCCTGCATGCTCAGCGGGTCTTTGTCCCAGGTAAGTGCTGTGTGGTCCAGAAGCTTTAATCCAAATGGCTGAGGGTCTTGGTAGACTACTTAACAATTTTTTCGCCTGTTGTAGCAACCTTAATTCACTGTGCTAGATGCTGTATGATTTGTAATTGCATTTGTATTGCTTTTAAATTTTTCCTATTGCCTTACAATTTGCATCCCACAGATCTGCGATACAATAAAACCCAAGGTAAAGAAAAGAAGAAGAAATAAAAATACTATTAAAAACCAACAAGAGCAGGCATGCCACAGACCACCTGAATGAAGCTCATGGTCCACATCTGGTCCACGGACCACTTTAGGAACCCCTGTTTTAACCTCTGGTAATTGTCTTTATTTCATTTATTGCACTTGCAGCTTTCTTGCATAAAATGCATTCAAGGATGCTTATAATAAAAATACAAAACATAGCATAGCCGACATCGGAGCCCAGCAGGTTAAGAAATGAATAGTTCACATAGAGGCAATCGATTTCAGCCACGCTAAGCACTTACTTCCTGCCTGTCTCCCACACTGGCCCTCTCAGCAGCCCACAGGAAGCTTCCAGGTGGCTTTCCATCCAGGCTCCTGCCTCAGGTGTCTTTGGACCATAGCCCTGGGGCGGCTGAGCTCTGCCCTTATTCAGGCTGCCCAGCTGAGGACTCCAGAATGACACTTCCAACCAAAGTGGCAGCCTGCTGTGGGGTACGAGTCACGGCTATTAAGAGCCAGCTGCATCCTGCGCAACTGCCAATCAGCTCTCCTTAAGGAAGTAGGAAGAGGCTGCTGGTCAGCAGTTGCTTCCGCTCTTGCCTGTTTCTTAAATTGCTCTTTTGTTTATCTTGCTCCGTGTTCATATCATACGTTTTAAGCACGGTGATGCCACTTCAAAGCGTCATGGCGTCCTCCAAGGAATTCTGGGAGCTGTAGTTTGCTAAGGGTGCTGAGAATTGTTAGGAGAGCCCTATTCCCCTTACAGCAGGCATCCCCAAACTTCGCCCTCCAGCTGTTTTGGGACTACAATTCCCATCAACCCTGACCACAGGTTCTGTTAGCTAGGGATGATGGGAGTTGTAGTCCCAAAACATCTGGAGAGCCGACTTTGGGGTTGGCTGCCTTGCAGTGATGCAGTTCCCAGAGTTCCCTGGGAGGAAGAGCTGACAGTTAAATGCAGGCACCCCCAAACTCGGCCCTCCAGATGGTTTGGGACTACAACTCCCATCATCCCTAGCTAACAGGACCAGTGGTCAGGGATGATGGGAATTGTAGTCCCAAAACATCTGGAGGCGAGAGTTTGGGGGTGCCTGGTTAAATCACTCTGAGAATGTCTCCTAACAACCCTTAGCAGACTACAGTACTAGAAGGGTAGCCAGTGCAGACCTTTTAATAATGGCGTCACATATTGTTGACCAGATGCCCCCTTCAGCAGTCTGGCTATAGCACTGTGCACCAGCTGGAGCTTCCAAAACAGGCCCAAGGCCAGATCGACCGTATTTTCCGCTCTATAAGACGCTAAAAAGTAAGGGGAAATTATGTGTGCGTCTTATGGAGTGAATGCAGGCTGCGCAGCTATTGCTGAAGCCAGAAGAGCAAGAGGGATCGGTGCGCAGCGATCCCTCTTGCTCTCCTGGCTTCAGGGATAGCCACGCAAAGCCTCTTGAGCGCAGCGGGAGCGCTCCTGCCTCTTCACTCAAGAGGCTTTGCGTTGCCTTCTTGTTTCTTGTCTTCCTCGTCTAAAAACTAGATGTGTCTTATGGTTGGGTGCGTCTTGTAGAGCGAAAAATACGGTACATAGTGTGAAATGCAGTAATCCAGTTTTGAGGTTACCACCACATGAACTACGGCGGTCAGGCTATGTGCAGCTTCTCTTACTAACAGTACTTGTACAGAATGGTGGTATTAAAATGATCCTCCACACCATAGTTTAAAAGAATCAGGAGCAATTATCATGGCCCACATGCCCCCTTCTCCCTCACATGCACAGCTTAATGTGTTACTTCCTGTTTAGCTCAAACTACCATGGTTTGATCAAAGCAAAGTTTGCAACATTCAAACACCACAGCAAACTATGGTTTGATCAAAACAAGAAAGCAGGGGGTACAGGCATGGAGTTCATTCTCAGTCATCCAAACCATGGTTTACAGGACAACCAGGAGGCAGCCACCAGAATTCCTTTTCTTTTGCTACCCAACAGCAGCACAACCATGTCACAAACAGAGTTCCAATACGGATGATGTCGCCATGAAGGGGACAGTAGAGTTCCAAGGTACAACGAGGAGTGTGGGTGCCCAATTAGTCACCAAGAATTACGAGAGGGTGGTGATTTGTCCTCCAAAATGGCAGGAACTTTCTTCACCTGCAAAAACTCGACATGCGGCCATGCAATTTTTGCTCTCCTCTGCACAGTGGGCTGCATACATGTTATACATCTCAGAACAAACTTACCTGAGTCCTATAGGCAAGTTCTGGCAGGAGTCCACAATCGATGCAACGGCAGCAGTTGAAAGTCTGCTGGTAAATAGCTTAGAGCTGCAGCCAGAAATGAGTGGGATACCTGGGGTTCAGGCAACCTTCAGGAAAGAAAACAGGGGGTGGGAGGGTTGGTTGGTAAACTTAATCTCCTACTGGTCAGTATACAACGTGCATAAACCTCCCTCCTACAAAAAAAGCCCAAACCACACGTGTCTAGGTTTGCTAGGTTGCACTCCAGTGATGTAAAAAATTCTGAGCTTGCATGATGCAGTCATGGCTGCTCCTGCCACCAATAATAATAATAATAATAATAATAATAATAATAATAATAATAAATTGTATTTATACCCCGCCCTCCCCAGCCAGAGCCGGGCTCAGGGCAGCTAACACCATTAAAATTACAGTAAAAACATAATAATGTGGGTTTTTTTTATTATAAAAAAACCAATTTAAAATACAGTGGTACCTCGGGTTACATACGCTTCAGGTTACAGACTCCGCTAACCCAGAAATAATACCTCAGGTTAAGAACTTTGCTTCAGGATGAGAACAGAAATCGTGTTCCGGCAGCATGGCAGCAGCAGAAGGCCCCATTAGCTAAAGTGGTGCTTCAGTTTAAGAACAGTTTCAGGTTAAGTACGGACCTCTGGAACAAATTAAGTACTTAACCTGAGGTACCACTGTACAGGTTAAAATGCAATTTAAAATGCAGCCTCATTTTAAAAGTAGCCCATAGATCAAAACCATACATTGCCCAACACCAGGGCCAACCCGCCCATGAGGCAGACTGAGGCAACCGCCTCAGGAAGCAGAATCCAAGGGGCAACTCTGTGCCCCACCTCCCAGAAGGGGAGAAGAGAAGCGGCTTCAGCGGCTTCCAGTAAGTGAGGCTTCAGTGGAGGGTGGTACCTTCTCATTTCACCTCAGGAGTCCAAACGGAACAATCCACTCCTGCCCAACACCCACTTTGATTGCCTACAAATGGGGCTTCTCATTCTGGGCCAAGCGCATCATCCAGAGTCTCGCCCTCCCTGGCCTCTGGTCCACGGCTTGCTCCTCAGTAGTACAGCATGGAATTGTGACCCCTTTTACTTACCATCTGGACTGCCTGGGCTTCATTTCTCTTCTCAGTCAATGCACCTCAAGCTGTAAGAAAAACACAACGAGAATGTCTCATCCCAAGCAAAGCAAATGCAAGTAACCTTGGGCCTATATATTTCTTTAGATGCGTGGGACATTAAGAGTTTGGACCACTGTACTCTCTGAACAGTTGACTAGTTGTGTTAAAAAAGCCCAGGGACGGAAAAGCACGGACTGCTTTATTATTGATTGGTATCCTTTTATTCAACACATGACAACAACTGGTGTCAATAGAAAGCCGCCTCGCTCCCTGCCAAAACAGAAAAAAATGGTCAGCTGGAGCTAGATCTAATACCAGACTGATCCTTCCCTTTACAATAATTCTTTTGTCCTCTATGTCTCTTCAGAAGATGTTTGTTTATGATGCAATATTGTCTTCTTCCTGAATTCATTCTGCACTCTCTTCCGCTTTGTTTTTTTAATACGATAATCTTTATTGCCATTGTCCCATACAGAGCAACGAAATTGAAAAATTCTACATCATACATTCAATAAACAAGCCTGCTATCCCAGCCTAGTTAACCCCTAAAAATTCTGATACCCCATAATTAAATACAATATACACCCACAGAGACTACCTTACACTGCGTTTAAAACCAAAATCGCATTTGGAAAGAAACTGTTTCTCAGGCGGCTAGTCCTAGTCTTTATAACCCTGTACCTTCTTCCAGATGGCAGAAGCTGAAAGAGATCATTTCCGGGGTGCGCACTATCCTGCACTATCTCTGCAGCTTTCTTATGACACCTGGAAGTATAGATTTGATCCAAAGTGGGAGAGTGCACCCAATTATTCTCTCCGCAGTCTTTACAACCTTGGACAGCATTGTTTTTCCCCTGACCGTGCAGCTCCCAAACCACACACACAGACCATAAGTTAATACACTCTCAACAGTACAATGGCAAATTCCATCAACAGGTCCTTTGAGAGATTATTTTTCTTTTGTAGTTTTGACCAGTGGTGTAGCGTGGGTTGTCAGCACCCGGGGCAAGACAAGTAATTTGTGCCCCCTAACCCGTGGATTTGCGCCCCCTAACCCTAACCCCCAGATGTTGCGCCCGGTGCGGCCGGGGCCCCCTGCACCCCCCACGCTACGCCACTGGTTTTGACTTGTAATATAATTTAGAATTCGATAAAAAAAATTAAAAACGGTGGGCCTAAATGTAGGAACTTGTTCTTTCCATATGTGTGCTTGGGGCATGATGGGGCGGTGGCAACACTCATCACAACCTGAGTTCCTTGGAAAGGTGGGGGGGGGGAGACTGTAATAAATAAATGAAGGACCGCACACCTTCCGTCAATGCAGTACTGCAGCATAATATTGACTCCAAAACAGGAACATAAGCTTTCAGGAGCGATCAACCATATTCACAGAATATGGACCTCTCAATCATCAAGCAAATGAACAGCAGTGGATGGCCGGATGGGGCAGTGGCACTGACCTGACCTCCCTTTGCCTGCATCACTGCAGCCAGGGCAGAGAATGGGAGGTTGGCACAGTGCAAACACACCAGCAGAACCAATATGATGTTCCCACTGGTGCATTTGCATCCCACCAGCCTCACCCCTTTCCTTCTCTGTTTTGTTACACAGCAGTGACACAGGCAACTAGAGTTCAGGTGAACGCCACAACGCCACTCCACAGTCCTCTACTGCAAATTATTAATAGAAGCGCACTAATAATTGCTGGATGCTAATAAAAAATATCAGGGTGATGCGATAATGAATTAATAAATGGCCAACCATGGACCCCATGCATGCACACACATGCATACACCTTACATCAGAGCAACGTTGTGATCCCAGAACATGAATATTAACCATAAAACAGAAGAAGAGCACAACATATAACTAACTTATAAAATTTATGGCCGCAGGTTATGGTGATGACTCAGAAAGCTTTAAAATATGCCAGACAAAGTAATGCAGAACAGGCCTGCCGGTGGCTTGTAAATAAGTTCACCCAAGTTACTAGCCTGCAAAGACATTTACTAGCCTGCATTTCTATGTTAGAGTAGCAGCCAAAGTAAGAATACAGGCTGCTAGCCCCTTAGCAGGCTTGTAAAAGAGGAAAGGGGCAGGGGAGACAAAAATGTTTCCACCCAGGAGAGAAAGAGTGATCCACCCCTCCTCCACTAGCTCTGCTGGTCGTGATGGGCTCTGTGGCTGGCACAGAGGAGGAGGAAGCTAGGCTTACTGGTCCCCCCACTACCACCCACTCAACTACCTTGAATTCCTGGTTGCCTTGGTTTCCCAGGTGTTAAATACACAGCTGCAAAAAGTATTACGATTTGTCATCATCGCCAATGGGTCCTCCAAGTTCAGGGACAATATGCCTCTGAGCAGCACATACTAGGGATCAACAGCAGGGGACATGCTGGGTTTGTATTTATAAGGGTGCAGCTCATCGCAGCATATCCTACAAAATCCAGGTGATGCTCTGCTGACAACACGCCAGAGTGCCAGACCAAAAAACAGGACATTCTGGGATCCAACCAGAAGCTGGGATGACTTCTATAATTCCGGGATGTCCCGCTTAAATCGGGATGGCTGGGCAGCATGTGGTACAGCCCCTGCTTTGCAGATGAAAGGTCCCAGGTAGGACTATGAATGTCCCTTGGTTGGAACCCCACAGAGCCACTACTGAGCTAGACTGACCAGTTGGTCTGACTCAGAATAAGCTTCCTATGTTCCTGTGCTTTGCTTCCCATCAGCTTCCCAGAAACATCTGCTGGGCCACTGCAGGAAACAGGATAGTGGGCCAGATGGACCTTTGACCCTGATCCAGCAGAGCTCTTCTTGCATTCGTGTCATCCAGGCAAAGGCTCAAAAGCTCATAGCCCAAGAGGATGCTGGTGATCTTACACCAATTCTGGCGCCGGCCAGGAGGAAGTCCTTTGCAGGGACGCTTGGATGTCGCACTGTAAAGCTGTGTGAGCCTAGCTGGCCTGTGCAACAGCTAGACAATCGCTGCATGGAAACCGCCTTCCCTTGCCAGTTTGTCAAGTTTTGGCTCGTCTGCTTCACCTTTCCAAACAAGGATGGAGACAGAAGACACCCATCACCCCCTGGGGGCAGAGGGGGTGGGAGATTCTGTTGGCATGGTGACTGACAGTAGCCCCCGCTTCCTTTTTAACTAACAGGAATAAAAATGTTTTGTTCTCATTAAGGAAAAAGAGAGCTGCATTCCTGATTGGTGAGTAACGTCTCTGCCTGCGAGTTAATCTCCCAGAAAGCTGTGGCAGCCTGGGATGGGGTTTCCAGTCCGACCCACTCAGCCACTTTTCTCCTGAGCCTCTCTAGATACTCTTGAGGAGGGAGTTTCACCCAGGTTGGGGCTCCCACTGCCCCACCCCACTTTGTGCTAGGGTCCCACAACAGACAGGTGTTTCCTCACAGTGCCCAAGGGGGTATTGAGACACACAACTGGTTGAAGGGGTGCGGTGGAGCAAGCATGTTAATTCTTCAACTCTTATTTGTGGTAAGGCTGATCAACCATCAAGGTTCACAGTTTTCCAGGTCAGGGAAAGCTTTTCACACCATTCTGTCTGATGAAGCATCGGCCACACTGACTCCAGCACGTTGCAAAGGATTCTGGGGGCATGTTCTGGGATGCACGGTGCATTCATGCAGGCCACTGTGGCCAGGCCTATTAAACCACCTGGCAGGAACTGAGAGAGTACCCTAGAATACACACAACAGTCTTCTGCATTGCTATCTGTGTTGGGCTCAGAATTGGCATGGGGTAGGGGAAGCCGGGAGAAGTTAGGGAGGTGGAATGGGGAATAAAATACTTTTGCAGCAGCAGCTGCAAGCAAAACTGTTCCAGATAGCAGCATTGCAGTTACAAATTCTGGCGAAAGTAGCAGCAGCAGCAGCAGCAGCAGCAGCAGCAAGCAATTTTATCATAATCACAATCTTTTTCGTAAACCGCCTTGAGAGGGTTTTTTTCTACGATCAAGCTACGTATAAATGTTATGAAATAACTAAATAAATCACCAAGCAACTTGCTTTTCAACAAAACGTATCAACCATTAATAACCTTCGAATTGTGGAATCCCTCCTCCTCCTCCTCCTCAGATACGTTTCCAAGGAAATTCATGGTTCAAAAGCCAAGTTTTGTAAAAGCTTGTTTAAATTAGCTTCCGGGGAACTGAGCTGCAGGGAACACACACACACACACACACACACACACACACAGCTTTGATCTAGCAAGCTCAGCATTTGGAAAGCTGACCTGGATTGCCAGCATACTTGATTGAAGGGCCAAGCCAAAAGGCCTGATTTCAAAGTGTTTAAAATAAAATAAAATAAAATAAAATAAAATAAAATAAGGCATTTGTTAAGGGTGCTGAGAATTCTGTTAGGGATCTCCCAGCGATTCTCCCAGGAGCTTCTGGCAAACGTTATTAAAACCTGTGCTCTTCTGTAACATAGAAAAGCTGCAAGTATCTTTGGATTGAATTAAAGTGGTTTTCTCGGCACCTTTGCAAAAAAGAAAAAGAAAATCAGACAACAGCCAGGAGAGGATCCGCTACCTGAATTTTTCCCTCTTCTTTTTATGCCCAGAAGAATGTGACTTGCAGATCTAGCTCGCAAACCGTTCCCCTTACAATGCCGACTCCCTGGCAGGTGGCCGACGAGCCCTCGAAACCATCTGTGATATGAGCAATTAGCGCAAAATGCCAGCTTCCCAACTGACAACATGGGCAAGTTATTTCCAGCGGAGAAGGAGTTGCGTTCCAATAGGCCCAGGCAGGCATTTCACACCCTGGCATCTAAGCCTGCTCTCCGCCTGCCTGCCCGGATCCGGGTAGGAAGTTCTTCTGCAGCTTATACCCCCCCCACACACCCCTCCTCCAGAGAGACAAAGGGCCTTCTCACAAAACACCTCAATGAAGGAGGCAGCTGAATGAACAATGATGCAAACCAAGCTTGGCTAACAAGCTCTGCCCAGTGTCCATTAGCTCAAATTTCTCCCAGTCCAGTGAGCAGAGCTGAAGAGGCTGCAGCACTGGGCACTTCTGCCCACCCCCATCCACCCACCCACCCACCCCGCCTGCAAATTTGGGGATTTGTGGGAATAACTCCACTCCACACACACACACACACACACACACACACACTAACCAAGCATTGGCTAGAATAGAGCACAACCAGAAACAGCTGATCATAATATTAAGAGATCAGAGCCATTCATTGAGTTTGGCCATACGATTAGGAACAGACATGTCTTCAAACATTGCATCTCTCTACACTATATGTTTAAAGCAGTATTGTACTACTACTACTACTACTACTACTACTAATAATAATAATAATAATAATAATAATAAATTTTTATTTATATCCCACCCTCCCCAGCCGAAGCCAGGCTCAGAGCAGCTAACAACTATAAAAGTAACACAATTTACATAAAATCACAATCAACTGATTGAAATGCATTCTAAAACCAATTCAAAATCAAATTAATGGCAACCACTGGGCTAGAGTTCTGTGAGGATTACCAAAGGAGGGGGTCAGACTGTGCCTTGGCCAAAGGCCTGGTGGAACAGCTCTGTCTTGCAGGCCCTACGGAAAAATGTCAAGTCCCGCAGGGCCCTAGTCTCTTGTGACAGAGCGTTCCACCAGATCAGAGCCACAGCCGAAAAAGCCCTGACTCTAGTTGAGGCCAGCCTAACCTCCCTGTGGCCCAGGATCTCCAAGATGTTTTTATTTGAAGACCGTAAGGCTTTCCCCCAGAGACTCCTGTGGTTTGCGAAGGGTGCAGAGAGTTGTTGGGAAGAGTGATGATGATGATGATGATGATTATAATGGGTTGTCCCAGTCACACTGGGCGGCTTCCAGCAAAATATAAAAACACAATAAAGCATCAAACATTAAAAACCTCCATCGCGGTGGGGTGGGGGAAGCCATGCCTGTTTAAAGTGGTATGATCCTACTTTAAAAGTATAATGTAGATAGGGCCAATATGTGAGGAAATGCCTCCTGTTGCCTCTTCTGAATGTAGCGCCATACCCATTTCATTGATTTACGGAATACACTTCCACAAAGATGTGTTGGCAGTCTCTGCCTCGGACAGGTTTAAAAGGAGATAAATTCTTGGGGAAGGTTAAGTGTATCAACCACCACCACTAGCTATTTTTGTTTTATTTATTTGTAAGAGATGCTCTAGCCTGCCCTCTGCCACATGATCCAAAGGCAGTTCATAATAATACCATGCCACCATAAAACCAAAGCAACAGAAAGGAGGTCAAAATAAAGCACGCCTTAAAAAATATCCAGCGAGCCGCAACTTGAGTTCTCCACTTGCAGCACCGATGGGATTTGTAATAACATTAAAATGTCCAGGCAAAGAGGGCAGTTTTCACCTGGCAGCAGCATGACAAACATTTTAAGAAAATAAAGAGTATGCAGTATGAGGCCAAAGGCCTATCTAGTCCAGCATTCCCTTCACACAGCAGCCAACCCGATTCCTGTTGGTGGTAGTTGTACCTGCAGGGCGGAGGTGGCCAACATTTATGGCTGAAGGGTTGCATCCAGACAAGCAGACAGGTTGCTACGTGCACAAGCAGGTACAGTGTTACCTCGGGTTACAGACGCTTCAGGTTACAGACTCCGCTAACCCAGAAATAGTACCTCAGGTTAAGAACTTTACTTCAGGATGAGAGCAGAAATTGCGCAGCGGCAGCGGGAGGCCCCATTAGCTAAAGTGGTACCTCAGGTTAAGAACAGTTTCAGGTTAAGAACTGACCTCCAGAACGAATAAAGTTCTTAACCAGAGGTACCACTGTACAGGTTAAAATGCAATTTAAAATGCAGCCTCATTTTAAAAGTAGCCCATGGATCAAAACCATACATTGCCCAACACCAGGGCCAACCCGCAAGAAAGAAGATTCCACCTAAACATTAGGAAGAACTTCCTGACAGTAAGAGCTGTTCGACAGTGGAATTTGCTGCCAAGGAGTGTGGTGGAGTCTCCTTCTTTGGAGGTCTTTAAGCAGAGGCTTGACAACCATATGTCAGGAGTGCTCTGATGGTGTTTCCTGCTTGGCAGGGGGTTGGACTCGATGGCCCTTGTGGTCTCTTCCAACTCTATGATTCTATGAGGCAGACTGAGGCAGACCACACAACATTCAAACACACACACACATGCGCACACGCATAATGTTTATATGCTCTGCCTCCACAGTTGCTGGAGGAGTGAGAGCTTTTGTGCTCAGCTCCTGCTTGTATGTTTCCCACAGGAAACTGGTCAGCCACTGTGAGAACAGGACGCTGGACTAGGTGGGCCACTGGCCTGATCCAGCAGGCTGGTATTTTTTATTTATTTATTTATTTATTTATTATTATTATTATTATTATTATTATTATTATTATTATTATTATTATTATTTTCTATTTGTACCCCGCCCATCCGGCCGGTTTTCCCCAGCCACTCTGGGTGGCTTTCAACAAATACCAAAAATACATTAAAATGTCACACATTAAAAACTTCCCTGAACAGGGCTGCCTTAAGATGTCTTCTAAACGTCAGGTAGTTGTTTATCACTTTGACATCCGATGGGAGGGCGTTCCACAGGGCGGGCGCCGCTGAGAAGGCCCTCTGCCTGGTTCCCTGTAGCTTTGCTTCTCGCAATGAGGGAACCGCAAGAGGCCCTCGGTGCTGGACCTCAGCGTCCGGGCAGAACGATGGGGGTGGAGATGCTCCTTCAGGTATACTGGGCCGAGGCCATTTAGGGCTTTAAAGGTCAGCACCAACACTTTGAATTGTGCTCGGAAACGTACTGGGAGCCAATGTATTCATGCCACTGAACACCAGGCACTTTGTTCTCTCTCAATTTACCCAGTTGTATGAATGGAAAGTGCCAGGGAGATAACACTGAGGTAATACATAACCTGCTTGATATATATATATATTTAAAAATAACAACTCTTTGAGGAATGAGCACTCCAGTACGTGAGATGGCAGGCAAATGCGAGTTAGCCACACCCAGATGACCTGTTTAGCAAATATTCATCCCAACTTATTTGCAAAGAGATTAGATGGCAATGCCTATTTAATGAGCATTCATCCTTTTTTGTTAGTGAGAGGATTTAACGCCCTTGTCAACTCACACTTTTCAATGCATTTTCCCCCAACCCACCCACACTCTCCTTATCCCCCAAAGTCCAATCTTTTCAGGAAAGAAGGGGTTTGTTTCACAAGAGCTTCAAATCAGGTTCAAATGTGCAGCTGGAATTTGGTGATCTTCTTACTGTTTGAACTGTGTGTCTGCGATAAAGGGGAAAGAGTTCTGGGCAGTCACTGTCTCTCAGCCTAACCTACTTCACAGGGTTGCTGTTGGTGGGGAAAACTGGATATGAGCTCCTTGGAAGAAGGGATATAAATTGAGCTCATGTCATCCCATGCTCCCAATCGATTCTCCACCATTCTGTCGTTTTTTCCCCTTCCCACATCGCCTGACTTGCACCTGTTATTTTCTGATGCCTATCATCTTATCCACACATACAACGTAACATTTTTCTCCATGGGATATTGTGCATGCTGTTGCCATGTCTGTTTCGTTTGTGCTGCAGTAAACATTCAAAAATCCTTGGGTTCGGGTCAAACTGAGGAAGGGGCTTGGATATAAAAGAGGGCAAAATTGCCTTTCTCATTTTTGCTTGTTGGGGGTAAATTTATGGCTGGGGGAGCAGAATTAATTGGCACATGAATGCTCTGAAAGTTCCTATGCTGCTGCTGTTATTTAACACTGACACAAGCGCCTAAAACTTGGTAAGTCCTGCACATACATTAAAAGTATATGAGTTGTGGCCTCAAACCTCAAAAGTTCCTTCCACCACAACTTTCTTCCTCTTTAAGGTGCCACATGGGTCTTAGTTAAAACATTTTAGGATATTTGAAAAAGAGAAGGATAACTGAGAGACCGGAGGTAATGGTGTGTGCGTTTGAGGCCGGCCTAAAAAGAAAATTATATAACATCTTTTACCCCCAAAAATATATATGCATGGATATTAAAGATTCATAGCACTGCTGGAGATGTGTGGCAAGTCAAAGCCCTGGCTTTGGAGGCAGCAAGGTTTTGTTTGTGCTGGAGAACTTTCACCTTCTCTAGGAAATCCAGGTGACACGGGCAGTTTCCTTTTGCTGGGAGGCAAGCATCGTTGGGCGGTCTTGTGGATCTACCCTAATGGACTGCAGGTACTTGCAATGATCTGTCTTATAAAAAACTTTTGCCTTGCACTTAAGGTGAGCAAACAGCCACACAGAAAATAAAAACACATGCAAGTTCTTGCGGGAAGTGTTGCAAAACATGGTTCGCCATGCAACAAAATGGGGGGGGGGGACAGAGAGGAGGGAAGCAAGTACCCATCTGAGCAGCTCTGAAGGGAATAAAAATAAAGGTAAAGGGACCGACTCTGGGGTTGCGGCGCTCATCTCACTTTATTGGCCGAGGGAGCCGGCGTACAGCTTCCGGGTCACGTGGCCAGCATGACTAAGCCGCTTCTGGTGAACCAGAGCAGCGCATGGAAACGCCGTTTACCTTCCCGCCGGAGTGGTACCTATTTATCTACAGTGGTACCTCAGGTTACACACGCTTCAGGTAACAGACTCTGCTAACCCAGAAATAGTACCTCAGGTTAAGAACTTTGCTTCAGGATGAGAACAGAAATCGTGCAGCGGCAGCGGGAGGCCCCATTAGCTAAAGTGGTGCTTCAGGTTAAGAACAGTTTCAGGTTAAGAACGGACCTCCGGAACGAATTAAGTACTTAACCCGAGGTACCACTGTACTTGCACTTTGACGTGCTTTCGAACTGCTAGGTTGGCAGGAGCAGGGGGGAATAGAGTTCTCTTAACTGCTCTCAGCTCCCTTGAGAAGAAAAACTACATTTCCTAGGATTCTTTGGGGGAGGGGGGGAGGAAGAATCCATGACTGTTCAATAGGTATTATAGCGCTGTGGTGGTCATGGGGCCCCGAATTTCATTACTGTATTTGGCTGCCACTGTAATGCAGAACGCCACGTCAGAGACGCATGCCCCTCATTGGCAAACTCCTTAGGCCCAAGGTGCCCCAAACACAGTTCCCCAAGGGCCTGGCTGGCCACTTCCTGGCCGGCACCTCGTGGGTTAACGCGAACATTCCTCTCTCCTTCTGACCTGAGCATTGCAGCTTGAGTCCAGGCTATTCTTTGCGCTCTTGATAAAAGCATGTGAAAGCTGAAGGCCTCACACATTCCTCCATTCAGGGCTTGGCTGCCTGCCTGTAAACTGTCACTCCCTGGCACCCAGGCCAGAGAGGGAGAGAACGGCAGGGAACGCAAGCCAAACTCCCACCCAGGGCCAGCTGCGCTTAAAACGGCACCCTCCCCATCTTTCCCCACCAGGGAGATGAGATCCCTTCTTCCGGCAAGTGGAATAATAATAATAATACCACTCCGTCTTGGCTCCAGTCAGCATCTTTCCACAGAAGCCGCCCCCTGTCCCCAAACCTGTGCAGAAGAGAGCACCTTACCCATCCCTCGGGAACAACTCAGAACAAGCCCCACTAATAGCAGGGTTGTGCCCTGTTTACGTAAAACTTTTGAGAAAGGCGGGAGACAGGACTGTGTAAGAAGGTTCCTTGGGGTGTCGTGACATTTAATTACCCAGGCCCCACCTGTCCCAGGCCCACAGCCTGGCATGGCGGCACAGCAGGCAGTTACGGCAAGAACATGTTTAACAGCACATCGTGCTTATATCGCGAGGGGATCTTTGTACCCCCTGGGAAGCTTTCGTTCATTAAATTAAACAACAACCCAGAACTAAATTAAAACCAGCAACGTCACCAAACCTGGCTCAGCAGTGTCCCAAGTAACACTTTAAAGCCACCACCACCACCACCATTTTTTCAAAAAAACAACAACCCACAACCACCCAAAGCACCTTATTTTTCTTTTCTTAACTTTCTATTTAAAAAGACAGCTACGTAAAGGAGCATATTTTTAAAAAATAAAGCAATCCCGTGCTAGTGACAATGAAGGTATTTTTAGATATTATAAAAATGAAAAAGCCTCAGCAATCTGGAAATGGGTGATGGACCCGCAAAGGAGGCTCACTTTGCCAGTCGGATTTGCAGCTGTAAACTTGAGGGCTCAGGGCTGTTTGAAATTCTGTGCCCTGAGTTCCTTAACATCAAAATTCTGCATTAAGGAGACAGAGAGGAAGAGGGAGAGAGGGAGGATTGGACAAGTACAGGCACACATTAAAGGCAAAGCCAAGAAAGGAGGAGGGATTAAAAAGAATAGCTATGGGAGCTTTAAGAATCACAAACACAGGGCATATGTATATACCCAAGATGATCTGGCACTTGCGATCAGTCACAAATGAGGATTGGTCACATGGGTGGTGATTTTGCTTTGTTCTTAAATTCACTTTCTGCCACTTTTATGTTTTTTATTGTTCTTTAGCTATTTTTTAAATTATACGCTGTACATTGCCTTAAGCCATATGCTGGACAGATAGCGACAGCAGCTCTGCACTGGCCAGGTGGCCCTTGGAAGATCATCTGCTGTCACAGGTATCCCTCCTGCCCTTAGTTTTTTACACTAAATGCAGCAACAGCAGACCTTGCTACTAGCATATCCCTACAATCAGTGGGTGAGGCAGGTGTTTCCATTCATGTCGGCCCATTTTATGCATTAAGGCTTCCTTCCAGCCTCAAGCGAAACCCCACCTGACAGCCCGAGCTGACAAGGCGCCAGTTGCTTCGGTTGGAAATCAAGAGGCGTCAGGAGCTGAAACAATGCAGGGACAATTTTGAGGACGTAAACGCCTTGCATGGTGAAGGGCCCTTAGGAAGCCAAAGGAAGTGCCATTTCTGATGTGAAACATTACAGCTTCGGGCCGCCTCCAGACATCACAATAAAACATATCTGAAGAAGTGTGCGTGCACACGAAAGCTCATACCAATAACTACTTAGTTGGTCTCTAAGGTGCTACTGAAATTTTTTCATTTTGTTTCGACTACGACAGACCGACATGGCTACCTACCTGTAACTAGAACAATAAAACATGTTTTTTTCTTCTTGCAGGGTTTGGGGAACCTTTTTCCTGGGGGACCTTCTGGGGTCTGGATGTAGTGATGGGTGGGGCCATAGGCAAAAGCAGAAAGAGGGATGGGTGCGACTTCTACCTCGCAGGAGGCTACATTCCAGCCACACCAAAGTCAGAGGTTTCTACAGGCACACATTTCCATCCATCCAAGCAAGCAAAAGGGTGTTCTCATTATTCAAGGACATGTCCCAACCCAGGAAAAAGTACGAAAGGAGGGCATGATACAGGGGTGTGGCCTATGGAGAGTCTGATAAGAGGGGCCTAGACTGGGATGCAGGTCTCAGGTTCCCCACTCTTGGGTTATTGTAGTGGGAATGAGCCTGTGCATGTTTCAGGCTCACACAATCCCCACTGTCCTCGCCCTGCCTGGCCATGAGTTCAGAAGCTTTCACTACCATTTTCGATAACTACAGTTTAGTTACAGTGGTACCTTGGGTTACATACGCTTCAGGTTACAGACTCCGCTAACCCAGAAATAGGGCTTCAGGTTTCCTGCTTGGCAGGGGGTTGGACTCGATGGCCCTTGTGGTCTCTTCCAACTCTATGATTCTATGATTCTAGGTTAAGAACTTTGCTTCAGGATGAGAACAGAAATCGTGCTCCAGCGGCGCGGCAGCAGCAGGAGGCCCCATTAGCTAAAGTGGTGCTTCAGGTTAAGAACAGTTTCAGGTTAAGAACGGACCTCCGGAACGAATTAAGTACTTAACCCGAGGTACCACTGTAATTAGGGGTGTTAGGGGAGAGGTATTATTATTAATTGAATTTATATACCGCCCTATATCCAGGGGTCTCAAGGTGGTTCACAGAATAAAATCAAGATATAAAACCACAAAATACAAAATAAAAATAGAACTTTCAAAAAAAAAGGTACAGATCATTTGAGCACATCAACAACAAATCTTTATTACGGCCGTGGACCAGCATAAGGAGGGAGGGGTACAATCGTTTAAAATCATTTAAAATCTAAACAAAAAACACATTTTGTTTTGTTTTTTAAAAAACTAAAAGCAGTTAAAACAGTGTGTGTGTGTGTGTGTGTGTGTGTCCATAAGCATCCAAAAGAAGCTAAGAAAGTCTAAAAGAAGGGTTAGGAACATCAGACAAGTTAAAGAGCGCAAAAGGCTAGTACAGTGGTATCTCTGGTTATGTACTTAATTCGTTCCAGAGGTCCATTCTTAACCTGAAACTGTTCTTAACCTGAAGCACCAGTTTAGCTAATGGGCCTCCTGCTGCTACCGCGCTGATGGAGCACGATTTCTGTTCTCATCCTGAAGCAAAGTTCTTAACCCGAGATACAATTTCAGGGTTAGCGGAGTCTGTAACCTGAAGCGTATGTAACCTGAAGCCTATGTAACCCGAGGTACCACTGTATATATAAGACCACAGCTATCAGTCTACTTTGGCCACCTCATGAGAAGAGAAGACTCCCTGGAAAAGACCCCAATGTTGGGAAAGATGGAGGGCACAAGGAGAAGGGGACGACAGAGGACGAGATGGTGGGACAGTGTTCTCGAAGCTACCAGCATGAGTTTGACCAAACTGCGGGAGGCAGTGGAAGACAGGAGTGCCTGGCGTGCTCTGGTCCATGGGGTCAAGAAGAGTCGGACACGACTAAACGACTAAACAACAACATCAGTCTACAGAGCACTCAAATCCGAGAGCTCATTATCGAGCACATCATCATTCCTAACACTACTTTAAAAAATACAGAAGTGGTCAAACATTAGTAAAATGTAACAATGGACCCAAAGCGTACATTGATTTTTCACTACTCTATCTAGGCTTCTAATTTTATTGACTCAAGTACCGAACGTGCTTCTTTATATTCTTCAGCTTCTCCCAACTCTTTTCCATTTTCTAATAGCTGGGCAAGATCTGCACGTGCAGCTTCTAATCTGCGTTGGCAATCAGGAATCATCATTCAAAATTCTTGCAAGATCTCAATCTGTTTTTTAATTGCATAATTTTCAGAATCTTCAGCTTTCATTTTCTCAAATCTTCTCTTCTTGCCATTTTGCTTCTTTTTCATACATAACCTTTTCTTTTTGCCAAGCGCTTCACTAAGCCCGTTTAGTATCTCTGGTGGGAGACACGTTGTGCTCCTTCTGGGGTAGTTTTCTCACCTTTTGTCCACACCTTGCCCCTCAGCTCTCACCTGTGGCGCACAGAAGCTGTCAGCATGCGACAGCGGCCACACCCCAGGAATGGCTTCGACCGGTGAGGGTAGCCAATGAGTCTCAAACCCTCAATGAATGGACTTCCCCTGTATGCAAAGACAGGCACTGGGGGATTAAGCGGACGAGACCAAAAGTGGGTTGAACGGTCAAGACGGCATTTTCTGCACATGCTGCAGAGGGAAGTAAGGGGCAGGTGGGGCTTGCCAACCTGAGAAGGTAGCCCATCTAGAAAAAGGAAAACTCTTATCCTATGCTGCCTTGAGGGAGATCTTTGCGAGGAGTAAACCCTACAGTAGTGCCCCGCAAGACAAATGCCTCGCAAGATGGAAAACCCGCTAGACGAAAGGGTTTTCCGTTTTGGAGGTGCTTCGCAAAACGAATTACCTATGGGCTTGCTTCGCAAGACGAAAATGTCTTGCGAGTTCCTGCGGGGTTTTTTTCCTTTTCCCCCAAGCCGCTAAGCCGCTTATCAGCTGATCCGCTAAGCCGCTTATCAGCTGATCCGCTAAGCCACTTATCGGCTGATCCGCTAAGCCCGCTAATAGCGCTAATCCGCTAATGGGCTTGCTTCGCAAGACGAAAAAACCGCAAGACAAAGAGACTCGCGGAACGGATTCTTTTCGTCTTGCGAGGCACCACTGTACATGAATCCAGAGTGGAGTCTCCAAGACACCTTAGATACCTCCTTCCAGCAACTCCTGCAGCCAAGCTGGCGTCAAACATATTGCTCTGCTTGGACCACATTAGCAAGGCCAATAGTGGGTGTCTTGTCATCTGGGCAGCCCAGGACCTCTAGACACACTGCCCAGGCTTTAGCCCCAGGTTGGTCACTTCGGTGCTGCTAACACAGAGGTCCAACTTCACCTCCAGAGACGAACTCCACTGTCTCTCAAGACAGACAGATGC
The DNA here is from genome assembly GCF_964188305.1 of Podarcis bocagei. NCBI lineage: Eukaryota > Metazoa > Chordata > Lepidosauria > Squamata > Lacertidae > Podarcis > Podarcis bocagei. The sequence continues at coordinate 24,486,099 of NC_138126.1, read as the reverse complement.
CAACAGCAGTTTTTTTACCACAAACCACGGTTAATCTTAACTGGAGTTGGTTGAATCAAGCAAACTTTATACAGTGGTACCTCTGGTTGTGAAAGGGATCCGTTCCAGAGGCCCGTTCGCAATATGAAAGGAACGCAACTCGCAGTGGTATGTCTGTGCACACGCGGGTTGCCATTCGCCGCTTCTGCGCATGACGTCATTTTGCACGTCTGCGCATGCGCGAATGGTGAAACCCGGAAGTAACCCTTTCCAGTACTTCCGGGTCGCCGCGGGACGTAACCTGAAAGAACGTAACATGAAGTGGACGTAACATGAGGTATGACTGTACAGTGGTACCTCAGGTTACAGACGCTTCAGGTTACAGACTCCGCTAAACCAGAAATAGTACCTCGGGTTAAGAACTTTGCTTCAGGAAGAGAACAGAAATCGCGCAGCGGCGGCGGGAGGCCCCATTAGCTAAAGTGGTACCTCAGGTTAAGAACGGTTTCAGGTTAAGAACGGACCTCCGGAACGAATTAAGTTCTTAACCCGAGGTACCACTGTAACCCATAGTTTGAAGCTGGCTCATGTCCAACAAAGCACACTTCAGATTAACCATAGCGTAGGGTTCGGACCGCACCGTGAGCGGTGATTTATGTGAAAAGGATAGGAAAGCTTCCAGTGTTCCCTTTGCAGTGGAGAGGGGAGTCGCCAGCCAGTCAAAGGCTCACATAGGTTTGTTCCCATCACAACCCTGCCCACATGCAGATGACGACCAAACACAGCCAACTGAGGCTAAGCGCAGCTTATAGTCTAGATCAGGGGTCAGCAACCTTTTTCAGCTGTGGGCCGGTCCACCGTCCCTCAGACCATGTGGTGGGCCGGCCTATATTTTTTTTTTGGGGGGGTGAATGAATTCCTATGCCCCACAAATAAACCAGAGATGCATTTTAAATAAAAGGACACATTCTACTCATGTAAAAACACACCGATTCCTGGACCGTATGTGGGCCGGATTGAGAAGGCGATTGGGCCGCATCTTGCCCCCGGGCCTTAGGTTGCCTACCCCTGGTCAGGGCTTATACAAGATGCCTAGGGTTCAAAAACCCTGCTCAGCTATCAAGCTAACTAGACATAGCCTATATTGCAAGGTTACCGTGAGGCCAAACAAGGCAGGGAAGAACTATGCATGCTACCACAAACTCCTTGGAGGAAGGGTGGGTAATATATGGCATAAATGTTTTTAAAAAGGCCAAATTCACCATCTACTAGTGGTTACGAAATTGCACTACTACTAGCAGCAGTTAACTACGACTGATTAGAGACTGATTGCCCAATTTCAGAATCTCAGAAATAAGTTTTTTAATCTACTTTGTTACACTTACATTTTACGGCACTTCAGTAAGCTCGCAGAAGCTTACCTGGGGCTCTCCGCTGCCATCTCCCATCCAGGTCAAGCTAAAACTTGCTGAGCTTTAACAAGGTAGCAGCACCAGTACCCTCAAACCATTATTCTGCTTCAGCTTTTCTCCTCCAGGCCCCCAAGGCACCAATTTCCCGCATGATGCATCCTGCGTTGTTTTGCTTTCCGCCCCAGCAACCTCTCCTCTCACATTAACATGGGTGCATGTGCCAAAGCGACTAGGCCGTAGCTGTAAATGCCTCCAATTGCCGGAATCAGATGACGAGCCGGTGCTCCTGGCAGGTGGGAAAACTATGTTCTGTGTCCTCTTTCCTTCCTCACGAGTATAATTTCTGGCTGCTATTGAGCGTGGGGCACAGAAGCGATAAGTGTTCCTATTTGGCTTTAAAGGAAAATGAAATGCGGACACACAAGCATGCTCCACAAAGGCAGGCCACACTCATGCCATACATCTGAAGCTGCTTTTAAAAAGTCGTGGCTTCAGTTCAGCTGCAGTTTGTTAAGGGTGCCTGGAGTTGTCAGGAGACCCCTCAGAGCTACAATTCCCAGAGTGACTGAACCGTCAATTCCTCTTCCCAGGGAATTCTGGGAATTGTAGTTCTGCCAGGGGAATAAGAGGCTTCCTATCAACAATCAGCACCCGAAACAAACTACACTTCCCAGAATTCTCTGGAAGAAGCCACGATTGCTTAAAGTGGTATCACAGCACTTTAAATGTTTGCTGTGAATGTGGCCTTAGGGAAGACAGTACTACCAAGGTCTCTTAGTTTAAGTGTGAACAGGGAGGTTCGTCTGACGCCTTCCTTACATATCTTTAGGCACCAGGCAAAAAAAACCCGTTCCTCTGCTACCAGGCCTTTGGCTGATTAATATTCTACAGCTTTTTAAATGTGTTTGTGGCAGAGGGGGTTATTGCTTCGCTGATTCTGTTTTAACTACAGTGGTACCTCGGTTCTCAAACGTAATCCATTCAGGAAGACCGTTCGACTTCCGTAACGTTCAAAAAACAGGGCGCAAAGGGCTGGCTGCAAGTTCAATTGGAAAAATTGAAATACACGCAGCAGAAGCCGTTCAACTTCTGAGGCGCATTTGAAAACGGAAGCAATTACTTCTGGGTTTGCGGCGTTAGAAAACCGAAAGGCTTCCGAGACACTAAAAAACGAGGCACCACTGTATTTATTTGTGCTTTTATTGGACCAGAGCTCCCATCAACCCCAGCCACTATGGCCAATGGTCAAGGAGGATGGGAGTTTTAGTCCAACAACATTTGGAGGACCACAGGTTCCCCATCCCTGGAGCACCAGAGGCTGAGAGGAAACTACAGGGGGTTTTCAGGCTGGTTGCTATCAGAGGCAGAGTGCTGGGTTTGATGGCCCAATGCAACAAGTATGAGGGATCTTCCTCAGGAGTCTTTCCAAGGCCCAAGCCTTTTGCAGAAGCAACTTAAGGCACTTCGACCGGCTGCCCTTTGGTGTGGAGGGCAGCTTTTAGCACTGCATTTTAAAATCTGTTTTATTGCATTTTAAGGTGCTGGTTTTACGTCTTTCAAAATATGTATTCACCCACCAGAGCCTGAGGAAATGGGCAGGTTTACAAGAAAACACTTGTGAATCACTTGAGCCTCTTTGAAGACTACTTGGAAACTACAACTGCTTCAGAACAGCAGCCAGGTTGTTAACTGCGTCCTGCCATTCTGAACATTTTTCAACAGTGTTAAAAGTTCTTGACTGGCTTCCAGTTTGTTTTCTAGTCACAATTCAAAGAGCTTATTTTGACCTGTTGTATGTATAATGGCACAGGAGGAAGGAATTAAAAGGATGTCACATAGAGGAGGGAGAAAGGTTGTTTTCTGCTGCTCCAGAGAAGCGGACACGGAGCAATGGATCCAAACTACAAGAAAGAAGATTCCACCTAAACATTAGGAAGAACTTCCTGACAGTAAGAGCTGTTCGACAGTGGAATTTGCTGCCAAGGAGTGTGGTGGAGTCTCCTACTTTGGAGGTCTTTAAGCAGAGGCTTGACAACCATATGTCAGGAGTGCTCTGATGGTGTTTCCTGCTTGGCAGGGGGTTGGACTCGATGGCCCTTGTGGTCTCTTCCAACTCTATGATTCTATGATTCTATGAATTAGCACGCCTGAGGAACCCCAAGCTTCACAAAAGGATAGGGGCAAAAGCGGGAGAATGGAATGGAGTGTCCTGCAAAAGGGCATGGCTGGCTTAAACAGGGGAACTCCATGCTGCATTTTGCTGCAGGTCTCACTGATAAAGCTCTAAATGACCTGGGATCATAATACCCAAATTGCTGCGGTCTTGTGGTAGACCACTTTTGGTGCCCGTGAGTTTCAGCTGGCCCTTACCCAGATGCCAAACAAGAGGTGGGAATTACTTTTGAGTAAACACGCACAGGGTTGTGCTGTATAAGTACTTGGCTTTAGCCAGGCTAGCTGAAAAATCCATGAGAGCTTTCCCCTCCACAAGACATTTAAAATTGGACTATGAATGCACGTTTTATCTGACCTTGAGTTTGTGTTTTATTCTTTTAATTGTCTCATTAGCAGCACATCTTTCAGCTCTGGCATGAAAGACACCTTGAACTTTTCAAGTCATAGAATTCTAAGTACACAAGCCCATCAAGGAAAGGAGTTGGCAGAACATCTGTAAATCTGTGCCTTGTTACCAAGTGTGTGCTGTGGGTTAGGATCACCATCATTCTTATTATATTTGTTACTCATCCTTGACCATAAGGTACCAGGGTGAATTATATCTATATATAAAGAAATGCAATACAACACAATAAAACAAATAAAATAACCCTACCCCAAAACACCATACAGTATACGTGTCAATTAAGGTCCTTTTTAAAGGCTACATCAACTCCATTACAAGTTGAAGAAAACATAGCTTTTTTGTAGTGCATACTCATGAAAATCGTTGATGAGAGGTATTTGACTTTGCTAACTCCTGAGAGGAACCAGAGCCCCAGGGGAGGCCGTTTGTAACTGTATGTATTGAGCTCTGAAGCAAAATCTGCCATAGTAAAAGGGTGGCTTTTGAAGCGGGAACAGGAAGGTGTCAGAGTCGAGAACAGTTGTCCCAGTATGGGGCCAGCCCTATCATTATGCAGACTGAGGTGGATGCCTCAGGGGGAGAAATTGGGTTGTCATTAAAAGAAGCACAAATTTATTATTGCCATAAAGAGGTGGAGAGGCACTTGTGGGATTGTGCCACAAAAAGAGGGGGAAACAACTTGATGGGCCGTTGGCACTAGGCACCATGACAGGAGAGAAAAGGGGAGGGCACTATGATGGGGGAGCACCATTTGCTCCTCTACCTCAGACAGCAAAATGTCTTGGACCAGCCCTGACACTGTGACTGCGTTGTCTGAAACTTCCGTAATAAAATATATCACAGTAAATTGGAAATTACTGCTTTTGGTTACATTAACAGCCTCACATGAAACACCATCTCTAGTTAAGGAGAAGGGCTGAGGAACAAAGGTCAATAGCTGGGGGGTTATGGGACTTGTAGTCCAACATCATCTCTAGAAGACCAAAGCAGGGCCGTCTTAAGCATATGCGGCGCCAGGGTGCAAAAATCTGCCCGGCACGCCCCCCCCCCCAGATTGCCCAGAGTTGTCAACATTTTTTAGGGGGGGAACCCCAAAGTTGTTTAGCTTTTTAAAGAAAGGTTCCCCAGAGTTGTCAACCTTTTTTTAGGGAGCTGACACCATGATTATCTCAGCTCAGGAAAAGAAAACAGGAAACATAAGGAGCGTAGTGCAACAAACCAGCCCAAGGCGTCAGTGTCGGTGGCTGAGCAAAGCCGTGCGCCTCATGGCATAATCAGTGTGCGCTGGGTGGGCCTCTCCATGGACCTACACCAATCCCAGGCACACAGAAGGGCAGAGCCAGCCGGCCGCCTCAGCACCTTGCTGGCTCGCTCACCCCTGAACTCACGGCGCAGAGCCGACCACGGCAGAAGGGCCCACCATGGCGCTCCAACCGACGGGCAGGCTCTTCCCCAGACTCCAACTCTCGGGCCCCGGACTCTCAGCCATGCGCCCTAGAGAGCCCAGCGCCCGGGTGCCCAGCACCCCTGGCGCCTATGGTAAAGACAACCCTGGACCAAAGGTTAGCCACCCCCAAGGCTCTCAGATAGCAGTACTACTCTGGAAGGCCCAAAGGAAACATCATATGCTCATTGTTGTTCAATGCAGACTTAACATTACAAACTTAAACCACCATTAAAGTCTTATTGTTATTCCTTGCCAAAAGGAAGTTGGGGAAATGTGAGGATTTGTGAGGGACAATACAGTGGTACCTCTGGTAACGAACTTAATTTGTTCCGGAGGTCCATTCTTAACCTGAAACCGTTCTTAACCTGAGGTACCACTTTAGCTAATGGGGCCTTCTGCTGCTGCCGCCACGCAATTTCTGTTCTCCTCCTGAAGCAAAGTTCTTAACCCGAGGTACTACTTCCAGGTTAGCAGAGTTTGTAACCCAAGGTGTTTGTAACCCAAGGTGCTTGTAACCCAAGGTACCACTGTATGTCTCTCCCATATCAGTCTCTACAACCACAGAATGCGCTGTAACCCTCCAATGGTTTGACTTCCCCATCAAAGGCACACTCATCCATTGTCTTCTGAGACAGACAGATGCCAACAAGTTGGACTAGGTATAAGGTAGCTTCCTAAGATAATAAATAACCTTTATACCTTCTTCATTTGCCTTTTCAGTCTAGTTCCTACCTGCCCCCACACAGGGGCTAACTCAACCTTCCATCCATCTTTCCAACCTGGACTTTCTGTGCTCCATCTTTCTCCTAGTCTGGCTCCAGAATATGGCACCCCGGGCATTGTTAGAGAACTAAGAGAGGGAAAGAAGGAGGGACTCTGGCCGGAGCCAAAATGAGCAGCAGAAAGGAGCCTGCAAAGATTTCCATGCCAGCACATTCTCCCAGGAGATTAACAGTGTGCTATGGGGAAAAGGGGAGGGCGATCTTTAACAAAGCTGTTTCCCAAATGAGATTTTACAAAACTACAACAGATGTGGAGGGAAGGAAGAGGGGGACTGGTAAATTATTAACCTGTTTGGCTAATTTGCAGATGGAGAGAGAGCGCGTTCGTTTGTGCAGCAGCGAGAACAACTTAATACAGATTTCTCGCAAAACACAAAACTAATTTTACTGATCAAGTCCACGCTGGCAACAAGGAATTGCTGCAAATGCAGATAACACACCTTCATCATAAAGTCATCAGGGAGACCCTTGCAAGCATTTGGTAGCTGAGAAAGAGGAGACATTCCCAGATCTTCTGCATGCATTATCTGTACTGGAGATCAAATATAAAGTATTTGGCTTCTTTGACACACTTCCTTCACCTGGAACGAGCAGCTCCCACAAACACCTTACTGTGATTCATTTTGTCACTGGTGCCAGGAGCTTGTGGCTGATGTAGAAAAATGAGAGGGAACCACAGCAGAGGCTTAAGGAGATAAAGGATGATAGCTACGGGATAAGAGTGATGAATTTAGCAAAGGATATTGCAAACTGTGCAACAGAACGCCTCCCATCACGTCTCTGGCTACTGCAGACTGGCAGGTGCTTTCCATCTGCTGCCTTCTGTGATTCTGTTCTTTGTCCTGTGATTGGGTTCTGGATTTGATTTGATTCTGGAATGTCCCTCATTTCCATAAAGGTAAAGGTAAAGGTAAAGGGACCCCTGACCGTTCGGTCCAGTCGCGGACGACGCTGGGGTTGCGGCACTCATCTCACTTTAATGGCCAAGGGAGCCGGCGTACAGCTTCCGGGTCATGTGGCCAGCATGACTAAGCCGCTTTTGGCGAACCAGAGCAGCGCACGGAAACGCCGTTTACCTTCCCACCGGAGCAGTACCTATTTATCTACTTGCACTTTGATGTGCTTTTGAACTGCTAGGTGGGAAGGAGCTGGGACTGAACAATGGTAGCTCACCCCTTTGCGGGGATTCGAACCGCCAACCTTCTGATCGGAAAGCCCTAGGCTCCTTGGTTTAGCGTCCCTATCAGAAACTTAAGCAACCCTTAATCTCTGCATGTGCAAGTACTTCCTTGCTTGCCACTGGAATGGCATTCAATCAGAAACACTGCTGGCTGTCAGAGAGCTATTTCGGCCATAATGAGATCATCTTGTGAGTTTCAGGTGGGAGATGAACAGAAGCCCCATTGTCAGTCTTTCCCAAAAAGCACCAAAATGAACATAGGAACCTGTCAGTGTCGGATGCTTGGTCTGTCTAGGTTGTTTTTGTCCACACTGATTGGCAGTGGCTCTCCAGGGTCTCAGACACTCGTCTTCCCCAGGCAAAGTATGTGAAGCTCCTCCCCAAGATATCACAGTATTGTGGACTTTTCACAGAATTGGAAGAGACCACGAGGGTCATCTAGTCCAACCCCCTGCAATGCAGGAATCTGTTCCCCAACACGGGGCTCGAACTCACAACCCTGAGATTAAGAGTCTCATGCTCTACTGCCTGAGCTATCTCAGAGCATCAGTTGGGAGCACACCCTAACTATTTTAATGCGCCCATGAATTAAAGGTAAAGGTAAAGGTAACCCTAACTTTAGGTCCAGTCACAGATGACTCTGGGGTTGTGCGCTCATCTCGCTCTATAGGCCAAGGGAGCTGGCGTTTGTCTGCAGACAGCTTCCGGGTCATGTGGCCAGCATGACTAAGCCACTTCTGGCGAACCAGAGCAGCGCATGGAAAAGCCGTTTACCTTCCGTCCAGAGCAGTACCTATTTATCTACTTGCACTTTGACGTGCTTTCAGACTGCTAGGAGGGCAGGAGCAGGGACCGAGCAACGGGAGCTCACCCCGTCACGGGGATTCGAACCGCCAACCTTCTGATCGGCAAGCCCTAGGCTCTGTGGTTTAGACCACCGCGCCACCCACATCCACCTCCCATGAATTAGTCATGGCCAAAATGGCCCATTCTTGGGCTGAGGAGGGCTTTTCCTTGCCTCGCCCATTTCAGACAATAAATAAATAAACACCCCCACCTCACTGCCTGCTTTTTTATGAGTGAACAAGGCACACAGGTAAGCAAAGTACAAGTGGGTGCCCCATCACATTTGCCTCAACGCTCCGTTGAGGTCTAACTTCCTCAATGGTGTTTCTAAACTTTCAGCTTTCCCCTCTACAGTGGTACCTCAGGTTAAGTACTTAATTCGTTCTGGAGGTCCGTTCTTAACCTGAAACTGTTCTTAACCTGAAGCACCACTTTAGCTAATGGGGCCTCCTGCTGCTGCCGCGCCGCTGGAACACAATTTCTGTTCTCATCCTGAAGCAAAGTTCTTAACCCGAGGTGATATTTCTGGGTTAGCAGAGTCTGTAACCTGAAGCCTATGTAACGTGAAGCGTATGTAACCCGAGGTACCACTGTACTTAGACTAGTGGTTCTCAAACTTTTTTTCCTCTGGGCCACACTTTCAGAACAAAACTTTGCTCACTGAATTTGTAACTGATAAGAAATACATTGGAAAACACAAAGAAGCAACTCCTAGCCGTGCTTGATTTACAACACAGAACACAACAATTATTATCATGGGACACCCAGAAAAGTATAAAACAACACAGCTACATGAGAACATGAATCATTCCCAAAATATAATTATAAATGAGCCTCTTAAATATGAAGCATGTATACAAACTCCATGAGTGGTGTGCGCTTGCTCTTGCCGGGTAATCCCATTTAGGTGAGGCCTAATTTGAGACAAACTCTCATCTCCTCACACAAAGAAGCCTTTCTCTTTTCTGATCTTTTGTATTTGTTGAAAATCCCTGTTCACAACAATATATTGTCGAGAACCATAGCAGAATAGCCAATATTCTTGAAGAGAGGCTTAGATACTGTTTCTGGTTGTATATCCCTCCCCCCCCCAAAAAAAATTATTTTGATGCTATGCTATGCTGTACTCTATTACAATGCACTGACATGTTTAAATGTTTCTTTAATTGTCCATGAATCTTTCTGCGACACTTGCCACACCCTTTGAGAACCACTGCAAACCTTCCCACACAAACTTGCCATGTGCTTTACTTTTCTGCAAGGCCATTTGTACACCTTGAAAGCAAGGCAGAACTTTTAACAATACAGATAGCTGCTGCAAGTACCTGCCGTGTGTTTGGGTAGCCTGCGGCCTATTTTACAAACATTGAGAGCATCCAAAGCATTCAAGGCCACCCAACGATGCAAAGGGAAACTGGCCTGGGTTTCCTGCAGAAGGTGAAAGTTCTCCGGCACAAACAAGGCTTTGCTGCTTCCAGTGCCAGGGCTCCAGAAGTGCCATGAATCTTTAATGTCCATGCTTTTTTTAAAAAAGATGTTATGTAATTTTCTTTTTAGGATGACAACCAGAGATGTCGGCCTTGAATGCACACACCAATACCTCCAGTCTCTCAGCTACCCTTTTTCTCCAAGTATCCCAAAATGATTAAATTAAGACCCCTGCAGCACCTTAAAGAGGAACAAATTTACGGAGGAATAAACCTTTGTGGGTGGTGCTGTGGGTTAAACCACAGAGCCTAGGACTTGCCGATCAGAAGGTCGGCGGTTCGAATCCCCGCGACGGGGTGAGCTCCCGTTGCTCGGTCTCAGCTCCTGCCAACCTAGCAGTTCGAAAGCATGTCAATGTGCAAGTAGATAAATAGGTACTGCTCCGGCGGGAAGGTAAACGGCGTTTCCGTGCGCTGCTCTGGTTCACCAGAAGCGGCTTAGTCATGCTGGCCACATGACCCGGAAGCTGTATGCCGGCTCCCTCGGCCAATAAAGCCGCAACCCCAGAGTCGGACACGACTGGACCTAATGGTCAGGGGTCCCTTTACCTTTAAACCTTTGTGGATTCATGCGCTAGTAAACCACCTATGCGGGCTCATCATGCATGTGTCTTCCAGCTTTCACCTTTTTAACCTCAACTTTGGAAACAATTCTTCTCTCTACCTCTCTACTATGGATGCATTGTATACCCCACACCTCATGACCTTCCTGTTGTCGCTGGACTCCAACTCCCATCAGCCCCAGTCAGCATGGCCAATGGTCAGGCATGATGAGAATTGTAGTCCAGCAACATGCACAGTCTCCCGCTCAATCTGTCAGTAAGAACAGGATGACAATGGAACCAATAGACGGGAAAGCGTTCTCCCTTGCTGGAGATCTTCAAACGGATGCTGAACCATCATGTGCTCAAGTTTGCACTGGCTGCCCATATGTTACTGGGCCAGGTTCAAGGTTCCTGGGTCAATTTACAAAGCTCTTAACAATTTGGGCCCGGGATACCTCAAGGACTGCCTGATCCCTTATATCCCTGCCCTGATCACTGAGGTCTTCAAGGGAGTAACACTGTTAACGCTCCCCCATTCCTTGGATGCACCAGAGTCGTGCTCTCAGTATTGTGGGCCCAGTTTTACAGAACTCTTTCCAGCTGAGGTCAGACAGGTTCCCTCCCTACTGAACTTCCAGTGCCATCATCATCATCATTTTCATCATCATCATCATCATCATCATCATTATTCCAGCAAGTGTTTTAACTGATTGTTTTATTTTATTTTTGTATTGTGTCTTTGTAAACTGCTACTGTAGTTAAGTGGCGTATAAATTGTTTAAATAAATGAATAAATCGCAAGCAGGCATAAGCCAACAATTGGGTGTTCCCTGATCACACTACAGAGTAAAAGGTAAGGTCAAGGACCCCTGGATAGTTAAGTCCAGTCAAAGGCGACCATGGGGTTGTGGCGCTCATCTCGCTTTCAGGCCGAGGGAGCCGGCATTTGTCCACAGATAGCTTTCTGGTCATGTGGCCAGCATGACTAAACCGCTTCTAGCGCAACGGGACACCGTGACAGATAATAATAATAATAATAATAATTTACTATTTATACCCCGCCCATCTGTCTGGGTTTTCCCAGCCACTCTGGGTGGCCCACAGGGAGAAGGCCCTCAGTGCACTGTTTACCTTCCGGCCAGTGTTACCTATTTATCTACTTGCACTGGCGTGCTTTCAAACTGCTAGGTTGGCAGGAGCTGGGATAGAGCAACAGGAGCTCAGCCCATCGCAGAGATTCGAACCACCGACTTCCACCGATCAGCAAGCCCAAGAGGCTCAGTGGTTTAGACCACAGCGTCACAGTGAAGGACTGTTGAGAAGCTGGACAGATGGAGGCATGGGGCATCCATAACCTTCAATGTCCATGCTGCACATCAGATTATGAAGGCTCTTGCTTAGAAAAACCTGGTCTCACGGACGCCTTGTTCCTTGCTGCAAGAGACTAACATGGCAACCCTCTGCAACTGCAAACATACGCAGGGAGACCACAGCACCAAATATAGTCTTCCAAAGCATTCATTTGTACACATGGTTATATTGGGGCTCTTTTCTTCTCACACCCACGCACCCGGTGACTTAGCCTCTGCTGAACGAATGAAACGAGATCTCGGCACCACCCACTTGACCCCAGTAAATCAAAGAGCCGGCAGCCAGCAGCAGAGTTGCCAGATGTCCTTCATTTAAAGGAATGTCCCTTCCTCTCCCCCAAGTCAACCCGGCACAGCGTCCCATGGAAGTGGTCCATTATTTTTGGACTTTTGACCCAGCCGCGTTGTCAGCTTGATTGGAAATGCAGTTAAGTGGCTTGGGGCGCAGATGCCCCCAACAGCCGATGGGGCGACAATAGGATTTGGCCTAAAAGAAAAGGCGGTGGCTTAACAAAGCCCCAAGCCCAGCCTCTGCCTGGAGGAGAGGGAGCGAAGGCCTCCCCCCTCCTCCCCAAATCTTCAGGGACTCTTCCCATTTCTCTCCAGCGCAAGGGGTGACATCTGCTGGCAAACGGTCACACCACAATGTGCTACATTTGCTCCTCTGCAGGCAGCGCAAGGTGATGAAAGTGGCCGTCTGCCACAGCTGTTAGCGAAGAGAGTCTTGAGGCTCCCCCTCCTCTCTTTCTGATTTGCATCTGACACACTTGCAAAGGAAATCTCCTGGCAACCCACCCACAGCGCAGGCTCCGGCTAATAACGCTGTCCTTCCCAAAGCACGAATTCCCTCTCTCAGGGTCAGCCGCAGCAAAGTTTGGCAACTTTTCCAAAGAAAGGCAATTATTTTGTACTATGAGTCCACACTAGTAATATTTATTGTCAGGATAGATGCCCAAGTCTACATTGCTACAGGAGAAGGAGTGGTCCTTTTGGGGAAGAATTGGTGTTTTTTTAAAAAGGGGGGGGTCTCACGTCTCAGGTTTTCTGTACTACAGTGGTACCTCTGGTTATGTACTTAATTCGTTCCGGAGGTCCGTTCTTAACCTGAAACACCACTTTAGCTAATGGGGCCTCCCACTGCCGGAGCACAATTTCTGTTCTCATCCTGAAGCAAAGTTTGTAACCTGAGGCACTATTTCTGGGTTAGCAGAGTCTGTAACCTGAAGCGTATGTAACCTGAAGTGCATGTAACCCGAGGTACCACTGTATTCAGTAGCTAGAGGGCCGGTGGGGAAGGCAAAATACCGCTAGCTGTTCTCACTAACTCTCCCAGCAAGGGGATACTTGGTTTTCTTAACCCACCCCACCCTGAAAACAAGCCCAGTTATTCCAAACTGAAAGGAAAGCGTTCCCGAAGGAAATGTCGTATTGACAGATTACATACCCACTGGGTGCGCTAATGGTAATAATGACTCCTTTACAGGGAAATCCCAACCCCGTCTAGCCCAGAAGTTCTGCTGGATTCAGATGGGAGGAAGGGCTGTTGCTGAGTGGCAGAGCATCTGCCCTGTCAGCAGCAAGTCCCAGGTTCAGCCTCCAGGAACTCGCAGGTTCAATCCCCAGAGTGGGATTGTCCAGCGTCCAAAAGGCTGGGGAGCTACTGCCATTTGTGTAGTGACAACACTGAGCTAAACTGGCCACTGGACTGACTCAGCAGAAGGCAGCTTCCTATGTTCCCAAAGGGGTTTACTCCCAGGTTAAATGGCGCTTGGATTGCAGCCTCAACCGGGGTCAGGGGAAAGTAGGACCCTGCCTGCTTTTACCATTTTCTTATTTTTTTAAAAAATAATATTTTGGGGGGGTTTTCTGCAAGCGTAACAAACATCACAAATAAACAAAAGAGAACAAATACTACAACAACAAGCTAAAAGAGAAAAAGAAAGTCACTTTGTTATTCTGACATCTGATGAATGAGTACAAAGGCTATGCTCTGTCAGAGGCTGCACGACACAGAATTCCAGTTGTTGGGAATCACAGGTGGGCAGTGGTGCTGCGCTCATGTCCTGCTTGGAGGTTTCCCACAGGCATCTAGCTGGCCACTGTGAGAACAGGATGCTGGACTAGATGGGTCACACTGGCCTGAAGGCTTGAGCTTTGCATGGACCAAACTACACATGATACTAACACTCAGCTTGGAGCTGCAAGTGTCCTTCCCTTTTTTTAGCCATAAACATCTGCCTCTGGGGGGACCTGATCCGGACTGGGACCACAGCCTGAAGGAGTCAGGGGTTTAACCCAAGCCACAATCCTGACCCCCCCAAAAAAAAATCCAGAAGGGGAGATCCTCTGTGTGAATTATAAACTCTGTTAATAAATGAATCTGTCTTAAATGAACAACTTCTAACATGCTCACAAAGCACACACAGACTTGATTCCGAATTAATTGCCATGTAATAACTACCGTTTGCCCAGGAAACTGTACATAAATTTTTTACTACCTCATTAACATGCACAGAGGGGGAGAGAGGGTGAATCATCCCATTCGCCTCTTTGATTGGGGTGAGTACAAAAGGATGGTCAAATGGGGAACTAAACCCAACAATTAAGTGATTTTAAGCAAGTGGTTGTTGGGTTTTGTTTACTCAGAAACCGCCAACTCTGCAGACAAAGTTCTTGCACGCCATCAAATCTGGGAAGGCTTAGCCTAAAAGTTGGGAGGTGAGAGTGCAAACGGAGATCTTCTTCACTTGTACTGAACATCTCCGTGAATCTTGTTGCTAGCAGATCACAAGAAGGGTGTGCGTGTGTGTAATAATGTACACAGGGAGGGACGCTCCCTGTTCCAAACACAGAGCAAAAATCGCTGGAACCTTTGCAGGGCTATCATCCGTCTCCCCTTCAACGGGGCTTTCCCTCTCTAAAGTCCTTCAGCCTCTCCCCCTAAGCACGCACATGGGCAGAAAAGTACATCAGCTATTCTGTTCCCCCTCCCTATTGCGTGCCCCCCAACTCCCCATAATATAGGCAGGTTTCAGAGAGGAGCATGGGGCTCTCCCCGCATCCACCCCACTTCTCCCTCCTTCTGGTAAGCAGGTTTCATGTTTCTTCCTGAGCTCCCAGTGGGACAAACAAGCACCTCCATCTGAACAAAGGAGGCAGAGGGGGGTGGGACCAAGTCCAGCCCTCCAGTGCTCGGAGGGGAAGGGTCTCTGCTGCTGCTGCCACTGCTGGATGGCTCTCCTTCCTCCCCCCCCCTCCTCCTCCAGACAAATGGGACAGGGAGATGGGGGCCACTCTAGAGGGCTAGGATGGCTGAAACCGAGAGATTCCCAAGGATCACTGCTGGTCTCTTTGGAGGGAAAAGTCCAGCCAAACCCATCTTCCCTTGGCAAGGCTTAAAAGTGGCAGAAATGCGCCCTTATTCCCCCCCCACACACACCCCTCTTGCTAGGCTGCCGGGGTGGGGCTGCAAGCGAAATGGGGGAGGCGAGCGGGCAGGCAAGAATAAAAGGGTCATTCTGGAAGGCCGGAGGCTCTCCTTGTAAACACACCTCGCTCTCCCGAGGACGCAGCGGCCGGCCAACTCACACACAGACACACACACAGATGTGTAGACAAGCGCTCCTCAGTGCCCGGCGAGGGAGGCGATGCCGGCCTCCCACCCCACCCCCCAAACCAGATCGGAGGCCTCCCAACTAAGTTCCGAGGGACCCGGCCAAAGAAGCCGCCCAAACCCGATGCCCTTTTGCGCGGCGTGGAAAAGTTCCATTCAAAAGCCGCGTGCGCCGCCTCGATTGCGCCGGGAAAGGGAAGGGAAGGGAGGGTAGGGGGAATGAATGGGCGCCGGAGGGGAAAACTTGGAAAGACGAGGTGCAGAAAATGAGAAACGGGGGGGGGGAGGAGACGGGGGGGGCTCTGCGCGATCCCCCTCTCCACCATTCTCAATGCAAAAAATATTAAGCACACATACCACAAAAAGCTCACTTTCCCTTCTTTTCTTTTCTGGTGTTGCTGCTTCTCCCAGCCCGGGCAGAAGCCACCGGGTCTTGGAGGGAGCGTGCAAACAAAAGAGAACGCAAATTTAGCCGCGGGTGGGTGGGGAAAAAACAAGCGAGCAACTCACCCAAAATGCCATCTCCGGCGAAACTGCACCGGGGAGGAGGCGGAAGAGAGCAGGGGTGCTGGATCAAGTCGTCTTCTCCCTTCTTGCTCCAGGACAATAATAAGGGACGTGAAAGCAGTTAAGTAGCAGAGTCTCTTCCGCGCACAGCACTCTTCCGCACCAGCTGCAGCCGCCAGGGTCCCCCGTCACCTTCGCACTAGGGTGTGTGTGTGTGTTTGTGTGGTGTGTGTATGTGGGGGGAATTCCAACTCCCGGGATCGTGCCTGTGTCAACAAGCCCCCGCGGTTATCCCTCCTCTTCCTTGGGCGATCGGGCTGCGCGGAAAAGGCACGGCTCCTCCAGGCACGCTACCGCGGGGCGCCCCAAGCGATCCGTCGAGTTTCCTTGGAAGGGAGCGCGGCGCGCACACTCACACGCGCACAAAAACCCGGGAGGGCGACGCGGCTGCTGTGTGCGCAAAAGTAGTTCTGCGGCCGGCCCGCCGCTAAGCAAACAAGGAGGCAAGGCGAGGGAGCCCCTGCTGAGAGCGAGCGGCTACTGCAAAGAAAAAAAGAGGAGAGAGAGTGAATGAAGGGCGGACAAAAGCCAAGCCAGGCCCCCAGAGCTGCTGCTTCTCTCTAACCCCCACAACTCCGCCTGGAATGGTACACAGCGCTGAACCCAAGTGGGGAGATCCCTTTGGCAACATAAGGCGGACCCAGGAGACCACCGCGCTGCCTGGGACTTTAGTAATCCCCGGGCCATAGAAAGGGTAAGACAGGAGCACATGGGTTCGCCCCGCTCTCCAGCCAAGCCAGGCTTAGGAGTTTTGTTCGTAGGTAAGTTTAAGAGGCCCCTTCATGGATCACTGCCTTGCCGTGGCGAAGAGACATCACCTTGCCAACAAAGGTCCGTATAGTTAAAGCTATGGTTTCCCCAGTAGTGATGTATGGAAGTGAGAGCTGGACCATAAAGAAGGCTGATCGCCGAAGAATTGATGCTTTTGAATTATGGTGCTGGAGGAGACTCTTGAGAGTCCCGTGGACTGCAAGAAGATCAAACCGATCCATTCTTAGGGAAATCAGCCCTGAGTGCTCACTGGAAGGACAGATCCCGAAGCTGAGGCTCCAATACTTTGGCCACCGCATGAGAAGAGAAGACTCCCTGGAAAAGACCCTGATGTTGGGAAAGATGGAGGGCACAAGGAGAAGAGGACGAGATGGTTAGACAGTGTTCTCGAAGCTACCAGCATGAGTTTGACCAAACTGCGGGAGGCAGTGGAAGACAGGAGTGCCTGGCGTGCTCTGGTCCATGGGGTCACGAAGAGTCGGACACGACTAAGCAACAACAAGTTTAAGAGGAGGCCCATCACCACCCAAGATGAGGCCCTCGTTCAATGGATAGGATCAGGTCAGGTGCCCCCCCCCCCAATATCACATATAGTCAAAACACATTGGTGGGATTACCAAAGTCTCTCCCCCCCCCCGATGGACGGCTCCTTTCCGCCCCCTTTAAAAAAAATATTGCCAGGCACATAAAAGGTGAAGATGTTAAATGTGCATAAGTTGCAAGTTACATGTGTGCCTGTGTATTATTAAAGAGGCTTTGAAATGTGGTAAGCCAGCCCTACTGCATTCTGGGGACCTGGATATCTGCGCCCAAAAACTGCCCTGGGGGTGCCCACTGTGTGCCATGCTCCCCTCATCCCTTGAATTCATACTAGGTTAAGTACAGTGGTACCTCGCATTACAGACGCTTCAGGTTACATACGCTTCAGGTTACAGACTCGCTAACCCAGAAATAGTACCTCAGGTTAAGAACTTCGCTTCAGGATGAAAACAAGAAATCATGTTCCGGCGGCAGCGGGAGGCCCCATTAGGTGAAGTGGTACCTCAGGTTAAGAACAGTTTCAGGTTAAGAATGGACCTCCGGAATGAATTAAGTTCTTAACCCAAGGTACCACTGTACATATCAGTGACCGGCCCAGTCTCCTATGCAAGGTGCCATGGAGAAACTGAGCACCTCTAAAAATGCATAATGTTGCATATGAATAAAAAGATATGTAGACTTATATCATTAACCACATTCATCTCAGCAACGCTGAGTAAATTATCACCAATTTGCTATTGTAAAAGGTGTGCCCATTTAGCATAATGCTCTAATGATCCCTGGCTGCAGTTATTTGCATCTCGTTGCCATCCACCCCACATTTTACCATTTTCTCCTTCATACACTTGCCATTTAAGATTTCACTTAATGCATCTGACAAAGTGGGCTTTGAGTCCACGGAAGTTTAGGCCATAATAAATGGGCTAGTCTTTTAAGGTGCCGCAGGACTCTTTATATATATATATATTTTGCTACCCCCCCCCCTCAATCCATACCATTATGTTGACAGGTGTTGTCATTTTCCATAAAAAGAAAGATGAATCGGAAAGGGAAGAGTGGGCTAGCAAATCGGCAATGCGTGGTTTAATATGTCAAGGTGGCATTCAAAGAAAATGTACCGTGAGCTTTCCTGTGGGAAGTACACAGCTAACATTTTCCACAAAAAGTCTTTGTGTGTGTGTGTGTGTGTGTGTGTGTGTGTGTGTGTGTATTGCAGGGGAGTCATAGGCCCACTCTGCCATGCTAAAGTCTTGGGAGATGGATGAGTGTATGAACTGGCACATGGCCTCAACATGTGTTCAAATGTGGAGCCACCCACACCTGTAATCTGAAGAACTACTGTACTAATCAGACACCTACATCACTTTCTTGCGCAACCATCCCTTATCCCTAAGTTTGAAATGAAGTTTTTTAAAAATAGATTTTATTAAAGCTTAAAGGAAGATACAGTGGTACCTCAGGTTACATACGCTTCAGGTTACAGACTCCGCTAACACAGAAATAGAATCATAGAATCATAGAGTTGGAAGAGACCACAAGGGCCATCGAGTCCAACCCCCTGCCAAGCAGGAAACACCATCAGAGCACTCCTGACATATGGTTGTCAAGCCTCTGCTTAAAGACCTCCAAAGTAGGAGACTCCACCACACTCCTTGGCAGCAAATTCCACTGTCGAACAGCTCTTACTGTTAGGAAGTTCTTCCTAATGTTTAGGTGGAATCTTCTTTCTTGTAGTTTGGATCCATTGCTCCGTGTCCGCTTCTCTGGAGCAGCAGAAAACAACCTTTCTCCCTCCTCTATGTGACATCCTTTTATATATTTGAACATGGCTATCATATCACCCCTTAACCTCCTCTTCTCCAGGCTAAACATGCCCAGCTCCCTTAGCCGTTCCTCATAAGGCATCGTTTCCAGGCCTTTGACCATTTTGGCTGCCCTCCTCTGGACACGTTCCAGTTTGTCAGTGTCCTTCTTGAATTGTGGTGCCCAGAACTGGACACAGTACT
This sequence comes from Podarcis bocagei, assembly GCF_964188305.1. Classification (NCBI taxonomy): domain Eukaryota; kingdom Metazoa; phylum Chordata; class Lepidosauria; order Squamata; family Lacertidae; genus Podarcis; species Podarcis bocagei. The sequence continues at coordinate 24,466,973 of NC_138126.1, read as the reverse complement.
CCAGGTGAGGTCTGACCGGAGCAGAATACAGTGGCACTATTACTTCCCTTGATCTAGATGCTATACTCCTATTGATGCATCCCAGAATTGCATTGGCTTTTTTAGCTGCCGCGTCATAGTGCTTCAGGTTAAGAACTTTGCTTCAGAGAAGAAGTAATGGAGGAGGACTGGAAAAAGTTTAAAGATTATTTACAGAAGTACTATAAGTTATATGAACTATAAGATGCCGCATGATTTGAGAGGTTAGCCCCAGCAATGAGAGTTGATTATATATGAAATTGGATAACATTAGTGGAAAAACCAAAGTTTAAATGGTTAAAGACGACAATATGTTATGTCTTTAGAGTAAATGGAAAATAAGGGATTTAAACTTAAATTGTAAATTGAAAGTACAAAAGAAACACATGAAACAAGGTTATAATTTGCTGACAAATTTATTGTTAAGAACGCACTGGGCGGGAGATGTGGGGAAGTCCGAAAGAAAGTTGAAATAAGTGGTTGAAATGGTTTGGATTTTTTCTTTTTTCTTCTTTTTCTATTTTTTTTTGTTTTTTCTTTTTCTGTTATATCTGTAATTGAAAAAAACGTAATAAAAAATTATTTAAAAAAAAAAGAACTTTGCTTCAGAATGAGAACAGAAATCGTGCTCCAGTGGCGTAGCAGCAGCAAGAGGCCCCATTAGCTAAAGTGGTGCTTCAGGTTTCAGGTTAAGAACGGACCTCCGGAACAAATTAAGTACTTACCCGAGGTACCACTGTAATGCAAAGATTAACATCAACTACAAAATATATATTATAATACAAAAAGATAAAAAAGGAGTCAGAATACAAACAAAAATTAAGGAAAGAGGAAAAGAAAAAGGGTAAAGGAGAGAGAAAAAGGAAGGGCTTCCAATTCTTCTTATGTCAGCGATATATTAAAAAAATATTCAAAACATTCGCTCCAAGGTAACACACAACAATTCTACGTTCTATAAACCAGCATTTTCTACAGTCTTCAAACCCAGATACCTTTTTCACGCAAAAAGTTCATAAGGATTTTTCCATCATTAATAAAGATCAACGATTTTTCTCTAACTAAATAGTAATTTGAGCAACCATTCGTCCATTGTAGGTAACGGTATATATTTCCATCCTTGTGCATGTAAAATATCCAAACCTCAGGAGTCAAACCTCAGGAGCCAGAGCAGACTCAGCTGATGTCTGCACCTGAGGATCCACCTGAGGATCCAGCACAGGTGAGGACCCTTCAGGCTCAAGCCCCAGCCCCAGCCCCAGCTCAGCTGGTTCTGGAGGCGGGGAATCCTGTGCAGGCTGGGATCCCTCAGGTTCAGCATCTGAGTCCGAATCCCAGGCCATCATAGCCGCTGGCCTCTGGATCAATGTAAGGAAAATGGCCATGATCCAAGTCATCTCGCCCCTACTCCTGCAATGTACTCTTAAAAAGGCCTTTCGTACCATTGCTAATTGCAAGGACGGAATCGAGTCTTGTTTGGCCCCCGCAGCCCCAACAAAGAACAATTTTATCTTTCTTATACTAACTTTAATCTTTCACATTGTACATTGTGCTCTGCCGAGAACCAAACCTCTGATTACCTTAAGCACACTGCTTAAAAACCACTTGAGAACCTGCCACTTTTCTCAAAAAGGGAGGTTAGGAGGAGGAGTGGAAGTAGAGATCCGAGGGTTGTTATTTGACTGGGCGACTTCCCGTCCTGCCGGGTTTCAAGTTGCCATGCCAGCTTGCTTGCCCTCGATTGACTGCAATGCATGCTATTTCATACAGCAGACCATTTCGGATTCTACTGTTAGTGCTCATTTCTTCCCCATTCCTTTAAAAAGGACAAACATCTTATCTATGTGTCCAAGGGGTGGGAAAAGGAGCGCCTTAACTGCATTAATATGTGATATTCTTGAACTTTGTTCCTTAGTCAGAACACAAGCTGGGTTGGTGCTGCGCTGACTGCACAACATCCTAGGCCAGGAGTCATCACTTTTTCCGAAAACCTCTTGCTATGTTCAGGACATTTATTCACAGCTGCAAAGGTGTTTTTTGTTTTCGTTTTTTGCTCCTGAAATGGAGAAACCACAGGTATCTGTTACACATCCATTGTGTTCTGGGGGTGGTGAGAGGAGAGGTTTATGGCCCTTTCCCAACATTTTTTTTTAAAAACCAAACAGCTGTGTTCTTCACCACATGGTTGGCACAGTAATAGCGCATTGGTGGTCTGTTTATACTCGACCATCCACACATCTCCTGCCAACCTAGCAGTTCGAAAGCACATAAAAGTGCAAGTAGATAAATAGGTACCGCTCTGGTGGGAAGGTAAACGGCGTTTCCGTGCGCTGCTCTGGTTCGCCAGAAGTGGCTTAGTCATGCTGGCCACATGACCCAGAAGCTGTCTGTGGACAAACGCCGGCTCCCTCGGCCTATAGAGCGAGATGAGCGCGCAACCCCAGAGTCGGTCACGACTGGACCTAATGGTCAGGGGTCCCTTTACCTTTACCTATCCACACATCACGCCACTGTATTAGTTGTTCTGAGATGCTTCCCCAGTGCTGCTATACAGTTGTACCTCAGGTTAAGTACTTAATTCATTCCTGAGGTCCGTTCTTAACCTGAAACTGTTCTTAACCTGAAGCACCACTTTAGCTAATGGGGCCTCCTCCTGCCGTTGTGCTGCCAGAGCACGATTTCCGTTCTCATCCTGAAGCAAAGTTCTTAACCTGAGGTACTATTTCTGAGTTAGCGGAGTCTGTAACCTGAAGCGTATGTAACCTGAAGCATATGTAATCCGAGGTACCACTGTATTATTGCCATCCGGAGGGACTCTTGCACTATAGGATGCCAAAAGTGGAACAAGAATAAATAAAGAAACAGAAAATTTGATTGGCTTCTGGTTGGCCACTGTGACAACAGGTTGCTGGACTAGATGGGGCGCTGGCCTGATTCAGCAACCCCTCTATTATGTTATTTTGGAAATGAAGCAGTTTGACTGCCCCATAACTTTTGCAAATGCAAACTGTATTGAAGACATGATTGTGTGTAATTGCCCCGATTCCATCATAAATGCACAATGAAACGAATGTCTGGAGGAGCACTAAATGCACATGGCTTCCCATTTTAAACTCCGGACCTTTTTGCTTCCGCACAGGAGGTTGGCGGTTACTACGGTAATCCTTGTTCCCCATTTCCAACGCTAACCAGCCTAAAGGGCGGGATGATATTGCAATGCCCCACCCCAATCTCAGAGCAGCAAAAGGCTCCCAGAATTTCTGCGCTTATCCAGGTTTGGTTTCCTTGGAACGAAGGCCAGCAAAGATTGTGGTGTCTTTAGGAAATATATGGTTTTATTTTATAGGGACGCAGGTGGCGCTGTGGGTTAAACCACAGAGCCTAGGACTTGCCGATCAGAAGGTCGGCGGTTCGAATCCCCGCAACGGGGTGAGCTCCCGTTGCTCGGTCCCAGCTCCTGCATGTCAAAGTGCAAGTAGATAAATAGGTACCAATCTGGCGGGAAGGTAAACGGCATTTCTGTGCATTGCTCTGGTTTGCCAGAAGCGGCTTAGTCATGCTGGCCACATGACCCGGGAGCTGTACGCCGGCTCCCTCAGCCAATAAAGCGAGATGAGCGCCACAACCCCAGAGTCAGCCACGACTGGACCTAATGGTCAGGGGTCCCTTTACCTTTACCTTACAACCCGAGCTTAGGGTGGAGGGGCTCATGGCATTAACACCCCAACAGATCTTGCCTCTCCATTAGGTTTCCAGGGGAACCCCAAAGAGCGGCACAGAGCAAGACATGCAGTTTCCAGCTTTCCACCTCCAGTTTCCAGCCAATACACCCAATTCTGGCTATTGTTCTCCTTCATACATGGGAGCGGGGCAAGGCCAACCCTGCTTGCTTCTATGGCAAAGAGCAACTTCTTTGGATGTGCTAAATCGTGGTGCTTACTAGCCAGCCAAAGCCATCACCTTGACAAAGGAGCTGACTGGGTGAGTTTCCCTGTTACATTCTACCTTCACAGATACAGGGCCGCAGGTCTGGAAGAGGACCCAGAGTTTTATCCAGAATGACACACCCACCCACCCCTTCATAACATTATTTGTTCCCGAGTCAAAACACTGGCTGGCTTGCCGTTGTGCAGAGTGCACAATCTTGTGCAAGGATCAGTGCTATTTCAGGTTGTTGGGTTCCTTTAACCAGTTCTATGGTAACTTTTCAAAAAACCTGCCACTGTTTTTGGGGCGCTCACTCAGGGCAGCAGATATGAAGAAGAAGAATTTGGATTTGATATCCCACTTTATCACTACCCGAAGGAGTCTCAAAGCGGCTAACAATCTCCTTTCCCTTCCTCCCCCATAACAAACACTCTGTGAGGTGAGTGCGGCTGAGAGACTTCAGAGAAGTGTGACTGGCCCAAGGTCACCCAGCAGCTGCATGTGGAGGAGCGGAGATGCGAACCCGGTTCCCCAGATTACGAGTCTACTGCTCTTAACCACACCACCACACTGGCTCTTTGATCATCTTGCTTCCCAAACCAAGAAATGATGGAGATTCGTTGCATCCCCTTTTTCCTCCACAGTGAACTGGGCAAGTCCTGTCCAAGGCGAGGGAAAAGTTCTGCATTGCCAGCTGCCCATCTGCTCCCTTGCCTGAGAAATAGACGGCCCAGTTTTATGCACGGCTGCGCGAGACAACTGCATGATTGCCTCTTTCCCCAACCGTGTTGGCAGCAATCTATTCTCTCAATGGGAGGGCGGGAGCAGGAGGCAGACTGGGATGTGACGGAGGGATCCTCCGCAGGAAAGGGGGAGGGAAAAGAGCTTTGCTTATAAGAATTCTGAAAGTTTCTCTCTGCAGCAACAGCAGCACATACCTGCCCTTCCCACACGCCCCTTGGTCGCGGGCAAACCTTCCTCCAGGTGTTTCAAAGCATTCCTGCCATGCTAGAAAACATTTGTGGGAGCCAAGCACACTTTAGGCAGGTATCGATTTTTAAGGCAGAGACAAAGGCGACCTTTTACGTGCCATTTGAGGAAGGAGTTTTCATTTCGCGCACACACAAAAGCAATTAAGCTGGCTGGTAGTCATGCAAGCCCGGAGAGATCCAACCTTTCCTTCATCTCTTCCCCGTTGCTGCCACCACACTGATTTTTTATTTTTTGTTTTTGCAAGGAGGGAAGATTCTCAGGAGCATGCCAGAGAAGAAAAAAGGCTGACCTGGAAAGTTAACAGCTATGCCAGGGAGGACATCGCTGTCTCCCTGCGGTTGGCAAATCTTGATCTATGTACACATTAATAGCTCCACTTCAGCTTCCACAGTGAGAGAGGCCAAAGGAGGATCTGGTGGGGATGGGGAGAGAGAAAGAGCAGTCAATCTATCACTGTCAATCAGCCAGCCAGTCACTAAGCACAAAGTGCGGTCTGCTCAGTTGGAATTCAAAGCAGCCACACAACCTCTGGACCCTGAGGAGAGCTGAGGCAGTCCGGCATGTTTCTCCGCGTTTTCCCACAAAAAGGGCAGAGCAGCCCTTCCTTATTTATGCTTTTAAAAAAATATCTATCTATCTCTGCTTCCAGATAACAACACCAAAACCCAGAGATGCCAGCAGAACACAGAGCTGGAAAGAAACAAAATGGAAACTCTTTGTTAGAAGAAATAAAGTTAACAATGGGGAATAAGTGTCTGCAAACCCAACCTCCTTAGCTGAAACTAACCAATTATGACAGGAGCCTAAAAATAAAAGGACAGTAGCTACCCACTAGCAAAAGCTGCCGTGTTTTGACCAAGTGATAAAAAAACCCAACAGTGATGGAGCCTCCTTGGAGGTGCCACCATCCAAAAGGCCCCGCCTAGCTACCTGAAGAATTTCAGCCAGTGGAGAGACTCAGAGCAGGCCCAGCACCTTATTTTCATTTATGTATTTGCTCCTTATTTGTTCCACCCTTCCTCCAAGGACACAAGGCACAACACATGAATCTCCTCACATTCTCCTCACTTTTCTCCTCCTTATTCTCACAACCTTGTGAGAGGTAGATCAGGTTGAGAGATGGTGACTGGCCTAAATGAACTTGCAGGAGGTGGGGATTTGAACTCAGGGCTCCCTCCTCCTAGCCTGACACCCAAACAAATGCATCTCACTAGCTCAAATTTTGGTCCTGCAAGCAAACCGGTAGCCCATGCAAATCCTATATGTCAGCCACTGACATGGTTTATGGTTTTATGATGTTTTCATTATTTCGCTGGTACTGTTAGTGAGCTAAGAGGATATAAATACAACATTAGATAAGAATACAGTGTTTTAATACAAATGTATAAGAACACAGTTATTATTTTTTATTCTTTTCTAAAAAAAATATTGATTTTCCACATTTATCACAAAAATGACATAACAAAACACACAAAGAAAAACACATTACACTACAATAAATTACCGTATTTTTCGCCCCATAAGACGCACTTTTTCCCCTCCAAAAATGAAGGGGAAATCGGGGTGCGTCTTATGGGGCGAATGCCTGCAAGCCTCGCGCGCCCGGCAGGAGGTCCGACCGGGTGCGCGAGGCTTGGGGCGGCAGCCTGTCGCCCGAAGCACGGGGAGCCCTCTGGAGGGCTCCCCCTGCTTCGGGCGAGTGTCTGCAAGCCTCGCGCACCCGGCAGGAGGTCCCACCGGGTGCGCGAGGCTTGGGGCGGCAGCGGACTGCTTGCACGCACCGAGAAGCTTGGGGCCAGCTGAGCTCAGCCCGCCCCAAGCTTCTCGGTGCGCGCAAGCAGTCCGCTGCCGCCCCAAGCCTCCCGCACCCGGCAGGAGGTCCCGCTGGGTGCGCGAGGCTTGGGGCGGCAGCGGACTGCTTGCGCGCACCTAGAAGCTTGGGGCCAGCTGAGCTCAGCCCGCCCCAAGCTTCTAGGTGCGCGCAAGCAGTCCGCTGCCGCCCCAAGCCTTGCGCACCCGGCGGGACCTCCTGCCGGGTGCGGGAGGCTTGGGGCGGCAGCGGACTGCTTGCCGGCATGCAGAAGCTTGGGGCGTGCTGAGCTCAGCCCGCCCCAAGCTTCTAGGTGCGCGCAAGCAGTCCGCTGCCGCCCCAAGCCTTGCGCACCCAGCGGGACCTCCTGCCGGGTGCGGGAGGCTTGGGGCGGCAGCGGACTGCTTGCCGGCACGCAGAAGCTTGGGGCGCGCTGACCTCAGCTTGCCCCAAGCTTCTGGATTAGCGCAGCGCACCTGGGGGGGAAATAAATTTTTTTTCCTTTATTTCCCCCCCTAAAATCTAGGTGCGTCTTATGGGCCGGTGCGTCTTATGGGGCGAAAAATACGGTAAACACAAAGAAAAGTTGATTCTTCAAATACCTAATTCTCATTACATTGATAACTGACTTCCTCGAATCCCCTCTAACTGAATTTCACTATATCACCTATATAAAAGTTCTCCAAATTCATATTTCTAACAATATTGACTCCTTTCAATTACTAACCTCCTCTCCTTTATTAATATTTTAATCCTTAATATTTACTATCACCTATTCTAATTCTACCCCTAAGGCAAGAACACAGTTTTTAATATTGTAATTTACTTTTTGGAAGGGATCCCAAGGGACATCTAGTACAACCCCCCACAATGCAAGGTAGTGTAACTAATAGTACTACTATGAGTAGTGATAATGTTTCATTCTTCCAGCCCCAGTCAAAATTCCGGTGGCAACTTTTTCTCCTTTTGGGGTAGCAAGTGAGTTTTCTGGAGAGTTTTTCAAGCCGGCCCCATGTACAGCGCCTTACAGCAATCCAGTTAATAGTTTATTATTATTGCTGTCATGTTAAGCATTGATCAAGGTAATTAACAGATTTCCATCTTAGCATAAAAAAGCACACCCTCTCGAACTGTCCTCTTTGAAAGAGTATCTTTTCCTCGCATTTTGATGCCCTCCTATTAATCAAGGATAGATGTCAGTGCAGGGCCAAGCGTTTCCCAAAGGAAGAAGGGAAAGGAGGCGGGTGCGGGGAGGAGGGGGAGGCAATCTGTCAAATTCTGACAGGTCCAGAACTTCAGCGCTAGACTCCGGTACATAACAATTTATTAACCATCTGTGCCATCCAAGGTCACACACCACACTGAACTTTTCTTTAAAGAACGTATCGCACAGCATTAAAACGGCTTTGCAAAAGACTTTTGCTGCCAAGCCTGTGAAAGCCTACTCAGAGGTAAGTCACATTTCAGCAGTCCTGTTCCAAGGAAATACAGTGGTACCTCGGGTTACAGACGCTTCAGGTTACAGACTCCGCTAACCCAGAAATAGTACCTCAGGTTAAGAACTTTGCTTCAGGATGAGAACAGAAATTGGGCGGCGGCGGCGCAGGAGGCCCCATTAGCTAAAGTGGTACCTCAGTTTAAGAATTAAGTGGGATTGTAATGTAATTTTAAAAAATTGGGAAATGATATACAATGAATTGAAGAAAATGTTCCATTTAACATTTGTTAAAAAACCTGAAGCATTTTTGTTGGGGATTGTAGGGAAAGATCTGCCAAAAAAGCTGAAATACATCTTCACGTATGCGACAACGGCCACGAGAGTTCTAATAGCACAAGGATGGAAGACTGAAGAAACCCCAACTAAAGAATCATGGCAAGAAAAATTGATGGACTATGCAGAACTGGCAAAATTGACATATAAGCTATGGGACAAGGATAACTGTGACTTTAAAGATGAACGGGAACCCTTTCCAAAGTATCTGAAGACGCAACAAAGCGAACTGGACTCCTTGGCTGGCTTTGAATAAACATTCACAAACTTTTCTATTGGTGATAATCAGCTAAATAATTTGAGGATCTGTACAACTGTGTAACATGCAGAAAACAGCATTCTTAGAGAAATCAAAGACTGGAACTGAGGGAAGCCGGGGTGGGGGTGGCGGCTTTTGTGTGGGAGGGTGGGGGGAGGGAGGAAAATGGAGAAAAAAATAAGGGTGATATGTTTCTGGATAATATGTTTTGTTTTAATTTTGAATAAAAATTTTTTGAAAAAGAAGAATTACCGTATTTTTCGCCCCATAAGATGCACCGGCCCATAAGACGCACCTAGATTTTAGGGGGGGAAATAAAGGAAAAAAAATTTATTTCCCCCCCAGGTGCGCTGCGCTAATCCAGAAGCTTGGGGCAAGCTGAGGTCAGCGCGCCCCAAGCTTCTGTGTGCCGGCAAGCAGTCCGCTGCCGCCCCAAGCCTCCCGCACCCGGCAGGAGGTCCCGCTGGGTGCGCAAGGCTTGGGGCGGCAGCGGACTGCTTGCGCGCACCGAGAAGCTTGGGGCGTGCTGAGCTCAGCACGCCCCAAGCTTCTGCATGCCGGCAAGCAGTCCGCTGCCACCCCAAGCCTCCCGTACCCGGCAGGAGGTCCCGCCGGGTGCGCGAGGCTTGGGGCGGCAGCGGACTGCTTGCGCACACCGAGAAGCTTGGGGCGGGCTGAGCTCAGCACGCCCCAAGCTTCTGCATGCCGGCAAGCAGTCCGCTGCCGCCCCAAGCCTCGCGCACCCGGCAGGAGGTCCCACCGGGTGCGCGAGGCTTGGGGCGGCAGCGGACTGCTTGCGCGCACCGAGAAGCTTGGGGCGGGCTGAGCTCAGCTGGCCCCAAGCTTCTAGGTGCGCGCAAGCAGTCCGCTGCCGCCCCAAGCCTCCCGCACCCAGCGGGACCTCCTGCCGGGTGCGGGAGGCTTGGGGCGGCAGCGGACTGCTTGCGCGCACCGAGAAGCTTGGGGCCAGCTGAGCTCAGCCCGCCCCAAGCTTCTCGGTGCGCGCAAGCAGTCCGCTGCCGCCCCAAGCCTCGCGCACCCGGCGGGACCTCCTGCCGGGTGCGCGAGGCTTGCAGACACTCGCCCGAAGCAGGGGGAGCCCTCCAGAGGGCTCCCCGTGCTTCGGGCGACAGGCTGCCGCCCCAAGCCTCGCGCACCCGGTCGGACCTCCTGCCGGGCGCGCGAGGCTTGCAGGCATTCGCCCCATAAGACGCACCCCGATTTCCCCTTCATTTTTGGAGGGGAAAAAGTGCGTCTTATGGGGCGAAAAATACGGTAAGTTCTTAACCCAAGGTACCACTGTACAGTATTGATATTAATATTAATAATTAGTGTCTGTTACAAACCAGAATAAGAGCTAAAGGCAGGGCAGACCCGGGGGTGGGGGGGTTTCACTGGTTGACCACAAATAAATCTACCATAAAAATAAAATAAATCGAGGTTATTATGGTCATAATTCAAGATTCAGGGACAATAGAGAGAGGTATAGGAGTGATGATGCCTACTCTGCTGAGTTTAAAAATGAAACACTGTGAAATATCAATATGCCCCCTGAAAGGCGAAACCAGGAATCTAATAAAAATGGGTCAAGGAGGAAATTGTCTGTCATGAAGGAAGAACTGTGGGCTCCCTTTTATATCCCATTAAATGGATATGCAACTAAGGATTACATCTGATGGTCTGACTTTAGACTACAAAAGCTTATGCCCCCTAATAACTTGTTAGTCATTAAAGGTCTCTGTGTCGCCTATGCGGCAACACAGCTACCCATCCTGGAAATGGGGGAAAGAGGGAATCTAACGAGTTAATTTACTGACCGGCCTTCAGCCACAGAAGAATTATTCTAGTACCTTTAATCGTATTAGTCATTGCTATGTCAATCGCTTTATTAACCTAATTCTCTTCACATGTTTGAGGAAAAGGAAATGGAATCATGTATGATCCCAGCAGGTGGGCTGCTTTTTAATTAAATTCCCACTTTGAGCTAACCGCACGTGTAGTGCAATTCTAGACTGTGTCTAATGGGACTTACTCCCAGGTCTAAGTGTGCGCAGTGGAGGTGGGGAGCATAGCTGTCAACTTTCCCCCTTTCTTGTGAGGAATCCTATTTGGAATAAGGGAATTTCCCTTAAAAAAAAGGGAAACGTTGACAGCTATGGTGGGGAGTCAGCCCCAGTCAGCATGGCCAATGGTCAGAGATAATGGGGATTTTAATACAGCAACACCAAGAGGCCACAGGTGTCCCCAAACCCTGCTATATAGAATTACATTTTACGGTGCAACCTTAAATAGGTCGGCTCAGAATAAGTCCCATTGAGTTCAAGAGGGCTTACTCCCAAGTAACAGGGTACGGGTCTGCCGTCACAAACAGCTCTTCCACATCTGGTTGATGCTGAAATCAATGGGTGTTGTTGATGTTTTTTCGAAACTGAGGGAAATTCGCCCTCAGATTTTCACATTTGAATTTTTGACTGAAGATATCAAAGACTCAAAATACCTCAGCCCCTCATTTTTTCCCCCGATGAGCATTTTGTTTGATAGGGTCCTATGCCCCTCCTGCCATGCTCCATTCATGGCAGTGTGGTGTAGTGGTTAAGAGTGTGGACTTGTAATCTGGTGAACCGGGTTCGCTTCCTTGCTCCTCCACATGCAGCTGCTGGGTGACCTTGCGCTAGTCACACTTCTCTGAAGTCTCTCAGCCCCACTCACCTCACAAAGTGTTTGTTGTGGGGGAGGAAGGGAAAGGAGAATGTTAGAATCATAGAATCATAGAATCATAGAGTTGGAAGAGACCACAAGGGCCATCGAGTCCAACCCCCTGCCAAGCAGGAAAGACCATCAGAGCACTCCTGACATATGGTTGTCAAGCCTCTGCTTAAAGACCTCCAAAGGAGGAGACTCCACCACACTCCTTGGCAGCAAATTCCACTGTCAAATAGCTCTTACTGTCAGGAAGTTCTTCCTCATGTTTAGGTGGAATCTTCTTTCTTGTAGTTTGGATCCATTCAGTGGCGTAGCGTGGGGGGTGCAGGGGGGGCCGGCCGCACCGGGCGCAACATCTGGGGTTAGGGCAAATCCACGGGTTAGGGGGCGCAAATCCACGGGTTAGGGGGCGCAAATCCACAGGTTAGGGGGCGCAAATTACTTGCCTTGCCCCGGGTGCTGACAACCCACGCTACGCCACTGGATCCATTGCTCCTTGTCCGCTTCTCTGGAGCAGCAGAAAACAACCTTTCTCCCTCCTCTATGTGACATCCTTTTATATATTTGAACATGGCTATCATATCACCCCTTAACCTCCTCTTCTCCAGGCTAAACATGCCCAGCTCCCTTAGCCGTTCCTCATAAGGCATCGTTTCCAGGCCTTTGACCATTTTGGTTGCCCTCCTCTGGACACGTTCCAGTTTGTCAGTGTCCTTCTTGAACTGTGGTGCCCAGAACTGGACACAGTACTCCACGTGAGGTCTGACCAGAGCAGAATACAGTGGCACTATTATTTCCCTTGATCTAGATGCTATACTCTTATTGATGCAGCCCATAATTGCATTGGCTTTTTTAGCTGCCGCATCACACTGTTGGCTCATGTCAAGTTTGTGGTCAACCAAGACTCCTAGATCCTTTTCACATGTACTGCTCTCAAGCCAGGTGTCACCCATCTTGTATTTGTGCCTCTCATGTTAGCCGCTTTGAGACTCCTTCGGGTAGTGATAAAGCGGGATATCAAATCCAAACACTTCTTCTCACATAGCCCATACAGAACAGAAAATATTGGCATGGTTTAAATCCAAAGCGGAATTTCTCAAGCCACACTTGTTGTCAATGGCCACATCTCATCGTACGTTTAGAACACTATTATACCACTTTAAACAATTGTTGCTTCTCCCCCCCCAAAGGATCCTGGGAACTAGTTTGTTCAATGTATTGAGAGTCGTTGGGAAGATAACATTAGTCCGTTTGTCTTGGCAAAAGGGACAAATTACTATCCCCCCTTCCCCAACATCTGTTCTTACATGGATACTTCAAAACAGAGATTGGGGACCTGTAGCCCTCCAGATGCTGGATTCCAGCAACTGCAGCCACCATGGCCAATGGTCAAGTATTTATTTATTAGATTTATTTTAAATTTATATCCCACCCTTCCTCTCAAGCTGGCCCAGGGTGGCAAACACTTCTGTGATTAGAAAAGGCAGATAAAAATAATATAAAAACATGTTGAAAACATTTAAAAACATCAAAAAGCAATTAAAGCACAACATGACATTTAAAACGAATTCGGAAAAACAGAAACAACCAGATTTTGTGTCTGGATAGGCCTGCCTGAAAACTGAAAAGTTTTCTTTTTTTCTTTTATACATTTTTATTGGTTTTTTTAACATATCATTTCCAACAGGGATATAACATAACTTTTCATCTTATACAATGTTTTAGACTTCCATCAACACCTCTGATGATTTTTTGTTCTTTATCACTTATTCTGCATTGCTTAATTTCACTATTAAGCGGCAGAGGTAGCACAGGATAGTACACACCCTGCAAATGATCTCTTTCAGCTTCTGCCTTCTGGAAGAAGGTATAGGGTTATAAAGGCCAGGACTAGCCGCCTTAGAAACAGTTTCTATGCAAATGCAATTCTGTTTCTAAATGCAGCATAAGGGGTCTCTATAGTATAGTGTATTTTAAAATGGGGTTTTAGAGTTTTTAGGGGTTTTTAAATGTTTTATGTAGTTTTGCAGTAATTTTATGTAGTTTTTATGTAGTTTTATGTAGTTTTTATGTAGTTTTATGTAGTTTTATGTAGTTTTTCAATTTCATTGTTCCGCATGGGACAATGACAATAAAGATATCGTTATCGTTATCATTATCGTTAACTAATAATTCTCCTCATAGTCTTCCTTTTGAATAACCCTCCTTACAAAACTTCTTGCAGTCCTACTAGCGTAATCTGTTCAGTACAATTACTTTCCAAATAGTTTGTATATGTACTCCAGTCTTCCAAGAATCTCTTATCCCGCAGGTTTCGAATCCTTCCAGTTAATTTATCAAGTTCTGCATAGTCCATCAATTTCATCCTCCATTCTTCTTTCGTCGGTAATTCTTCTTGCTTCCATTTTTGTGCTAATAATATTCTTGCTGCCGAAAACTGAAAAGTTTTCAGCAGGTATCTAGAAAAGTGTAGTGAGGGCAGCTGCCTAATGCCAAGAGGGAATGGTGGGAGTCATAATCCCATGACATCAAAAGGATTCCTATCCGTGGGCATTTCAGACTGCTGATATTTTCAGGCAGAATTTAATCACGTGCCACCAAATTCAGGCTGCATTATCAAACTCGATTTGGAACTCGTGTGCAACAAATTCACTTCCCTGCATCCTCACCTGCCCGCCCCCCTAATTGGACTTGCGAAATGCACTGGAAAGTATGGGGTGACGCTTGCTTGACACAATGTCATGCAACCTCACCACAAGCAAATAATAAACAGCCGGGGTCTAAACTCCCTGCTCGCTTTGTGACTGCTCAGTTAACAGAAGCAACCTGTTAAAAGGATGAGCAAAACTATCTTTGAAAGGAGGCGTGCTTCCCGATGCAGCAAAAAGCGTTCGTGAAATACCCACCCACTTTCAGCTCAGTCCTGTTTGATGTTGAGAAACTGCTAGATCATGGGTAGGCAAACTAAGGCCCGGGGGCGGAATCCGGCCCAATCGCCTTCTAAATCCGGCCTGTGGACGGTCCAGGAATCAGCGTGTTTTTACATGAGTAGAATGTGTCCTTTTATTTAAAATGCATCTCTGGGTTATTTGTGGGGCCTGCCTGGTGTTTTTACATGTTAAAGGTAAAGGGACCCCTGACCATTAGGTCCAGTCGTGACCGACTCTGGGGTTGCGGTGCTCATCTCGCTTTATTGGCCAAGAGAGCTGGCGTACAGCTTCCGGGTCATGTGGCCAGCATGACTAAGCCGCTTCTGGCGAACCAGAGCAGCGCACGGAAACGCTGTTTACCAGAGCGGTACCTATTTATCTACTTGCACTTTGACATGCTTTCGAACTGCTAGGTTGGCAGGAGTTTTACATGTTAGAGTGTCCTTTTATTTAGAATGCATCTCTGGGTTATTTGTGGGGCATAGGAATTCATTCATCCCCCCCCTTCAAAATATAGTCTGGCCCCCCACAAGGTCTGAGGGACAGTGGACCGGCCCCCTGCTGAAAAAGCTTGCTGACCCCTGTGCTAGATAATGCATGGATTGCAGACCATGGAAGTCTTTGCCCAGAAGGCTTCTGCCATCTAGCACTCAGGTCCTCCTGGCAAGGCAGAGCTGCTCCAAGCGCTATATCTCGACTCCCTTCCACTGTGAGCTAAGCATCCTTCGGCTTCCCGCATTTCAAGCAAATGGTTGCGCTAGTAGACAGCAGGAGCACCTGTTCTCACAGCCTCAGGAGGAGTGCCCTTGCCATGACTTCGCACTGGTAAATCACGCCTTTAAAATGACAGGATGTGCTCATTCCGAATGCGGGCAGGAACACCAGAGCCCAGAGAATAGTCCTTGAACAGCAGCCTCCCTCCCTGCATAAAACATGTGGCTTTTGACTGCAAGATCCAAGGCAGGGCAATCTTCTCTCTCTTTTCGTTTTTTAAAAAAGAAGACGCAAAAAGCATTGCCTTTTACTATCCACCATATGGTGGGCCAGTTGGGGAACAGACTGGAAAAGTATAGAAGATTTACCCTGCCAGATGCATCAATCATTCAGTTGCATTTGGAACGCCCTGGCGTTTCAATTATTAACGTTCGGGTGGTGGGGGGAAAAGTGCATTAAAAGAAGAGGAGAACACTATGTCCTGGGAAGGGCAAAGGGGGTAGAGGATCTGCTTTGCCCATGGAAAGTCGCAGGTTCAATACCCAGCATCCCCAGGTAGAGAGGGGAGAGACCCCTGTCTGGAAATGCTGCTGTCAATCAGAGTACAGTGGTCCCTTGGTTTGAGAACAGCTTAATTTATGAACAGCTTGGAAACAGAACGCTGCAAACCTGGAAGGAGGTGTGCCGGTTTGTGAACTTTGCCTTGGAAGCTGAACCTGTTCCGCTTCCTGCTGAGTGTGTTCTGTTTGTGAATTGAATCCCACACTGCAAATCAGAGGCGTCCTGTTGAGTCTGTTGGCTGTTGAGTCCCAAGCACCCATACAACACAAAGGTGATATTTGGAGCTTTTGTTTTTGCTAATTTTTTTTGCATTTTGTGTGTGTGCGCGTGTGGCTTTTTCATTTTTTTGACTGTGGCTTGGGACTTTGTTTTGTGACTGTGGCTTGTGATCATTTTCGTCACTTGTTTTTGTGACCGTGTGGAACCCAGTTCAACTACTGATTGATTGATTGATTGATTGATTGCGTGACTGCGGAAATGGATAAAAGCCTCCCAAACAATGACTATTATCAGTACACGTAAGATTTTTTTTTTATCATCTACCATACTGTCTTATTTATTTTATAGTACAGTACATTGATTATTGCTTTCATTTTATGGATCAATGGTCTCGTTAGATGGAAAAATCCATGTTAAATTGCTGTTATAGGGTTTGTTTCTAAAAATCTGGAATGGATTAATCCATTTTGCATTACTTTCTATGGGAAAGCGTGCCTTGGTTTTGGAACGCTTTGGTTTTGGAACAGACTTCCGGAACGGAGTAAGTTTGGGAACCAAGGTACCACTGTAGATTAATACCGAGTTGGATGGACTAAGGTAGCTTCCTGTGGAATTCTGGGAAATGATATACAATGAATTGAAAAAAAATGTGTAAAATAACTTCTGTTAAAAAACCAGAAGTCTTTTTGTTAGGAATTGTAGGTGCAGAGTTTCTGAAGTAAGTGAAAATACTGTTTACATATGCTACAACAGCTGCAAGGATGCTTCTTGCCCAGAGTTGCAAAAATGAGAAGACCCTTAGCAGGGTGGACTGGCAGATGAAACTACTGGACTATGCAGAGATGGCAAGACTAACCAGGAAGATCAGAAACCAGGAGGATCGAAACTTCAATAAAGATTGGGACAAATTTATATTATATTTGAAAGACCACTGTAAACACTTGAGCTCTTTGGCAGGTTTTAAATAACTCTTGCAATGATACACAGACTTTGTATATAATGGGGGACTGTAAATTAGATGAACTTATAATATGCAGATTGAAAAAAAGAACCCACAGAGGGGAGGCGGGAAGTCTGGAGATTCGAAAGAATCTTGTGTTGCTTTTATTATTTGTGATTATGAATGTGAATGGAGTTGTAAAATCAAATTAAAAACCAACAACAAAGTAGCTTCCTACGCTGCTGTGCCCTCATCCCCACAAATGACAGGTGAGCTGGCAAATAATTTCAGGCTGCATATTATTTTGCAGCAATGATCTGTGAAAGAAGTAGAATGAGCATGCTTTATTTTACACACACACACACACACACACACACACACACACACACAGACCATAGCTGTCAACTGTCCCTTATTTGGTGGGAAACTCCCTTATCCCAGCGCCGTGTCCCACTGCTGTCCCTTATTGATGATGTCCCTTAAATTTCCTGGGTTTCATGCTCACCCGGCTTGGGAGGGAAGCAGCGGCTTGGGGTCCTCCGCCACGAGAGAGAGCGCGCGCTGGCGCCGTCATCCTGGCGCAAGGAGTTCCATCGGCCCTTCCCGGCCCGAGGGGGGGAGGGAGAGAGACTCTTGCCCACGCCGCCTGCGAGCCCGGAGGCGGTAGCGGCGGCGGCGGCTGAAGAGGCGGCCTGAGGGAGGAGGAAAAGGAGGGGATAGGGAGGGACACAGAAGGGCGCCGCCGCAACCGCCTCATGCCGGATTGACAGCATCTGTCAATCCTACCAATGTATGTAACTCTTTACAATAGCAAAATCCCTAATTTTGGCTGTTGATCCCTTATTTTCGAGGCTGCTGGTCCCTTATTTTCAAATCTGTAAGTTGACAGCTATGACACAGACACAGTATATACAGTGGTACCTCAGGTTACAAACGCTTCAGGTTACAGACGCTTCAGGTTACAGACTCCGCTAACATAGAAATAGTACCTCAGATTAAGAACTTTGCTTCAGGATGAGAACAGAGATCGTGCGGCGGTGGCAGCGGGAGGCCCCATTAGCTAAAGTGGTACCTCAGGTTAAGAACAGTTTCAGGTTAAGAATGGACCTCCAGAACGAATTAAGTTCGTAACCTGAGGCACCACTGTATATGTTTCCACCGATACTCCATTACATAGACCGACAATGGTCATTCCTATCGATCTATTTATTTGTGATTCCAAAGTTTAGCGCAAGTGACAAACATTTTGGGGCAGGCAACAACTTAGGGCATGTCATGCTCCTTCCAAAAGCCCAAATCTAAGCATCTCTCCGAAACATCCTTTGTTGGGGGATGGCATTTGGAGGCTGGAGTTACGATACTAGGCATGCAAAATATGTTTACTATCCTGCTGGGGGCCGACAGAGGAAGGATGGAGAGCTTCGGTCCTCCTCCAGAAGCAGCTCACTGCATTTCTATGACCGGAGCCAAGGGGGGAGGTTTCACACCTCTTCTAACAGCCTGTTTGGTTTCCATGTGAAGAGCAGAGGAGAGCTGCCTTGCGAATTTTTTGCTTAAGCCCTCAGGAAAAAATATTCAGTGAATTTTCCCCAAATGCATACTTGTACGCCATTCTGCTTAACAGACATGTTTTTGCAACACCCCCTGAAGTTGTTGTTTAGTTGTTTAGTCGTGTCTGACACTTCGTGACCCCCTGGACCAGAGCCCGCCAGGCACTCCTGTCTTCCACTGCCTCCCGCAGTTTGGTCAAACTCATGCTGGTAGCTTCGAGAACACTGTCCAACCATCTCGTCCTCTGTCGTCCCCTTCTCCTTGTGCCCTTCATCTTTCCCAGCATCAAGGTCTTTTCCAGGGAGTCTTCTCTTCTCATGAGGTGGCCAAAGTATTAGAGCCTCAGCTTCACGATCTGTCCTTCCACTGAGCACTCAGGGCTGATTTCCTTCATAATGGATAGGTTTGATCTTCTTGCAGTCCATGGGACTCTCAAGAGTCTCCTCCAGCGCTATAATTCAAAAGCATCAATTCTTTGACGATCAGCCTTCTTTATGGTCCAGCTCTCACTTCCATACATAACACCCCCTGATACGACACATTTTTTATGTTATTTTTTGCTGACGTATGCATTTGTATGCGCAATTTATCCTAGTTGTGTGTTTTTGTACGCATGGATTGGCTACAGAAATTCATTGCAACGTTTTGAGATGTGCAAATTTTGATGGCTGGCTCCTATTTTGGTTTGTGCTTCGTTTCAGACAGTGCCGCTTAGGTAGGTAGATGAGTTTGAATGGCAATCTGTTCTCGCCTCCATCCCTCCCAAAATACAAGGCTGGGTTCAGCTGCTGTGGGTGGGCTGTTTAGATTTTAAAAAAAATAAATATTGCCCAATGTTGATGTTATTTCAGGTACAAATCAATGCTAAAAAGGAGATAGGGCAGCAAGTATTAGAAATCACCCCAGAATTGGCCCTACTAAACATCTTCCAAGACAATAATGCCCACTGTCACATTACAAAGAACTCATAACCCACCTACTTTCAGCAGCCAGAAACATCATAACCAGACACTGGAGAGACCTGTCAGGAGTAAGCATGGACC
Organism: Podarcis bocagei; assembly: GCF_964188305.1. Classification (NCBI taxonomy): domain Eukaryota; kingdom Metazoa; phylum Chordata; class Lepidosauria; order Squamata; family Lacertidae; genus Podarcis; species Podarcis bocagei. The sequence goes on along the minus strand of NC_138126.1, from coordinate 24,447,537 downwards.
AATGGTACCAAATAGTATGGGCAACAGCCCTACAGTGGTACCTCGGGTTAAGAACTTAATTCGTTCTTGAGGTCCGTTCTTAACCTGAAACTGTTCTTAACCTGAGGTACCACTTTAGCTAATGAGGCCTCCCACTGCTGCCGCGCGATTTCTGTTCTCATCCTGAAGCAAAGTTCTTAACCCAAGGTACTATTTCTGGGTTAGCGGAGTCTGTAACCTGAAGTGTCTGTATCACTGTACAGTGGTACCTCGGGATGCGAACGGGATCCATTCCGGAGCCCCGTTCGCATCCTGAATGAAACATAAGATGCGATGGCGCGTCTGTGCGTGTCACGTTTTGCCACTTCTGCGCATGCGAGTGAGTTATTTTGAGCATCTGTGCATGTGCGAGCGGCGAAACCCGGAAGTAACGTGCTCCGTTACTTCTGGGTTGCCGCGGAGCGCAACACGAAAGCGCTCAACCTGAAGCACATTCAACCCGAGGTATGAGTGTACTAGAAAAATTAACCAATAAACTGAAACTGACCCGGGGACAAATAGAAGAAGGGGTATGGCTCCCCTTTATCACATACACAGCCCAGCAGGACGACGACAAGAATCCACCAACAGCATACAAATCAATATGACTAACCTGATTCAAAAACACCCACCCACCCCACTCACACATGAAAACAAAGTTCACCACAGCCAACCACAAACAAGCAACCACACCCTAGGCCAACCCCAACCTCTCTCACCACCAAAGGAACACAAGCGAATAGCACAAACGACGCTGACACATAACTCCACACATACATTGAGTAAAATAGAAACTTCGCTACCCGACTCCCCTCCATCTCTTCCTCCCTTTTCTTCCTAATGTAACCCTAATATCTCAACAAATGAAACTGACCTATAGAAAATGTAACTTGAAAAAAGAGACATTGCGCATACCTTTGTAAACCAATAAATCTTTAATAATAATTTTTTTAAAAGGAGATAGGGCGAGAGCACTGGGATGCAACGGTCTGGGAGCAGTGTTGTCTGTAAAGTTAAAGAATGACGGGAAAAGCAGGTGCTCTGGGGAAGCAACTTAAATTATGTGTGAGGGAAACTTGTATGTTACTTGAGAACAAAGAAGAAAAGTGCAGGAGGGAGCTTATGTTTGAGTATCTTCTCCACCTACCACATGTGAAGGAGCCATACAAAAAAGAGAGAGAGAGAGAGAATTTGAGGCTCAGAGTGAAAGGACTGTATCCAATGCGGTGTGAAGGAGGAGGAACATAAGGAAGACCCTCGTATATGTCCTTAATGTATTCCCTGTGTGCGCTCCAGGTAGCAAAAAGTCAAAGGTTTTGCCATTCCTTTGGCCAATTTTATACTGAACACCCATTTTTACGTGAGTACATTTCGGGGTATGGTGTGACTCCCACTTTTGTTGCACTAAGGTGCAAGAGTGCATTTTCAGATAGTGATAATTTAGTAACATTGGCGGTTTCATCACACAACAACTAATAAAGCAGATTGATGTGTGGACATCCCCCTATAAACCCACCACAAAATGCACTGTCATTGCATCAGGGACATGTTGCAGAATACACCCCCCCAACCCTCCCCCCCCAAAAAACCCATCTGTCTGGATTGGCCCAAAGTAGGTATACATATTCTATTATCGCAAGCTTTATTTGCTTTTTAAACTAGCCCTGGCTTATGATTACAGATGATTTTGCATTTTTACGAGTTAAAAACCCCCAAAACAGAACACATTAATGACTGTTGAAACAAAATCTACTTAGACATGGGAAGTTGGCGCCAGAATCTAAATGGCTTGCCCTGCATATGACATACTTGATTCTGTCAGAGATATGAATGCGCTATCTCCAGAGGAGGCCTGGCAGCTCCCAAGACAGAAAACAGGCTGCGCCTGATTGCTAAGAATAGGCCCTGCTAAGTTTTTATTGCGCTTATCTTTATTTTCCCTCCCCAACACTGTCCAAAAGCAACTCTGAAATTGAAACTGGCCCTGCCTAGAACATGATTTTTTGCGTTGTTCATTGATTTAAGACGCGGGGCCAGATTTGGATCAAAGCCGTCCTGGATTAATAATAATAATAATAATAATAATGACTAACACCAAAAAAGGACATAGCACAGTGTGTTATGAATGTCAATAAATGTGGGCAGAGCCACTCATATCGTTCCTAGATATCCAGCATTACAGAAGAGAGATTCAGACTGCAATAGTCTCTGCACTGTAGGAACAAAAACATTTTCACTTAGGTGTTAGAAGGACTGCAATGGTGGTGCCTGATAACCCACTCTAGAGAAGATGCGGGTGGCACTGTGGTCTAAATCACAGAACCTAGGGCTTGCTGATCAGAAGGTTGGCGGTTCGAATCCCCATGACAGGGTGAGCTCCCGTTGCTCAGTCCCTGCTCCTGTCAACCTAGCAGTTCGAAAGCACGTCAGAGTGTTGAATGGTCTCTTTAAATTTGAAGGTTCATTATTGTTCCACAAGATGTGTATTTCTTTAAGGGCCAGAGCAAATAACGTGACCTAGTTTTACAGCTGTGAAGCAGTATAGCAGGTGCTGTTAAGTTATGTTAATTAAGCTGTTTGGTATAGTATATAAAGAGCAGCACCTAGCTCTCTCAGTACCCTGGTGGTTGGGTCATGCTTATTGATATAGTATAATTAATGTAAAAGGAGTTTTTGTTTTTGTTATTAAAACCTAGTTAAAGTCATTTTGTGTTTCTACAGTGCAACTAATCTGCAAATAGCCAACACAAAGTGCAAGTAGATAAATGGGCACCTCTCCGGCGGGAAGGTAAACGGCGTTTCCGTGCGCTGCTCTGGTTCGCCAGAAGCAGCTTAGTCATGCTGGCCACATGACCCGGAAGCTGTATGCTGGCTCCCTCGGCCAATAAAGCGAGATGAGCGCCGCAACCCCAGAGTTGTCTGCGACTGGACTTAACGGTCAAGGGTCCCTTTACCTTTACCTTTTACCATGCCTCTGCTTTTAATTGCTTGATGATTTTGGCCATGTCTTATGTATAATTTTATCTGCACACCACCTGGAAGTGTATTTATTTTTATCAGAAGAGTTTGTAAGTTTTCTAAGCAAATAAATAAATGATCGGTTTTCCTATCATGCACAGCAGATATGTGTTTTCCGTATAGCTGGGAAATGCCGTTTTAGTCCCAGAATTAATTACAGAAACACGGCCACTATCAGCCGAACCCTGGCACGCGTGTGATACTGCTTACTGTCAGCCTTGCAGTGAATAATTACAGTTGTATAATCCAAGCGTCCCTGTTTCGTGCTGACAAATGTACGAAGGACTTTATGAGATGGGGATAGAAACACACACAAGCTGGAGAGGCTGCTTTCCGCCAGAATCTGTGCCTTGCACACCCTCACACTAGTCTGAACCAAACAGCCACCAAAACTTGCCAGCTCTTCCTTCCTTGTACCTGAAGGAGATTGCAAGGATTTAGGCAATCGGCAGCCACCGGCGGCAGTACACAGACTCCCTCCAAACCGAGCCACCAATATGGAATTGCAGTGGTACCAGCTTCCAGTGTGCAATGCAAACGTTTCTGCTGAGGGCTGTGGCCAGAAGGCATTACACACAGAAAGGGGAATAGTCATCCTCTGCATACCAAGAAGACTCCCCCCCCCCCCGGCTTTCTGGTAGGAAAGGCCAGCAGCCCCTGCAGTCCTTGCGTATGCATTTTGACACTTCTTATGTAGAATCTTTTCAGTCAGGAAATAACCCCACGACTATCCCACAGACATTCTCCTCCACCCTGTGAGGCTGTTGCATGCGAGCAGCAGCTGTTACCATGCAACTTAGAGGGGGTGCTGTTATGTACTGAGCTGAATAGGATCCAAAATGCAGCAGTCTGATTGGTCCTAGAACAATAGGATCCAGAATGCAGCAGTCTGAGTGGTGCTAGAACAATAGGATCCAGAATGCAGCAGTCTGATTGGTCCTAGAACAATAGGATCCAGCTCCAGGCGGAAGTGAATCCGCAACCTGATTGGCCTACAGGTGAATCCCGGAATTAGCCAATCACGTGGGGCCCATTGTGTAAATAATGTATATAAAGCAGACATTCTGGGGGAACTTCCATTCCTCCTCACCACTATGAGCTGAATAAAGAGCATGAAATCGACTCTCGACTCCGAGTATATTTCAGGTGCACTGGTACCCAGCCCCCTCTGCTCAATCTAAGCTCCTCCACCTCCACGCCTGTTCAAAGCCTGCACTTGGGGCTCCTTTCCCTCCCCTGGTCGAAGTGCAATGTTGGCTCCTCTCAGAGTATGGAGATCAAAGGCAGCTCCCCCAGCCTTGGCAAATGCAGGCCTAGAACTGAAGGCGGCGGCGGCGGCGGGGGGGGGGGGGACAAACGTCGCAGGAGAGACAGAAATCAGATTACGGTTCCAAGTCAGGGCCGCCAAGCGGTCAGGACACAACTTTTTTCCTGACAGTAGTGGAGAGAGGTCAGGGCTTCAAGATTGGCAAAGGGCCCCACCCCCAAATAAATTCTGCCATATTCGCTTTTATTTATTACATTTCTATACCATCTCTCTTCCAAGGAGCTCATAGTAGCTGTCCCCCCACCCCCACCCCAGCACATTTCATCCACACACAGCAATCCCTGTTTGTCTGAGAGGCAGTGACTGGCCCAAGGTCACCCAGTGAGCTTCGCGGCTGAGGGGGGATTTGAATCCTGGTTTTCCAGGTTCTTGTCCGACACTCTAACCACCGCCCTACACTTTGCTGAGTACCCAATATCAGAGGCACTCAAAGAATGGATAGCCACACGTCATCTTTCAAAAAGGACGGTCCTGTGTTTGGAGGAGTCCTCTCTCTGTGGAGGCCTCTCCAGGCCAAGTTTGGTTTTAAAGGAGGGAGGGCCTTGAGGCTGTCCATCAACAGGGAGCATCTGGGCAGAGCACACTGAGCTAGCGCATACAAGCCACCTGGTCACAGCTTCCTATACTAGGGTGACAGTAAATATGTGCATATAAAACAGCACATGCAAGCATTATGCAAATATTCAGTATGCCCTCTTTTCCAGTCAAGCATTTTCTTACTTTTGGCAATGTGTAAGTAGCTACCCTACTGTAAGTAGGCCCTGTCCATAGCCCCATAAAATCCCAGAGTGGGTATTGTATTGGGGTCTGAAAAGCCAGTAAACTTTTTTTTATTACCCATAATGCAACAAATTCTTCCATCTTTCAACCTGACTTGGCTTCTGTTGTGGTACCTCCCGCTGCTTGCCAGATTCTTCCATATTCCACCCTAACTCAAAAATTCTACTTCCCGGTTCCATCTGAAAGGAAATATCTTTGAAATAAAATACTGGCAGTCCTTCTTCCAGAGTGGCAGAGTTAGATGTAGATGTACCTGTCATTGGTTCCAAATATATTCTAGGCCTAATTCTTGCAGGTAGCCCACCTGGTGGTGATTCTATTTCCCATCTATTCCACTTCAGATGGGAGGGTGGGAGGACAGCTGACTGAGCGCTCCTCAAAAGAGAATTCCCTATACACAGAAAGCTAGCCTATCAGGAACAAGGCATGGCGAGGCATGTCCCAGGCATGCTAATTTTCCATGGGCAAGGATTGTTTATTTATTTATTTACACAAAAGAAAGTTCAGCCACACATGCCCCCATGTCATGGTCCAGTTCATTGGCGATTGAAGTCCCAGCAGGGAACGTCAGGACCAGGGGCAAGATGGCGGGGTGGGAGCAGGAACGGGGGTCCAGTAGCCAGGAGTCAGGAGCCAGGAGTCAGAGAGCTGGGAGTCAAGAAGCCGAGGGTCCGAGGGTCAGGAAGCAAGGAGTCAAGAAGCCGAGGTTCAAGGATCAGGAAGCAAGAAGCCAAACACAGCAAGGCAGAAAGTCTGTTGCTGTGGCCAAGAGCCAAAGGGAAATGCTGACCTTATATGCCTTCCCAGCTCTTGCCACCAGGTGCTGTGAGTTACCAATCGGCCTCACCTGTGAGGCTACGCCTTGCCTCTTCAGAACAAACTTAGGAACGCCCCAGTCCTGCAAAGTCCTATTGGTCACAGGGCCTGGCTCCTGCACGCACACCTGACACCCCATCTGCCATCTGATGTGTTATAGCTCAGTCACACATTTGCCATGGTGGGGGATTTCTCTGGACAGCTAGTTTATTCAACCTTTATTGAGGATTTGTTCTGATCTGTTTAGAGCAGGCATGGCCAAACTTGCCCCTCCAGATGATTTGTGACTACAATTCCCATCATCCCTGACCACTGGTCCTGTTAGCTAGGGATGGTGGGAGTTGTAGTCCCAAAACATCTGGAGGGCCAAGTTTGGCCATGCCTGGTTTAGAGGATAGCTTGATGACAATGAGCATTCATCCTGATTTGCTTACACGTCTGTTAATCATTTGTTCAACCTACACTTTTCAAAGCATTTCCCCAACACTTTCCAAACCATTCAAAAAATCAGTGTGTTGTGGTTTTGGTTTTTTTTAAGTTGATTAAGTTGAGATTCCTGCACTGCAGGGGGTTGGACTAGATGACCCTTGGGATCCCTTCCAATTCTATGATTCTATTATTTGTTGTGTTGGGGGCGACAAAGCACTTAAATGCACACAAAAGGCCTGTATCCCTCCCACAAAATACTTACAGTCTGGATGCACCCCAAGGCATTTATGTCAGTAGATCTCAAACAAAACACAGAAATACATAAACCATCTCAGCAACTTAAGAAGAAAAATCCAAGTACAGCACAGTATCCATAAAGCTAGCAATAATCGTAAAGCAAACACGTTTTTGTTATTAAGATGACAAATCATACAAAGACATAGGGATTACGACAAATGATTCCAGCACTTACGTCTTATATGAGCATATCTGCAAGCTGCTGTCACACAGGGACGCAGTAGCAAGGCATGTCCCTTCCTGGTCCCAGCTGAGAGTATCCATGGTAACTGTCCTCACTTATCAGCCAGTCCACAGCATAAAAACCATACCAGTCCATACCCCATTCAGGATCCCCTCCTGGCCTCTCTAGGATATTGATGTTATTGCTTTGCCATAGACTAATTGGTTTCCTTATTTCTTCCTGGTTTACCACACTATCAAGGAAAGGTATGTTCTAGCAACTGCACTCCAGTTTACCTTTTGTGGCATCGAACAAATTTGGGGAGTGCTAAGAATTATCTGTTCTCGAGCTGTAACCCAACCTTCCCCAATCTGATGACCTCCAGGCACTGGTGGACTACAACTCAAATCATCCCCATCCCATGCTAACTGGGGCTGAGAGGCGTTGTAGTCAAAAAAAATCTGAAAGGGACTTCGATTGGGGAAGATTGCAGACCCTCCAAGTGCCCCTGTTTTCCAGGAACAGTTCCGGATTTAGAGAAAGCCTTCCCGGTTCCTGATTTGATTCTGGAATGTCCCTCATTTCCATAAAGGTAAAGGTAAAGGGACCCCTGAACGTTAAGTCCAGTCGCGGATGACTCTGGGGTTGCGGCGTTCATCTCGCTTTACTGGCTGAGGGAGCCGGTGTACAGCTTCCGGGTCATGTAGCCAGTATGACTAAGCCTCTTCTGGCGAACCAGAGCAGCGCACGGAAACGCCTTTTACCTTCCCGCCGGAGCAGTACCTATTTATCTACTTGCACTTTGATGTGCTTTCAAACTGCTAGGTTGGCAGGAGCAGGAACCAAGCAACGGGAGCTCACCCCGTCACGGGGATTCGAACCGCCCACCTTCCAATCAGCAAGCCCTAGGCTCTGTGGTTTAGACCACAGCGCCCCCCGCATCCCTTATTTCCTTAGGATGCCCCTATTTGCATCGGAGAAGTGTTGGAGGGTATGGAGTTATGTGACCCTCTGAGCCAAGGAGATATGTAACTATACAACCCTTAGAAGACATCTGAAGGCAGCCCTATAGAAGGAAGTGTTTTAATGTTTTATTATGTTTTTGTATATGTTGGAAGCCACCCAGAGTTGCTGGAGCAACCAAGTCAGATGGGCAAGGTATAAATGTTGTTGTTAGAATAGGACATCCCTATTTTCATCAGAGAAATGTTGCAGGGTATGAGAATGCCCAATGAAGGAATATACAGCTGTCCCATATGGGGATCGAACCTGCAACCTAGTGTCATCAGCACCATGCTCTAACCAACGAAGATGGGTAGATAAAAACAGCATGCAGAGGATCGGCCAATAGCACCCCAGGAGATGTACATTGCCATCCCTTCTGTGACATGTGATCAAGTGCTCCCTGCTCCTGCTCCTCTACATCACTGCAGAACGGCGCATACTGCTTCACTCACCTTCATTGGAGATTGTGTCCAGGTCCGGATTTAAGTGCCGCCATCTAAATCCTGGATCTACCCTGACAGTTCCCAGCGTTCCCTGGAGCCAAGAGGGAATAACAAACGCCTACCGGCATGACAGGTAAGGGGACTTGAAACCTTTCCTTGCCCCCGTGATCCCAATCCGGACTGTCTCCCACCCAATTGCTCCTTCTATTTGCACTGGGGAGAAAAGCCGCCATTGGAGCTAACTGCATCAATTGCGCCTCATCTGATCTGGCCCCCTGATCTTTTTATTTGAAACGATGTGCTTTCAGAATTAGCTGCTTCTTTGTTAATAGCTTAGTAGATGGGAGTTACCTAGAAACCAGCCCTACAGGACTCAGCTGCGTGCCTGCTTCGACCGCTATCTATCCAATAAAAGACATGATTTTTACCCTACTTCATACCTCTTTGAAAATGAAACAACATTAAGAGCTTTGAGCCTGACCTTCTGTCTTATGTGAAACATTTGCTATTTCCTCCTTACTCTATCAAGCCCATTACATTGTGTTTGGCTAAAATGTCCAACCTTGATTCCAAGGCCGCAAGGCTTTGGAAGATCCATCACTCTCCTGGCAGACTGTCCTAGTTCATCCTCTTTAATAAACAATGGGCTCCTATTTCCAGTTTGAATTTGTCTTGTTTTAACTGGCCCCTTTGTCATATTAAAGGGATGCGGGTGGCGCTGTGAGTTAAACCACAGAGCCTAGGACTTGCCAATCAGAAGGTCGGCGGTTCGAATCCCCACAAGTGAGCTCCCGTTGCTTGGTTCCTGCTCCTGCCAACCTAGCAGTTCGAAAGCAAGTCAAAGTGCAAGTAGATAAATAGATACCACCCCGGTGGGAAGGTAAACGGCGTTTCCGTGCGCTGTTCTGGTTCGCCAGAAGCAGCTTAGTCATGCTGGCCACATGACCCGGAAACTGTACGCCGGCTCCCTCGGCCAGTAAAGCGAGATGAGCACTGCAACCCCAGAGTCGGCCACGACTAGACCTAATGGTCAGGGGTCCCTTTACCTTTACCTTTTGTCACATTAAAGACTTTAAGAATCCAGAAATATTCCTGTGTGACATAATCATGCTCTTGGGGCAGCAACCAGTTTGATGCTGGTTTGCGACCCGAGTTTGTAGTTAAGAACTAAGCTACAGTTTCCTGGTTCAAGCATTACACGTAACTGCTTTGTAACAAAACTCAGAAGTCTTGCATCAAGTTGTGTGAGAGAGACATTCGTACAATGCCACTGCCATATGCTTCATACGGGTAAAAAAAAAGGGGGGGGTAAATAAAGAAATCATTTTAATAAGGCCTGATGTACAATGTAGCCTTGGCACCTTAGAAACCATGGTTTGCAAAAATGTGTGCTCTTCCCCCCACTTTTTTCATTCTTTTAAAATTTAGTTCTCCACATTTTCACATCGATTTATAACCTTTTTTTAAAAAAAAAAAGTCCTCACGAAAATTCACCAGCATTTCACTGCAATATTTTCCTCAAATATACACATTTCAAAGAATTGTAGAGTTGGAAGGGACCACAATCGAGTCCAACCCCCTGCAATGCAGGAATCTCAGCTAAAGTATCCATGACAGATGGCCATCCAACCTCTGCTTAAAAACCCCCAAGGAAGGAGAGTCCACCACCTCCAGTGGGTGTTTCTACCACTGTCCAATAGCCTTACCCTCAGAAAGTTATTCCTGATGTTAGTTCTCATCTCCTTTCTTGTAAGGCTAGGCAAGTCTACTTCCTCTGCTTCTTCTGTGGACCAAGCCAAAAGTAATGTGGGAATGTAATGCTGTCTGACTTCTTCCTCACAGTCTGATGTGGCTCACCATGCCCTGCTCACACACAGGAATGCTGGTGGCATGCTGAGGGCATTGTGAGGATAAAATAAAATGTCCCGAGCCAGGAACTCATTCCCACACACATTGCTGGCATTTTGGAGAGCGAAAACATCCCATTTTGTGGAGTTCCATTCTTCTCTCAGCCCCTTTATGCGCCAAAGCTTATATCTTAAAGAAACTGGATGCTTAACACTGTGTTCATAAGCAGTGCAATGAGGGCACAAGAAGTGCCATGATCCCTCTTTGCAATCGAATCACTACCGCCATCACAGCAACAGATTCCATCGGGACAGGAAAGAAGTGGTGTCCTTTGGTGGGTGCTCTGTAACCTGAGGATATGCTTCTCAGTCCTTTGGGACACAATTGCCTAAAGCTGCAGTTTGCAGACTCCGACCACACCCATATTATACTCTTGAAGCGCCATGAACAGTCACGGCTCCCCAACCCAAGAATCTCGGGAACAGTAGCTTGTTAAGGGTGCCAAGGGAACTATAATTGCCAGAGTGGTTTAACAGCCAATCCCTCTTCCCAGGGAGATTTTGAGGGAGATTTGGGTGGAGTGATGCCTGCCAGCTGGCAGCTGCTCAGTGGTGGTGTGAAGGCATGACTTTGGGACAGAAGTCCAGGTTTCCACACCTCAGAACAGTAAGTAGGCTTACCCCACATTTTGAAGTAAGAGAAATAATGCATGTTGTTATATAAAATGCGGAGGGGAGCAAGGCATTGTCAAGAGTCTAAAATTACCTGACTTGTGGGGTGGGGCCCCGTTGGCTCTCTAGACATTGTTGGACTACAATTCCCATCAGCCAATGTGGTCAGTGGTCGGAGATGATTGGAGTTGTAGTCCAGTAACACCTGCAGGTCCCTGTAACCTCAGTGCACCATTTTTGTGGCTGAGAAGATTCCTGGGGCCACTAGCAGTAAATGTGTGTGAAAAGGGTTCCCTGAAGGTTTGAGGGAACCTAAGACTATCCTCCTTGAAAATATGAGGGCGGAACAGGAATTTGCAGAATGGCTGCCGCATACACACCATGAATTTACTACACATTCCCACCCCTCAAGAATCCTGGGAACTGTAGTTTGGGTGCTGGGAATTGTAGCTACGGTTCCTAGTATGCTTGTGGAGGTGGGATTGGGGCAGAGGTTTGCTTCAAATGTATTTTGTGTGTGCAGCCTAGACAAAGCAGACACGGCTTGATTTTGAATACAGCCGCATCTCATGTTTGTAGTGTGTGTGTCAGAGTGGCTGCTAATTTAGAAGTGTCAACCTGGGATGCCAGCGAAACAAGGCAGGAGAAAGGCAAGCCCTTTTTCTTCGCTTGCTTTCCATCCTCTCATAAGCCCAAAGGGTTCCAAGTTATACATACTGATCTCACAGCAAAGGCCTTTGGGCCTGCCCGCCGGTCACGCAAACATTTTCTCTGCTCCCCAGACACTCTAAAACTCAAGCAGGGTTTTTATTTATTTTTTCCCCTTTCCCCTTCCTTCTCCCACCCAAATCCCAAACTGGTAACTAGGAGACGGGAGCCAAAAACACACTTTTGCCTTGCTACGATCCATTCATGACTTTTAAACACTAATCCCCTTTGTACCTCTCCTCCGGAGCCAATCCTTGCCTGCAGCCCATTCAACTGGGTACAGAGTTTTCTTGCAAGCTTCATTTAAAGGACGGGGAAGGGAAGGGAGGGGCAGGGAAAGGGGAGGGGGGGGAGAACATTAAAAAGGAAAGGTTGGAAAAAAGTAGTCTTTTCTTCCTGTCCCGATCTCAGTCTGGAGTGGAGAACTGTGTTTGTATGTTCTGTGTCTTTGGAGCAGCGTAAAGACAGGGCTTTCACTGAGAGCGAGTGCCTGTCTGTCACAGCTTGGGGCATTCATTCCCAAACACTGCATGCCATTCACGGCCTGCCAGACCCGGGCTCAGAATACAGCTTAACTCAGGAGGCAACCACGAGAGGCTGAGAAAAGGAGCCGAAGTGGGGAAAGGAGTGGAGAAGAGAGAGGCCGAAAATGGAGGACGGGCCATGGGGTGTTGCTTGCGTGGGTGTGTGAAAGAACCGCCAAAAGGGGTTCGGTGCAGCGTCATGTTCAGACCAGCTTCAGATCCGCACTCGGCCCTTCAAGCATCCTGGGTGGTCTGGTGCCTGTCGCTCCCACTAGGCCTGAGACTACCTCACGTGGCCGTTGTGAGGGCAAAATGGAGGCGTGGGGGAGCAGCGGCCGACACCGGGCTCTCACATTTCTGCGGCGCCCGGTGTGCCGCAGCATCGTTGTGGTGCCCCCTCAACGCAGTGACCAGTCCCCCTAAAACTGCCTCTGTGGGGAGCCTCCTTGCACTCTTGAAGGAAAGGTGGAATGCAAATGTAATGTTGTTGTTTAGTCGTTTAGTCGTGTCCTTCTTCGTGACCCCATGGACCAAAGCACGCCAGGCACTCCTGTCTTCCACTGCCTCCCGCAGTTTGGTCAAACTCATGCCGGTAGCTTCCAGAACACTGTCCAACCATCTTGTCCCCTGTCGTCCCCTTGTGCCCTCCATCTTTCCCAACATCAGGGTCTTTTCCAGGGAGTCTTCTCTTCTCATGAGGTGGCCAAAGTATTGGAGCCTCAGCTTCAGGATCTGTCCTTCCAGTGAGCACTCAGGGCTGATTTCCTTCAGAATGGAGAGGTTTGATCTTCTTGCAGTCCATGGGACTCTCAAGAGTCTCCTCCAGCACCATAATTCAAAAGCATCAATTCTTTGGCGATCAGCCTTCTTTATGGTCCAGCTCTCACTTCCATACATCACTACTGGGAAAACCATAGCTTTAACTATATGGACCTTTGTTGGCAAGGTGATGTCTCTGCTTTTTAAGATGCTGTCTAGGTTTGTCATTGCTTTTCTCCCAAGAAGCAGGCGTCTTTTAATTTCGTGACTGCTGTCACCATCTGCAGTGATCATGGAGCCCAAGACAGTAAAATCTCTCACTGCCTCCATTTCTTCCCCTTCTATTTGCCAGGAGGTGATGGGACAAGTGCAAATGTAATAAGAAATATCAATTAAAAGCTGTCCACGTGTGTCTGTGAGCAATCTGGGTGGGTCGTCCCGTCACAAGCTTGGTTCACCAGGTGCAGCTTTTCTTGACATGGTAGGGTTGCTAAAACCACCCAAGGTTGTGGAGCTTTTTTTTTTTTTTAGGAATACCACCTTAAAAACCACCAAAAGTTGTTGAGTTTTTTAAAGACAAAAACACCCAAAACCCAGAATTTTTTTGATTGACTTGTCCAAGCATTGGGCGTCAATTCTGCCTTTGAAATCCTACTAATGCCCGTATGGCAGCCCTATGACATGGGAATGCAAGAAATGACGCTTTTGCCAGAGAGCGAAAGGGGCACCCCTCTCTTCTATGTCAGATGCCATGACTTCCAGATATGATGTACCGATTGTGATTGCAATCGTTGCTGCCACAACACAAACGCACACACACTTCGAACACGTCCGCACCATACTTTTAAAGGACCATGACACACCACTTTCGACAATCATGGTTTCCCTCAAAGGCACCTGTTATTGGTAAAGGTTGGTAAAGAGTTGTCAGGAGACACCTATCCATAGCTGTCAACTTACAGATTTGAAAATAAGGGACCAGCAGCCTCGGAAATAAGGGATCAGCAGCTAAAATAAGGGATTTTCAGAGCACAGGTATGTTCGACTTCTGAGGCCCTCTGAGCCAAAGGCAGAAAGCCCAGCCAGCAGCCAAACGAAGCCTTAAGCGGTGGTTCCCACAGTGCAGCAACCTGGCAAAGGGGATGCGGCAAGGAAAACCACCGTCACCTCTCCGCTGGGAAGCGCTGAGCAAAGGCGAGTCCCCAGACAATGCAGCCAATTTGATCGGCATAAAGCATGCAAGCTCCACCCCCAGTCATTCTTAGATTCCTTATCGGGTGAGCGACGCATCCTAGCAACACAGTTGGAGCCTCCCTCCTCCCTGGCCGGCAGGGAGGGAGGGAGAGGAGCTGCTTCCTTTGAAACCCGGGAAATTTAAGGGACATCATCCATAAGGCACAGCAGCGGGACACAGCACTGGGATAAGGGACTTTCCCGCCAAATAAGGGACAGTTGACAGCTATGCACCTATTGCCACTCACTGAGCTACAAAGAGGGCTCAACTCTGGATATTGTGAATTGGAGAGTGCAGTGTCTCCTAACAACTCTCAGCACCCGTAACAAACCACAGCTCCCATAATTCTTTGGGGGAAGCTTTGACTGTTTAAAGTGGGCTTAAAACTGCTTTAAAAGGATGGTGCAGATGTGCCCCTGGACTCCTATGTCTATAGCAGCTGGGTTACAGATTATATACAGTGGTACCTCGGGTTAAGAGTTTAATTTGTTTTGGAGGTGCCTGCCTTCTTAACCTGAAATTGTTCTTAACTTGAAATACCACTTTAGCTAATGGGGCCTCCCGCTGCTGCCACCCCGCCACCACAGAATTTCTGTTCTCATCCTGAAGCAAAGTTCTTAACCTGAGGTACTATTTCTGGGTTAGCAGAGTCTGTAACCTGAAGCATCTGTAACCTGAAGCATCTGTAACCCGAGGTACCACTGTATTTTAAAACCCTAGATGACATAGGTGTAGCCGGGGGGGGGGAACTACTCCCACAAAAAAATCAGGAAAAATCAATACAAATCTGAGGTTCTGTGCCCCCAACCCCACAACCTAGCACCCATGCTAAATGATTCCCCTGCCCCCAATCTTGGAAAAAGCTTTGCCTCTTGAGTATCTGCTTGCTCTCGAGATAGATACAGTGGTACCTCGGGTTAAGTACTTAATTCATTCCGGAGGTCCGTTCTTAACCTGAAACTATTCTTAACCTGAAGCACCACTGTAGCTAATGGGGCCTCCTGCTGCCGCCGCGCCGCCGGAGCACGATTTCTGTTCTCATCCTGAAGCAAAGTTCTTAACCCGAGGTAATATTTATGGGTTAGTGGAGTCTGTAACCTGAAGCGTATGTAACCTGAAGTGTATGTAACCCAAGGTACCACTGTATTAGAATTGCAGAACCACTCATATTGAGGCTGGGGGAAGGGGAATTAGTACCCTCATTTAAGAACTTGTTTTTTGTGCTGGAGAGTTCTTCCCCCTGCTGGTTTGCAAGATGAATGTGGTCTGGTAGCGGGAACTCTTGGTGAGCCCCAGGATGATTGGTTTCTATCAGGGGGTAAAGAGAAGGATGGCTGAATATCTTCCAGGCAGCCTTCCAGCAGCCACAAAAACCTCCCCCAGCTTGCCCTCTCCCAAATTAAACATGGAAATTAGTCAGTTCCCTCATTACAGGCACCTGGGAACTAGAGAGGGCTTTCATTGTTTCTATAGTTTCTTTTTCCCCGCAAAGCCGCTGCTGTGCTGAATAAGAGGCGAGTCCACAGCCCTCTCCCACAGCTCGATGGGGGATTCTTTTCGGGCCTTTGGTTTCTGCTGGAAGGCCAGAATGAGGCCAGAGTGCGACCCGATTGCAGAGCCGAGCGCTAACAAGCAGGGCATTCTTTGGGCTTGGCCAACGCCGGTCTCAGTCACAAGGCAATTATGACCTTTGCTAGCCTAAAAGAAACAGCTCAGTAACCCCCCAAAATAAACCCCCACAATTCCGGCCGAGTTTTACAGGGGATTGTTTCCAGCTTCCTCCGAGACCAAAGTGTCGCAAGCGTCGAAAGAAAGCCACCATTAAATTAATAATTAGGGCCCTTGAGGGGGATGTCAAAATTTCTTTCTAGGAAGCGTTCAGGAAATTGGCATACAGAGCGCTAGTAAAGCCAAACCCTTAAAAAACTTTTGTGGGCCGGCCTCCTTTGTAATAGCAGCCTTGGGTTTCTAAATAGGTCCTTTGTCATCCGAGTTTCTCCGTGGTTATGACCGTGGGGTTTCCCGAAAACAACCTTTGGAGAGATAGTTTGAAAGGTTTGTGGGTGACCAAAAAAAATAAATAGAATAATTAAAAGGGAACAGCAAGCTGGTCAAGGGATTTAAAAAAAGAAAGAGGTGAAGGTAAATGGCAGGCTGCAAATTCACCAGGAGCAGCTTTTCCTGGCATGTCAATACAAGGTTGGTGGAAAGCATCGCTTTGTGAATGTCTGCCTGTCATATTGTGGTTCAAGCTGCAGGAGCCCTGCTAAGATAGAAAAAAAACCCAGTATCAACCCTGAAAAGAAAATAAATTAAACGTGAGCACAGAAGCAAAAGTCAGTTTTATATACAGTGGTACCTCAGGTTACATACGCTTCAGGTTACATATGCTTCAGGTTACAGACTCCGCTAACCCAGAAATAGTGCCTCAGGTTAAGAACTTTGCTTCAGGATAAGAACAGAAATCGTGCTCCGGCGGTGCAGTGGCAGCAGGAGGCCCCATTAGCTAAAGTGGTGCTTCAGGTTAAGAACAGTTTCAGGTTAAGTACGGACCTCTGGAACGAATTAAGTACTTAACCTGAGGTACCACTGTATATGAACGCTCAAGGTGGCATCAATCTGTCCTCACAGAGTCCTGTGCCAAGCGGTTCAGTGCCAACAATTTTAAATTAAACTGAGATTAAAAATATTGTTATTGCACTACACGTAATAAAGATTTATTAAGGGTAAACAATGTAATCAATATTTTTATTACGCTGCATATTAGCTTACCAATGCCGGGATGCCAGTGCTATCAGTAACTGTTTCTCCTGAATGGCTCCCAGCTCCACAATAGGCGATACTACAACCACCTCAGCCACCCAGAGCTACCCCAGGCTACTGGGTCAGGTGAGACAAGAAGCACCCTGAACATTCAGTTCAAGGAATAGCTCCAAAAATTGGTCCACAAATAAGCTGTTATACCAATATTGTTCCCTGAGTGCTAATATGATTTTTCATTTTTTGCCTGTGACCACTCCAGCAGGATCCCTCTCCCTCATTTATTTCATATCATCATAGAGTCAGGAGAGATAAGGATCATTAGTTCGCCCCCTGCAATGCAGGAATCTTTTGCCCAGCGTGGATCTTGAACCCACAACCCTGAGTTTAAGAGTCTCATGCTCTACTGACTGAGCTATCCCTTCGTCTATGATCAAGCTTGGAGCGCTGACCAGTGACATGGTCTTTTCGGTAGCTTTCCCGATAATGGAACACCCTCCCTGGTACGGAGTATATAGAAGAGCTGTAGCTCAGAGGCAGAACACCTGCTTTGCATGCAGAAGGTCGCAGGTTCAATCCTTGGCGTCCTCCCAGTAGGGCTGGGGGCGGGAGGAAGTGTCCTGCTGGTCAGTGTGTAGACTAGCCTTTCTCAACCTGTGGGTCCCCAGATGTTGAACTACAACTCCCATCACCCCTAGCTAGCAAGGCCAGAGCTCAGGGATGATGGGAGTTGTAGTCCATCAACTTCTGGGGACCATAGCTGTCAACTTACAGATTTGAAAATAAGGGACCAGCAGCCTCGAAAATAAGGGATCAGCAGCGAAAATAAGGGATTTTGCTTCGCTTATACAGAAATCCGGCACTGATGGAGCCATGCTGCTTTTGCTGCGACTGACTGTGTTTTGCAGGGGGTTGGACTAGATGATCCTAAGGGTCTACAACTCTGCCCAAAGAAGAGTGCCAGACAAAACTGATGAACGACGTCGAGATGGCAAAGCTTACAGGCAGAATTAGAAACCAGGAAGAGGACCTCTTTAATAAAGAATGGGGAAAGTTTATAATTTAGTTGAAAAGCTATTGTAAAGAGTTACATTGGTAGGATTGACAGAAAACTTGTAGTAAAAATTTGAACTATGGATGGACAAATGATTTATAAAAATAGAGTTATGAAAGGGATGCAGAGGGAGAAATCACTACATTAAGGTGCTGCACTGGTTGGAGGGTATGCTAAGCAGCACGTCGGGGCTGCCGTCGTCCTGGTGTGAGGAGTTCCATCGGCCCTTCCCCGCCCGAGAGAGAGGGAGGGAGGGAGAGAGACTCTCGCCCACGCCTCCCGCGAGCCCGGCATGAGGTGGTAGTGTCGCCGCCGCGGCCACTGAAGCGCCGCCCTTCTGCGTCCCTCCCCATCCCCTCCTCTTTCTCCTCCCTCAGGCCGCCTCCTCAGCCGCCGCCACTGGCAGCGCAGCAGAAGTCTCGCAAGAGAGGGGCTGCCTGCCCGCCCGCCGCCACCCATCTCCTCACGACGCGCCCCTGAGGGGGAAAAGGGAGAGACGGAGACGCGGCAGCTCGTGTGTGCGCTCTCTCTCGCGACGGAGGACCCCGAGCCGGGCGGGCATGAAACCCGGGAAATTTAAGGGACATCATCAGTAAGGGACAGCAGCGGGGCACGGCGCTGGGATAAGGGAGTTTCCCGCCAAATAAGGGACGGTTGACAGCTATGCCTGGGGACCCACAGGTTGAAAACCGCTGGTGTGTAGACAACAATAAGCTAGATAGACCAGTGGCCTGACTTGGTGTGAGACCTATGATTTCCTCAAATCATTCGGGAGGAGTTTTAAAACACAAAATATACTGGGTTGCATCCAGCTTTCTCTGTCTGCTAGCACAAGGGCTCTTGAGTTAATGGGTGGTTGAGATTTAATGCTGGGCAACCGAGAGGAATCTGATGCAAGAGCTGCGCTAGCAGAAACTCCTTGCACAATCAATGTGTTTTAAAAAACCTTCATTGGAGGTTTTTAAACAGAAGTTGGATATCCAACTGTCGGGGATTCTTTAGGTGTGGTTCCTGCATTGCAGGGGGTAGGAAAAGATGACCTTTGGTGTCCCTTCCCATGCCACAATTCTTTGAAAGTTACCAGCACTGTCTTGTGAAGCAACGGTCTGCAGCTGGCGCAGAAAATTTCAAGTATCCCACTAAGTGTGTTTAACTTGGCGCCACGCTGGATACAAACCCAGTGATCCTGGCAACCATTAACTGATTACCTGTAAGAATACTTGGCTGTTTTAAAATGCTTTTAATAGTGTGTGTGTGTGTGTGTGTGTGTGAGTGAGTGAAATGGGATTATTCTTTGTAGCTCCGCGCTCCTTTGGGAGGAAGGGTAGAGGGACAGAAATCTAATACAATAAATAAGTACATTTAAGCTCAGATTAGGAACACAGGAAGCAGAGTCAGGCACATTGCTCCATCTAGATTGGTATCGCCCACACCGACTGGCAGCAGCTCCATAGGGATTGTGGCAGAGAGTATTTCTCAGCCCTACCTGAAACCACCGGGGATTGACCTTCTGTGCGGAAGGCAAATGTTCTGCCACTGAGCTACTGCTCTCCCCTCAGCGATCACCAACTGTAACGTTCTGCATCCCATTGCCATTCAACTCCCACCTTGCAATTTACTCCTTTATATGCCTGCCAACTAAGATTTCACTTCATGCATCTGACAAAGTGGACTTGAATTCATGGAAGCTTAAAGGTAAAGGGATCCCTGACCATTAGGTCCAGTCGTGAACGACCCTGGGGTTGCGGTGCTCATCTCGCTTTCTTGGCTGAGGGAGCCGGTGTACAGCTTCCGGGTCATGTGGCCAGCATGACTAAGCCGCTTCTGGCGAACCAGAGCAGCGCACGGAAACGCCGTTTACATTCCCGCTGGAGTGGTACCTATGCTTGTACTTTGACATGCTTTCGAACTGCTAGGTTGGCAGGAGGAGGGACCGAGCAACGGGAGCTCACCCCGTGGCGGGGATTTGAACCGCCAACCTTCTGATCAGCAAGTCCTAGGCTCTGTGGTTTAACCCACAGCGCCACCCGCGTCCCTATTCATGGAAGCTTAGGCCGCAATAAATGCGTTAAAGCCTTTTAAAGTGCCACAGGGCAGCCTTGACTGTTGTACATTCTGTTGTGGCTCTTGCCCCCTTCCTCCCCTTGGTCTGTCCAGTCACCTTGTCTTCTTGTCTGTTGCAGTGGCGGAAGGAAGGAAGGAAGGAAGGAAGGAAGGAAGGAAATCCTGCTTACTTTGGATCATAGGAGAAGAGGGAGGATGGCCTTTCAGGACAGAACATAGCCAAAGCTTTTTCTGCTGCTGTGGAGCATTATAGAGACTCCCGTGAAGGACTGGCTCCACCATGAGGCAAAGAGGCTGCCCTTTTCCCCTTGGAATTGCCTCTCAAAACACTTAATTATTACTATTAACTATTATTATCCCACCTCTTCCCCAGATCGTGACTCAAGGCGGCTTACACATATAAAGCAGTACTGTACAGGTAAAATGGATAAAGCTAAAAACGTGTAAACTATAATAGTTAAAAAGCAATTAAACTACAATAGATTTATTTTGCAGAGTTGCAGAAATGAAAACAGTAGTACCTGGTTCTCAAACTTAATCTGTTCCGGAAGTCTGTTCCAAAACCAAAGCTTTCCAAAACCAAGGCAAACTTTCCCATAGAAAGTAATGTAAAATGGATTAATCCATTCCAGGCTTTTAAAAACAACCCCCAAAACAGCAATTTAACATGAATTTTACTATTTAACGAGGCCACTGATCCATAAAATGAAAGCAATAAACAATGTACTGCAGTCACACAATCAATCAATCAGTCAATCAGTAGCTGAACTGGGTTCCACACAGTCACGAAAGCAAAACGAAAAAGCCGCAAAAACAGAAACACAAAAGAAATAGCAAAAACAGACAGACCGCAGCGTAACACTCAAAACGGAAGCGTAACACTCAAACGGAGCAGGTTCGGCTTCCGAAAGAAAGTTTGCAAACCGGAACACTTACTTCCGGGTTTGCAGTGTTTGGGTTCCAAGTTGTTTGAGTACCAAGGCGTTTGAGAACCAAGGTACCACTGTACTTGCATGCAGCCAGACAGAGTCCTGCAAGGGGTATGGCAGGTTCAGACAAGCACAACTCCCCCTGCACCACAGGAAGGGTCGTGCCATGTGAAGTGAAAAATAAATGGGGGGGGGAGTGCGAGGCAGGGATGGAGGTTTGGCAGCACACACTCCCCCTGCAAATGTGTATGGACTGGCCTCACTGTGCTAGAGCTGGTCCCAGGCCCCTCCGCCAAGCCTAGCCTACAAAATGGTTTTGAAAATAAAAGGGGGGGGGGAATAAACCCATCCATTCAACCCGTCATGAAGGGTAAGAGAGCTGAACAGCACAAAGGCAGCTGAAGGGATCAAGGGCTTGAAGAAGGATGGCATATAAGCCCGAGGAATGAACAATACAGGCACAATTATTGACTATTGAGATCCAGCGCCGAGGGCCTTCTGGCAGTTCCCTCATATCGAGGTTACAGGGAACCAGACAGAGGGCCTTCTCGGTAGTGGCGCCCGCCCTGTGGAACACCCTCCCTTCAGATGTGAAGGAAATAAGCAGCTATCCTATCTTTAAAAGACATCTGAAGGCAGCCCTGTTTAGGTAAGTTTTTAATATTTAATGCTGTATTGCTTTTAACACTCAATTGGGAGCCACCCAGAGTGGCTGGGGAAACTCAGCCAGATGGGCGGGGTATAAATAATAAATTATTATTATTATTGAGAGGAAATCGGCAAGTCAGCAGAGATCAGGTGCAGAACCTTTTAGCACACAGCTGTACATATACACAGAGAGCCAAGCTTTGGTCAACCATGAACTGTAGCAGCCGAGTGTGAGTTCGACAAAAGCTAGGGGATAATATTAATAATAATAATAATTTATTATTTGTACCCCGCCCATCTGGCTGGGTTTCCCCAGCGACTCTGGGTGGCTTCCACAAAGACCAAAAATACACTAATATGTCATACATTAAAAACTTCCCTGAACAGGGCTGCCTTAAGATGTCTTCTGAATGTCAGGTAGTTGTTTATCTCTTTGACATCTGGTGGGAGGGCGTTCCACAGGGCGGGTGCCACTACCGAGAAGGCCCTTTGCCTGGTTCCCTGTAGCTTTGCTTCTCGCAATGCGGGAACCGCCAGAAGGCCCTTGGCGCTGGACCTCAGCGTCCAGGCAGAATGATGGGGGTAGAGACGCTCCTTCAGGTATACTGGGCCGAGGCCGCTTATGTCAGGTGACTTGTGTCAGGTGACAGGACATGGGTGAAGGGGCTTTCAATCCTAGCACATCTCTGGGTACCAACAGCGCAAACTTTTCCTGCCTCCATTCTGAATCTCAGTTGTTCATTCTGACCCAGGCAAACGGCCCTTCCATTCTCTCCATCCTGCCCTCTCTGCACCTCGATGACTCAACCCAGTTTCCTGGAAAAGACACAGGAGGAGCTTAGCACACCCACTGCGAAGGTCTGTTGACCCACAAGAAAAATCGGTTAGCTGCGAGAGCTGATAATGGTCTGAGCAACCCCGTCTCCCTTTGACTCTGCTATAAGGGGGGGAAACCCCAAGCTTCTGCTGATGTTTGCGGTGGTGGAAGGGAAGCAGGGTGTTAGGCAGTCCTCTGCTCATTGCAGGATAAAACGGCTGAGCTGCCTAATGAAAGTCCCTGGGGTTTAAGGGCTCATAGCTGTAGGGCTGAACGTTGCCCAACCCCACAGCAGTGTCTAGGACAGGACTACAGCCTAGCACGAGTGTACCTGTTAACGCCCTCTGAAAATCTTTATCCCAGGCAGCAGCAGGATGACTCTTCAGAATAGCATTGTTATGAGTTTGGGTGTGGGGAGGTAAGCTGTATGCTGGATCCTTCTAACCCCAGGATCCAACAAGTGTTAAAATATAAGCCAGGCTAGAGTCCTGTGTTGAGGTGATCACCTGGGCCATTTTGTCTCCCAAAGCAAGTACAGTGGTACCTTGGTTCTCAAACTTAATCCGATCCAGGAGTCTGTTTGATTCCCGAAACATTTCAGAAACCAAGGCGTGGCTTCTGATTGGCTGCAGGAGCTTCCTGCACTCAGTCGGAAGCTGTGTCGGACATTTGGCTTCTGAAAAATGTTCGCAAACCTGAACACGCACTTCCGGGTTTGCGGCGTTTGGGAGCTGATTTGTTCGACAACTAAGCCGTTTGAGAACCAATGTACCACTGTACAGTGGTACCTCGGGTTACAAACACCTCGGATTAAAACACTTCGGGTTGCAGACTCCACTAACCCGGAAGTAGTACCTCAGGTTAAGAACTTTACCTCATGATGAGAACAGAAATCGCATGGCGGCAGCAGGAGGCCCCATTAGCTAAAGTGGTACCTCAGGTTAAGAACGGTTTCAGGTTAAGAACGGACCTCCAGAACGAATTAAGTTCGTAACCAGAGGTACCACTGTACTCTTTTCTGAGCTTAAAAATGGTAAGCGTAATGCTCAACAAAAGAGGTTCAAAGGCTCCCTCAAGGCAAATCTTAAAAAATGTAGTATAAACACTGACAACTGGGAAACACTGGCCTGCGAGCGCTCCAATTGGAGGACGGCCTTTACCAAAGGTGTCATGGGTTTTGAAGATGCTCAAACTCAGGATGAAAAGGAGAAACACGCTAAGAGGAAGGCATGCTTGGCAAACTCTCTCTCCTGCCTGGAAACCTATTTCCCCACTGTGGAAGGACGTGCGGATCTGGAATTGGCCTCTACAGTCACTTATGGAGTCACTGCTAAAACCGTGTTAATGGAAGACAATCTTACTCGGCTACGAGTGATTGCCAAAGAAGAAGAAGAATGGGCCATTAAGAGA
This sequence comes from Podarcis bocagei, assembly GCF_964188305.1. Taxonomy (NCBI): domain Eukaryota; kingdom Metazoa; phylum Chordata; class Lepidosauria; order Squamata; family Lacertidae; genus Podarcis; species Podarcis bocagei. The sequence goes on along the minus strand of NC_138126.1, from coordinate 24,423,815 downwards.
GCAGTGGAAAGGGGGCTTTGTGCAAGATTGCAAATGTCTCTCCAGTTTCAAAAGATGTGTGATAAGAAATCCCACAGGTGCGGTTTTCTTCATCTCTTGCATTCCCATATCAGGAAAAGGTGCACCTGGAGAATGCTGCTTGTGAAGGGAGGGGAGGAAGAAACTTCTTTTTTGAAAGGTGCATGAGCCACCAAGGTTGTAATGTCTCCCTCAACTCAGAGAAAGAAGGACAAAGCTTAAGTTGAGAGTTGCAGCAATGTGACCTAGAATTACAGCAGCAAGCTGGAGAGAGAATGAGTCAGGGCAGTGTTTGATTTTTGTTTGAACCCAGGGCTGCGGCTATGGGATAATCAAGACCCTTTTGGGGTGTTAATGCTGTGAACCTCTCCATCATAGGCTCAGGCCGTCTATATGTGTGTAAATAAACCATATATCATAAAGACACCGCAGTTTCCGCTGTCCCTCACTTCCAAGAGGAAACATGAACCCTGGGTAAATGCTTGCAACTGGAATCTTGCACCGCTTGGAGATTGGGGTGGTATGCAAAAATATTTTATGGCACAGCTGGCACAGCTAAGAAGCATGTGTGGGCAGGTAACAGAAGATGCCTGCAGAGAAGATTAGAAAGAAAAGAGGCATCATACACCTAGCAAAACCCAAAACATCCGACTAACCAGCTGGCACATTTCATTTTAGAAGATACCCACGTTAGGATTTCAGAAGATACTGCAAGGCAGATTCTGGGAAATTGCAAAACCCGCATCCTTGCTAATTTGTTCTTTAAAAGTACGTCAAGTAAGGTTTTGCTAGCAGCCGTTAAAAAGGCTTATCCCGTTAGGATAACATAATATGGAAGCTGTTTTACCCTGCATCTGTCTCCCCACAAAAAGAAACTTGCGAACTTCATAAGCAGTCCGGAAAAGAACACGAGAAAGAGATGCACATTGTATGTTTTACCACAATACATTTGCACGCAGCTCTAGTCTGAGGTACAATTTCGGGAAATTGCCTTCAAACACAACCACACATTATCAAGAAGAAACCGCCAAGACTGAAGGGTGAATGACTCTTTATTACTCCAACAAATTATTCTTGGCTGGGCTGCGGGCTAATTCCCCTTGAGGAGGACGTAGAGCATGGGGAATGTGATAGCAAAGACAGTACATGTGAAGGCCGTGCTGTAGATGGAGTTCCTCTTCATTTGTGCTTCCAGTCTCCTTTCCGTGTTGCACAGTTCCAGAACCACGTCTTCCGCCTCAAAGGTCTGGCTGCTCCCCTCCGTCGAAGGATCAAGCAGTGCTTCCCTCCCAGGTGCGGGCTGGGGTCCCCTTTTCACGTTCTGGACCTCGACGGCCATTTGCCCTAAACTTTTTTCCAGTCTGCTAAGCTGCCGCTGCAAACTCTCGAGGAAGGAGCTCATCTGTTTGGAGTAGCTCAGCTGCTCCCTGACGGAAACTAAGAGAGGGTCTGTTTTTAGAGGAGTGCTTTTGGCTGAGGAATCCCCCGTCGCTTCCTGCGAGGTCACGGCCACCGCTTGTAGGATGTCCTTCAGGCTGGCAACGAGGTCACTCAGATCCCTCTGCTGGGAGTTGTAGGCGGAGGCCTGCTCCCTGATCGCTTCCTGGAGATTGATAGGTCCCTTTTGTGCCTCAGAAACTAAGGCTTTCAGCTCCTGCAGCCTTACTCGGTTGACGTAGGTAGAACCCAGGACCCCAATAATGGCTCCCAGCACTGAGCCAATGATAGACCAGTTCTTGGTTTTCTCCGCTCTTGTCCGCTCTTTCTCATGGCTTTCCCTCACGGCAGCAGAGAAGAGGGAGAAGGCTTCCCGCTCAGACTCCTCCGCAGTTTGATAGGTGCTCCGGTACCTCTTCTCTTCCTGCAAGGAAAACACACAGGCCTTGTTAAAAGAACAGCATGTTAGGTGCCGGAACCACCTCGGGAGACCGGTATGCGGGGGGAAACCAGTTAAATTTATGAAATATCCCTATAAACTGTGAATCAAGAAGATCCATTTATTTTTATTTATTTTTTAAAATTTAATTTATTTAACATAATTATTACAAAATATAAGCAAAGTATTGCAAATACATACATATATTTTTCAGATAAGCACACACACATATATAAAAAGAACAAATGAGAAAAAGGGAAGAAAAGAAAGAAAAAGAAAAAATAGAAGAAGAAGAAGAAGAAGAAGAAGAGTTGGAAGAATTTCTTCCAAATTTATTCTACAAATATCTCAATAATAAAATTTCATTGATTGACTTCCATCGCTTACACTGCACTTCCTATATACATTTTAAGCAAGATTGTATCTGTTATTCCCTTATTTTTCCCATACAATCTCACACAAATATTCTAATCAATAAGTTTTCTAAATCTTTCATAAATCTATTCTAAACACAACCAATACCTTACATTTAATCTTTGTCTAGATCAATTTAAAGAAGTGTGGGAAAAGGAGACAACAGGGCAAATAGATAGTCAAGGCTGGGGGAAAATATGGGAGAAACGTATGTAGAAAATGTTGTCTATAAGAGTAAAAGAAAATTATTATAAATTAATTTTGAGATGGTATTTAACACCAGTCAGATTAAACCAAATAAGCAAGGAATATTTGGTGTTATGTTGGAGGGGATGCCAGGAAACAGGGAATTATGTTCACATGTGGTGGGGGTGTAAATATGTACAGTGGTATCTCAGGTTACATATGCTTCAGGTTACATACGCTTCAGGTTACAGACTCCACTAACCCAGAAATATTACCTCGGGTTAAGTACTTTGCTTCAGGTTGAGAACAGAAATTGTGCTCCAGCGTCACTGGCGGCAGCAGAAGGCCCCATTAGCTAAAGTGGTGCTTCAGGTTAAGAACAGTTTCAGGTTAAGTACGGACCTCTGGAATGAATTAAGTACTTAACCTGAGGTACCACTGTTCAATTTTTATTTTTTTTTGCAAAGGGTGTTTAAGGAGATAACAGAAATCACTGGGTTAAAGCTGACTGAAAGTCCAGAGGTAGCATTATTATCAATTTACGATGGGTGGAAGGTTCGCAGGCTATGAAGGAATCATAGAATCATAGAGTTGGAATAGACCACAAGGGCCATCGAGTCCAACCCCCAGCCAAGCAGGAAACACCATCAGAGCACTCCTGACATATGGTTGTCAAGCCTCTGCTTAAAGACCTCCAAAGGAGGAGACTCCACCACACTCCTTGGCAGCAAATTCCACTGTCGAACAGCTCTTACTGTCAGGAAGTTCTTCCTAATGTTTAGGTGGAATCTTCTTTCTTGTAGTTTGGATCCATTGCTCCGTGTCCGCTTCTCTGGAGCAGCAGAAAACAACCTTTCTCCCTCCTCTCGCTTACAAATTTATTGACGAATTATTATAGCTAGGAAGTGGAAGGGGCAAGCAAAATATAAAATGGAAGAATGGTATAAAGAGGTGTGGGATACAGCTGTTAATGATAAATTAACACGTGCCATTAAGGTAAGACGGGGAATATGCAGGAGAAATGATTTTGAGGAGATATGGAAGGTGTTTGTAGAAGTTGTACTGTTAAAAGCGAAAGGGGTCAAACCATCGCTAGAGGTGTTGGAATTTTGGGAGGTTGGATAGTTACAGTGGAATGGTCTCGGTGGTGGGGTGCACATTTTTATTCTTATTCATTTATGATTATTACTTTGCCAAAATATATAAATATTCTATAAATAATCTGCCCCAAGATGATACTGGGGTTGCCAGCTTTTCACCATTCGCTGCTTCTGTGCCTTTAACAAGAGCTTGATGTGTGCAAGAACGCCACAGCGTTCTTGGTTTCATGCCAGGAACTGCTTCGCCTGTCAATTTCTCCCAATCAAGACTGCTGTCAAAGCTGTGGCTGCAGGAGGTCAACCGCACGTGCATGTACAGGAAATAGCTGGCTTAAGTCTTTTTTTTATCTCTGGCAGAAAAGGGTCTAGCAAGATCCTCCTCTAGCGAATACTGGGGGATTAGAAGGGAATATGACATCTTTGCCATCCCAGGCAGTAGCAATATAAAATGCACCATTTGTACCCTGCCTCTTTATCCTCAAGTCCATGAGCTCTGTTTGCACAAGCATTAAAATGGTTTAGCATCACCCGTTTCATTCTCGAAGGGAATGTTCTCAAGATAAGGCTAAGCTAGACTGCGTGATGTTAGCGAAAACAGGGTGAAGAGGAGAGTCTTCTTCCCTTTATTTCAGTGAAGCTCCAAAATGAAGAAATAAGCAAACGGAAAAACTAAACAAGTATTTCGTTATCAAAAGAATGTGAGATTCACAATATACAAAACACAGCTCCAAAGCCCCACAAACCCGCCTGACACAATCAATAAACAATGGGAGGACGACACAGGCTATGAAATTAACCCCACCCAATAGACTAGAATGTGGTCTAAACCTTCCTTTAAATCCATATCAGCGGAAAGAAAAGAAGAAGAAGAGGAGTTTGGATTTGATATCCCACTTTATCATTACCCGAAGGAGTCTCAAAGCGGCTAACAATCTCCTTTCCCTTCATCTCCCACAACAAACACGCTGTGGGGTGAGTGGGGCTGAGAGACTTCAGAGAAGTGTGACTAGCCCAAGGTCACCCAGCAGCTGCATGTGGAGGAGCGGAGACGCGAACCCAGTTCCCCAGATTACGAGTCCACCACTCTTAACCACTACACCACACTGGCTCTCAGATCTCACCCTGAAACTCACTTACAGATGGTACCTAACACCACGGAAACTGGCGCTGATGCGCCCGGAAACCTCACCAAAATGCTGGAAAGGGTGCACCTCCACAGGCACATACCTCCACATGTGGTGAGAATGCCCCAAAACCCAACTCTTCTGGACAACAGTCGTACAAGAAATAAGCAAAATAACTAAATGGGGACTAGAAGTCACCCCAGAATTGGCCCTACCGAACATCTTCCAAGATAACAATGCCCATTCATGCTATAAAGAGCTCATAACCCACCTACTCTCAGCGGCCAGAAATATCATAGCCAGAAACTGGAGGGACCTGTCAGGGATAAACATGCAACACAGGTATCAAGTAGTACGGGAAACTGCCTTACTAGAAAAGCTAACCAATAGACTGAAACTGACATGGGGAGAAATAGAAGAAGACACCTTTACTCCAGTATGGCTCCCCTTTACCACATACACAGCCCAACAAGGCAACAACATGAACCAATGTTAGAATTCCTGCTCCATGATTGCAGTCATGGGATTTTTGTCTATCACATGACGGTATATGTTTTGACTCCACAGAGTGGGAAGTGACGGAGACAGGATGTTTGTGTTATTGTGTTCCGTGAAGTGGGACTGTTGTCCTTTGTTTTTTCTCTTTGCTGTCTGATGCTAGAGACAAAATAAAAAAATTCCTTCCAGTAGCACCTTAAAGACCAACTAAGTTAGTTCTTGGTATGAGCTTTCTTGTGCATGCACACTGAAGAAGTTTCTGAAGAAGTGTGCATGCACACAAAAGCTCATACCAAGAACTAACTTAGTTGGTCTTTAAGGTGCTACTGGAAGGAATTTTTTTATTTTGACTATGGCAGACCAACACGGCTACCTATCTGTAACTGATGCTAGAGAGAGAGAGAGGGAGCCATGTTGCGGGGCTCCGTGTATGTTTATATGTAAATAAAGCAGATTAGCCAAAATAATAATTTATTATTATTTATACCCCGCCCATCTGGCTGGGTTTCCCAAAATGCTGAGTTGCTGAGGTATGTTACCCAACTGTGCAAACTCTGCAGATCCCTATGTGTGCCGGTGTCGGTTGGCATCAGTCGCTGTGATGTTCGGGCAGAAGAAAGCTTTTGAAACTCCCAAGCGACCAGGAGGGAGAGAATATGCCAGTCGGGCATGTGTCTCTACCAGGGTCCCACTCGTGTGTAGGCTGAGCTCCTGACACCCATCAACAGCAAACGATTCAGTGTGGCTAACTTAACCCAGCAACCCCACGCACAAACAAATCCCACTGCGGCCAACCAAAGACAATCACCCTAGACCGCCCCAGCCTCTCTCACCACCAAGGAAATAATAATAATAAAAATAAATTTTTATTTATATCCCGCCCTCCCCAGCCGAAGCCGGGCTCAGGGCGGCTAACAACAATAAAATAATACAACATTCTAAAATCATTTCATTATAAAATTAATTCAAATCAAATTGATGGCAACCATTGGGCTAGAGTTCGGTGAAGGTTGCCAAAGGAGGGAGTCAGGCTGTGCCCTGGCCAAAGGCCTGGTGGAACAGCTCTGTCTTGCAGAGCGAACAAGCGAACAGAAAGAGAACCTACCCAAGTGACGCAGAAGCAAAGATCTCACACATACACTAAGTAAAAGAACATAAGCTTTACCACTCCACCCCTTCTCTCCCGTCCCCCCTCTTTTCTTCCCAACCCTATACTGCATATAACACCAATGTCTCATGACAAATGTAACTGATCTGTAGAAAACACACCCTGAAGAAAGAAACGATGCGTGTGCTTTTGTAAACGAGGAGAATCTTTAATAAATAAAAATAAAATAAAATAAAGAATGTGGGATTAAAAACAGGAAAGTAATCCCCGGATAATTTATACTCCCCCTTTTTTTAGACCAGGGGTGTGGATATTTTTGCTGTAGAGGACCATGTGGTGGTGGGTGGGTGGTCAGGAGACAATGGAAGACGTGGCAAAGGTGTTTTTTCTTCTCTCTCTCTTTCTCTCTCTCTCACACACACACATCCTTGGCTTCATCCCTGAATGCCTTCCTCTTCATTGCAACCACGCTTCTTCCAGCCTGCCGAACGCCTGTTCCAACTTGCGATACTAGCGTACAAGGCAGCCTTGGAAATTACGAAGTTGTCCCGTTCCAAGTCTTTAAATAGACTGTGCATTGTGCTGTTGATTTAGGAGAGCTTGGTCTTTAGTTCTCAAACCGGGTCCCCCCTACCTGACAATAATCTCAACGATTATGGGAAAAACGAGAGAACATGCAGACTGTCCCCAACCTGATGAAGACACAGAGGGCAAGCTCAGGCGGGGAAGGAGGAAGGGCACGGAGCTGAGAAAAATACCCTAAAACTGCTGTGTGTTATAAGTGGTTATTATGAAAGGAAGAGGTAATGGCAGGGCAGAGGAAGGACCTGCCTAGATTTGAGGGAATCCTTGTAACAGTACCTGGAAGAGTGGGGATAGGGCTCCCTCTTACTAGGTCCCAATGGCAGCTTCTTTCCATTGCCCCATAGAGTTCAAAGGGAGCGACGAACAATGAAACCTGCCCCTACCTGCACAGCCCCCACCCTGTAGCCCCATGTCTTGGTCACACATAAGAGTGACCAAGAGAAAGGTCCCAGGAACCTTGTTTTTCTGCTATAAATTATTACCAAACAATGGGTGCATCCTCCCCCCCCCCCGAGTTTAGCCCGTTATAGTAATGACTGTTTCACAAACCAGCTTCATGTTTCAGACCCTGCATTTAGGACTAATGCCTGCAAAAAATAGATCTGTGCAGCTGGGGAGGAACTCGCATCTGCTTGACTAGAAAGAAATGTCAACTAGACTATCGGGATCCCAGCTCTTCCCTCGTTTCTCATGACCACTCTTTTCCCCGGGGAGCATAGCACAGCCCTGGGCTTTTTAAAGAACAACCTCAACGCACAGATGGAAGCGAAGGAGAGGTTGGAACAGCTCCACCACAAACATGAACGACACAGAAGCAAGGCAGGCTGCAGTCCTGGGCAGACCACTGGTCCATGCCCTCTTGAAGTTTCCTCTGTAGTTTTCCCTGGCAACATCAGGACACGAGGAGACCCCTAGCCTGGTGGCTCGCTGGCTCAGGCTATGAAAGCCACATCGCCAAGGAGGTGAATGCTGCACACAACAAGGAGAAAAGTTGTTCCTGGGAAAAACGTTTTTCCTTTCACATTCCAGAAATACTTCTTCTGAACCAGCTTGCGGAACTCACGGCCACATGATGTGGTAATGACAAGTGGGTTTACAGGCAGCTTGAACTGTGAGATCCAGTTCACGCTTGTTAGAGAGGGGTTAAGTGTTAAGTGTTACTGGATATGCTTTAAAGGCCACAGGTTCACACTTGAGTATTCCCAGACAGGGCTGGAAGAGACATTTGCCCGAAATCCTGCAGGGCCACTGCTAGTCAGTGGACACAGGGCTGAGCTTAGACGGACCAAGAGTTCTGACTTGGCAGGTCATTCCTCCCTAGAAGGTCACACCAGGTGGCATTCAGAGGAGACACACAATGGAATCCATTAACGTAACTAAGTTGGGTCCATTAATTTCAGTGGGTTTACTGTGACCAGTCTGCAAAGGGAATCAACACCTACTGAGGATCGCAGCCTCAGAACGATGACCAATTCGTGGTGGTTAGGGTCGGCCAGGATGACCAAGCGGAATTGCCACATCTATTAGCAACACACCTCTTCACACACCAATGGCTGGGCAGAGGTAAAACTGGGAGAATTCTGGTGCCTTCATGTCTTACTTGTCCCAGAAGTACCCAGCCGGACATGGCAAGAAACAGAATTCTGGTCTCAACGGAGCCCTTAGTCTGATCCAGCAGAGCTTTATTTCAGAAAGAGACACACTGCTTATCCTCTTTCAGAAGGGAGAGATTAAATTTCCTAATCATTATTATGGCATGTGTGTATTTATAGTGAAAAGGGTTATGTAACCGAACCTGTGTAGCAAGTCCTGGCCAGCCGTCAACTATGATGTAAAGGGAGGCTCATTCTGGAATTATGCGGGCACAAAAAGAAGAAAGGGAATTTTTAACAGTATTGCATTCTTTTCGCCTTGCTGCAGGGCACGAAGGGATGAAAAGATCTTGTTCAAACTACCCCTCTGCCTGCACATCAACAGAGCTAAAACAAACAGACTCCGGGAAGGGAAGGAATGTCAGGCCCGCTGAAAACGTTTCTTCCAAAAAAAGAAGAGTTTTGTTGCCGAAGGCTGGCGAGCTGGCAGGAAGGCAAGGCACAGGAATCAGGGGAGAGGGGGAACCCATGTTTTAGCAATATGCTTTTTCAGACAAGCCAATAACAAATCATTTTAAATTCACTCACTCAGGGAGTCTTCCTGGGCAGCCCAGTACGGGCCACATGTTCTCCTGCAATGATTTTGCAAAGTTTTTTGCAGATAAAATCGCCCAGATTCGGGAAGAAGTAGACTCCACCGTGGGAGCAGGGCCGGGGCGGGAGAGTGCTAGAGTTCTGTCTAGTCAAGTTGAGTGGGATCAATTTCAACCTGTTACCTCCGAGGATGTGGACAGGCTGCTTGGACGAGTGAAACCAACCACCTGTCTCCTGGATCCTTGCCCATCCTGGCTTATAAAAGCTAGCCGGGAAGGACTGGGCGATGGGCTTCGTGGGGTGGTGAATGCTTCCCTCCGTGAGGGAGCCTTCCCAGACCCGCTGAAAGAGGCGGTTATTAAACCGCTTCTTAAAAAACCATCTTTAGATGCGGCCACGATAGCCAACTATCGCCCAGTCTCAAATCTTCCATTCCTGGGCAAGGTGATTGAGCGAGTGGTTGCTGAACAACTCCAGGCACGCCTGGAAGAAGCGGACCATTTGGATCCCTTCCAGTCGGGATTCAGGCCTCATCATGGGACTGAAACTGCCTTGGTCGCACTGGTTGATGATCTCCGGCGGGCTAGGGACAAAGGTGAGAGCTGTTTCCTAGTTCTGCTGGATCTCTCAGCGGCGTTTGATACCATCGACCATAGCATCCTTCTGGACCGTCTTGAGGGGCTGGGAGCTGGGGGCACTGTTATACAGTGGTTCCGCTCCTTCCTCCTGGGCCGTGTTCAGAAAGTGGTGGTGGGGGATGAGTGTTCAGACCCTTGGGCCCTCACTTGTGGGGTGCCTCAGGGTTCTGTCCTCTCCCCCATGCTTTTTAACATCTATATGAAGCCGCTGGGAGAGATCATCAGGAGGTTTGGGCTGGGTGTTCATCAGTATGCGGATGACACCCAGCTCTACCTCTCTTTTAAATCAGAACCAGTGAAGGCGGTGAAGGTCCTGTGTGAGTGCCTGGAGGCGGTTGGAGGATGGATGGCGGCTAACAGATTGAGGTTGAATCCTGACAAGACAGAAGTACTGTTTTTGGGGGACAGGAGGCGGGCAGGTGTGGAGGATTCCCTGGTCCTGAATGGGGTAACTGTGCCCCTGAAGGACCAGGTGCGCAGCCTGGGAGTCATTTTGGACTCACAGCTGTCCATGGAGGCACAGGTCAAATCTGTGTCCAGGGCAGCTGTTTACCAGCTCCATCTGGAACGTAGGCTGAAACCCTATCTGCCTGCGGACTGTCTCGCCAGAGTGGTGCATGCTCTGGTTATCTCCCGCTTGGACTACTGCAATGCGCTCTACGTGGGGCTACCTTTGAAGGTGACGCGGAAACTACAACTAATCCAGAATGCGGCAGCTAGACTGGTGACTGGGAGCGGCCGCCGAGACCATATAACACCGGTCTTGAAAGACCTGCATTGGCTCCCAGTACGTTTCCGAGCACAATTCAAAGTGTTGGTGCTGACCTTTAAAGCCCTAAACGGCCTCGGTCCAGTATACCTGAAGGAGCGTCTCCACCCCCATCAGTCTGCCCGGACGCTGAGGTCCAGCGCCGAGGGCCTTCTGGCGGTTCCCTCACTGCGAGAAGCAAAGCTACAGGGAACCAGGCAGAGGGCCTTCTCGGTAGTGGCGCCCGCCCTGTGGAACGCCCTTCCAGCAGATGTCAAAGCGATAAACAACTACCTGACATTCAGGAGACATCTTAAGGCAGCCCTGTTCAGGGAAGTTTTTAACGTGTGACATTTTACTGTATTTTTGGTTTTTATGGAAGCCGCCCAGAGTGGCTGGGGAGGCCCAGCCAGATGGGCGGGGTATAAATAATAAATTATTATTATTATTATTATTATTATCATCCGAAGCAGGAAACCAGCCAAGGAAGCAGGCAGATCATTAGATGACAACAGGTTTGCTGGAGCCGGGATGAGGGACCCTGCTAGTGTTGCTGGACTGCAAATCCCATCATCCTTGACCAATGGCCAGGCTGGCTGGGTCTAAAGGGAGCTAGAGTCTGCCTGGAGGACTGCAAAAAGTTTCCCCATGCCTGTACTAATGGAAGAAGCTTAATGGTTTCCTTCAGTAGTCGCTGTGCAATATGCTGGAAAGATACTCGCCCCCTGAAGCCTAATCCCACCAGCCCAGCCTAAGTGACTAAGTCAAATGGAAGTGAGAAGACATGAAGTACAGTGGTACCTCGGGTTAAGAACTTAATTCGTTCTGGAGGTCTGTTCTTAACCTGAAACTGTCCTTAACCTGAGGTACCACTTTAGCTAAAGGGGCCTCCCGCTGCCGCCGCACGATTTCTGTTCTCATCCTGAAGCAAAGTTCTTAACCTGAGGTAAAATTTCTGGGTTTGTGGAGTCTGTAACCTGAAGCGTCTGTAACCTGAAGTGTCTGTAACCCAAGGTACCACAGTACTAGGGCAAATCGGCAAGGTAAAAATTAACAGCCTGCTGCATGTGATGGCATACACTCAAGAACTCTTAACAGAAACGTGTGAAATGGCCCATTGCCTGAGGAAAAAAACGTGCAGCTAGTCCCTAAAACCAGCTTCCTCCAGGACTGGAAAGTGCTCGACATAATGCAAGTTTTAAAGAAGAAGGGTGGGTGGAGTCGGAGACCAAAAAAAGGTTACCTTTGTACAAGAGGCTCGTTTCTTCACACATTTGCTCATTCCTCTATCTGCTGCCCATCCAGGCAAGAAAGAAGCAGTAGCAGAGTTCAAGGACAGGGCAAAAAACACTCAAGGAGGGCTGGTGAAGGGGAGGGTCTGGGGAGAGCCCCATGGGTCAGATGGAGAGATATGGAGGGTCACTTTTAGCCCCTTGAAGAAGAGTTTGGATTTGATATCCTGCTTTATCACTACCCGAAGGAGTCTCAAAGCGGCTCACATTCTCCTTTCCCTTCCTCCCCCACAACAAATACTCTGTGAGGTGAGTGGGGCTGAGAGACTTCAGAGAAGTGTGACTAGCCCAAGGTCACCCAGCAGCTGCAGGTGGAGGAGCGGGGAAGCGAACCCGGTTCACCAGATTACGAGTCCACTGCTTGGCCTCAGGTTCCCCACCCTTGGTTTAAAGATTAGAAACATACTGGAAACTGAATGCTGGGATTTTCAGGATTGCCATTTCACCCATTTCTATCCAAATGCGATTTTGGTTTTAAACGCAATGTAAGGCAGTCTCTATGGGAGTACAGTCATACCTCGGAATGAATATGCTTCAGGTTGAGCGTTTTTGGGTTGCGCTCTGCGGCGACACGGAAGTAACGGAATGCGTTACTTCCGGGTTTCGCAGCTCGCGCATGTGCAGACGCTCAAAATGATGTCATGCGCATGCGCAGAAGTGGCGAAACACGACCCGCGCAGTCGCGTCTTACGTTCACTTCAGGATGCAAACGGGGCTCCGGAACGGATCCTGTTTGCATCCAGAGGTACCACTGTATAATGTATTTAATTATGGGGTATCAGAGTTCTTAGGGGGCTAACCAGGCTGGGATAGCTGGGACAGCAGGCTGGTTGGTTGAATGACTGATGTAGATTTTTCAATTTCATTGTTGTGTATGGGACAATGACAATAAAGATTATCGTATCGTATCATAATTTCTGCTCTTGCATTATGTAGTCAGGGGAATGGGAAATGAAACACCAGCAAGTCTCAATAGGCTTTCCGAAGCCCTACAAAATGGTTTTCTTGGTTACAGAGTTATCCCAGTCTAGTTTCTGCATTAAATAGCTTGAGGGAGCCTCCGCACTCTTAATATTCACAGCCTCTCCTCTAAGGAAGCGCTTGGGTTTTGTCCTCCAATAGGCCAAATCGGCTGCACAGTTAACGCTTCAAAGCCATTCTTTGTTCTTTGGCCCAGAACCGGACTGTACCTCCAGTAGGGATGTCCTCTTCTACTTTGTAAAGCAGACAGCTGGTGCTACATATATAACAACATGATAAATAATCATGCCAATCCTTGCCAAAATATTCCATACCCTGCAAACCGAAGGGGCTCACTGTCCTGGGGCTGCAGAGCTGAATTAAAAAAGAAGCATACTTTGGCCCCAACCACTGGCCAGGGAAATAAGGGCCACAGAGTGTTGCATCCTCTGCCTCCCATGAAAAAAACAACACGGCAAGGGGAAGGCCACTGTGGTGCCATCCGCTGGCCAAGCAAGGAGCAGCTGCAGGGAACTTGCTTCCCTACTCCACACCAGTCCTGGGACTACAAAACGGAAGGGAAGTTTGCTGTTGACTCATCCATGCCCCAGTGGCACTAAGGGACAGTGCACCTGGCTGTTAACCAGAAGGTTGGTGGTTCAAGGCCACCCAGGGACAGCTGTGGGCAGGATCTGTGCATTGCAGGGGTTTGGATTAGATCAGTGGTTCCCAATTAGGGGTCCGGGGAACACACCCAGGGGGTCCACGACACCATCTCTTGCTGGGGGACTCACTTGCCTTGTTAATTGTACCACCTTCAGATTACAAGTAAGGAATAGCAATAGGCCTATAGGTTTATAAATCATTGAATGTGTTAATACAAATGGATGCCGTTAATATTGCAGTTGTTATATAAGGGATTGTTGTTTTGACTGGAGTGCAATTGAGATGAATAAAATTTTGGAATGCAAAAATAAAGTACTGTATTTTTCCATGTATAACACGCCCCGTGTATAAGACAAGCCCTATTTTGGGGTACCCAAAATTAAGAAAATGGGGGGGAGATTGCCCAGAGTAGTTAAGTTTTTTCGGGCGGGGGGGCGCACCGCATGACCGATGGTGCCAATCCTTTTGAATGTGGCGATAAGGAATCCTTCTGAATGTGGTGATGTACAACTAACAAATCTATCTGCAGAAAAGCAGAATGCCCAGTGTTCAGCTGAAACATGCTTCCTTGCAAATGAACAGATAAAAAGAAAATAATGCCACCAGAGCCTATTTCTAAAATCCTATTCCTGCCATTCTGCCAATATGCCTGTGGTGGTTTGCTGATCACTGAAACTCTTAGCAGGCCTTTCAGAAAACAGTACCATCAGAAAACGGATTTGGCCCCTTATTTTAAAAAAACAAAAAAGAAGTTCAACAACCACCAGCATCGTTGCACCTGCTGTTTTAGCAACCTTTAGTGCTTTTACATTTTCAAGTTGTGTTGAGGCAGTTCCAAAAGGAAGGGCAAAAGGTACCTTCGATAAATAAATGAAGCCAGCAAGCAGAACAGGGCTGCCTTCAGATGTCTTTTAAAGATAGGATAGCTGCTTATTTCCTTCACATCTGAAGGGAGGTTGTTCCACAGGGTGGGCGCCACTACCGAGAAGGCCCTCTGCCTGGTTCCCTATGACCTCACTTCTCGCAATGAGGGAACCGCCAGAAGGCCCGTGGCGCTGTGTCCGGGTAGAACAATGGGGGTGGAGACGCTCCTTCAGGTATACTGGGCCGAGGCCATTTAGGGCTTTAAAGGTCAGCACCAACACTTTGAATTGTGCTCGGAAACGTACTGGGAGCCAATGTAGGTCTTTCAAGACCGGTGTTATGTGGTCCCGGCGGCCTTTACCCTTTCACTCCCCTCACAGACTCTGATACACTCTTACCTGCAGTAATTTGTGCTCCAGAGTCGCCAGTTCCAGATACTGAATGTCGTCACGCGAGACTCTGTCTAAACGGTCCCGGATTTCCTTCAGTTTGAGCTGCTGGGCCTCCCAGGTTTCCCGAGATTCTCGTACAATCCCACGAGCGACCATGAACCTTTTTTCGGCCTAGAATAGGATGGGTGGGCAAGGGAGAGATGAGCTTGCCATCTACAAGTTTGGCAGCCTAACTCACTGAAGCCGGAGTGCTTGCATTAAACCATCGTTATCCACTCTGCGCCAGAGTGAAAGAGAGAGACAGAAAGGAGGGGAGCCGATAGGTAAAAGAAGGACAGGCTTTCTTATTTAATTAAAATGTGTTTATTAAAAGCAGCCTTTCTCAACCTGTGGGTCCCCAGATGTTGTTGAACTACAACTCCCATCACCCCTAGCTAGCAAGGCCAGAGCTCAGAGATGATGGGAGTTGTAGTCCTACAACTTCTGGGGACCCACAGGTTGAGAACCACTGATTTAAAGTCTCCGAGGTCTCTGATGAAACACAATTTTTTTCTGGCCACATGGCGGTAGTTTTTTTTTAAAAAAAACTTTATACACTCATACAATGGACTGCCTCATTCCAGCCAAATCTGATTACTCAATTTAGGGTATTTGGCCCTTTCCCTCTTCCTTGTGCCCTTTGGACTTTTCTTTTTTTGCTGTCCAACTAGGATTAGATGTTGGTACCTTTATATTAGTCTTTTTCAAATTGATTTTATATTTTATGTTTTGTACAGCTCCCCGCCTCCGGGTTTATCTTCTTGTCCTGATACGCTTTTTGTATGTACTGCTATAAAATTTATTTATTTAAAACATTATTAGGAATTATAGGTACCGACATCCCAAAAGATCAGAAAAGACTTGTTATGCATGGGAAAACAGCTGCTCGGGTGATATTAGCCAGCGTGGATAAAAATAAATGATTTTTAAAAATAAAAATAAAAATACTGGATTTTTTTTATTTAAATCAGATTTTTTTTATTTAAATCAGATTTTTAAAATAAAATGCTTTTGGAGGAAAAATCTTAGTAAAGATAGTTTTCTATCTGCGACATTATAGTCCAACGGCTATTCATCAGGAAATAAGGATTTGTTTAAAGTTTTTCATGTGTGCTAAAACCCAGTCTAAGTTTTTTTTTAAAAATTGTTTAACCACATCGGTTAACAAACATGGATACATATGCTATAATGTTATTGTTTTAGTTAAATACATTGTTTAAATTGTTATTAAGGAAATGATTATTTTTCTCCTTCCAATAAAGTACAGCAGAAAAGTCCAAATATAAACATAATTATTTTATAATTATCTGCTTATGTATTTCCGATAGTATAACCAAATCAGTCATTTTTGAAAATTTTTTATTCCAAAAATGAAACCTTCCTCTGGTTGTAAATATTAAGAGGATACCAGCAAGGTTGAACCTTTCTGTAAAAAAAAATATGATTTAAATCAAGCCTTACTGACTAGTGATTTAAATCAAGTCTTACTGACTAGTGATTTAAATCAAGATTTAAATTGATTTGATTTAAACCAAATCCACCCTGCTATATTAGCCCAGAAATGGAAATAAGACAAAGTCCCTACCAGGAAGGAATGGCAAACTAAGCTGATGGACTATGCCAAAATGGCAAAGCTGATTGGAAAGCTCAGGAACCATGAGGACAAAAACTTTTAAAAAGAATGGGAAAATTTATAATCTATTTAGGAGACCACTGCAAGCAAATGGAAACATTAGCAGGATTTTAATCCTACTTGTAATGTAACAAATACCATGGATAAAATGGATTGATACAAAATATAGATTGTGGAATAATATGCAGTTCTTAATGTTGATAATAAAACACATGGAGGGGGTGGGGCGAAGTCGTGAGATTCAGAGTAATCTCTATATATGAATATGTATTTGGCGTGTTATAATTCTACATTTGTAAAATCAATAAAAAATAATTTCCAAAAACCCCTACAAAAAACATGATCTTCTCACCTTTCCTCAGAAAGTCTGCTAACAATCCATCAGATCAATTAAAGGGAGAGGTACCCCTGCCCGTACGGGCCAGTCGTGTCTGACTTTAGGGTTGTGCGCCCATCTCACTCTAGAGGCCGGGAGCCAGCGCTGTCCGGAGACACTTCCGGGTCACGTGGCCAGCGTGACGAAGCTACTCTGGTGAGCCGGCACCAGCGCAGCACACGGAAACGCCGTTTACCTTCCCGCTATAAAGCGGTACCTATTTATCTACTTGCACTTGGGGGTGCTTTCGAACTGCTAGGTGGGCAGGAGCTGGGGCCGAAAGACAGGAGCTCACCCCGCCGCAGGGATTCGAACTGCCGACCATGCGATCGGCAAGTCCTAGGCACTGAGGTTTTACCCACAGCGCCACCCGCGTCCCACTATCAGATCAATTAACCCTAGACAAATTAAGAGCAGTAGGCTTAAACAGCAATAAAAAGAGGTACTCACTAAATACTTTAAGTCAACTAACAACAATCAAAGAAATCAGGGATGGGGAAACCTTTCAGATATTGCTGGACTACAACTCCCATCATTCTTAAGCACTGGTCATGCTGGCTGCAGTCAGTGGGAGCTGTAGTCTGACAATATTTGCAAGGACTATGGGTTCCCCATTCCTGAATCAAAACAACAGAAGAGGAGTAAAAATGCAGTTTATAAAAAGCTAGGGGGGGGGGAAACAAGAACACAGGGTTAACACTGGAATCAAAAGGCACCCAATAAAACAGGCATAGGCAAACTCGGCCCTCCAGATGTTTTGGGACTACAACTCCCATCATCCCTAGCTAGCAGGACCAGTGGTCAGGGATGATGGGAGTTGTAGTCCCAAAACACCTGGCGGGTCGAGTTTGCCTATGCCTGCAATAAAACAACTGAAATAGCTTCTAGAGGTATTTAAAAACTTAAGCTGAAGCCTTAAAAAGGATGGCAAAAGTCCATTAAGCAGGTAGTGAGATGCCTATCTAGAAAAGGAATGCAAAAGCAGGGTAGACGGGTACTGAGAGGGGCCTCTCCTTAGTCCAGGGGTCTGCAACCTTTAAGACAAAAAGAGCCACTTGGACCCATTTCCGAAGGAAAAAAAACTGGGAGCCGCAAAACCATTGCGACATTTAAAACAAATATATCTCCGGAGTCGCGATCTGACAGCGGGCGGGAAGGTGACGTCAGGACGGTGCGTGCATTAGTCACGCACCGCCCCCATGCGACGTCACAGCCAGTACAGCGCCCGCCACAGTGGGGAGTGTCGGGGCGCACAATGCGCCTCCTCCCCTCGCTAGTATCCGCCCCGGAGCCGCGGCAAAGGTGTAAAAGAGCCACATGCAGCTCCGGAGCCGCGGGTTGCAGACCCCTGCCTTAGTCCCAGCCAGATGTATTTCAGAGAACTTGATAAATCTTAAATAAGCAGGGAAGTCTGTACAGCAGCAAGCAGACCTTCAGATACATTTTATCCAATATGTACCAACGATGTTGTCATTACCTCCGTCACGTTTCCCTGGGCCTCTCGGACTTCGTTAAGTCCGACAAATTCCTCGTACTTGTCCCACCAGCTCTGGGAGGTTGCAGAGATTCTCTGAATGGCGTTTCTTCCCAAAACTTTCCCAGCTTCTGATAAGCGATAAAGAACATTTGTAGCCACTTCCACAGCTGTCTTGGCTTCAGGCCTCTTGGAAGCTGGAGAGCAGTAGGCTCTCACTATATGTAGGCGCATTTTGTGATTCCTCAGAGCTATCAAATTGTGATGTTGCATGTTGTTGGCTCATGGGTAGCAACAGACACCATATGACATGTCATCAAAACTGACCATAGATTCCAGTCATGGTGGAAAATATCTGCAAGGATACAAGTGCAAAGAAGAAGGAGAAAAAACAATCACTCAGAGCCATAAACAAACCTCTTAAAACAATGTCCCTTCGATGCAGAATGCTCATTTGGGTAAGTATTTAAACCGACTTTGCAATATTTAATTGCCACTTTCACTTCCAGGATCAGCAAATGTTTTCCTTGAACACAGAGAATTACAGTGGTACCTCGGGTTACATATGCTTCAGGTTATAAACACTTCAGGTTACAGACAGTTTCAATCTCCATTCTTCCACCGTCAGTATTTCTTCCTGTTTCTATTTTTGGGCCAGAAGTATTCTCGCTGCTGTAACTGCGTATTGAAAAAGTTTACAATCTTTCTTACTAATCTCATTTCCTACCAATCCCAATATGAAGGCCTCTGGTTTCTTAAAAAATGTATATTTCAACATCTTTTTCAATTCATTATATATCATTTCCCAGAAACCTTTCACCTTTTTACACTCCCACCACATATGATAGAATGTCCCTTCTTTTTCTTTACATTTCCAACACTTATTACATGTTTTATACGTTTTGGCTAGTTTTACTGGTGTTATATACCATCTATATACCATTTTCATTACATTTTCCTTTAACGCAGAACATGCCGTAAATTTTAGTCTTTCATTCCATAATTTTGACCATTCATCATATTGTATATTATAACCAAAATCTCTGGCCCAATGTATCATTACCGATTTAACCTCTTCATCTTTTGTATACCACTCCAGCAACATTTTAGACAAATTTTTATACTCATTATTCAATATCTCTAATTGGAATTTTGATTCTTTTTCTCCATATCCATACACTTTACAAAGGAACAAGCTGCCTTTTCTCTGACACCTCGTGGTCCAGGGATGAGGCAGCTTATTCCTCCCTTTCAACGTCACGATGTATCACCAGATTGCGACGCTGAAAACCTGACATGGCCCTGCCCTACCAGCAACTCCTGCAGCCAAGCTGTTGCGCAACATATTGCCCTGGTTTCCTTTGGACCACATCAGTAGGGCCAAGTGGCCTTGTCGTCTGGGCAGCTCAGGACCTCCAGACACATTGCCCAGGCTTGTACCTCGGGGAAGTCCCTTTGGTGCTGCTAAGTCAGCAGTTTGCCTTCACCTTGGAGGTGCACTCCATTGTCAACAACAACAACTGCTGTAAGCCACTTTGGAAACCTGAAATTTAATCAAAACAAAACAAAACAAATTAAAATAAAGAAAAGAAATCCTTCCAGTAGCACCTTAGAGACCAACTAAGTTAGTTATTGGTATGAGCTTTCGTGGGCATGCACACTTCTTCAGAAACACACAAAAGCTCATACCAATAACTAACTTAGTTGGTCTCTAAGGTGCTACTGGAAGGATTTATTTTATTTTATTTTGTTTTGTTTCAACTACAGCAGACCAACATGGCAACCTACCTGCAACTGAAATTTAATGAAAGCATTTTTAAAAGTGGCCGTCCCTGTTCCCACTTTTGAGTAGCGAGGGGACCTTTGGGTGCTGGTCGGATTCCCAGCCCACTCGGCACCCCCAGCAGTTCAGGGCTCTGCTCCTGCCCCGCCTTTTCCTTGGGGGCGCTGCTCCCCTCCTCTCCCCCTCCCTCCATTCTCGCCCCACTTTTGCTGTATGGCAACAGCAGCAGCGCAGGGTTTTCCTCCCGCTCTCCAACCCCCCGCACCTCTCACTCTCTCTTTTCCTTTCTCTCTTCTTCTTCCAATTCCAGCTCACGGTCTAGCATAGGACTTGCAAATGCCGGGCAATGAGAAGCTAAAACACCATGACCAAGTCCGGGCGGATGTAATGTATGGGGGTCGCTGGAAATAGACGTCCAAGATCCGCGTCTGTAGAGATAGGAAAAATGTAGAGTGACACGCATCCCGAAAGACGGGTAAACGGAAGTCGTCAGAGGCTGTGATTCGCTAAAGGACGCAGAGCGGTGCCACTCTACCCTCTTGATATCTCTATGGTGAGAGGTAAAGGTATGGAAAGCAGGCGACTGGATCGTGTGGGAGGCCGAAACCTTCTAGAGATGTTCTCTGTGGGGAATTCCATCTTTCAAACTGAACCAGTTATACACGCTCAACTCTCCGAACGGACTGTATGATTTTTTTTTGACGTCGCTCTACAGTTTCCCCGTCTATCTCTATGGTCTCTCCCTATAGCCTTCTAGACGTCGGTCTAGCCCTTTCCCCGTCTATCTCTATGGTCTCGCTAGCACTCTGCGCGTCGCTCTAGCCCTTTCCCCCGTCTATCTTCATGGTCTCTCTAGCCCTTTCTGCCTCTATGGCAGAGTGGTGTTTCCGGGCCGTGCGGAAGTGATTTCCTACGTCATACCTGCGACTGCTTGGTGCTGCTCCTTTTCCTTTCCTCCCCGGCGTCAGGGCCTTCGGGTGTCGGAGCGAGCGGAGGGTCGGGGAGCAGCGAGCCAGCAAGCGAGGAGGCGGCATCATGTCGGGACGCGACGGTAATGAATCTCGGTGAAGGGGCAGGGATGGCGGGAAGGCTGCGGGCGGCCGTTGGCAGGGATTTGCTGGTGGGAAGGCAGTGGGAGGGGGCGCCTCATGGGTTGTGGGGCTAAGCGGGGAAAAGGTCCCGCTGGGAGGGACCGCGGCTTCGGGTCCCACGGCCAGCTGCGCGCCTTCTTCAACAACCCGGCCTTAAATAACAGCAGCCACATCTCCTGGGAGCAGAGGGACCCACACGGCAAGGGGATGGTGTTGGGGTCCGCTTATCGGGCCCAAGCTGCCTTGGTCACTGAAAAGCCAATAAATGCCATAGACAGAGGAGATTTCCCACCATCACTCGTTTATTCAGCAGCGTAAAACAGAGCGGAAGGTCCGTATAGTTAAATCCATGGTTTTCCCAGTGGTGATGTATGGAAGTGAGAGCTGGACCATAAAGAAGGCTGATCGCCGAAAAATTGATGCTTTTGAATTATGGTGCTGGAGGAGACTCTTGAGAGTCCCCTGGACTGCAAGAAGATCAAACCTCTCCATTCTGAAGGAAATCAGCCCTGAGTGCTCACTGGAAGGACAGATCCTGAAGCTGAGGCTCCAATACTTTGGCCACCTCATGAGAAGAGAAGACTCCCTGGAAAAGACCCTGATGTTGGGAAAGATGGAGGGCACAAGGAGAAGGGGACGACAGAGGACGAGATGGTTGGACAGTGTTCTCGAAGCTACCAGCATGAGTTTGACCAAACTGCGGGAGGCAGTGGAAGACAGGAGTGCCTGGCGTGATCTGGTCCATGGGGTCATGAAGAGTCGGACACGACTAAGCGACTAAACAACAACAACAACAAAGCAGATCGGGGAAGCCACACTCACCAGTGTGATTGTGAAGCCGCCCCAAACAGCCTTTGTTCATACTTTTTATAGGCATGCCCCTCCCTTTTCCCCTTTCGAGGTTCCTTGCACTGATCGAAACAGGACACCCTGCCTGGAGATCTTGAAGGGGAGAGTTGCCCGGCAGAGGGAGATTTTCCTGAAAATCACCTAGCAACGTTATCAGGTCTTGACATATTTGTGGTTCACCCTCCTAAATTCTAAAGCAGGCAGTTTTTTACAGAAGCAAAATGGCATCAGTTAGGCTAACCAACAAAACAGGACAAGAACAGGCCTCTGGCTTTTCCTGAGACCCCACAATGGCACCTGCAATATCCAAAATCCTAATATTCAAAATACCAGGGC
The DNA here is from genome assembly GCF_964188305.1 of Podarcis bocagei. Classification (NCBI taxonomy): domain Eukaryota; kingdom Metazoa; phylum Chordata; class Lepidosauria; order Squamata; family Lacertidae; genus Podarcis; species Podarcis bocagei. The sequence continues at coordinate 24,401,579 of NC_138126.1, read as the reverse complement.
CCCTCTCGCCTCAAGCAAAGAACAGTGGGAGCATGGCATAGGTTATGAAACGGGTTGATTTCTTAAGACGCCACAAGACTCTCTCCTAATTGCCTGCCATTGCCCCCGAGTCTTGTCTCTTATCACCTCTCTCTCTCTCTCTCCCTTCTCCTGCAGGTGGCAAGAAGAAACCTTTGAAACAGCCCAAGAAGCAAGCAAAGGAAATGGATGAGGTGAGAAATGTGTAAGGGGGTGTAGAGTGAAGGAAGGGTGGTGGTACAGTGGCGAAACTGTGATTTAGGAATACGGGGAGAGGAGATGGTTGGTGAGGCAGCATCTTACTATGAGTATTGTGGGCTCCACATAACTGCTCTTCCAATCCCTAATAGCATTATCCGTGGTCACTCCAGAATGAGCCGGCTAGACTACTGTGTGTTTTGTGCCGACAGCTGCTTTTTGAAAGGAGTGCCCTTCTCCCCTTTCGGAAGGAAAGAAGTCAGAGTTCATTTTGACATCGTTCGGTTGTTATTGTGGATTTATAATTCCGGTTCGTTGCTTTTTCACGCTGTTACTTACAAATGTCCCAACAGGAAGACAAAGCGTTCAAGCAAAAACAGAAGGAAGAGCAGAAGAAACTTGAAGAGTTGAAGGCAAAAGCAGCTGGCAAGGGCCCACTTAGTAAGTGGCTTTCTCTAAAACTGTATGCAAATGAAGAATTACCTTGAGCGATATGACTGCTGGGCAGACATAGACACTGGGAGGAGCTCAAGGTTAGGGACATAGGGCTAACGTGCCAAGTCTAACATGGTAGGTTGTTCACTGCTTTTAGAAACTTGTGCTTACACTTGCCTGTTTCCTATTTAATTTTATTCTCTTCCGTGCCCTCCTCCCCAAAATGCCTGAAGGCGCCGTTGATAGTAAATAGCATAACATGTCGCTTGCCTCATAACTCGAGTCTTGGGTATCTCAATTAACAACGGGTCTCATCCAATGCTAGTCCTACTTAGAGTAGAACCACTGAAATTAATGCACACAACTAATTCAAATCAATAGGTCTGTGCTGACTAAGACTAGCATTGGTTTCAGCCAGGATTAGACAAATTCATGGAGGTAAATGGTTGCTAGCAATGTTGGTTATACTTTGTCTCCCTGACCGGAGGCAGGAATGCTTCTGAATACGACCTGCGGGAAACTGCAGGCTGGGAGAGTGCTGTTGAGCTCAGGTCCTGCTTTGTGGGCTTCGAGAGGCAACTGGTTGGCTACTGTGAAGACAGGATGCTGTGCTAGATAGACCATTGGCTTCATCCAGCAGGCTGCTCTCATGTTCTTAATGCGCTTTTTGTGGCAGTGTTCAAACACAAGGACAAGACCACGTGCATATACAATTTGTCTCGCTGCCATTCACCACCTTGTGCCTTACAGTTTGTATCATGCTGACGCTGAATAAATGTGTGGATTTATCGTAGCCTTGGTGGAACCCAGCTGCTGCTCCCACCCCCACCATAGAATACCTTTCCCTTCGCAATAACTATGCTATTAGCCATCGCTGTCGTGTAATTTAAATTTTTTTTAAATAAAATATTTATTAAATTTTCACAAAATATATAAACAAACACAACAATTCAAACAAACACACATACAAGAAAAAACAAGCATAATTTCAAATCCTTATTTTCTTAAAACTTACTTCCCCGACCTCCTCATACCTTCCCTTTCTGCATTCCAATTTCAAATATTCAGTTCAGCAAATCCTCACCCTTACTTTTATATAATTATTAACCTTTCTTTTCTTTTAACTTAATCTTTACAGCTGTAATCCATTTAATTTCTAAAACCGCATCATTCTAACACGCTGTCGTGTAATTTAAACACAGTGTTAAAGACAGTTTAAAATAAACTGCAGATGCTGGAGCGTTAATTGAAACACACTCGGTGACCCATCCCAGCAGATGGAGGCAGGCCACTGAACTGTCCAGAGAGACATCAAGGGCTGCCCAATATACTGTGTGTTGGGGTAGTCTATTATTATTATTATTATTAACATTATTGCTATTTGGTGAATTTATATACCGCCCTATACCTGAAGGTTTCAGGGTGGTTCACAGAACAAAATATAAAACCACAAAATATATTATCAAAATAAAAACAACAACTCAATACCCCCCCCCCAAAAAATCCACATTTTAAAAGGGGACAGGATGTCAATCAAATCAACCTGGTTAAAAAGGGAACTTCCCTGGGGAGAGCATTTCACAGATGGGGAGCCACTGCAGAGAAGGCCCCTTCTTGTGTTGCAACCCTCTGGGCCTCTCAAGGTCTTGCCTTCTGGTTCCAAGTCATGCAGAGTAGTTGGCAAGTCCTGGTTAGATAGATAGGGCTTCAGTTAAATGGAAATGAGACAAGTGCCTTGCAGAGCTCCTAGAATCTTTTCTGGGAGTTCTTGCATACTGGACAGCTACCTGATTGTTCAGAGTTTAGACTGCCTTATGACAGTTTATTTCTATGTACATGCATTGGATGAGGAGAAAAGCAATTTATCCAATGTGGTCCTTAGTAAGTCCAGGATGAGAGATGGACTTCTGGATTTTGCTTCTAGTACCACATGTTAACTTTCTTTCTTTCCTAAGCCTGATAGTAATGTATTTCCTTTTGCAGCTGGAGGTGGGATTAAGAAATCTGGTAAAAAGTAGCAGATTTGATGCGACTACGTGGCAAGAAAAGCATTCATTCTCCCTGGATGCTTGGCACTAGGATGGATTTCCAGGCCGATGTTGTGGGAAACATTAATTTGAGCACCTTTGTACATTTCGTTCAAACAAAATAAATGGCGCTTTTTTTTTGGTTAATGTCCGCTGAGTTTCTTTACTTGTGTCCTTTGGTTCCTGTGGTGGGTGATCAGGAGATAAGGCAGAAGTTCTCCAGATATTAATGGACTACGGCTCTCATCATTCTGCTTCAGAGACCGTGCAGGGTATTTATATTGAGCAGCAGAATAAAGGGATATCTAATGAAGGGGCATGCAAAACAGAAAAAGAGAGGATCTATTAAGGTCCTTAACTGTTTGTTAGAAGTGAGTGAGCTTGCACAAGTCTGGTTGGCTTCTCTGATAACATAAGAACATAGGAAGTTGTGTTATACTCATTGAGACCATTGGCCCATCTACTTCATTACTGTTGACCCTGACAGACGCCCCTAGCTACGGCCCTTCATATCAAGCGAAGCCGCAGCTCTCTAAAGTCTCTGTGAAGATGACCAAGCGCAGGAGAACCAAAGCTGCAGGCTTCATATCCAGCTCCGCAGGCTGCCCGAAAAAGAAAAAAATGGTGACACCGTGGATGTCTTCATCCAGTGAATTTCAGAGAGAAGGTTCTGTCATGGATCAGTGCAAACTGGGCAGGACCACCAACAGGGCCTCCCCCTACCATTTAGAGCAGGCATGGCCAAACTTGGCTCTCTAGCTGTTTTGGGGTTACAGTTCCCATCATACCTGACCACTGGTCCTGTTAGCCAGGGATGGTGGGAGTTGTAGTCCCAAAACAGCTGGAGGGCCAAGTTTGGCCATCACTGATATCAAGGGTCTGAGATGGTTGATATTAGGGGAGACACCGTTTCAGGTCCTCTTCTTCAGCGATCACTCGCAACCGAGTAAGATTGTCTTCCATGAACACAAACAGTGAGTCCGTAAGTGACTGTGGAGGCCAATTCTGGATCCACATATCCTTCCACACAGGGGAGGTAGGATTCCGGGTGGGAGTTGATCATGGTGAGGGTTTGCCAAGCGTTCCTTCCTCTTCGCACGTTTCTCCCTTTTGTCCTGAGTTCGAGCTTACTGTTTCAAGTACTTGAGTCCAAAACCCTTTAGAGTTTTCTCCTCTATTACTAGCACCTTGAATTGGGCCACATAGCTCACTGACCCCATAATTCTGATGGATTCCCTCCATCCCAGCCTGTAGGTCGTATTGCGTTGGTCCCAGCAAATCCCTTCAGGCTGTGAGAGGGCATAACCATCCCAGATCTGTTCAGCGCGACCCCACTCCCCGCTGCATGCCTGTTGTTTGACCTCTGCGTCTTTCCCATCAATGGAGAAGACTACATCGGAGAGCATCTCAGTGGTACAGACGGTGCTAATTTTCCTAGGGAAATGTCTGCAAGTGGTCTTGATGCTTCTGGCCTGCCCAGAAATCCATGCAAACCTCCATAGGGGAGGGCTCAGCCAGGCTAGATGCTCTTTGCCCTTCATCCTACTGTATCTGTACTTTTTATGATGGATGTGCCGTGTTTTAGAAAAACAGGACATACAGCAATCCTACCAGCATGGGCGTAGCCAGTGGCATAGCTACCTGCTCCAGCACCCAGAGCAGCGATCCGCCCACGGGGGCAGGGTGATCCATGCGGGGGGGGGCACCATGGCGATCCACCCAGGGGGCACCACGGCAAGCCACCCACGGAGTCTGCCTAGCGGACGCAAGCCCCATGCTGCCATCCCAGGAGAGAGACGTGGCTTGGACACACTGCAGGCCAGCCCCCACGGTAAGTGCTGCCCCCCGCAGTGTGCCATTTTGTCACCCCCTCAGGGATGACACCCGAGGCGGACCGCACCACCTCCCTTCCTGCGCCTGTCGGCGTAGCCAGGATTTTTATTAGGGGGCAGGCTTTATGGGGGGGGGAGCAGAACCTCAAAATTTGTATTGTTTTTTTTTGTTTTTTTTGTTTTTTTATTTTCAATGCAGAATCATAACAAAAATTACAAACACTGAATCCAAAATACTATACAAAAAAGGAACATACAAAAAAAAAAGGAAAGAAAAAGGAAAACAAAACAAAGGAAACTAAACTAAACATAAACGAAAAAGTACACATCTACAGAAAAAAACCATATCATTATGTACATAAACACGTATTGACTTCCTTTGTTCTAAGACCTCAAAAAATTTACTCTTACTATATTGTTGTGTCTAATTAGATTACCTCCACCTTTGTACTTTTTTTTTTAACACCATTTTTCTTTTTCTTTAACCCTGTAAAGCATCATTCATTACATACCAATATACTTACTCCAGAACAATGTTTTTTCATATACTCTTTAGCACAACCCCATTCTTTTAATAATTTCTGGTCCAATTGTCCCCTTATATATGCTGTGAGTCTTGCCAGATTTATGTATTCACAAAATTTAATTTGCCAAATTTAAATTTGTATTGATTTTGATTGACTGGCTACGCCCATGCCTAACAAAAGCATCACCCACAAGCTAGAGGGAAGCGCAAGTTCCAGGCTCAGGGAGAGGGAGGGGCGGGACTGTGGGTTCGAGGGGGAGGACCAGCAGCGATGGAGCACGAGAGTGGCACGAGTTGGGGGGCGCTGGGCAGGTTCCTCCATTCACCCCCCCCCGGTCAATGCATCTCTGCACTGTGTGGGCCAAAAGAACAGACATATTGTAACAACCAAAAGACTATAGGGGGAGGACTCTGCAGGGGGTTGGACTAGATGACTCGGGGGGTCCCTTCCAATCTATCATACTTCGATTCTGATCTTTATTTTTCCCAGGGGGAGACAGTCAGTTTCTTTCTAGATGAAGTTCATCAAGAATAGTACAGTGATACCTAAGGTTAAGAACTTAATTTGTTCTGGAGGTCCGCTCTTAACCTGAAACAGTTCTTAACCTGAGGTACCACTTTAGCTAATGAGGCCTCCCACTGCCGCTGCGCGATTTCTGTTCTCATCCTGAGGTAAAGTTCTTAACCTGAGGAACTATTTCTGGGTTAGCGGAGTCTGTAACCTGAAGCATCTGTAACCCGAGGTACCACTGTAACATTAAACCTCAAGATAACATTCATTCATTTGTGGCCTCGTTATTTGCCTCCTTTTTTCTGTTTTTCCTTGCTCTCCCAGTACTGGGTAAAATTTGTGTGCGACTGATTTGTATGCTGCATTTTCAGTTGGGTGAGCAGAGGCAGGAGTGCTCTCATATGTGCTCTTCTTGCTAAAAACGCACAGTCCAAATTGAGCCAGAGATGGCTGCAGTGGGTGGATGAGGTTATATTTGGAGCAATGAAAGTCCCTTTTGCCCTTCCGCCTGCCTTTAAGAGGGGATTAGATTCTATTGATGCCACCTTAGTTCGCTTTAGCTCAGCATTTTAAGAGAAGCCTTCAGCAGAGGTGAAGGAAAAAACTTTGGAAATCTGGTTATTCCAAATTCTTCTACTTTTTGTTTTTATTGACCCCCCCACCACAAACCTGCTGCTTCAAAGGCTGCAAAGTTTCTCAGCTACGTTTTTTGTGATCTGTCTTTTGTTTTGTAAAGTACTGTTTTGTTTTCCAGAATATGGTTGTATTCTCAGGCACAAGCGTTTGAAAGCGGGGATTTCAAAACATTTATGTTTTCGGTTCTGATACCAACATTTACTACTATAAATTAGTAGAAATTTAGAAAACATCTGAAGGGAAGTTTTCAGGGAAGTTTTTAATGTGTGACATTTTGATGTATTTTTAATCTTTGTTGGAAGCTGCCCAGAGTGGCTGGGGAAACCCAGTCAGATGGGTGGGGTACAAATAAATTATTATTATTATTGAACAATAAAGATTTTTTAAAAAAATCATAGAATCATAGAGTTGGAAGAGACGACAAGGGCCATCGAGTCCAACCCCCTGCCAAGCTGGAAACACCATCAGAGCACTCCTGACATATGGTTGTCAAGCCTCTGCTTAAAGACCTCCAAAGAAGGAGACTCCACCACACTCCTTGGCAGCAAATTCCACTGTCGAAATGTTTTGTCAAAACTGAGAAAGGACAAAGGGACAGGATATCCTCCGTTTCTCCAGCATGGTGAGGAGAGAGTACACAAGAGCATATTGGAAGACGCGAATGCATCTGTGAACGTATGTCATGGGAAGAGAATTTTCTGTCATTTCCTTCGAAGGCCAGACTCTCATGGGCTTCTGGGCTGAATGACAGCTCCTGCTTTTTCCTCCAGCCAGGAGCCCGCAGCGTAACAAGCACGTACCCTCCAACATTTCTCCATGAAAATAGGGACGCCCAGAGGAAAAACGGGACATTCCAGAATCAAATCAGAAAGCAGGATGGCTTCTGTAAATCCGAGACTGTCCCTGGAAAACAGGGACACTTGGAGGGTCTGCGAAACGTTTCCCTTGAGCATGCCAAGAGCGCCTTTCCCGCCCCCGCGTGCCTTAGGCGCCCTCTCCTCTGGGATTAGCAAAGCCCGAACTCCAGGCTTCTAATTTTAGAAATTAAACCGGGAACGGGCGGAGTGGAGGCGGTGGAGGAAGCGGAGGCGGTGGCGGCCCGACGGGGACGCACAGACGGGCGGAGGTGGCTGCTTGCTCTGCGGCCGCCAGAGGGCTCTTGCGGCGGCTGCTCGGCTCTCCTCGTCGGCTCAGGCCTGGGTTGCGCTTCCTAGGTCAGGGTCTGCAGCTGCTTCCTCCATTGCGAGCCCGGAGAAGTCGGTGCGCCTTTTGGAGAGGGAAGGCGCCTTTTGCGCACGCCGCGCTCCGGAGACGCCACCCGCGGACCCCCAGAGCCGCGCCTGGTGGGTGCTGGGGGGTGACCCCCCCCACCCGTGCGGTGGAGGCAAGCAGGGGAGCCTCCCTCCGAGGGGGCTCCCGCGCGTGTGACCCCCGAAGGCGACGCGGGTTGTTGCTGCCACTCTGGACCCCCTTTGAGTTAGGCACCCAAGGAGGGAGAATCGCCCACTGGCAGGTTAGCGGCCACGGCAGTGGGTGCGTGGGTGGGTTCAAAAGGGGTGTCAGCGGGGGGGGGGAGGCGGGAGAAGGAAGGGGGACAAACGCCGGAGTCGATGCAGCGAGGGGGGCGGCTAGCTTGGAAAGCGGAGTCCACTCCGAAGTCAAGTCTCCGTCCGAGGGCCTCGCGCCCAGGTAACGCTTGCTTGCAACATCGCAGTGCGATTTTGCGCACGTCGTCTGTTAAAAAGAGGAGACTCGACGGCCAGATCAGCGTGCCTGGGGTGTAGCCTGAGCGCGATTCTCTGCCTGTCTGCACAGGCGTGGCAAATGTGGCGCAGATAAGCCTAGTGGCCCCTTGGGGCATATGCTGTCGAGATGGTTTCATAGAATTGTGGAGTTGGAAGGGACCCCGAGGGTCATTTAATGCAACCCCTTGCCATCCAGGAAACTCGGCTAAAGCATCCACGACAGATGGCTGTCCAACCTCTGCTTAAAATCCTCCAGGGAAGGAGAGGGAGGGAGACCGCTCCACTGTCGTGTCAGAAAGTTCTGATGTTTAGTCGGGGTCCTAGTACTTGAAGAAGCAGCTCTCCCTATACCAGCCTCCCTCTTCACTCCCTCTTCAGGGGTGGTCTTCTAGTCCCATTATAGGAGGAGATGCCTCAGGTGGTCTTCCCTGGAGGAGTGCCCCCCTCCATTTATTGAAGGCCTGCCCCTCTCAGGTACGTTTGGGCTGACTTTGCATTTTGGTCCCGCCTGAAAACATTACCACTTCACCCATGTTCAGTAAGGGAGCTTACTGAAACAATAAGCTGAATTGTTAAGTTGTGATACTGCCTGCAGGTTTCTTTCAAGGCGGTTTTGGCATCGTGAGTGGCGCGTTTCTGTCAGTTCTGATATTTCCGCCTGCTCTCATTGTTTCGTGAATTGTATTGTTTGGTGGTTTTCTACGCAACTCACCCCCTGGGATTGTTACTGGATGAAAGGAAGGATAGTAAATTGGTACTGTATTTTTTGCACCATAATACTCACTTTTTTCCTCCTAGAAAGTCAGGGGAAATGTCTGTGCGTGTTATGGAGTGAATGCCTACGGGTGGCGGGGGGGATCTGCTGCAGTCGTGAGCAGTGGATCCATGGTTCCCCTTCCTTCCCTCCTCCGTGGCTCGCTTTGGGAGAAGAGCCGCTGAGTGGGGAGGAGAGAGGGACAGAGAGCCTGCTTGCTTTAAAGGAGCAAAGTGGGAGAGGAGAGGAGCCTTCTCCCCTTATACCCCTCTTCTTCATTATTAGCAGCATCCTTCTCCACCCACCCCACGCGTGTTCCTTGTCCCTTGAGTGCTTTTCCTTCCCTCCCCACTTAAAACGTGGTTACAAAGCACGGATCCACATGGATCCTCAGGATTTTTGCACTGGGCCACCCTAGATTCACCATCAGATCACATAGCATGTCCATGGCTACAGCTTGCACACAAAAAATTAGGCACCCACTGTTGCCTGGGGCCGCAGTGGTGCAAAAACATGGTTACAAAGCATGGATCCACATGGATCCTCAGGATTTTTGCATTGGGCTACCCCAAACTCACCATCAGATCACATGTCTGTGGCCACAGCATGAATCACAAAAATCATAAATCCACTGTTTCGTTTAGAATATTTTTTTTCTTGTTTTCTTCCTCTAAAAACTATGTGTGTGTTATGGTCGGGTGCGTGTTATCGAGCAAAAAATACGGTAAATGGATCTGGAGCTGTGTTCAGGCAATATACTCACGGGTAGGTACAGAATAGCCCCCTTGCCATGGACACTGTGCGCATCAAGGCGTCCCACCTTCTGGTATTCGCAGTATGCAAACATCTGCATGTGCCAAAGCCCTGCAGATGTTGTGCTGTGTGCATGGATGCTGGGGAGAGAGGGGTTAATCAGCATGCATGGTGTCAGAACTACAGCTACTCAGGGTAACTCCTGCACCTTGCTTGTGTTGTTGACTTATTTGTGAGCATAACTCCTGGAATAGGACTAGGGAGCAGTAGTTATTCTGCCTTAGTTAACCTGGAATAGAAAAGTGTCGTGCATCTGGCTTCATATGAGTGAACTCATGTATGCATTTCATGCTGCAAGTCTGAGCATGTTTAGTTTTATTATTGGAGCATTTATTTTTCCGCCGCTTGAATGTAATAAAACTTCAACGTGGTTTGCAGAAAGAACAAAACGATAAAATTGCCAGTACGAAACAGTTAGAAACAAACAGTTTAAAACATTAAAAATATAATTGACATTAACAATAAGCTAAAAACACATGTCCTTTACTTGGAAATGAAGCTGCGTACACACACGCTACCTGTAAGGTATATTCTTTCCCTCAGTGAATTCTGGGTGCGGTAGTTTACCCCTCGCAGAGTTACAATGCTCAGTGACCCTTAACAAACTACAGTGCCCAGAATTCATTGGCAGGGGAAATGCCACTTGTAATTTAAAGGTATAGTGTATACGCAACCATACTTTGTCCTCATTGTTATAGATGCATCACAGTGTGGGGAATATGTCCTTGTGGTGCTATGGACTCTCTGATCATCATCTGAAGACCTTCTTTATATGCCTCCTCCACATGAGGTCTGGATGGTGGCAACACCACAAGCCTTTTTTGCAACGACTTCCTGTTTGTGAAAGGTTCGGCTGGTACCTTCATTACAGATATTTAGGTACCTGGCAGAAACATTCCTCTTCAACCAGGACTTTGGCCAATTCATATTCTACAGCCTTTTAAATGTGTTTTTAAAAAATGAATGAATGAATGGATGTATTTTTTTTTTACTGTTTTGTTTTTATTTTATGCTTTTACCCGGTATTTTTATCTTGCGAACCATCCTGACATCTTTCAAGCGAAGGGCAGTATATAAATATTATTATTATTATTATTATTATTATTATTATTATTATTATTATTATTAATTTATTTATACCCTGCCCATCTGGCTGAGTTTCCCCAGCCACTCTGGGCAGCTTCCAATTGAGTGTTAAAAACAATACAGCATTAAATATTTAAAACTTCCCTAAACAGGGCTGCCTTCAGATGTCTTTTAAAGATAAGATAGCTGCTTATTTCCTTCACATCTGAAGGGAGGGTGTTCCACAGGGCGGGCGCCACTACCGAGAAGGCCCTCTGCCTGGTCCCCTGTAACCTCACTTCTCGCAATGAGGGAACCGCCAGAAGGCCCTCGGCGCTGGATCTCAGTGTCCGGGCTGAACGATGGGGGTGGAGAGGCTCCTTCAGGTATATAGGACTGAGGCTGTTTAGGGAAAACCCACCTGATTTGACACTTCCTGCATTGCAAAGGCGTGGGCTCACATCTCGGTGGAGCAGCTCCCATACCGATCTGGGCACGAGTAGAGAAGGTCTCTAAATCTGTGTCAATATGCATAACATGAGCATTCAACGTAAGTGACTCTGACTGATCTTTTATTATGATGCTTCTGCAGGTACTGGGAGCCACGCAGAGGAGGATACAGTGCCATGGAAGATGGTTTGCAAAGCCTGTTCCTCTGAAAGGCCTGCAAGATGCTGACCCCCAATCCGGAGTGCAGCCAGCCCCGCGACAGCAACAGCAAGACTAGAGGAGGGGAAGAGGCGATGCCTCGCGCCCGGCCCGCCGCGAAAGCCGTCCAAGGCATCCGCAAACGCAAGGACTTTGTGGTGTGCCAGCAGGGCGCTCCGGCGGAGGAGAAGCCCAACATCTGTATCGAGTGCGGGAAGACCTTCAGCCAAAACTCAAGCCTGGTCAACCACCGGCGCACGCACTCCGACGAGAAGCCGTACAAATGCCCCGACTGCGGGAAAAGCTTCGGGGTGAGCTCCAGCCTCAACCGGCACCAGCGGATCCACACGGGGGAGAAGCCCTACAAGTGCGGCGAGTGCGGCAAGCGGTTCAACGACAAGTCCAACCTGACGCAGCACCAGCGCATCCACACGGGCGAGAAGCCCTACAAATGCATCGACTGCGGCAAGAGCTTCAGCCGCAGCTCCCACAAGAAGCACCACCTGCGCCACCCACCGGGGAAGAAGCTGGGCAAGGGGGGCGCCGCCGCCCAGGCGGACGGGGCCTGCGCGGCCAGTGCCAAGCCCAAGCCCAGGAGGAAGGTGGAGGTGCTGAACACCTGCACCGAGTGCTGGCAGAGCTTCAGCCAGAACGCCGACCTCATCAAACACATGCGCATCCACACTGGCGAAAAGCCCTACCAGTGCAGCGTCTGCGAGAAGAGCTTCAGCGTCAGCTCCAACCTCTTCCGCCACCAGCGGATTCACACGGGCGAGAAGCCCTACGTGTGCTCCAGCTGCGGGAAGAGGTTCACCGACAAGTCCACCCTGGTGCAGCACCAAAGGATCCACACCGGGGAGAAACCGTACGCCTGTCGCTTCTGCGGCAAGAGCTTCAGCCACAGCTCCCACCACAAGAGACACGAGAAGATCCACAAGGCGGACTACCCCATACTGGCCTACTCCGCCCCGCTGAGCTAGCAGGTTGCCACAGGGCAGAGCTTTCTGAACCGCACATTAAGTGTGTCGGCCGCAGTGCGCAGGTGTGTCGCCGCGAACGCTCCTCCTGGGAACGGAAATCAGGTCCGTTTAACTTCCGGTTTGCTAGTGGAACTGAATTGCCGTGTTGCGAAATGATGCCTGTCTGGAAAGCGTGTCACCGACGTGGAAAGTTTGGAAAGCTCTGTCGTACTGGGAAAAATGGGGGTTCTCTGCTGGGGAGTCTTTTTCATAAGCACACAAGCCCCTTTGGAAGCTAGCGGGCGAAAAAGCCTGGTGGGGTGGGAATGGGACGGAAGGGGAGGGAAGCCTGCCGGATATCTCACCAATTGCCAGCTTACCAGCACATCAGCTGGTGATTTTTGGTTCAATTCCGCTTCTTGAGATCTAGATACAGTGGTACCTTGGGTTACATATGCTTCAGGTTACATACGCTTCAGGTTACAGACTCCGCTAACCCAGAAATAGTACCTCGGGTTAAGAACTTTGCTTCAGGATGAGAACAGAAATCGTGTGGTGGTGGCACGGCAGCAGCAGGAGGCTAAAGTGGTGCTTCAGGTTAAGAACAGTTTCAGGTTAAGAACGGACCTCCAGAACAAATTAAGTTCTTAACCCGAGGTACCACTGTACGTCGAGCCTTCCATCCCAAAGGGGACATTTCTGGGCTTAACGGCAAAAGCGTATGGCAATGATTTTTCTCGATGGCGCTGCTCCAGACTGCAAGTGGGAGTGGGGTTTCGTATTTTAAAGACCTCCCCATTGATCAAACGCCTTGCTCATTTTTTTTATTATTAAAAAAAGCACATTAGGAACACAAGGCGAGGTTCCTGGATCAGGCCAGTGGCCCATCTAGTCCAGCGTCTTGTTCTCATTGGGGTCACCAGATGCCTGTGAGCAAACAGGACTCGAGATTAACAGCCACTCTCCAAACCAGGGTTCCCCAGCAGCCATTATTCAGAGGCACAATGCCCCTCTGAGAGTGGAGAAGGAGCCTGGGCATTTTGGCTAGTAGCCAAGGAGTATCAGCGAAAACCTTTTCCTCTGATGTGCTAGTTTTCTGCAAACGGAAGGGTTTCAAAGGAATGCGGGAGGGTATGCAAAAATGTGACAAATCCCCACCACCTGCAGTCTGAAGTGGTCCAGTCTGTTTGGGGTGAGTTTGCTGGACATAGATCAACTCTTGGTCTCAGCACTGATTCTCCCGATGTTTTCCTCCAGAACCGGTTCTGGCGGTGAAACAGCCTCACTTAAAAAACAGAGCTCTTACAGTGAGCATCTCTGCTGAAGCCTTTGGTGCTTTTGGCTAAGCTCAAAAGCTGCTTGCTGTATACAATAAAAAAGAGCAGCTCTTCTTAGAGTGACTCAGAGACTGTGATTCTGCTTTTCAGACTTTGAAACGGCTGCGCCCGTTTTTTCTTGCCACTTGGTGTAGTTTTCAAAGTAGGGAGGGGGCCCTTTGATCCCAACCAATCCAAGACTTACTCACCCGATGAGGAGGACTGAAACCGTAATCTGGAAAGCTTCCCTGAAAAGGCAAGGTTTTGATCTACCTGTTCTTTGGAGAATATCATTAGTTATATCAGGACATTGTGTGCTCTGCATTACCTTTCTGTAAGTCATATTTTATAAATGTTTGTCATTCAAAGGCTATCGGGTGTGGTGAAGCTGACCCTTTTGCTCTCCACAGAATAGAGCGCTACAGTGTACGGGTTAGTAGTATCTTGTCTCCTGGTTCCCATTAGTGTCCTTTCCACAAATATGCACCAGACCTCAGTTATTTCGCCACCCCCTTTCTTCAAAAGCATAGTTGGACAGTTTTTCCAGCTCCAGTGAACATGCCAGCAGGGTATAATAGGGCTGGAGGAACTTTGTCTCTCTGCATATTTAATTTGCATGCAATTAACACAATGTGCATAAAAACAACAAGCAGAGGATTCTCATTAATAGATTTAGCTTCTTTGTGCTGCTGATTAAGTTTCCGGTGTTGGGCCTCTGAGATTCTTTGCAGACAATCAGTAGTTAGCGGTGGTCTCAGTTTTTACATTGCCACTTGGTTTAGCGTTAGGTTTATTAAATTTTACGTATTGTGGCCCTCTTACAAAAAGTCCCAAAGTGATTTAAGGTAAAGGTAAAGGGACCCCTGACCATTAGGTCCAGTCGTAACCGACTCTGGGGTTGCGGCGCTCATCTCGCTTCATTGGCCGAGGGAGCCAGCGTTTGTCCGCAGACAGCTTCCGGGTCATGTGGCCACCATGACTAAGCTGCTTCTGGCGAACCAGAGCAGCACATGGAAACACCGTTTACCTTTATGCTGGAGCGGTACCTATTTATCTACTTGCACTTTGTGCTTTCGAACTGCTAGGTTGGCCGGAGCTGGGACCGAGCAACAGGAGCTCACCCCGTCGTGGGGATTCGAACTGCCGACCTTCCGATCGGCAAGTCCTAGGCCCTGTGGTTTAACCCACTGCGCCACCTGCGTCCCTTTATGACTGTAAAGTGATTTACAACCTAGTAAAAAGTGCCGCGATAAAATCACACGATAAATGTAATTAGAAGCAGATTTAACAAATAGGGCATCATGATATCATTGGCTTGGCCCAAATGTCTGGGAAAACAAAAATCCTCTTACCTGCTGCTGGAACGATGGCAAGGTTGGCACTGAGAGGGCCCTCATCGCCACCCTCTGGACCTCCCTTGGAAATGATGTGCAGAATAACCTCAGATTATGATCTCAGGGTCTGGGCAGGTTCATATAGGAAAGGAGGTCCTTTAGATATAGGGGACATGAGCTTTAGAGGTCAAAACCAGCACTTTGAACTGAGCCTGGAAACAGTGAGCCTTGATGAAAAGTGAAAATAGGAAGACTGCACGGTGGATTACTTCCCCTGTTTTAGGCTGACTGAAGCTGCAGGGGTCATGGATGGGACACCCAATATTGTTGGGCTCAGACTCCCATCAGCCCCAGCCAACATGGCCAAGTGTCAGGGGTGATGGGAGGTGAGGCCAGCAACATCTGGGGGAGCCACGTGTTCCTTATCCCTGCTGGAAGTATTGCAGCAAGGAGGGTTCTTGCAAGCAGAACCCCTACGCTCCATCAGCAGCCGTGCTTTGCAATTCAGCATCCCCAAAGAACAAGTGGCCAGTAAGTAATGTTGTCTGTAGGCTTTAAACTTGAAGAATTTTTTTTAAAAAACTATTCTACTGCCCTGTCTACAAATCTTTGTTTCTTAAGACTTGTATTCCACCTTGTGTTTTAATGCACTGAAGTATAGACACTTGGGTGCAAACACTGCCATCAAGTACGAGGGCTGTGAACTAACAGTGGGCGGTGTTAGTGGTATACTCACAGGGACCACAAGGTGGCTCTGTGGAGGGAGGCTTGACCATTTTTGTGTGGGAAACTACAGTTCTGTTGTTTCGCCTCCTCAATGGAGTTGCCACTCGTGGTAAACTCTATGGCAGGCATGTATTTATTTGGGTTTGTTCCACCGGGCCTGATCAATGGTTTTCTTTAGCCATTTCTCATTCCTCCATAATTAAAGAAGGTAAAGGGACCCCTGACCATTAGGTCAAGTCATGACTGACTCTGGGGTTGCGGCGCTCATCTCGCTTTATTGGCCAAGGAAGCCGGCGTACATCTTCCGGGTCATAGGGCCAGCATGCTTCTGGCGAACCAGAGCAGCACATGGAAACACCGTTTACCTTCCCACTGGAGTGATACCTATTTATCTACTTGCACTTTGACGTGCTTTCGAACTGCTAGGTTGGCAGGAGCAGGGACTGAGCAACAGGAGCTCACCCCGTCGCGGGGATTCAAACCGCCGACCTTCTGATCGGCAAGCCCTAGGCTCTGTGGTTTAGACCACAGCGCCACCTGCGTCCCAAAAATATGGAACGCTTCACGAATTTCCGGTGCTTATAAGTTATACTCAGGCATTCATATAGGAATTTCTATAAGAAGAGACCCTTCTGTGGCATAAAATTTCCAATAAATTACCTTTGACCTTTTTTTGGTTCATGCCTTGTGCCCATATGTGGCAACCAAGCAGTTGGCATTCTCCATGCAGCATTTAAAAAAAAAAAAAAAGGCCTGATGCATTTTGGGTTTTAGACCAGCTGTCAGAAAATCAACGACAAGACCAACACCCCCCCCCCTGCCGCCCTTTGGTGATTTTAAATTTAGCTGTACATTTTAGATTCGGAGACTGCTATGAATCAGCCGATTGACACGATGACATAATTTCTCTAAAATTATGAAGGAAGTATGAAACTGTTTTTTAAAAAGGAGACCCCCCCATTCCCCTCACAACTGCAGTTCCCAAGGCTCTCTAGGAAGGGGGATTGGCCCACAAACCTTTGGGAATTGTAGCGCTGTGAGGGGGGTGGGGGGGTCTCAGCACCCTGGACAAACTAGCACTCCCAGGAACTTTAGGGGAAACAATGACTGCTGCAAATGGTATGACGCTGGTTTAAATGTATAGTGCAAATGGGCCCTTACTTTTGGTAACCAACACTATGCGTCGGGCAAATTTTCCTCTGAGCTGTTTTCTCCATGAGTATGCTTATTTATTAGAAGGTGGAAACTTAAAAAAAAACCCACCAAGAACTGTAAAATACATGGAGCTGGTTTATTTTCCAATCTAGCTCAGATTTCTAAGAAACCAAGGTGTGGAGCTTTAGGTTTCATCATAAATCGAATAGGTATTTTAAAAAAATAAACAATCTTTTGGTCCTTGGAGAATGTCCTTGTCATACTTTTTGCGACTTGTTGAACTCCATTCATCTTTCACTCTGGATATTGACAAGCTAGAGTGTGGTCCAGAAGAGGTTGACCAGAATTAGGAGAGAGGTCTGGAGACCAGGTCTTATGATGAAGGGTCGAAAGAGCTGCGAATATGCAGCTTGGAGAAGATTGAGGGGATACCTGATAGTTTTCTTTAAATATCTAAAGGGGGTGGTATATGCAGAAGACTTGTGCCTTGTTGTGTTGCCAGAGGACAAGACTGGAACCACTTGAGGGGACAATAGAAAGGAACCTGGCAAAGTGTGTGCATTGCTACTTCCTGATAGGAGGCAGGGTGCCAGGAAATCCCAGTTGCAGTTGCTGAAGGAAGTGACTGAATAATGATGTCGACCAAGTCATGAGGCCTAGGCTGGCATACACATCATGGCCTGGATTCAGCTAGCTTGGTGTGCCAGTTGAAGCCAATTAAAGGGCACACAATTAGACAATGGGGCTTCCCCCATGCATCTCTGCACCTCCCCCAAATATGCTCTGGTGGGTCAGGTAACCATTAGACCTGTATGCACGAGGAGATGGGGAGTGCCCCTGTCAGACAAACAGAAATGTGCAGGTGAAAAGATAATCAGAATGTTTAGGGAAGTTTTTAATGACTGATGTTTTAATGTATTTTTAATCTTTTGTTGGAAGCCGCCCAGAATGGCTGGGGAAACCCAGCCAGATGGGTGGGGTATAAATAATAAATTATTATTATTATTATTATTATTATTATTATTATTATTATTATTATTATTATTATTATTTGTATTGAATTCCTCCCCATACATTGAAAGCACATTCTTGCCTCCAAAGGTTCCTGGGAATGATAGTGTGTTAAGAAGGCTGGGAATTGTAGTTCTGTGAGGTGAAAACTATGGGGATAGTTAAATTCTCCAAGTATCTAACATGGCT
The DNA here is from genome assembly GCF_964188305.1 of Podarcis bocagei. NCBI lineage: Eukaryota > Metazoa > Chordata > Lepidosauria > Squamata > Lacertidae > Podarcis > Podarcis bocagei. Next base: position 24,383,681 of record NC_138126.1, on the reverse strand, counting down.
TACTGGGGACAGAGCGGGGGACAAACCTTCTGGGCAGAGGATACTGCATATCAATGTCCTTATTCTAACAAACAAGTGGATTTTGCTTGGCCAAGGGAAAGCAGAAAGCTTCTGGATAAACCTAGAAATTGTAATTTGCTGTTAAGGGTTTTACACTCAAAACCACATCCAGCTGTTTTTCTCCCCACAAGCGAATGAGAGAGGCATGATTTTGAGTGTGTGGAAGGGAAGCCATTATGAGTTTGATTTTCAAAACAAGCCTTACGTAAAAGGTACCTGCAACTACATGTCTTGTGAAATTATCGGCTAGTGAAGAACTCAAAACCTACAGTGGAGGCTGCAGCCCATTGGGACAGTAAACTTGCAGTAAACAGATTCAGTAAACAGTCCTTTGTTTTTGGAATCCTCTTGAGGAATAAAAGGGAGCAGGGGCCCTGAGGGAAGGCAATTTTTTAGTGGACAATTGGCCTGTTCCAATATTGCTCTTCCATTCAAAATCTCCCAATGTGGCATTCATTTGTTTCCCACTTTCTTCACCAGGGTAGGAGAATCTTTGGCCCCTGAAAGTTGTAGGATTCTAGCTCCCATCATCCCTGACCACTGGGCCATATTTGAGGACCACCAGGTTCCCCATCCCAGATCTGTTGTATTCAAGGCAGCTGGCAGCTATACAAAAGGATAAACAACACAAGGAAAATAAATAAATGGCAAAGTCCTTTAAAAGACTTAAATGCACACTGTTCACTGACAAAGCGACCGACCACACCTTTATTGAGATGCTGTTTAGATTTTGAGTGTGCCACTACTGAAAAGGCCCTGTCACAAGTATCCGCCCTCCATACATCTGCTGGTACATGTTTCTGCAAGTAACATAAAGTTTGAATTGAAATTGAAATACTTTATTTTCACTTGTACAACTTGTATACAGTGAGATTACACGAGCACCCCCCACTCAGCTCTCTTAGTTTTAATTCCCCTCATTTACTGACGCACACCCACCAAACCCAAAACAGTTGCCCTCTTGTTATCTTTTCATTCAGCAGCCTAACAGCCCACGGATAGAAGCTGTTTTTTACCCTGTTGGTGTGACTAATCACGCTTCTATATCTTCTGCCCGAGGGCAGGAGATCAAGAAAGTGCCGGCCAGGGTGTGAATCATCCCTGAGAATTTTCCTCACTCTCCTGAGGCAACGTTCTTCCACAATGTCGTCCAGCGGATTCACCGGACAGCCCATAATATCTTGTGCTGTATTCACCACCCTCTGTAGGCACTTCCTATCAGTTGATGTCAAACTAGTGTACCACACCGTGATGCAGTATGAAAGGACACTTTCTATTGTGGACCGATAGAAGGAGAGAATCAAATGTTGATTGACATCATTCTTTCGCAATACTCTGAGGAGATGGAGTCTCTGTTGGGCTTTCTTAACCACCTGGGTTAAGAGAAGTTGACCTCTGGAGAGAATCAATCAACCTCTCGCTAATTTGTCATTTGAGTGGCTGATGCCAAAAATGTATAAGAACCCAGTGGTCCATCTAGTCCAGCATCCGGTTTTCACAGTGGTTCCCCAGGTGCCTGTGGGGAACCATCAAGCAGGTTCGAAGCCCAAGAGCACCTTCCCTTCCTGTGATTTTTTCCAGCAACTGGTATTCAGAACCATTGCTGCCTCTATAGCCCACTCTTCCTGTTAATTTTTCTAATCCTCTTTTGGAGCCATCCAGATTGGCTGCCCTTGCCACCTCCTGTGGCAATGAGTTCCGCAGCTTAACTATGCGCTGTGTGAAGAAGGACTTTATTTTATCTTCCAGCCATAGACATCACAGACTTGTGGACTTGGAAGGGACCCTGAGGATCATCTTAGTCCAGCCCCCAGCTGTCCCTTACCGGGATCGAACCTGCAACCTGGGAATTAGGCACTAATTAACCAGGCACTAACTAGCTGAGCTATCCTGCCACTGGACGTTCAAGAGTTCCAGTGTGATGAGAGAGGGAGAGAAACATTTCTCTCTCCACTTTCCCCACGCCACGCGTGCCATCTTATAAGCTTCTATCATGTGTGAGCAGATAGCATCAGGAGTGATGAAAGCAGCCAGAGCTGGAGGCCACTGGCGTCTTGCGGAAGGTGGGAAGGAGAGGAGGAATGCAAGGAGATCTTTGGTGCTAAGGAGACTAGGTGAAAAAGAAGGCACCCTTAATAGTTGTGTGGGAGGCGCAGGAGTCCTGCTGCCTTTTGCATCTGCACCCTGAGGGACCCCCGGGCTCTTGAGCTCAAGTTCACCTCCTTGGCTTCCTGCTGGCATCTGGTTTGTGAGGCCAGGGTGTCGGACTATAGATGGACCACTGGCCTGATCCGGACGCCGGCATTTCAGGATGCTCACATCCCAGCCAGCCTTTGGCCCTCTTCCTCAAGCCACGCGATGGCAGCTGAGCGCAAAGAGAGGCTTGCATTCACCTTTCCAAAAAGCAGCCGGGCACTCCCGCCCCAGCAGCTACCGCGGGACAATGTCTGCAGGGAGCGCAGAGGCAGGGAAATGAGCGTGGCGCAACAGCCGCCGCCGCCGCCGCCGCGTCCCCTCGGCGGAAAAGCAAACCAAGGCGCCACGGACCATCGCTGCCAAGGCTGCGCCCACTAGGGGGCTCTGGCATCGCCGGCGCCAGGCTCCTTTCTTTGTCTGGTCGGGTCAGCCTTCCAGCATTGAGTTTCCTGGGTCAGAGGTAGCTGCTGGCGGTGCTGCTGCTGCTGCTGCTGGAAGCGGCCTCCTCCTGCTCCTGGCTCGCTCCCGCGCCTCCTCCTCTCCGCCTCTTCCATTGTGGACGCGGAGCCCGCGCTCGGCTGCAGCCGCTCCTGGGGGGGGGGGGGCGCGGGCGGGACCCCCGTCCGCGATGCTCCTGCAGGCGCCTTAGGCGAAGCGGGGAGAGGCGAGGCGCACCCGGCGCGGGCAGGATCTGGAGCAGACCTCTCAGCCATCGCGCCCCGAGCCCGGGAGCCCATTGAATTGGCCGCACAAAAGGCGCCCTCTCCGTTTCTGGCCGACGTGGGACAGGGGGGTTGGGGGTGGGGGGGTCCCGCCGCCGTCGCCGCCACCTTTGCCGATCTCCCACCGCCGCCAGCATGAGCTCTGGCTTCCTTGATCGCAAGGTAGGGATGAGCAAAACCCGCCACCCCACCCCAGAAATCAAAGCAGGGCGACGGGGTGTGTATAGGGGCTCCCCCCGCATCGCTCGGGTCTGCTTCTCGCCTCGCGCCTCCTCGGGCGGCAGCAGCTGCGGGCCGCACAGAGGGGTTGATCCGGACCGCTGGGCTGGAAACCAGCCCCCCACTGCCCGCTCTCCTGCAGCCGCCTCCGGCCTGGCTACCGGCGCACGGACGGTGAGCTGCAGCTCGAATTCGCATGGGGTGGGGGCGGCTGATCTCTTGGGCGGCGGTGGTAGCGGGGAGTCGAGGGGCAAGAGTAGGCCTGAGCATGTGCAGAGTGCGCTTCCGCCACGCATTGCTCGTCGTGTTCCCAGGGACACCCCGGTTCCTGCTCCGCCGCGCGCAAAATACAGGCAAACGGTGGAATTGTTGCGGGTGGCAAGCCTGCCTGCGGCTTGAGTTTGGAAGATGACATGCACGTGCGAGGGGCAGCGTGTGTGTTTATAAATGGCTTTAACTTTCACAAACAATGATGCTGTTTGCGTTTATTTTGTGCTGAGGAGTCTCTTCCCCGAGAACAGATGGCAGCATATGGAGGGGCCCCGAGTAACGCATCCTCTCTCTCTCTCTCTCCTGTGTTTGGGATTAGAGGACTTGGAGAAGGCTGCCGGCATCTCCTGAGACATTAACTGCTTTGGGGGAAGGTTGAGGAATAATGCAAATGATGGTTGGTAGTGGAAGACCGCTCTGTGGAGCTAAGGGCAGGCTAAGCCTTTGCTCCTATTAAGGGCCACCCAAGATTCCAAAAGCAAAATGTCCCGAATAAGGCTGGCTCGGGAAGTGTGGCGTTTAGCTTAAAGCCGAATTCAGAAGCTGGCAGCCTGGGAGCTGTGTCCTGCCTCTTTCCCCAAGCTGCCTCCAGGGTCTGCTGCTTCCGCTGGCTGTCTTCCCCCTCTCTCTTCAGAGATCAGCAAGGCAGAGCGTGCAACACCGAAATGCGCCCTGAGTCCTTTGTGCCATTGCAGTCAACTCCACTGTATGGAGTAATCCCACTAGGCTAGGCAGTTGGGTCAGAAGTGCCAAGTGATGCTGGCATGCAATGGGTTTGGTTTGCACAGCACTCCGATTCATGTGCCATTTCCAGGAGTTTTCTGAGCCTTTTCAATGGCACAAATGACTTGGGGGTTGGAGGCGGAGGGTTCCAATTTAGCGTGCCTCTCCTTCCTGGCCCTAAGCACTGGAAATTTGCTTTCAAAAGGAATTCAGAATTCCAAAGGAAGTGAACAGCGAAGCCAGTGCCACAGCCTGCAGCTTTTCTATACTTTTGTGTAATTTTCCTGCAGCTGTACACAAGGAGTTGGCATACGATGATCTTCAGAACCCGTTTTGGGGTCCTATAGTTTACCTGCTTTGCTAAATTCCTGATCTGCCTCTCCCCGTGAAGTCACCAGCAATTGTCCAAAGTAGGTTTTTGCCCACCTGCAGTTGAGAGTCAGTTCCTGCATTACTTTCTGATTATGGCATATTTTAAGAACTGATGGAGGAAACAAGCCTTAATGCAAACGATACATATAACGTATATTGGAACCACCTGCTCTGGGTTTACATTTGGATTACTGGGGGTGGGATTAACAGGGTTGATGCTTTGCTGCTGTGAGCGTTGCCTCCCGTCCTAAAAAGAGCAACACGTTTGGTTTTCTGCTAGGTGAGAGGAAGCGACGCTATGAGCCACATGGAGGAGAACTTCAGCCCCGAGGAGGCTCGGTCGCAGCTGGTGACGAAGCGTAAACTCCTTAAGATGCTGAGTTTAAGCCCTGGGCGCAGCCAAGCGTGTGGAACGGAAGTGCGGGAGAAGAAAATCCCTTCGATGACGTGGCCGGTGAAGCCGGTCCATACCATCAAGAAGCGCAAGGTCTTCCTGGTGCACCGGGGCACCCAGACGGAGGAGATCCCCGACATTTGCATCGAGTGCGGGAAAGTCTTCATCCAGAACTCAAGCCTGATCGACCCCTGGCCGGTCCAGCCCGACGACAAACCCCACAAGTGCTCTGAATGTGGGAAGAGCTTCGCCGTCCGCTCCAGCCTCAACCGGCACCAGAGGATCCACACGGGGGAAAAGCCCTACATCTGCCTCGACTGCGGCAAGCGGTTCAATGACAAGTCCAACCTGACGCAGCACCAGAGGATCCACACGGGCGAGAAGCCTTACGAGTGCATCGACTGCGGCAAGAGCTACAGCCGCAGCTCCCACAAGAAAAAGCACTTGCGGGACTCGGGTGAGGAGCAGCAGCAGCAGCAGGAGCCTTGCGCCCTGCAGGCGGATGGCGCGGACTCGGCCGGCGAGAAGCCCAAGGCGAAGCAGAAGCCGGAGGTGCTGAACACCTGCACCGAGTGCCTGCGCAGCTTCAACCACAACGCCGACCTCATCAAGCACATGCGCATCCACACCGGGGAGAAGCCCTACAAGTGCAACATCTGCGAGAAGAGCTTCAACGTCAGCTCCAACCTCTTCCGGCACCAGCGGATCCACACGGGCGAGAAGCCCTACGTGTGCTCTGAGTGCGGGAATTGCTTCACCGACAAGTCCACCCTGGTGCAGCACCACCGCATCCACACCGGCGAGAAGCCCTACGCCTGCCGCTTCTGCGGCAAGTGCTTCAGCCACAGCTCCCACCACAAGAGACACGAGAAGATCCACAACAGAGAGAACCCCTTGTTTGCCTACCCCATCCCGCTCTTTTAACAGGGTCGCTCTCACAGCTGGAGCGGGTAGATAGGGAACTCTGGTGCCTCGGGAAGCTTAACTAGTGGGTTTTTGTTGTCGTTCGAAGAAAGAGCGCAGGAGCCGTCTTAAAAGATTGCGCCAGTCTGGCTTCAAATGCCATCGCAAGGTTTGCCACTCGTGGCAGGTACTGGATATCAATGCCTTAGTCTATAGGATCTTCGGTAAGATCCGTATGTGGTTATAGGCTACAATGAACGCTCAAAATCTGGTTGGCTCTGGTGCGAACGTCGATAATCCCAGATAAATTTTGTGCTTTTCTGAAAACATCCCCGCTTTGGGGATATAAGCCGTTGAAGAGCAGGCAGATTTATGTGGCTGTCAGCACTAGCGGCTGTTCTGTCGGGCTGTCAGAAAATGCACTGGGTCGTCAACATTCAGTATCAACAAACAGGAATATTGTGAGTTCTTAGGAATATTGTATGTGACACTCCTGCAGCCCTTGCTAATATGCCTTCAAGATGTTTTGAGCGACTCACGTGGAAGCTGTCCGAAAACATCTGGAGGGCAGCACGTTGGCGAAGTCTGCATTTTAGTTTTATTAAAGGCACTATAGGACTATTTATTGATATCCAGTAACTGCGAGCGAACCTTCAGAAGGTTTTGTTGCTTTGGCTCACTGGGCCGAAAGCTTTCGTTTTTGCGGCTCTTTTAACTACCTACACAAACCAGACCGCAGGTCCTTTTGAAGAGAAGACTCCTAGTCTCTATGCAAAGACTCTTTGAGTGATGGAGAATCTGCCCTTAGGAAGGTAATGCTGGTCGCAAATTAACCTCAGTAGCCTTTTGCTTCAGGGCTTCACTTTCTCGGGTGGTAGCTCCCAGCCACTGGATCACACTGTATTTTTGTCCGCTAAGTCAGGAGGGCCCAAAAGTTGGTAGGAATCACATAGCTTTCTACAGAGGATCCATTTTACAGTTGACTCTTTGGTAAGCTTGAATAGGTTTGAAGTTCTCTTGAGGCCTCTGTAACAAGGCACATTTTCCAGGCCTCAGGGGTTTTTCCCTGCCCTTTGCTGCTCATTCTCCACAGTGTGGCTGCGACAAATGGACATCTGGTGGCAGAAGAGCCACATTTTCCCTATAGGAAGACAAATTTGTGCTGTGGCACTTTAAGAGACTAAGCGGTTTGTTGTGGCCTGCTACTAAGGCAGCAGACACCATCGGAGGCTCACACAGTGGGCTGGGAAAGGTGGAGGTGGTGTGTTTATCTCTGTGTGTTTTTTTGCGTGTGTATGTATATATTATATTTATATATATTATATAGGTACACATGTGCATGCACACACAAGTTGAAAAACCAAATTAAACAAGGAGAGGACTGGAAGTAGCGCAACGGGCTCGGATTAGTGGACCACTGAAAGGTATGAACGCAACACAGAATGAAAGGGAAGGCCGTCTTGCTTCCTTAGAGAGGTAGCCGCCTGTAATCCTTATTCAAGCCCTGAGAAATCTCAAATCAGGTTTGTTGACGGATTCCAGGTCCTGTTTGGTTTTAGTGTATTGCAGCCCGACGGAAAGAGATGGAGGGGTCCAGGACGGCTGCAGTGGTCACCCCATTGGTTTCCCTGTATGTTCCCATTTTGTCATGTCCCGAACGGTGTTCCTGCCTGTTCTGATCCAGCCAGTGGTCCCCTGCTCCCCCTACCCAGGTGGGAGAAGAAGTTATTTGAATCTCAGCTCATCCATGGACCAAGTGGGCAGAGTCTCCACCTCTGTGTCTCTGCTCCTCCTCTGTTTTAAAAGGAAAGAAAAACGAAACACACAAAAGTTGAGAATTTAGGGAATCTCCTTCAACTGGGTAGTTGCGATGGCTAACTATCGAGAAGAAAGGCAAATGTCGCGACCCGCCCTGCGCTTTAAAGAGAAAGTGGGGCTGTCAAATCTAGATCTAACAGAGGTAGCCTGATACGAAACTGTAAAAGTAACACAAGGGGGAAAGTTTGGAATTAGCTGTCCATAGAAGACTGTTTGCTATATCCAAGTAATTTTTGTGGTTAGCTTTTATCCTTTCTGTAGGTGAACCTTTATGAAAATGTTTGTTATTTAATCGAGTGTCTGATAGGAAACCTAACCTTTGACCTATTGTAGCAGTTGATTCTACAGGTTAATTAAACACTTTGTACAATTGGTGCTTTTTTTTGCCATCCTGAATGAGATGGAGAAGGGACAGTTGTCGATGTGTCCCCAAAATACAGGGAAAAACAAAAACAAGTCAGCATTTCTCAATCACCCGTAAGTGCTGCGTTCTGTCTGAATCCATTATTTGTTTCAGCTGTATGAGTTTTTGTATCCCAGAAGGCAAACTCTTGGTTAATATAGAGGCATTTAGAAAATTCCCACTATTATTTGTAGGGGTTTTTTTGCGGGGTGTGTGTGTGTGTATGTCCATTTGTAAGAAGAGCCCTGCTGAATCAGACCAATGGCTTCTCTAGTCCAGCATCCTGTTCTCTGATTGGCCAATCCAGACATCCATGAGAAGCCTATGAGAATCAGGGCCTGAGCATAATAACTCTTCACCGCCTGGGATTCCCGGCATACTGCCTCTGACAGAGCAGGGAGAAAAAGGTAGGAGCCAGTGACTAGCAGCCTTAGCAATGAATTTGTCCATCAGTTAACTCTGTGCTGTGTCTTTCATATGTCCCGAATCTGCCAATATCAGCTTCATTTAATGTCCGTAAGTTCTGGCATCACGAGAGAAGGAGAAACTCCATCCACTTTCTCTGCACCGTGCTTCATCTTACAAACTTCTCTCGTGGCGGCTCTTACTCGTCTCTGAAACAGGCTTAGGTTTTGTTAAGTTTTCCTCCATCCTCTTGATCATTTGGGTTTCCGTTTTCTGAGCCTTTTCCAACGCTACAAAATCCTTTTTGAGGCGAGGGGCCCAGAACTGTACACAGTATTCTAAGTGCAGTTGAATACAGCCATACCTCGTTCCGCTCTTACGGACTTTCAGCTTACGAACACGGCAAACCCAGAAATGTTTACTTCTGGGTTTGCTGCATGCGCATAAGCAACCTGCGTGCTTTGTGCATGCGTGGAAGCGCTTGATTGCGCCGCGCACATGCGCAGAAGAGGTGCTCTAGTTGTGGACTTTTTTGGGTGCAAATGGCACCCTGAAATGGATTAAGTCCGCAGCTAGAGGTACCACTGTAGTCATATCATCATACTGGTAATTTTCTTTTCTTTTCTTTTTTGCAATGATCCCTAGCATGGAATTCATGTTTTTCACAGCTGTCACACACTGGATTGACATCACTGAACTTTCCGCTACGACCCCAAAGTCTCACTCTTGGTCAGTCACTGGCAGTTCAGACCCCATGAGGATTTATGTTTAATTTAGACTTGTAGCTCCAATGTATATCACCTCAAATTGCATTTGTCATTTTGTCGTCAGCTTGGAGAGATCTTTTCGGAGCTCTTCACCATGAATCTGATACTATCAGCTGGCTTGGCTACCACATGCCTAACTAAATTATCAACAAGTTAAAAAGCACAGGTCCCAATACCAATCCTTGAGAGACTTTCTACGTAATATTTTTAAAATTCTTTTTAAATTATTTATAGGCCACTCATCTGACTGCGTTGCCCCAGCCACTCTGGGTGGCTTCCAACAAAATATTGAAAACACAATTTAAAAAAACCTTCCCTGTACAGGGCTGCCTTCAGGTGTCTTCTAAAAGTCAGGTAGTCATTTATCTCCTTGACATCTGATGGGAGGGCGTTCCACAGGGTGGGCACCACTACCTAGAAGGCCCTCTGCCTGGTTCCCTGTAACTTCACTTCTTGCAAGGGGGGAACCGCCAGAAGACCCTCAGAGGAGGACCTCAGTGTCTGGGCTGAACAATGGGGGTGGAGAAGCTCCTTCTGGTATACAAGTCCCATTTAGGGCTTTAAAGGTCAGCACCAACACTTTTAATTGTGCTCGGAAACATACATCCTTCACTGGGAGAACTCGCATTTATTCCAATTCTCCGCTTCCTGTTTTCCAAACTGTTACTGATCTCACCAGGGGTCGTCGTCCTCTTTCCCATGACTGCTAAGCTCACTTAGCACCAGGAGTCTTTGGTGAGGTACAGTGGTACCTTGAGTTACAAACGCCTCAGGTTACAACCACTTCAGGTTACAAACTCCACTAACGTGAAGAGTTACCCCGAGTTGAGAACTTTGCCCCAGGATGAGAACGGAAATCGTGTGCCGGTGGCACAGCAGCAGCAAGAGGTCCCATTAGTGAAAGCATGCCTCTAGTTAAGAACAGTTTCAGGTTAAGAATGGACCTCCAGAACGAATTAAGTTCGTAACTAGAGGTACCACTGTATTTGTCAAAAGCTTTTTCAAAGCCTTAAGTGCAAAATGTCAACTTGATGACCCATATGCATATGCTTGTTGACCCCATCAAAGAATTCATGTAAGTCTGTGTGGCAGGGTTTGTCCTTGCAGAAGCCATGCTGGTTGTGCTTCAGCAAGACTTGTCCTATATTCTTGGCAGTTTTTTAACAATACTGTCCACTAGTTTTCCTGGCTGTATGGTTATAACCAGCCGTTGCACAACTCCCCTATTGAAAGTATTTCTCGAAAATAATCCCAGCATAGTTGTGTTAGTACACGACACATTTCAGAATCGGGCCACAGTAATCCATCTATCAAGGTTTTGATCTTGCGTTCACCCAAAAGTTCATTTGCAAGTTACAGTAACTGTTCAAGAGTCCTGATTCATTCACTCCTTCAGGCTGATCATGGCCATTAAGTGTAGATGGCTTTCTGTTTTTTAAGGGGTTTAGATAAATTAATGGAGGATAGTTCTGTCAAGGGCTGTTAGCCACTAACTTCCATATACTGAGGTCCTGTAGACCTTGGAGCATCAAACAAGCAGAAGGATGGCCATAGCTATTGGATGCTATAGTTGTGATTCCTGCATCGCTGGCGGGTTGGACTAGATGACCCTTGGTGTCCCTTCCAACTCTACAATTCTATGATAATGAACTTAATGGGGGCCTCTGGGAGGGCATGATGGCAGATGAGTGTTGGATTAGATGAGCTTTTCTGTCTGAACCAGCAAGGCAAATCCTTTATGCCAGGCTTCCTCAACCTCGGCCCTCCAGATGTTTTGAGACTACAATTCCCATCATCCCTGACCGCTGGTCCTGCTAGCTAGGGATCATGGGAGTTGTAGGCCAAAAACATCTGGAGGGCCGAGGGTGAAGAAACCTGTTTTATGCTCCACAAAGTGCAGACCTGGTCTTTCAAAGCTTTTAGTGATGAATATGGGCGCAATAGGTTGCCCAGGTTCCCATTATGTTTCATTGCTATTCTGTGCCTGTGTTCCTGCCCACTTTCATCAAGAGTATATTTACCAATAGACAGAGTACCCTCTGCCCTGTTTCTAAATGCAAGAATTTTCCCATTTTTTGATGATAGGCACAGCTCAACACACCAAAAATCTCCCCCTTAATGAATTGGGATGTTGTTCAGACAGGATCTCACAAGAATGCTTCGTGGAGGATCTGGGGCTCTGAATTAGGGCGTGTGTGTGTGAAATTTCACCCCCTCCACCCATCCTGTTACAGCATTTTAATTAGAGCACAGCAATGTGTATATGTAATTCACCCCCCCTTTTTTAAAAAAATAGGTGATGTGGTGTAATGATTTTAAAGCAAGCCTCACTGTTGGAAGTGAGTGGAGAGCTCTAATAACTTAATCGACATAGTATCTAAGCATTTCCCTGGTGAATGAAATTTTCATTAAAAAATAAACTAAGGTTTGCTATGTGCAATCTGCCTTTTTGTATCCGTTTTATCATTTTTGTGTGTGTGAATCCCTCGGTCAGTCGTGTTGTTAATGGCTTACTTCTCCATTTATTTTAAACATGGTTGAAATAGGAAGTATCAACTCTCCTTTTAAAGAGGAACGTGAAATCCCACTTCTCGCCTGAGTATGTCATTGTCACTTGTCTTCTCCCTGGAGGTCTGGGTTGTTGTGTTTTTTTTAAAGCTTTACATTTAATTTTGCTGCAGCGGGAGATTGGAGGTCTCCCCGCCTCTTTTCTTGCTAGGTCCTCCTGTTTGCTCCCTTTCCCTGTCCGCTTTGGGGCATGGTGGAAGCCCTGATGGCTATAGCAGCAGGACGAAGCAAGAAAACAGGCTGTTCTGGTGGCCTCATCTGCAACATCCGGTGTGGGGAACCTGTGGCCCTCCAGATGTTGCTGGACTACAACTCCCATCATCCCACGCTCGCTGAGGCTGATGGCGCTTGTCGTTCGGCTGCGTCTGAAGGGCAGAGCTTCCACACACCTGGAGTATAGCAACACCTCCACACTTGGAAGCCAACAGTTCTACCAAGGCATCTCTTTCCACCGTGATGATGAGATGGATACTTTTGCCGGAGCGTTTGGGGTTATGTTTTCATACAACATGTGAGGCGACGCTTCTCTTATAAATGAAACGTACACTGAACAATATAAAGTACAAGTACATCTGAATAGCTTTTTGCAGGAGCATCTCTTAATTGTTTGCCTTTGTCCATGTGGGTGCCATCCATGATAATAGAAGCTAAATGGAAATAAGAGTTATGTGTACATAGCCTTAATAATAATAATAATATATTTTTACCCTGCCCAGCTGGCTGGGTTTCCCCAGCTACTCTGGGTGGCTCCCAGCAGAAAATTAAAAGCATGATAAAACATCAAACATTAAAAACTTCCCTAAACAGGGCTGCCTTCAGATATCTCCTAAAAGTCAGATAGTTGTTTATTTCCTTGACTTCTGATGGGAGGGCTTTCCACAGAGCGGGCGCCACTACTGGGAAGGCCCTCTGCCTGGTTCCCTGTCACCTCACTTCTTGCAGTGAGGGAACCTCCAGAAGGCCCTCGGAGCTGGACCTCAGTGTCCGGGCTGAACGATGGGGATGGAGACGCTCCTTCAGGTATACAGATCCCTTTCCTTCAGGTATACCGATCCTTAACAAGATAGGCTTCAGCACCCAATGCCTCTGTTGTCAGAAGGACCAACATCTCAAAGACATAATCGTTTGTGCACACGTCTGCATCTGTACAAATCCTGTGTGTTGTGTGGCTCATGCAGTAAAAAATTTAATCCTGGGTCCCCTGCAATAGCAAACGGATTGGCCTTTGTGCATGCAACTCTTGACAAGAGGTGGCTAGTGTTTGGCTGGAACAAGCTCCTGTTCCTCCAAGGCAGATGGGAGCAGCTTGTGTCTTGCATGTCACCAGCTGTGTAGTGTGGCCTGCGGAGCTGGCTGGTGGGCTGTGTGGGTCATAGTAAGTTTTGCAAGCTTCCCCAAGGGTTGCTGTTTCAGTCTTGAGCAAAGAGGTCTGGCACTCCAGCTGCCTGAGTTAGGTGAGCCAGAATCTGTCAGGTTTGGCCACGTACTGTAGATCCAGGGGTGGGGTAACCTGTGGCCCTCCAGATGTTGGGACTTCAAATCCCATCAGCCCTATCCAGCACGGGCAATGGTCAGTGGTGATGGGGGGTTAAAGTCCAGCAATGTATGGAAGGCCGCAGGTTCCCTGCAGAGCTAAAGTGTGTCAACAAAACTTATCTAAGAACTGTGACGTATGGGGTTTTTCGCATGTTTTGAGATGATTTCCAAATCAAGCACATTTCTAATGAAGTGACAAAGTTGCTAACATGTCCTATCAACGCAAGGACTTAAGGCCGCCCATTTTATCAGAATATTTAATTTAATTTATTTTATTTTTATAAACTAATTTGATTTCCAGATTAGAATTTACATTCACATAACAGCATAATATATATAAAAGTGAGATTCCAAAGAATCTCCTGCACTTCCCTCTTCCCCTTTGTGGGGTCTTATGGTTAATCCTTTTCTTCTGCATCTTTTATAATAATCCAACTTTTTTATATCTCCATTATGTCCAAAGTTCATCGCTACACTACAAGTGTTATTCCAACTCCACTAACGATTTTAACAGTTTACAGTGGTTTTTAAGATAAACTATAAATTTCCCCCATTCATTCTTAAAGTTTTGGTCTAGTCAGAATATCTTAAGGACTTAAGGAAATCATTGCTGGATCAGGCCAAAGGTTCATCTCAGCTAGAATCCTGTATCTCATAGTGGCCAATCCAGGGCTTTTGTGGAACACACAAACATCCACTTAATCTGTTAATGTTACCTCTGCTAATCTTAGGAGGGCCAGGAAAGTAAACAGGACTAGAGGAGAGGGCCAGAGTCTGAGGATGGAGTCTAGGTGCCTCTGAAGGAAACAAAAATGAGGTGGATGGTATTTATTTTGAGCCAGACAGTGGTTGTGTGTACACACCCCATGTATTTAAAGCACACAGCCACCCCACAAAACCTGGGAGTGGTAGTTCACGCCTCACAGAGCTTTAATTCCCAGGACCCTTAATAAACCATAGTCCCCATTAATATTTTTGGGATGGGTGACATGCTTTAAATGTACGACATGTATGCAGCCTGAGTTTGTATAACAGGGCAGCTCTTTACAGTCCTGCTTTCAGTGCAAACTCCGGCATGGATTTTTAAAAAATAAACAAATGAAATAAAAAACCCCTTTTCCTTGCATTCTCATTGGCGCATATGGCTGCACCTCCAGCATAGCGTATTCTCAGCATTCAGGCCCCTGCATGCTAATACTGTCCAAACAGAAAACCAGTGACCCTGTTTAAATGTGATACGAAGCATGTGGATCCCAGGTGCCTTAAAACACACAGAGAGGCCGTGCTTGACGTTGTGTGTTGTAAACCAGGCCTCCTTTGGGCCTCTCGGTTTGGGCCTGTTAAGCTGCTGTAGCTTCTAGCCTCTGCCACAAATCCCCAGCATTTCCTGGCTCCATCCAGAGCTCAGCTGAGATTCTGCTTCTGTTGTTTTCCCCCCAAGGTTGAATTTACTTTGGGGGAGGGTGGTCGCAAAAAAGGGAGGGGAGAGAATAATTCCTTCTTTGCCACCAGAGGGCCTTGGCTATCGCTGAGGGAGGGCTTTGCTCTCTCACTCTCTCCTTAATGCCTTCTCAAAGATTTGAGCTTCCTGCGTCAGAAGAAGCCGCTGCAGCTGCTTCCTTCACGAAATCATAGACTTGTAGAGTTGGAAGAGCAGGATCATCTAGTCCATGGGTAGGCAAACTAAGGCCTGGGGGCCGGATCCGGACCAATCGCCTTCTAAATCCAGCCCACGGGCAGTCCAGGAATCAGCATGTTTTTACATGAGTAGAATGTGTGCTTTTACAGTGGTGCCCCGCAAGACGAATGCCTCGCAAGACGGAAAACTCGCTAGACGAAAGGGTTTTCCGTTTTGGAGGTGCTTCGCAAAACGAATCTCCTATGGGCTTGCTTCGCAAGACGACAATGTCTTGCGAGTTCGTGCTGGTTTCCCCCCCCCTTTTTCTAAGCCGCTAAGCCGCTTATCAGCTGATCCTATCAGCAGATAAGCCGCTAAAAGCAGCTAAAAGCCGCTAATAGCGCTAAGCCGTTTATCATCTGATCCAATCAGCAGATAAGCCGCTAAAAGCCTCTAAAAGCCGCTAAACCGCTAATAGCGCTAATCCGCTAATCCTTCAATGGGCTTGCTTCGCAAGACGAAAAAAACCGCTAGACGAAGAGAATCACAGAACGGATTCTTTTCGTCTTGCGAGGCACCACTGTATATAAAACGCATCGCTGGGTTATTGGTGGGGCATAGGAATTCGTTCATTTCCCCCCCTCAAAATATAGTCCAGCCCCCCACAAGGTCTGAGGGACAGTGGACCGGCCCCCTGCTGAAAAAGTTTGCTGACCCCTGATCTAGTCCAACCCAATGCAACGCAGCCATCCCAAATGGGGATCGAACCAGCGACCTTGTTATCAGCACCATGCTCTAACCAACTGAGCTATCTATTTCCTCAGTAGTTTCCTCCTGGGGCAGTGTAGGCCCTTGATCAAAGCCACACACAGTGGAGGTGGGGGAGGTCGTTGTGTGACCTTAGCTGGAACAAGCAGCACCTCTCAAGGCAGCCATGAATTCCTGAGTGAGAGAATCTGGGTAATCCACCACCAAACAAATACTTGGGGTTAGGTCAGGGTGCAAGCAGCATTTCATAGAATCATAGAATAGAATCATAGAATCATAGAGTTGGAAGAGACCACAAGGGCCATCGAGTCCAACCCCCTGCCAAGCAGGAAACACCATCAGAGCACTCCTGACATATGGATGTCAAGCCTCTGCTTAAAGACCTCCAAAGTAGGAGACTCCACCACACTCCTTGGCAGCAAATTCCACTGTCAAACAGCTCTTACTGTCAGGAAGTTCTTCCTAATGTTTAGGTGGAATCTTCTTTCTTGTAGTTTGGATCCATTGCTCCGTGTCCGCTTCTCTGGAGCAGCAGAAAACAACCTTTCTCCCTCCTCTATGTGACATCCTTTTACATATTTGAACATGGCTATCATATCACCCCTTAACCTCCTCTTCTCCAGGCTAAACATGCCCAGCTCCCTTAGCCGTTCCTCATAAGGCATCGTTTCCAGGCCTTTGACCATTTTGGTTGCCCTCCTCTGGACACGTTCCTTAGGGAAGGGGGCCTAGCTCAGCAGTCCTAGCATCATGTACTCCACCGGTCTTCAACTGGTGGATTGGGACCTGCTAGTGGGTGGCAGTGGCCTTACCCAAGCTGGTTTGCAGCAGCACTACCCAGCATGCAGAACATAAGACAAAATATTGAAGGAAGGAGTCCCCAAATGCATGTTTGGTGGGTCTGAAAGCGCTGAAGATACACGCAACAGGACTGCCTCTTCAAGAAAGGGAGACGCTCAGGTATGAATTGCACCACTCTACCTTCTTGGGGGTGCTATGGTTTTCCCAGTAGTGATGTATGGAAGTGAGAGCTGGACCATAAAGAAGGCTGATCGCGGAAGAATTGATACTTTTGTATTATGGTGCTGGAGGAGACTCTTGAGAGTCCCATGGACTGCAAGAAGATCAAACCTATCCATTCTTAAGGAAATCAGCCCTGAGTGCTCACTGGAAAGACAGATCCTGAAGCTGAGGCTCCAATACTTTGGCCACCTCATGAGAAGAGAAGACTCCCTGGAAAAGACCCTGATGTTGGGAAAGATGGAGGGCACAAGGAGAAGGGGACGACAGAGGATGAGATGGTTGGATAGTGTTCTGGAAGCTACCAGCCTGAGTTTGACCAAACTGCGGGAGGCAGTGGAAGACAGGAGTGCCTGGCGTGCTCTGGTCCACGGGGTCACGAAGAGTCGGACACGACTGAACGACTAAACAACAACCACAACAACAACCTTCTTGGGGGTAAGAAACTGGGCTGTGTGCAGGCACTGTTTGGAAGCACCTGCGGCTGCATACACACGCCATACGTTCAAATCCCATCTCCCCACAAAAAAAAATCCTACAATTCCCAGTACTGTACTACAGTTCTCAGGGTTCTTGAGGAGACGCGGGGAGCGGGCTTCAGACGTCGCGGCGCGCCCGCAGCAGCTGAATGAATGGGGCGAGGTATCCACGGCTGCGGCCACCAGATGGCTCTCGCTATTGCAGGCGCCCGCCGTCTCGCTCTCCTTCCTTGCTTTCTCCACTTTTGCTTTTGAGGTGGGGCTTCCCAGGTTAGGCGATTATGCTGCTTCCTGTCACCACTCCTCTGCCACACGGCGACCCCCAAACCCGAGCAGCGCAGCCCCTCGACGGCTGCGCCTCCGCCTCGGATGGAAGCGATCGTGCGCGCATCGGAGGAGGAGAAGCCTTGATCTCGCCGCCGTACCTGCGCTGCTTAGCTCCTGGATGCCCGGGCCAAGGAGCAAGGCGCCGCCCCGATCGCCTGCTTTCTTCCACCCCAGCCCCCTGCGGGATCGATGCCTGGAGGATCGCCGCCTCTGCAGGGCTCTCGCCCGGAGGTTTCCTTCCGCGAGCTCCAGGCACCGATCCGCTGACGGCGCCGGCGAAAGGGGCCCGCCCACATCAGGACGGGAGAAAGGGAAAGGCATCGCAGAAAAACGAAAGCCACGCCTTGTCCCTTTCGACCGGTTCAAGTCCCTCTCTCCCTTCGCGGAGGCTGTCAGAGTAAGCGCGGCTTCTCTCTCACCGTCTGGGCTGCGTCTCATTCACAACGGTGTGCTGAATGCAGAGGGAAAGGGCACCTCTCTGCTCTGTCCCCAGGCGCAGCGTCTCGATCAGGCCCTGAGAGGGTCGCTGTGCCTTTAAGAGTTGCACGGAAGGCAGAATTCCGTCAGGTGCAGCTCTCTCTCCCCCCCCCCCCCGCACGCGGGAGCAGCTGCTGCATCTGGTGGAATTATCCCTTCTGCAGGGCTGTTAAAGGGGCAGGAGCCTTTTCCCGGCCTGGGTACCCTGCGCAGAAGTGGCAGCCCTAGCAGTGGCAGTGGCTTGGACCAGATGGCCTGGGGTCAGGGTCAAAGGAGGGGAAAGAGTTGGTTGATCGCGGAGTACAGCTGCCACCAGTTTTATTTCTCCCTTCCACAACCCCTCTGTCTTTTACAGTTCCTGTGATGGGCAGATGTCAGAAAGCAGATGAATGCCAATGGCTAGGGCCATAGCTCAGAGCATATACTTGCATGCAGATGGCCCCAGCTTCAGTCCCCAGGTAGGGCTAGGAAAGACTGGGAGACTCTGGAGAGCTGCCTGCCAGTCAGAGTAGACAATATGGAGCTAGAAGGGAGCAATGGAATAAGATAGTTTCCTACTATGTGGCAGAAAATTGTGCCCATTGGATTCCTGCCTGACATGCGACTGCAGAATGTGCAGGAGCTGGATTTTGTGTGTGTGCTCTTTTAAATAAAAGGGGTAAGCTTCCTATAAATGTCCAGTAAGGTCAAAGTGGGAAAGGCTTTGCTGAAGCTCAAGAAAAGACAGACTGTTTTAAGGTGCAGATGTGAGATAGAGATAGAGAACCTTGTCGCCCGCTTGATGTTGTGGGACCTCAGCTCTCATCATTCCTTTCCCCCCTTCATTTCTTTATTTATACTTTTCAAGTTTATACATTTCACTAATTTTATGCATTTCACTAATTTAACCATCATTTTGACATTTCAGAACTTCACTTCCTTCCCCCTCTTTCTGCGGTTCCCTCAATTTGTTTTTAATATCTTCTGTATGTCCAAGTTAACTTAATTCACTCATTTATTCATCTTCTTTAAATATATACTCTTATGAAACGGCAGGTTATTACAACAATCCTGCCAATGATTTTATCTGTTTACAATTTATCTGTAAATATTTCAATAAACCATTTCCATTCTTTTGCAAAAAATAAAATAAAATTGTTATCTTGATTTTTTTATTCTTCCGGTAAGTTTCACCATTTCTGCCTATTGCATAAGTTTCTGTATCCATTCTTCCTTTTGCTGGGACTTCTGCTTCTTTCCATTTTGGGGCAAGTAACATTCTTACCGCTGTAGCAGTATACATGAATAAGTTTCTATACATTTTAGGTAGTTCTGTCCCTAACACCATTGATAACTGCTGGCTGATGGGAGATGGGGTCCCAGTACACCTAGAGGGGAGCAGGTTCTCAATAATAATAATAATAATAATAATAATAATAATAATAATACAGTGGTACCTTGGGTTAAGTACTTAATTTGTTCTGGAGGTCCGTTCTTAACCTGAAACCATTCTTAAGCTGAAGCACCACTTTTGCTAATGGGGCCTCCAGCTGCCACCACGCTGCCAGAGCACGATTTCTGTTCTCATCCTGAGGTAAAGTTCTTAACCCAAGGTACTATTTCTGGGTTAGCGGAGTCTGTAACCTGAAGCGTCTGTAACCTGAGGTATAATAATAATAATAATAATAATAATAATAATAATAATAATAATAATAATAATAATAATTTTATTATTTATACCTTGCCCATCTGGCTGGGTTTCCCCAGCCACTCTGGGCGGCTTCCAACAAAGTATTAAAATACAGTGGTCTGTTAAACGTTAAAAGCTTCCCTAAAGCTCCATCCCTGATGCTAGCCATAGGCAACATGTGAACAGCTCTCTCTCTCTCTCTCTCTCTCTCTGTTTATCTGACCAGGTGATGGGACTACAAGAGGGACTCTAGGGGGACTGTTCCAGTGCAACCTAAGTGAGATGCCTCCCAAAAGATCAAAAGGGAAAACGCCTCAGACCTCAGGTCAGAATAGGCGGCTGAAGGGTCGTCGGGCTTCGGATGACCAGGAGCATAGCCGCCTCCTGTTGGAGGGAAAGGGGGCTGGTCCCCCTGATAAGAAGGCGAGGAAGCGCAAAGGCCTCGCTGCCCCGCAGAAGACTTGCTCTGGAGAGAACCCCAACATCTGCACCGAGTGCGGGCAGACCTTTGCGCAGAGCTCGGACCTGCATAACCACCAGAGGACCCACACGGGGGAGAAGCCCTTCAGGTGCCTGGACTGCGGGAAGATGTTCAGCGTGAGCTCCAACCTGAGCCGCCACCAGAGGATCCACACGGGCGAGAAGCCCTACCTGTGCTCCGAGTGCGGGAAGAGCTTCACCGACAAGTCGACCTTGGTCCAGCACGTCCGGACGCACACCGGCGAGAAGCCCTACCAGTGCATCGACTGCGGGAAGAGCTTCAGCCGCAGCTCCCACCACAAACGCCACCTGAAAAGCCCGCCGGGCAAGCAGCCGGGCAAATGTAGCCACCCGGAGGGCTCCCCCGCCGACAAGGCCTCGCCTCCGGGCAAAGCCAAGAAGGCTAGGGCCTCGAAGAAGCAGGACTCCCCCTTCGAAATCCCCCACACGTGCGCAGAGTGCTGGCAGAGCTTCAACCAGACCTCGGACCTGGTCAAGCACATGCGCATCCACACCGGGGAGAAGCCCTTCGAGTGCAACCACTGCGGGAAGTGCTTCAACGTCAGCTCCAACCTGATCCGGCACAAGAGGATCCACACGGGCGAGAAGCCCTACACCTGCTCCGACTGCGGGAAAAGCTTCACCGACAAGTCCACCCTCACGCAGCACAACCGCATCCACACGGGCGAGAAGCCCTACACCTGCTCCGACTGCGGGAAAAGCTTCAGCCGCAGCTCCCATCACAAGAGGCACCAGAGGATTCACGCCGGAGAGAACCCTGTCTCTTTCCTGCCCCTGTGGCCTTACCCTAACCAAATGTACTGACGGTGACTCTTAACTACGCCGTTTGGTGGACAATATTTTTTTTGGGGGGGGGGGATCTCTGGCCCGGCTGCACCCAAACGTGACCTTGCAGCACCAAACACTTCCCTGTTTTTTTGTTATCGCCTTCACTTGCTCCTGCAGTGGCAGATCGCCAGATCCACCCTGGCTGGCCAAGCAGATCCCTGACATTCCGCAACAGAACTGAGAGCAAACTTGAACCGCCAGCTCGCCCAACTCAGAAATCTGTCTCGAGTAATTTGGTGGATGTGACCGGAGCTTGTTCATAAGGGCTTTTCTTTCCTACTTTCAAAGGACCACCTGCTATCGGGTCCTTTCTTTAAAGTACCCTCTTTTATTTAAAATCATCTAAGATGTGCAGGTTATAGGTTTTTTTAAAATATAAAAAACTCAGATAATAGCAATATTATTGCAATGTAATAAACAAGTCACGATGCATGTGGTTTTCGTGTTTATAACCAGTGTTACAGTTCTGAACAGGAAGCGTCTTGTTGGTGAGCTTGCTAAGAGCGTAGGAAGTAGATGCAGAATTTCTGCAAAGCGATTCACTTACAGTGCCCTCTTACACATGTCTTCCCCTTCCCCAGTAGAGCTCAATGGGACTTACTCTGCGCAAAGTGTGCGTTAACATTGCTGCTTTTATGCTTAAGTGGCCTTGAGTTGCTGGGATCCATCTGTCTCCAGAAGCAATGGAGTGCACCTCCGGGGGGGGGGTGAAGTCAAACAGCTGTCTTAACAGCACCAAAGTGGCTGCCTGGAGGCGTACGCCTGAGCAGTGTGTCTGGAGGCCCTGGACTGCCCAGACAACAAGACTCCCAATTTCTCGGCCTCGCTGATGTGCTCCAAAGGAAAGCAGAGCAATAGGTTGGGCAACAGCTTCGCGGCAGGCAGCGGTGGAGCAAACCAATCGGGGGACTGGCCCAGGGGTGGGGCCAGCCGCTTGAGGGGGCGGGGCCAGCCGGGACAGGACGTTCTGCGGGCCCTCCAAGGAATCTGTCTGCCTCCTCCCACTCAGCCGCCCTACAGCTGAGGAGGCGGCGGCGGGTGGACCATTTGGGGCAGCGCAGAGCCTCCGGGCACCCAAGTCACTGTGCCACTCCCCGGAGAGACGCGTGGCTCAGGCACGCTGAAGACCCTGCGGTGAGTGCCGCCTGGCATTTTGTCACCCCCCTCAGTGGTGACACCCAGGGTGGCTCGCCCCCACCGCACCCCCCTTCCTCCGCCCTTGGCTGCAGGTGTTGCCGGAAGGAAGGCTCCATCCTGTCTCTCCACTCTGGATTTGTTCAGGGTTTTCTCCTGAGCCTTTTCTTCTTCTGAAGATGTCCCACAAGGCAGCGGAGGTTTAGGATCAAGAGTTTTCCTTCCCCTAGAAGGGCTACCTTCTCGGGCTGACGAGCCCCATGTGCTCCTCGCTTCCCTTTGCAGCGCTTCTCAACCTGTGGGTCCCCAGATGTTGTTGGACTACAACTCCCATCATCCCCGAGCTCTGGCCTTGCTAGCTAGGGGTGATGAGAGTTGTAGTTCAACATCTGGGGACCCACAGGTTGAGAAAGAAGAGTTTGGATTTGATATCCCGCTTTATCACTACCCGAAGGAGTCTCAAAGCGGCTAACATTCTCCTTTCCCTTCCTCCCCCACAACAAACACTCTGTGAGGTGAGTGGGGCTGAGAGACTTCAGAGAAGTGTGACTAGCGCAAGGTCACCCAGCAGCTGCATGTGGAGGAGCGGAGACGCGAACCCGGTTCCCCAGATTACGAGACTACCGCTCTTAACCACTACACCACACTGGCTTTACAGCTTGTGCAGAAACCACCTTGACCGTGGGACCCACTCTTGGTCTCGTCCGCTCAATCTGCCAGAGCCTTGTCTTCGCCTGCAGGGAAAGTCCCTTACTCGCCAGTCTTGGGGATAACCCAGCGCCTTCGCCTAAGGGCTGTCTTGCGGGTGGGGCAGACACAGGGTGGGGCACATGCCAGAGCTGGTGCTCTTGCTTTCCACTATCTGCTGCTGCCTGAGGGAGCTGCCTCCGTCTGCCTACTGTAGGCTTGGCCCTGTTCCGTTCTTATTCATGGAACTTTGGAGTGTCAGGCATAGCCCTATTGGCTTTAGCCCAAACGTAGCAGAGTTTTCCTGCACAGCGAGGAAGCTAGTTGCGGCAGTAATGACTAGTCAGCTAGACTCAGAATAACTATTTACAGGATTTATTAAAAGGAAAAATAAAACCAGCAGAGTTTCTGCATACAAATAAAAGCAAAATAAACCCTCTCTTTCTCTCTTTCTCTCTCTCTCTCATAACCATACACAGCACTTCTAACTCCTAACACACCTCACATCAAACTGTGCTAGCAATCCCTAGATAACAGAGTTGAGTGCTGCTCGTTAACCAATCAGAGTGAGTAGTTTCTAGGTCAAGCAGACCTGGGCTTTCTGCCAAGAGTAAATTGACACCAGCTTGAGTTAATTGGTGAAGCTAGAATCTGCAAGTTTCCCACGAGAACCAATTAACAGAAACTGAAACCGAAACTGAACACTTATGTGGATAGAGGGGGCAGGGAGAGATGTATTGGGGTGTGTATGTGTAGGAAACTGCTGTTTGCACGGCTGAAATGTCTTTACTTCCCCACCCACTCTTGTCTCTGCTCCTGCCTCTGGTTTGAGAAGAAATGGCTGCATGTGGGGGAAACACTTTGGAGTGGGACCGAAAGAGAATAATAGTTTCAGTTTTGTGGCGTATTTGTTGTGCCACCATCAAACTGCTGAGGAAAGTTTGTTCCTTCTAATCCAGAGTGTTTGCTATTGCTATTGTGGAAATAGCACCGTGTTCCTCAGCGATAGCAACAGAGGATGCCCCACAGCAATAAGGTGAGCTGACGGGGAGTGGGCGAGGGGGTAGGAAATAGGTTATAAAAAAACCACATTCCTTGTGCAAAGTTTCATGAGTATGGGAATTCGCCTCGATTGGAGACAAAGGCCTGGCTGAGAGATTCTCCCTCTGAAAGGTTCAGGCGACACACCTTCCCAAGCGAGAATTGCTTTATTAAGATTTCCTGGACAAACATCAGACTGACAAAAAAAAATCACAGATGATTGTGATCTGAATATCTGTTGTCCCCTTGGGATCTGGCATCTCCTTATTTATTTTTACCTCCATTATTGGAGCACAAACTTGCATCGTTTTTTTTTTTTTTAAAGAGTGCAAACCAAAAGCAGATACCACCGCTGGATCTCTCCTCTAGGAGTGTTTCTGGCTTCCTATCCTATCTATAATCCCATTACTGTTTTTAGGGTAGGATTTGCCTGGCCACTGGCCAGTTCTCCACTGGAGCATATTGACTGATCCAAGGTCACCCTGAGAGGTTCATGGCAGAGTAAGGATTTGAACCCCAGTCTCCCAGGTCCTAGTCCGACACACTAACCATTACCCCACACTGCCTTTCATAATCACCTTGTCAGCCGTATACATGGTACAATCTCTGGTTGCCAGAATGCTGTCACCTACACGCAAAGTGTGGAATTCATTACTGCTTGTCTCGTTGAGTAACCCTTGGTAAGCGTCCAGTTAAACACCATTTAAAAGGGGCTACAAACAATCTTTCTTTTTCAAATTAAAACAAATGAACAAAAAGTGAAGACTCTCCAAAAATGGAAAGATGCAGCACACCGGATAGGGTGATTAAACCTGTGTTTAACCTGGGTGTCTCTTGTGTTTATGGAACTACTTAAAAGGTGAAGGGACCCCTGACCGTTAGGTCCAGTCGCGGACGACTCGGGGGTTGCGGCGCTCATCTTGCTTTACTGGCCGAGGGAGCCGGCATACAGCTTCTGGGTCATGTGGCCAGCATGACTAAGCCACTTCTGGCGAACCAGAGCAGCACATGAATCCCCGCGGCGGGGTGAGCTCCCATTGTTCGGTCCCTGCTCCTGCCAACCTAGCAGTTTGAAAGCACGTCAAAGTGCAAGTAGATAAATAGGTACCACTCCGGCGGGAAGGTAAACGGCGTTTCCATGTGCTGCTCTGGTTTGCCAGAAGCGGCGTAGTCATGCTGGCCACATGACCCGGAAAAACTGTCTGCGGACAAATGCTGGCTCTCTCGGCCAGTAAAGCGAGATGAGCTCCGCAACCCCAGAGTTGGCCACGACTGGACCTAATGGTCAGGGGTCCCTTTACTTTTTTACTCAGACTTGAGCTCCTGCAGAAGCTCTTCCCACACTCAAGGCATCGACAAGGCTTTTCTCTCTTGCGAGTTCTTTTGTGTTTCGTCAGATCGGAACACTTTGAGAAGCTTTTCCTGCATTCGGTGCTGATGTTGGGCTGCTGTTTGCTGTAGGCCTTCTGAGGGATGGTGGCTGCACTTCCACTTTATTCTTCAGGGACTTCCTCAGCACAGGTGTCTGAGAGATGCTCCTCTGGGCCCTTCTTGGAGACATCTCTGGTGGCTTCCCTCAGTGTCAAGGTGCTTATTGCTTGCAGGCTTCTTCACTGGAGATGATGGCGCTCACTGCCCATATTTGGAAGATGAACCACAGGAAACGGATACAGCTGGCCGAAGAACAACAGATACAAGTCATTATTTAGCTGTTGTGGGACTCTGGCTCCCATCAGCCATTGGTCAGGGGTGATGGAGACATGGAATGTCCAACTACATTCTCCGGCTCCCATGATCCCCGACCACTGGCCATGGTGGCTGGGGCTGATGGGAGCATGGAGTCTAACAACATCTGGATGGCCACTCAAGGTCACCCATCCCTGTAATTAACAAAATGGGACCTGCTCAACAACGTAAAAGTTGTGAGATGTTAAAAACAAACAAACAAACAAACAAACAAACAAACAAACAAACAAACAAACTGCACCACATAGGACTGCAGCCTGAAGATCAAATTTTGGGAAGCTCCTTCTGCAAAAATCTCCCTGTGAGCAGAAATCTATCACACCAGGCAGAGGGCCTTCTCAGTGGTGGCCTGTGGAATGTGGAACAACTACAGGGAACCAGCCAGAAGGCCTTCTTGGTGGTGGCACCTGCCCTGTGGAATGCCCTCCCTTCAGGCGTCAAGGAAATAAACAACTATCTGACTTTTATAAGATACCTGAAGGCAGCCCTGTTTAGGGAAGTTCTTAATGTTTGATGTTTTAATCTGGTTTTAATCGGTTAGGAGCCGCCCAGAGTGGCTGAGGAAACCCAGCCAGATGGGCAGGGTATGTATGCATGTAATCATCATCATCATCTTTCTCCTTGTGGCTATTTTGACCTGCAGGGCAGCATTCAAGAGCCCCCCCCCCACCTGCAGCGAGGTGTAGTAGAGTCCGCTCTAGTACTAGTCCCATCTCCTTCTGTTTCATAGGCCGGCCAGCCTGGTTTGTGGCCACTTTTTGGCTGCTGGTGTCAGGGGACTGCCATCGGAACAGGGAAGGGAGGCAGAGGGGCAGCTGGGATACAGGGAACCTCCGAAAATCTCGCGAAGCAGTTCCTCTTCCTGCGGTGGGGAAAGCCACACCTCCAGTGGGGAAGAAGGGAAGGGACCAGAGGATGCTGCTGGGAGTCCCAGCGCCGCACCTTGTCAGTCTGAAGGTGGGGAAAGCCACACCTCCTTGGTGAAGGAGGGGAAAGGGTTAGAGGATGCTGCTGGGAGCCTCGGCACCACTCCTTGCCAAGCGGGCCAGGAGGGAAGCACGCCTCTTCCATCGCCCACCTTGTGCAGAAGTGTAAAACGCAAGGAAGGAAGGAAAAGGCTGGGGGTGACTAAGCTCTCATGGGGAAACAACCCCTCCTGGATTCTGCTAGCGATTGAGGCAGCCATGAACTGATGGCTCTGCGCTGTAAATAGTTTTGCACCAAAATAAAACCTGTTAAAGACAGGTCAGAGTCCTGCCTGGTTACTCACGAGCAACCACCACTGACATCTGACAGCTGGCCTGGCGGATGTGACGGATCACAGTTGCGTTCACCTCTCAAGATCTGTTTCTATTTGCTACTAGACCCTGCAATCACCCCCCCCTTCCTGCCAAATTACAGGGCTTGCAAGGCATAAGGGGTTTAGCCTAAGGTTCAGCAGGAACAGTCTTTCCTAAGAAAGTTTTTTTAAAAGAGAGCTTCCTTTCCTGTTGCTGTCGCTTCCTTTGAGGACTCATGGAGGAGAAGACTATCTACGGTTACTGTGGCGATCACACAGGGCCCCCGGACGTTTGACGGTCTATTGACCCTGTGCCACCACTGCGATTGCTTTTTCCGCTGCCACCACCCCGTATCTCACGGGGACACACGGAGTCCAGTCAGCTGTTAACATTAACGAATAATCAAGTTTATTTTTTAAATGCAGGAACAAGCTTATGGTTTCAGTTAATTTTTCTTGGCAGTTTCTTAAATCTTAGTTCCTAACAACTTCAAACCTATTATCCCCAACTATCTATCTGACTCCACCCAAATACAACTCGACCAACCCACTGCCTATTCCTCCCTCTTCCTTCTCCAATTCCCAAACCTCAACTGACTTTCAAAACCTCCCACTCTAACTTTTACTCCCCCCCTTGCATTCCCACTGGCCAATCACATTCTCACTCATTTAACCCTTTCCTAATGACCCACCTAGGAGGCAAACGCCACAGTTACATTAATCCGAAAGCATAGCTCCGCATTCCAGTGGCTGGATATCTTAGGAATCATGGAATTGTAAAGTTGGAAGGGACCTGGAACGTCATCGAGCCCAACCCCTGGCAATGCAGAAATCTCAACATGCGGTCCCCCATCCAGTTTGAAACCATACCAGACCCTGCTTAGCGTTGCAAATGCGCTAGTGGTTTTATCGCTGCACCAGGAGAGAGTTCCCTTGCCCTCAGGTCCTGCTTGCAGCATCCCCTCCGGAATCTGGCTGGCCACTGGGAGAGCAGGATGCTGGACTAGACAAGCCACGGGCCTGATCCAGCGTTGCTCTTCTTACCTCCTTATTCCCCTTTATCATTTCCTATCTCAGCCACTTCTTTTTCTTCTGCTGTTCCCTAACCTGCAACGGCAAACGGGGAGACTCTGAGCCCCAGGACCATTTCAGCAGGCAGGGCAAACAGCTGTATGATGGAAGAGAAGATTCATAGAATCATAGAGTTGGAAGAGACCACAAGGGCCATCGAGTCCAACCCCCTGCCAAGCAGGAAACACCATCAGAGCACTCCTGACATATGGTTGTCAAGCCTCTGCTTAAAGACCTCCAAAGTAGGAGACTCCACCACACTCCTTGGCAGCCAATTCCACTGTCGAACAGCTCTTACTGTCAGGAAGTTCTTCCTAATGTTTAGGTGGAATCTTCTTTCTTGTAGTTTGGATCCATTGCTCCGTGTCCGCTTCTCTGGAGCAGCAGAAAACAACCTTTCTCCCTCCTCTATGTGACATCCTTTTATATATTTGAACATGGCTATCATATCACCCCTTAATCTCCTCTTCTCCAGGCTAAACATGCCCAGCTCCCTTAGCCGTTCCTCATAAGGCATCGTTTCCAGGCCTTTGACCATTCATTCGCTTGCTTAGCCCCAGATCCCTTACAGCCTTTCCTGCACAGCTTAGAGCACATTTCAGAGAAACCCTAGTTTTGCAACTTCCCTCCTTCCCTCCTCACACCCATCTCGGGATCTCTCCAGCAGAAGTCACTTCTTGAAGCGGACATAGAAAGGTGGGGGACTTCTTGACTCAGGAAGTTCAATTCTTGATATCCCGGTCAAGGGAAAAGGAGAGAGAGAGGCGGGGGACATAGAGAGTGGTCTCCCCTCTTTCCCCTTCCATCATCAATAACCAGAGACCTCTAGTGGTCACACACTTTGGGAAAAAGCATTTCTCTCCACCCAACAGCACCACACGCAACTCTTTCCACCAGCATAGACCAGAGATGGTCTTATACGAAGTTATTTATCTTTATTTTATTTTTACATTGACTGGCAGTGGCCCTCCAAGGTTTATTTCACCTCTACCTGAAGATGCCATTGGGATTTCAACCTGGGGTTCAACTATCTGACTTTAAGAAGACATCTGAAGGCAGCCCTGTTTAGGGAAGCTTTTAATATTTGATGAATAACTGCATTTTAATATTTTGCTGGAAGCTGCACAGAGTGGCTGGGGAAACCCAGCCGGATGGGTGGGGTATAAAATAATAATAATAATAATAATAATAATAATAATAATAATAATAATAATTCTGCAGGCCAAGCAGGTGTGGAATCTGAGGCTTAATCTAGCCCGCATTTCAATGCTCTCCAACTTAACTTTCTATGCCAGTGTTCAGTCCAGCAAGGTGCGAAGGGAAAATGTGTGCCTCTGAGCATGTGCAGATGGTTCTTGGGGTATCCACAAACGGGGCTTTGGATGAGAATGGCAGCGCTTCCTAGCAGGCTTAAGCGTGGACACTATTTACCCCCCCCCCCAAAATTAACCATGGGGTGAACCACCTTTACCCGTTGCTCTTGGTGCCGAAGAATTCTGTGTAACAGGAAAGTGTGCATATTCTGAGAGAACCTGCCCTAGTAAAAGAAATGTTTGCCTTTGATCCAGTTATAATACAGTGGTACCTCGGGTTAAGTACTGAATTCGTTCCGGAGGTCCGTATTTAACCTGAAACTTCTTAACCTGAAGCACCACTTTAGCTAATGGGGCCTCCTGCTGCCGCCACGCCGCCGGAGCACAATTTCTGTTCTCATCCTGAAGCAAAGTTCTTAACCTGAAGCACTATTTCTGGGTTAGCGGAGTCTGTAACCTGAAGCGTATGTAACCTGAGGTACCACTGTAATAATAATAAGACAGGGGCAGGAACATGATTAGGGTCAGGTAGAGTCACTCAAAATTTCCCTCATTTAATGGAATCTGTGAACTCAGAAATGAAGATGTGGGTAAAGGCTGAATTCAGTGGAGATTGTTCTTTCCACAAAAGCATGTGTAACTCGTGAGGCCTGCAGCATTTTGGCACACAGCAGAAATGAGGATCTTATGGTCTTCTTATGGCTGGGGATTTGGAGCCTAACAACTGCAGGCCTGCATAGTCCCCATCCCTGCAGAATACAAAATTCAGGATAAGCAGATCAAGGGAAAAAAGACAGCGTCTGCCGCCTCCCCCCCCCCCCCCGATGATAACCATATTGCGGTTATGGTTTATTTATATATTGCTTTTAGGTCCAAAGTCCCCTGAAGTGGCGAAGAGCATACCAACAGAAAAGAAGTATACAGTCAAACCTCGGTTGTCAAACATAATCCGTTCCAGAAGCCCGTTCAGCTTCCAAAATGTTCAATAACCAAGGTGCGGCTTCCGATTGGCTGCAGGAACTTAATGCACTCAAGCGGAAGCCGCGTCGAAAAAATGTTTGGAAATCAGAACACTTCCGGGTTTTTGGCGTTCGGTAGCTGAAACGTTCCAAAATGTAGGCGTTTGGGAACCGAGGTTTAACTGTACCGTGGTACCTCAGTTTAAGAACAGTCTTGTTCAAGAATGATTTGATTTACGAACTCCGCAAAACTGGAAGTAGTGTCCTGGTTTGCAGACTTTACCTCGGTCTAAGAACAGAATCCGAACAGTGGAAGGGCACCGGCGACGGGAGGCCTCATTAGGGAAAGTGCGCCTTGGTTTAAGAATGGTTTCGGTTTAAGAACGGACTTCCGGAATGGATTAAGTTCGTAAACCGAGGTACCACTGTACAACAAAAGCACAATAGATACAATAAATCACTCAAGGCAATACAAAAGACAATCACAAAATACCCACCAACCGTTCTGGACACATGCTCGTGAATTGCGTTTAGGCTCTCCTCAGCATTCCAACTCTAACTTGGAAGAGAGCTTCATTTTTTTTCTTTCCCTCAGTTTCCTCGCTGTCTATCACCCAGGAGCAAATCTGTCTACAACCCATGAGAAGTGCCCTCTTCCTGGCCTTTTCCCTTATGGGGTACCCAAGAGCCCATATAGAGTCCTTCTGTAGGTTCTCTATTGGTAGGAGAAAAGAACAGAGGCCAACCAGAGAATATTGAGAAGCGAAGCAGCTAGTAAGCCTGATCTTTATTAATTGTTGCAACAGGGTGCTCACAAACCACACGCTGGGGGCAGCAGGGACCCCGAACCATGCATGCATGCCCTTATATAGACTTTTGAACTGCCTACCCTGTAGCCCCAAACCACCCCTCCATACATCATACATACATCAGAGAAGGGGCGGACTACAACAGAAATCTGAGTGCGTTCTTTTTATCCTGTCTGCCAGGTTACCTGATTGGATTACCTGGGCATCCTGGCCACTCTTTTGCTATGATAACTACTCAATTTCTGAATCCAGGTCACAGGTCACAGGCTTACCCTATTCATATCTTAAATGTGCCCTTAAGACAGGATTTGTAAGCAAAGAGACAATGGGGAGGCCCCCATTTCCTTAAACCGTTCCGGAGCCCCGTTCGCATCCTGAAGTAAACGCAACTCACGTCTGCGTGTGCGCGGGTCGCGATTCACCACTTCCGCGCATGCGTGTGATGGCATTTTGACCGTCTGCGCATGCGCGAGCGGCGAAACCCGGAAGTAACGTGTTCCGTTACTTCCGGGTCGCCACGGAGCGCAACCCAAAAGCGCTCAACCTGAAGCAACTTCAACCTGAGGTATGACTACTGTTTCAGACATGCGGTTTATATATTTATGTATGTGTTTGCTTGGTACGTTTATTTTATATCTTAGACCTTATAATTCTCATAACAGGAGAAAACCAAAGGAGTTGTTCCTTTGGGATCTCTCCTTTCAGAACTGCCCAGTTGTGGCTGACGCACCATCAATTGTGGCCTCCAAATACCGTACTTTTCGCTCTATAAGACGCACCAGACCACAAGATGCATCTAGTTTTTGGAGGAGGAAAACAAGAAAAAAAATATTCTGAATCTCAGAAGCCAGAACAGCAAGAGGGATCGCTGCGCAGTCAAAGCAGCAATCCCTCTTGCTGTTCTGGCTTCTGTGATAGCTGCGCAGCCTGCATTCACTCCATAAGATGCACACACATTTCCCCTTACTATTCAGAAGGGAAAAAGTGAGTCTTATAGAGCAAAAAATATGGTAAATAGCTTTCCCTGCTGCTGTGTTGTGGATACGTATGCCATCAAAACCTGGAAATTCTGTGGACCTCCCAACATTTTACAGCCCATTTGCATTGCCTTAATTCATGCTAGCTAAGGAAAGGCAGGTTATTGTGGGAGAAGGACAGGATCATGGAGTTACAGGGAAGAGCAGCTGACAAGGCCGTCCTTGTGATGCTCGTGGTGCCGGCAGATGGCTCGCTATTATCTTCCACGAAATGCTGCAACCTTGGGATTGTTTTCTATCCTCTAGTACAGATTCTCAGAAGATGGCTTAATTGCCATCACAGTTCCCAGAAGGGGCACCCTGTAATTTCTGACACCCTAGTAGAACACCCTCTAATTTTAAAGCACGGCATCATTTGTTCTGCCATGGAGTTATACGCTGTCTTCCACCCCCAATATTCATAGCTACAGCCCCCTTTCCTAATTATCCTGTTTTGTTTAATTAACCTAATGACTTGAACACTGAACCGATTAACCATGTTCACCATACAAGTTTGCTAAACGGGCTTTGTTAACTTCTTCAGTAAGGCTCTTTTGCAGACTCAAAACAACAGGTTAACCACACATCCATAAATGAGAACGAAGGTGACCACAAGAACAAGCTCAAGTCTTAGCTCCAACCCATAATATCTGGAGATAATCTGTAGTAGTCAGCTAAGTTTTACTCAGAGTAGACCTGTTGAAATCGGTAAGACCCAATTTAGTCAAGCTCATTAATTTCAATGGATCTTCTCTGAGTAAAAGCTGGGCCCCACCTGGACTATGCATTTAAAGCAGTGTTATACTACTTTAGGGATGCAGGTGGCGCTGTGGGTTAAACCACAGAGCCTAGGACTTGCCGATTAGAAGGTCAGCGGTTCGAATCCCCACGACGGGGTGAGCTCCCGTTGCTCAGTCCCTGCTCCTGCCAACCTAGCAGTTTGAAAGCACGTCAAAGTGCAAGTAGTACCGCTCCGGCGGGAAGGTAAACGGCATTTCCGTGTGCTACTCTGGTTTGCCAGAAGCAGCTTAGTTATGCTGGCCACATGACCCAGAAGCTGTACGCCAGCTCCCTCAGCCAGTAAAGCGAGATGAGCGCCGCAACCCCAGAGTCAGCCATGACTGGACCTAATGGTCAGGGGTCCCTTTACCTTTATCTTTATACCAGTTTAAACAGTCATGGTGTCCCCCAAAGTACTGTTGCACGGCACCCCGATCTCTGAGCGTCACAGAATTCCAGGGGTTCCAGGTGCTTTTCCAGGGTTTGGTTTCCCTGGAATAAGGGACAGTGAAGAGTGCGGTGCCTTAATGATTCATGTCTTATTTTAAGGTTACCAGATTTTTTTCAAAGAATTAAAAAATTATTAAAAAGAAAAGAAGAAGTAATATCTTCTGTGGTCTCCTCTGTCGCACAGCCTTCCTCTGGGCCCCGGCCTGCTCTCTTGGAGCGCTAGCCGCCAGTGGCGTAGCGTGGGGGGTGCAGGGGGGGGCCGGCCGCACCGGGCGCAACATCTGGGGGTTAGGGTCAGGGGGCGCAAATCCACAGGTTAGGGGGCGCAAATTACTTGCCTTGCCCCGGGTGCTGACAACCCACGCTACGCCACTGCTAGCCGCCGTGGAGTAGGCTCAGGTCAGGCCTGGGTTTGGTCACATGTCCTTCCCCTCCTGGTGCACTCCTACCTCTCCTCCTGAGCGGCGGCAGTGACACAACAAGTTTGGGGCTCTCCTCTTTTTTCTCCTTCCTCTTCCTCTTTCTTCCTTTTCCTTCTCCTCTCCTCCTTCTCCCTGCATTGGCTCCGGGGTTTTTCTTGGCCCTGGAGCGCCAATGGGCAGTCAGCTGGGTGGCCAGGCGCTCTCGCTCCCAGTTTGATTTGGGTCATGGATGGGAGTCAGCAGTTCCCCCAGTTGACACGCCAGGCACCCCCAGTTCACCCTGGGCAGTGGCAGTGCCAGCCTCAGCCGTCCGGAGCCAGCCTGGTAGCGCAGTTGGCTCTGGCTGGCTTCAGGACCTGCCTGCTGCCGTGGCGCCTGCCATTTTACCTCACCGGAGGTCCCCATATGATGTGTCTTGTGCCGTTGAACCAACCAGGCAACATTCATTCCCTACTAATAAATCTACAACACTTAAAATATAAATCCGGGGACATTAAATGAAATCCGGGGACATTCCGGGGACGGATTTTGTCTGGGGACAGATTTGTAAATCGGGGGACTGTCCTTGGGAAACGGGGACATCCGGTAACCATAGTTTATTTACACATGTACATTGGTACCTCAGGTTACATACGCTTCAGGTTACAGACTCTGCTAACCCAGAAATAGTGCTTTAGGTTAAGAACTTTACCTCAGGATGAGAACAGAAATCGCATGGTGGCAGTGGGAGGCCCCATTAGCTAAAGTGGTGCTTCAGGTTAAGAACAGTTTCAGATTAAGAACGGACCCCCGGAACGAATTAAGTACTTAACCCGAGGTGCCACTGTATACAATCTGAGCCTACAATGGAGGGGCTCACAGCATTACTACCCCAAGAGGGTCTTGCTTTTCCCATAGTCACAGTCGAAATCAAACATTGCTCTGTCTCTCAGCTCCCAGTACGTTTCCGAGCACAATTCAAAGTGTTGGTGCTGACCTTTAAAGCCCTAAACGGCCTCGGTCCAGTATACCTGAAGGAGTGTCTCCACCCCCATCGTTCTGCCAGATGCTGAGGTCCAGCGCCGAGGGCCTTCTGGCGGTTCCCTCATTGCGAGAAGCAAAGCTACAGGGAACCAGGCAGAGGGCCTTCTTGGTAGTGGCGCCCGCCCTGTGGAACGCCCTCCCTTCAGATGTCAAAGCGATCAACAATTACCTGACATTCAGAAGACATCTTAAGGCAGCCCTGTTCAGAGAAGTTTTTAATGTGTGATTTTAGTGTATTTTTGGTTTCTATGGAAGCCGCCCAGAGTGGCTGGGGAAACCCAGCCAGATGGGCGGGGTACAAATAATAAATTATTATTATTATTATTATTATTATTATTATTATTATTATTATTATTATGTTTTTATATGTATTGGGAGATGCCCAGAGTGGCTGGGGCAACCAGTCAGATGGGCTGGGTATTTAAAAAAAAAAATTATCATCATTATTATTATTATTATTATTATTATTATTATTATTATTATTATTTAGAAACAAAACAAAATAAAAGAATAAAATAAAAAGAATTTAAAAATTCCTTCCAGTAGCACCTTAGAGGCCAACGAAATTAGTTATTGGTATGAGCTTTCGTGTGTATCTGAAGAAATGTGCATGCACACGAAAGCTCATCCCAATAACTAACTTAGTTGGTCTCTAAGGTGCTACTAGAAGGAATTTTTAAATTCTGTTTATTTTATTTTGTTTCGACAATGGCAGACCAACATGGCTACCTACCTATAATTATTATTTAGGATGTCCATATTTTCACTGGATAAATATTGGAGGGTATGAAGCTATAATAAGCCATGCTTGCAGGACGGGAAGGAGAAAGTGAGGCAACATCAGCAACTCTGAGAGTGTCATTCCAACACTGAAGAAAGATCAACGCAGGTCAGCACAAGAAGGGCAGACTGGGTAGCTTGGAGGTTCCTCTCTCTTACTAAGAATTCTCATGCAGACGCAACAGCCGAGAGTTGACCCTTGCAACACCTATCTCCCAAGAGCTCTTATCAGACCAGAAGGCTTTGCTAGACTTCTCCAATTCAGAGGGCTCACTTCTAGGTCAATTAGCATCAACTCTCCTCCAAACCAGTGCTCTGCCTCACCTATCTACACACACACACACACACACACACACACACAGTGCCGGATCATGACCACTGGTCCCATCACCTCCTGGCAAAAATAAGGGAAAGAAATGGAGGCAGTGAGAGATTTTACTTTCTTGGGCTCCATGATCACTGCAGATGGTGACAGCAGCCATGAAATTAAAAGACGCCTGCTTCTTGGGAGAAAAGCAATGACAAACCTAGACAGCATCTTAAAAAGCAGAGACATCACCTTGCCAACAAAGGTCCGTATAGTTAAAGCTTTGGTTTTCCCAGTAGTGATACATGGAAGTGAGAGCTGGACCATAAAGAAGGCTGATCACCGAAGAATTGATGCTTTGGAATTATGGTGCTGGAGGAGACTCTTGAGAGTCCCCTGGACTGCAAGAAGATCAAACCTATCCATTCTGAAGGAAATCAGCCCTGAGTGCTCACTGGTAGGACAGATCGTGAAGCTGAGGCTCCAATACTTTGGCCACCTCATGAGAAGAGAAAACTCCCTGGAAAAGACCCTGATGTTGGGAAAGATGGAGGGCACAAGGAGAAGGGGAAGACAGAGGACGAGATGGTTGGACAGTGTTCTCGAAGCTACCAGCATGAGTTTGACCAAACTGCAGGAGGCAGTGGAAGACAGGAGCGCCTGGCGTGCTCTGGTCCATGGGGTCACGAAGAGTTGGACATGACTAAACGACTAAACAACAACAACAACATATATAATAAATGTTCATAAATGTACCAATGTCTGGAGCAGCACAGGAAGACCTTCCTGAAATCATTTTGACTCCCAAACTGACCAAATGTTTTCTCTGCAAGGAGGGAGGGGGTGAGGGAACCTTCCCATTGTCTCAGGAATTGGGTAGTCACCATTTCAGAGGAATGGCCAGACTACTAGGAGAGGCAATCAGATAAGGCAATATCAGAAAACCTGCCAGACAGGAAAAACAACAACACTCAAATTTCTGTTGTAGACTGCCTTTTCTGTGATGTATGTATGATGTATGGAGGGGTGGTCTTGAGCTCCAGGGCAGGGAATTTAAAATGTCTATATAAGGGCAGGCACACCTTTGTTTGGGGTCCTCCTCCTTTCCTGCGTGTGAGGGGAGCACCTTGTTGCAAGAGATCAACAGGGATATCTTGCATCTCTTATGAGAGATGGCGCCCCCGGGTTTCTCCGTCCTCCACCAGTCGCGGACTGTGGGCCGGGAGGGAGGGGTGGCATTATTAATCCGGGAAGATTGTCCTTTCAGGGCGCTACCATCGCCATTGATCCCCGGCATTGAATGTGTTGGCCTAGTGTGGGGCTCCGAGGAGAGCTTGGCTGTCTGGCTGGTGTACCGGCCACCTAGCGCACCAGCAGCTACCCTGTCAGGCCTATTGGAGGCGGTGGCCGGCTGGGCCTTGGAGTTCCCTAACCTATTGGTATTGGGGGACTTTAACATCCATGCTGATGCCACTCCCTCCTCACAGGCTCTGGACCTGGTGTCTTCCATGGCGACACTAGGGCTCTCCCAGTTTGTTTCAGGCCCCACACATCAAGCAGGCCACACGCTGGATTTGATCTTTGGCGTAGGTACTGTATAGATGTGATCACGTCTCCTTCGATGAAGGTGCCATGGTCTGATCACTACGCTCTGAAAGCCAGGATTGACTTTCCACCCCCACCCTGCTTAGGTGGCAAGCTGATTTGGGCTCGCCCGCAGAGGCTGATGGACCCTGATAGATTCCGCCAAGCCTTGCGGGACCTTGCTCCCCCTGGCGACTCATTGACTGAGCTTGTTGAGGGATGGGATACCCAGCTCCTGGCAGCCATCGATGAGATCGCACCTAAGCTCCCTCTGCGACCCCGCAGAAACCGGGCTCCCTGGTTTACCGGGGAGCTCCGGAAAATGAAGCGGGACCTCAGACGGCTAGAGCGAGTATGGCGGGGTGCCCGTGACGGAGCCTCAAGAACATCTTATACAGTGGTGCCTCGCAAGATGAAATTAATCCGTTCCGCGAGTCTCTTCGTCTTGCGGTTTTTTCGTCTTGCGAAGCACGGCTATTAGCAGCTTAGCGGCTATTAGCGGCTTAGCGGCTATTAACGGCTTAGCGGCTTTAAGAAAAAGGAAACAAACTCGCAAGAACTCGCAAGACGTTTCGGCTTGCAAAGCAAGCCCATAGGGAAATTCGTCTTGCGGAACGACTCAAAAAACGGAAAACTCTTTCGTCTTGCGCGTTTTTCGTCTTGCGAGGTACCACTGTATGGCTTTTATGAAAACCTACGAGATGGCGGTGAAGGCTGCTAAAAAGTCATGCTTCTCTGCCTCCATTGCATCCGCTAGCTCTTGCACAGCGCAATTATTTAGTATAATCAGGTCTTTGAGGGACAGCCAAATTTAAATAACAATTTGACACACACCTGTGAGGCATTTGCGAGCTTTTTTGCGGAGAAGGTCTTGTTGCTCCGCCATGACCTCCCTGCCAATTTGGATACAATAAAGGAACTGGAGGCCCCTCAACTGTCCTCGGGTCCAGTATTGGACCACTTCGACCGGATATCCCCAGCCGATGTGGACAGACTCCTCCGAGCTGGAAAGCCCACCACCTGTCCTCTCGACCCGTGCCCGTCTTGGCTGATTAGAGCGTGTCCAGACGAGGTGCGGGCCCTCCTGGGGGACATCATCAATTTGTCCCTTGGCACGGGGACATTCCCAGGGGAACTGAAGGAGGCAATGGTGCGCCCGCTCTTAAAGAAAACCTCATTAGATCCTTTAGATCTATCCAATTACCGCCCGGTTTTGAATCTTCCGTTCCTGGGTAAGGTGATTGAGAGAGCGGTTGCTGAACAGCTTGGTGGGTTTCTGGATGAAACATCGGCTCTGGATCCATTCCACTCCGGCTTCCGCGCTGGTCATGGGGCCGAGACGGCTCTGGTTGCCCTAACAGATGATCTTCGTAGACAGCTGGATCGAGGCGGGTCGGGGCTGCTGATTCTTCTAGATCTGTCAGCAGCTTTCGACATGGTCGATCACAAACTTCTGGACCACCGCCTTGCCGACGTGGGGATCCAGGGCACAGTCCTTCAATGGCTGCGCTCGTTTCTCTCTGGTCGGGGACAGAGGGTGGCGCTTGGGGGGGAATTGTCATCGCGTCACTCCTTGGTGTGTGGAGTGCCCCAGGGTGCGATACTCTCCCCGATGCTTTTTAACATCTTTATGCGCCCCCTCGCCCAGCTTGTCCGGAGTTTTGGGCTGGGTTGCCATCAGTATGCCGATGACACCCAACTCTATCTGTTGATGGATGGCCATCCTGACTCGGCCCCAGACACACTGACCAGATGTTTGGAAGCTGTGGCTGGATGGTTACGTGGGAGCCGGTTGAAGTTAAATCCTTCGAAGACAGAGGTCCTGTGGCTGGGACGGGACGATATGGGATTGGGGGGGCAACTCCCATCTCTTGCGGGGGCGCAATTAGTGCCAGCACCGTCCGTTAAGAGTTTGGGTGTAATCTTCGACACCTCCCTTTCCATGGAGGCGCAGATTGCAGCTATAACAAAGGCGGCATTTTTCCATCTCCGCCAAGCTAAGCAGTTGGCTCCTTACCTCTCTTGCCCTGACCTAGCCACTGTGATCCACGCGATGGTCACCTCCAGACTGGATTATTGTAACTCGCTCTACGTGGGGCTGCCCTTGAGACTGACCCAGAAACTCCAGCGGGTGCAGAATGCCGCGGCGAGACTCCTTATGGGGTCTTCGTTGCGAGATCACATTCATCCAGTACTATACCAGCTGCACTGGCTCCCGGTGGAGTACAGGATCAGGTTTAAGGTGCTGGTTTTAACCTTTAAAGCCCTCTACGGCCTAGGACCCTCGTACCTACGGGACCGCCTCTCCTGGTATGCCCCACAGAGAAACTTACGGTCTTCAAATAAAAACATCTTGAAGGTCTCAGGCCACAGAGAAGTTAGGCTGGCCTCAACTAGAGCCAGGGCTTTTTTGGCTGTGGCTCCGATCTGGTGGAACACTCTGTCACAAGAGACCAGGGCCCTGCGGGACTTGACATATTTCTGCAGGGCCTGCAAGACAGAGCTGTTCCACCAGGCCTTTGGCCAGGGCACAGCCTGACTCCCTCCCTCGGCAATCTTCCCGGAGCTCTGGCCCAATGGTTGCCAGTGGCTTGAATTAATTAATTTTATAATGAATGATTTTAGAGTGTTGTTTATGCTGTACTTTTGTACTGTTTTATTGTTGTTAGCCGCCCTGAGCCCGGCTTCGACTGGGGAGGGCGGGATATAAATAAAATTTATTATTATTATTATTATTATTATTATTATTATTATTATTATTATTATTATTATCATCATCATCATCATCATCATCATCATCAATAAAGATCAGGCTTACTAGCTGCTTTGCTTCTCAATATTCTCTGGTTGGCCTCTGTTATTTTCTCCTACCAACAGGGAACCCACGTAAGGACTTTATATGGGCTCTTGGATACCCCATAAGGGAAGAAGGGCAGATTTTGTTTAAAGGTAAAGGGACCCCTGACCATTAGGTCCAGTCGTGGCTGACTCCGGGGTTCTGGCTCTCATCTCACTTTATTGGCCAAGGGAGCCGGCGTCCAGCTTCCGGGTCATGTGGCCAGCATGACTAAGCCGCTTCTGGCAAACCAGAGCAGCGCACGGAAACACAGTTTACCTTCCCGCCAGAGTGGTACCTATTTATCTACTTGCACTTTGACGTGCTTTCAAACTGCTAGCTTGGCAGGAGCTGGGACCGAGCAACGGGAGCTCACCCCGTCATGGGGATTTGAACCACCGAGCTTCTGATCGGCAAGTCCTAGGCTCTGTGGTTTAACCCACAGCGCCACCTGCGTCTTTGTTCACTACAAAGCTAAACAAGCTAGATCTTCAGGCCCCACTATCTTGCCCCCCCCCCCAAATTTAAAGGAACAAAAACCTGGATGTACATTTCCAAAATATAAGATAAAAAACAAATGGAATAAAACCAGCAGACAGCAACAGTGTTTTGGGTTGTGTAGGCTCCTATTTGTTATGTGCAAATGGCTTTAGATACCTATTAGGTCCATAAATTACCATATAGCATATATTCAACACAAAAAACAGCAACAATTTGTTGTTGACAAAGGACAGCTGGACATATAAAGGGCCCCATTACCTTTAGGGCCTCATCAAACCAAAATCCAGCCCTGCACACACACACACACACACACACTCACACACACCCTTATGTAAAAAGAAAACAAGGACACGGGAATAGACTATGAATGACAACAATCTATCTGGGAGAAGTCGATAATATTATGCCTTCATGCAGAAAAGCGGACAGAGGAAAGTTTTTCTGCCCCTCTCATAACACTTGTGAACTTGTGAACACCAACGAAGCTGGAAGATGGATTCAAAGTTAACAGAAGATTCTGTTGGAAGATTCAAGACACATAAAAGAAAATACTTATTTATGCAGCGTACAGTTTATTATGGAACTGGCTCCCACAGGAGCCACCAATTTGGATAACTTTAAAAGAGGATTAGACATATTCAGGGAGGAGAGGTTATTTCGGGGGCTTTGAGCCAGGATGGCTAGGCTTTTGCCTTCACATTTGAGACATTTGCTGTAACTGTTGTTCCCCATGCAGGGAACTTGGACGCACTCCAGCGCTGCTCTGCTCAAACACCTTCTGTTTTGACTTCATGGGTGCATTTGCTGCTAACGCTTATCCTCTAACGCCAAGGTCTCAAGGAGGGGTTGGTGGTGATGGTAAGCTGAGATCAAGCCACGGCTCCTCCCTCCTCTCTTCACTTTCGCTCTCCATTCCCAGCTGGAAGCACTGAACTGTTCGTCCTGCTGCGTTGGTGCTTTTTCTCCGGAGTTGAAAAACAATCACCTGGACGTCTCCGCTGAGCATCTACTACGAAGAGGTAAGCACAGCATCTTTAATTCGTTTCTGTTTCTTAGAAAGAGGGTTTGGGAAAAGAAAGAGACAGTTGGGTCCGGGAACTGTCTTATGATTAGTAACTGCTAAGTTTTGCAGGCTGGAATTCTAAGATAGTCAGCAGGCAGGAGTTCGTTCCAGGATCAATCCCTGGAGGTAACTTGGCAGGCCGTAGAGCAACAATTTAGCATACCTCTCTACAGTGGTACCTCGGGTTACATACGCTTCAGGTTACAGACTCCGCTAACCCAGAAATAGTGCTTCAGGTTAAGAACTTTGCTTGAGGATGAGAACAGAAATCGTTCTCCAGTG
Source organism: Podarcis bocagei (assembly GCF_964188305.1). NCBI lineage: Eukaryota > Metazoa > Chordata > Lepidosauria > Squamata > Lacertidae > Podarcis > Podarcis bocagei. The sequence continues at coordinate 24,341,555 of NC_138126.1, read as the reverse complement.
GTGCGGCGGCAGCAGGAGGCCCCATTAGCTAAAGTGGTGCTTCAGGTTAAGAACAGTTTCAGGTTAAGAACAGACCTCCGGAACAAATTAAGTACTTAACCCGAGGTACCACTGTATTTCATGAGGTCAATGTGAGCAAGTGAAATGTTGAGGGCTAGTAACTTGCTGGCTTTTTTTTTTTTTTTTTTTTTTGCTAAGCTACAGTAGATACCAGACCGGGGTGGATTTGATTTAAATCACAATTTAAATCACTAGTCAGTAAGACTTGATTTAAATCATTTTTTTTTTTTTTTACAGAAAGACTCATTCTTGCTGGTATAATCTTAACATTTACAACCAGATGAAGGTTTCATTTTTGGAATAATAAATTTTCACAGCAGTTTTTACAGTTATATCAAAAATTAGTGATTTGGTTATACTATTAGAAATACAAAGACAGGTAATTATGAAATTATTGTTTATATTTGGGCAACTTTTCTGCTGTACTTTATTGGAATGAGAAAAAAATCATTTCTTTAATAAGAATTAAAACAAATTATTTAACTAAAACAATAACATTATAGCATATGTATCCATGTTTGTTAACTGATGTGGTTAAACGATTTAAAAAACAAACAAAACTTAGACTGAGTTTTAGCACACATGAAAAACTTAAAATAAATCCTTATTTCCTGATGAATAGCCTTTGGACTATACAGTGGTACTTCGGGTTACAGACGCTTCAGGTTACAGACTCCGCTAACCCAGAAACAGTACCTCGGGTTAAGAACTTTGCTTCAGGATGAGAACAGAAATGGCGCGGCGGCAGCAGGAGGCACCATAGGCTAAAGTGGTACCTCAGGTTTAGAACACTGTCAGGTAAAGAACGGACCTCCAGAACAAATTAAGTTCTTAACCCGAGGTACCACTGTAATGTAATTTAAATAGAAAGCTATCTTTAGAAAGATTTTTCCTCCAAAAGCATTTTATTTTAAAAATCCGATTTAAATAAAAAAAATCTGATTTAAATAAAAAAAAATCCAGTTTAAATAAAAAAACCCGATTTAAATTTTTTTTTTAAAAAAAAATCATTGATTTTTATCCACCCTGCACCAGACAGTGGCTGAATGGATCTGAATGCATAGAGAACACACTGACAGACAGGCAAACCACTTTCCTAACTATATAGCAGATACATACATGGGATGTGCTTCAAGAGGCGCTGTTTTGCCCTCAGTGAATGTGGATGCTAGATGTGAGCCAATGTATATAATCATAGAACTGCAGAATTCAACCCTCTACAGTGCACGGATATGCAGCTGTCACGTATGGGGATCGGGCCCGTGACATTGGTGTCATCAGCACGACACTCTAACCAACTGAGCTGCAAGGTTTCCCTGAAGCATCAGTTAAAATTCTTATGAAATAAATAAAATAAAGAAATTAAGGGCAACTATGAATGTCACACTGGTGTAAGAGCAACATATCGGGGATGGGGAATCTGTGGCTATATAGAGATCGTTCCCCCGTCAGTCCCAGTCAGCATGGCCAATATATGCTTTAGTAAGGTAAAAGGACCCCTGACCATTAGGTCCAGTCGTGACCGACTCTGGGGTTGCGGCGCTCATCTCACTTTATTGGCCGCGGGAGCCGGCGTACAGCTTCCGGGTCATGTGGCCAGCATGACTAAGCCGCTTCTGGTGAACCAGAGCAGCGCACAGAAACACCGTTTACCTTCCCGCCAGAGCGGTACCTATTTATCTACTTGCACTTTGACGTGCTTTTGAACTGCTAAGGTGGGCAGGAGCAGGGCTGAGCAACGGGAGCTCACCCCATCGCGGGGATTCGAACCGCCGACCTTCTGATCGGCAAGTCCTAGGCTCTGTGTGAGAGCCAGTGTGGTGTAGTGGTTAAGAGAGGTAGTTTCGTAATCTGGGGAACCGGGTTCGCGTCTCCGCTCCTCCACATGCAGCTGCTGGGTGACCTTGGGCCAGTCACACTTCTTTGAAGTCTCTCAGCCCCACTCACCTCACAGAGTGTTTGTTGTGGGGGAGGAAGGGAAAGGAGAATGTTAGCCGCTTTGAGACTCCTGAAGGGGAGTGAAAGGCGGGATATCAAATCCAAACTCTTCTTCTTCTTCTTCTTCTAGCCCACAACGCCACCCGTGTCCCTGTTAATATATGCTTTAATGTACATCTATTTTCTCATCCCAATTCTGTAGGTTTCCAAGATGGGAGAAGGACAAGGATCAACGCAGCCTCCGGAAAGTCTGAATAGTAAATATCAGTTCTTTCGCAGAACCACAGAATTGTAGAATTGGAAGAGGTCCCGAGGGTCATCTAGTCCAACCCCCTGCAATGGCAGGAATCTCAACTAAACCATCTATGACAGATGACCATCCAACCTCTGCTTAAAAACCTCCGAGGAAGGAGGACTTTCTGAGGGAGTCGGTTCCACTGTTGAACGGATGTTGCCATCAGAGTGTTATTCCTGATGTTTAGTCAGAATCTCCTTTGTTATGGTTATATGTGGCCACTGACCTGTATTTCAAATGTAGGGAACTTTGGGCCTTCCAGATATTGTTGGGCCATCAGCTCCAGCAAGCAAAGCCAGTGGCAAAGGATTAAGGGATTTGTGGTTTCAGTAGCATCTGGAGGCCCAAAGATCCCACACACTTGCTGTATATCAAAGTTAGCCTGCTCTCCTCTGGAGTGCTGCAGGACTCTGTCCTATCACCGGTGTTAGGGGAATGGGGACAGTTTTACCTTCACCAATCAGCCCAGTTTCCATCACTTGTTACGTTGCCATTATAGTTCTCGAAATAAGCCTACAGTTTATGTTCTGAAGAACGGATACTGGAGGTGGGTGCAATGGCCTTTGCTGCTGGGGTGGAGCTTCTCTAAAGAGGTGGCAACTATTGCAGGAGGATGTGAAAACCATGCCACTCCCGTCGCAAGTTCTGTCTACATATGTCCAGGAAACGGAGTATAGCGGTACTTCGGAAGTTGAACAGAATCTGTTCCAGAAGTCCGTTCGACTTCCAAAACGTTCGGAAACAAAGGCGCGGCTTCCGATTGGCTGCAGCAAGCTCCTGCAGCCAATCGGAAGTCACAGAAGTCGCCTCAGACGTCCGGGTTCCAAAGAACATTCACAAACCGGAACACTCACTTCCGGGTTTGCAGTGTTCAGCAGCCAAAATGTTCGACTCGCAAGGTGTTTGGGATCCAAGGTACAATTGTATTCTTGTTAGATCAGATCAAAATCCTGTTTGCTCCAGCACTGTCTCCTTCTCTCACTTCTTCCCTTTTTCTGCCGGACTTGTAGGACTTTCTCGACTGAATTTTTCATGTTTGTTCATACTTTGTCCATGGGTTGAACGCGATAAGAAATCAATGCCGATAGACTTGGCAGAGTTTAAGGAACTGGATGCCTACGCACAGAAGGTTTGCTTTCTCTTATTGTGATATGTTCAGTGTAGAATAATAGTCCAGCAAATAATCTGCTAGGATGCTTAGGTTTTCAATGGGCATTTGGAATTTGAGAGTACTTTCAAGTAACCACTCCTGATAGGAGGCAACTTATTCTGTCCACACTGAATAACAAACATCGTAAGTCACAATACGGTGCTCCCATTTTCTGCGTGGTTAACATAAAAAGTGCCCATACACGAAGGCTACAAACACCGCCTCCCCCCCAGAATCCCGCAACTGTTGTTTATCCCTCATAGAGCTCCCCTTAACTATTGTTCACAGGATTATTTGAGGGCGGGGCTTGTGCATTAATTGTACAGTATGGTGTGGAGTACGCAGTTATACAGTGGTACCTCAGGTTACATACACTTCAGGTTACAGACTCCACTGACCCAGAAATAGTACATCAAGTTAAGAAATTTACCTCAGAATGAGAACAGAATCATGCTCTGGCAGTGCAGCAGCAGCTGCGGGAGGCCCCATTAGCTAAAATGGTGCTTCAGGTTAAGAACAGTTTCAGGTTAAGAACAGACCTCCGGAACGAATTAAGTACTTAACCCAAGATACCACTGTACTTAGATATTTGGCAATAGCATTGCTTTGGCAGCTGCTTTGCTTTTAAAATTAAGGTGATAACCAGTGCTATTTTTCTAGAAAAAGAGGTGCCAGAATTTACCAGGAACACCTTCCTTGTTCTCTTAAAATGACAATGGCACCCACTTGAGAGGTGCCGGAACTGAATTCCTGTGAGTTCTGGCTGAAAAAAGACTCAAAAGTCAGGTGAGAATCAACAACCGTGGTTGTGACTCAGTGCTGATTCCCCAATCCTGCCAGGGCTGACTAAGTAGCCAGGGCAGTGCCGGATTTACATATAAGCTAAACAAGCCTTAGCTTAGGGCCCCACTTTCTTAGGGGCCTCCAAAACATTTAAAAGAAAAAAACACACACCTGGATATACATTTCCAAAATATAAATAAAAAAACACACAAATAAAATAAATCCTACATACAGCAACAGTGTTTTGTGTTGTGTAGGCTCCTATGATGCAAGTAATGGGCCCTGACTGCTAGCCTGCTCCCTAAAATATCACTGGTTTGCTCATTTCTATATATAGGGGACAGGGGTACCTCGGGTTACATACGCTTCAGGTTACATACGCTTCAGGTTACAGACTCCACTAACCCATAAATAGTACCTCGGGTTAAGAACTTTGCTTCAGGATGAGAACAGAAATCGTGCTCTGGCGGCGTGGCGGCAGCAGGAGGCCCCATTAGCTGGAACGGACCTCCAGAATAAATTAAGTACTTAACCTGAGGTACCACTGTACCTACATTCTGCATGGACTGGTTGCATGACAACATGTGCAAATGGCTTTAGATACCCATTAGGTCCATAAATTACCCTATAGCATATATTCAACACAAAAAAGCGGCAATTTGTTGTAAACAAAGGACAGCTGGACATATAAAGGGCCCCATTACAGGGCTGGCTGGCTGGCTGGCTGAATGCTTCCCCACAATCCAACATGTGTACAACCCAGACATCACAAAGGGGATTTGGATCGTAGCTGAAGATTGTGGACATTGTATTGAAAGGTTAATCATGCTTCTCCCTTCAGAACTACTTTTACCGAGGGCTAGGTTTTTGGCAAATTTAATAACTGATTGATTGATTGTTCTGCTCAAACACATACACTTAATCGTCTGTGCAACCCTGCGCATTTTGACTCAGAAGGAAGCTCCACTGAATTCAATAGCACCGAGAGTCTTGTAAGTGCCTGTACAATTGCACCCTAAATTTTCTTTAAACAAGTGGAAGCCTTAGATAGAAGGAAGGAACTGAGTACCGCTCCTCCATATTAACTGCTACCAAATCTATTTCCCTTTTGTGAAACAGGTGGATTTCAAGGATACTGTGGGAAACCTGGTGAGTGTCTTGCTCCAAAAAGCCCACAGTGACCTGGAGAAAGTCCGAGCCATTTGGGTGTGGATTTGCCATCATATTGGTAGGTGGAGGTGCCATCTTTGCATTCTGGCGTTCTTTTGCCTCTGACAACTGCCCACAAGTCCCCATCCCTTACCTAACTGTAGATAAAATCAGTGCTCTACAACACAAGCAGCAAAGCTGTGTGTTGGTGACTGCTGCTTCTTTTATTTGGATAATCTGTAGTTAGGCTTGTATACACCATGCCTTTAAAGCACATTCAAAGCACATTCTTTCCCCTCAAAAGAATTATGGGCACTGTGGTTTGTTAAGGATAGCTGGGAACTCTGTGAGGGGTAAACTATAGCGCCCAGAATGCTTTGAGGGAAAGAATGTGCTTCAGATGTGCTTTAAAGATATTGCGTGCGCATAGATGAAGACACAATGAAATAGCTTTTCAATAACTCCCCGCCTGGACCACGTTGCTTCAGCTGTTTTTTAAAACCTGGTGTCCCTGCCACACCCACACCAAGTGTGACTGTTGCAGCTCCTTTTTCATTGTGCGTTGCAAACTTTGGGGTGACATTTCACAAATGTCTTTATTTCTTCAGAATATGATGAGGAAGGCTGCCGTGACAGAGAGAAGCTGGCTTTAAAGCCAGACGATGTCCTTCGGTCAGGAAAGACTATTTGTTCTGGATATTCTCTACTCTTTGCAAAGATGTGCAGGTAACTCTTTTGGCCTCAGCCATCATGGCAAACAGCTGTTACTTGGCAGGGATGACGGGAGATCTGCAGAGGCACAGGTTCCCCACTCCAGCACCAAACTATGAATGCTCCTGAAGCAAACTTTGATATATCACTTGATAGCTCAGTTGTTTAGAGCATTGTGCTGATAATGCCAAGATTGCAGGTTTGATCGTTGTATGGTAGGGCTGCCATATGTTTGGAATTTCCCGGATATTGCCAGCATTCATCCATCGAAAATGGCGTCTGGGTGAATTTTTCGGAAGTCGGTTTAAAATGTCTGGGGAAACCCTGTTGCATGGCAGCCCATAGTGTTGATTATTTGGAGATTTTCCCCAAAAAGCTGAACAACTTTGCCCCCCAAAAAGCTCAACAACCCTACCACATGGGACAACTGCATATTCCCGGACTAGAAGAAGGCATATACAGTGGTACCTCGGGTTACATATGCTTCAGGTTACATACACTTCAGGTTACAGACTCAGCTAACCCCGAAATAGTGCTTCAGGTTAAGAACTTTGCTTCAGGATGAGAACAGAAATTGTGCTCCGGCGGCGCGGCGGCAGCAGGAGGCCCTATTAGCTAAAGTGATGCTTCAGGTTAAGAACCGTTTCATTTTTTTTTTTTTTTAATAAATTTTTATTGGTTTTACAGCATTTTTTAAAAAGAACAAACAAACACAAAACAAAACAAACATACAAAATACTTTCAAAGATATTTTCATAAACCTCTTTTCTTGGACTTCCCCATACCCCCCCTCTCTGCATCCCAGTGTCCATATTTGAACTAGCAACTCCCAGTTGTTACTTTCTAATCTCTGTCATCTTAGTCCTCCTTTATTATCTAACCTTGTATCCCTGTACCCTGTTACTTCTAGCAACCACAACATTTTAACATTCGTTGAGTTTATAGTAGTCCTTAAGATAGCTCTTAAATTTTTTCCATTCTTCTTCCACCATCTCTTTACGTTGGTCACGGATTCTGCCTGTCATCTCAGCCAGTGTCATATAGTCCATCACTTTCATCTGCCATTCTTCCAGAGTAGGTAAATCTTGTGTCTTCCAATACTTTGCGATGAGTATTCTTGCTGCTGTTGTGGCATACATAAAGAAATTTCTATCTTTCTTTGTCACCAATTGGCCGACAATGCCCAAGAGAAAGGCCTCTGGTTTTTTAGAAAATGTACATTTAAGTACCTTTTTCATTTCATTATAGATCATTTCCCAGAAGGCCTTTATCTTCGGGCATGTCCACCAAAGGTGGTAAAAAGTACCTTCAGTCTCTTTACATTTCCAACATTTATTATCGGGCAAATGATAGATTTTTGCCAGCTTGACTGGGGTCATGTACCACCTGTATACCATTTTCATAATGTTTTCCTTTAAGGCATTACATGCCGTAAATTTAATACCGGTGTTCCATAACCATTCCCAGTCATCTGACATAATGTTGTGTCCAACATCCTGCGCCCACTTAATCATAGCAGATTTAACTGTTTCATCCTGTGTGTTCCATTTCAACAGCAAGTTATACATTCTAGATAAGTTCTTAGTATTGGGTTCTAGCAATTCGGTCTCTAGTTTTGATTTCTCCACTTGGAAACCGATTTTCCTATCCTGTTTAAAAATTTCCATTATTTGGCGATATTGAAACCAATTTTCTACTTTGTGCTTCAATTTCTCCTGACTTTGTAGTTTAACCTTGTCTCCATCCTGTTCTAAAATTTCCCAATACTTCGGCCATCCGACCTCCATATTGAGTTTCTTCACTGCTTTAGCCTCCACTGGTGACACCCATCTAGGGGTTTTATTTTCCAATAAGTCTTTGTATCTTATCCAGACATTAAATAATGCTTTTCTAACAATGTGATTTTTAAAGGTACTGTTAACCTTGTCATACCAAAGATATGCATGCCAACCAAAAGCATTATTGAAGCCTTCCAGATCCAAGATGTCTGTATTCTCGAGGAGCATCCATTCTTTCAGCCAGCAAAACGCTGCTGCCTCATAGTACAATTTTAGGTCCGGCAGGGCAAAACCCCCTCTTTCTTTAGCGTCAGTCAGTATTTTGAATTTAATTCGGGGCTTTTTGCCCTGCCAGACAAATTTCGAAATGTCTTTGTGCCACCTCTTAAAACATTCCATCTTATCAAGAATCTGCAAGGTCTGAAACAAAAATAACATTCTAGGCAATACATTCATTTTAATTACTGCAATTCGGCCTAACATTGACAGTTTCAGGTTTGACCATATTTCTAGATCTTTTTTAATCTCTGACCAACATTTTTCATAATTGTCCTTATACAAATTAACATTCTTAGGTGTTAAATAAACCCCTAGGTATTTGACTTTCTTAACCACTGTCAAACCTGTTTCCTCCTGAAATTTCTCCTTTTCCATGTCTGTTAGGTTTTTCCCTAAGACTTTAGTTTTTTGCTTATTCAACTTAAATCCAGCCACCTGGCCAAATTGTTGAATTATTTCTAAAACCCTTTTCGTACTAGTGTTTGGCTCTTGCAAAGTCAATACTAGGTCATCTGCATACGCTCTTAACTTGTAGTGTTTAGCTCCGACCTGCACACCTTTGACCTGCTGGTCATTTCTTATCATATTCAGCAACACCTCCAGAACCGAAATGAAAAGTAATGGGGAAATTGGGCACCCCTGCCGAGTTCCTTTTTCTATCTTAAGTTCCTCAGTCACAACATTATTTACAATCAGCTTAGCTTTTTGTTCGGAATATATTGCAGCCATACCATTCTCAAAACCCTGGCCTACCCCCATCCCATGAAGATTCTTCCTCATAAAACTCCAAGAGATATTATCAAAGGCTTTCTCCGCGTCCACAAAGATCAATACTGCTTTAGTGTTTATATTCACCTCCAGCTTTTCCAAAATGTCTATTACATTCCTTACATTGTCCGCTAGGTGTCTTTTAGGGAGAAAGCCTGCTTGGTCTTTATGAATCTTCTCCATCAAAACTCTTTTAAATCTTTTTGCCAAAATGTCTGCAAAAATTTTGTAATCCACATTAAGGAGTGATATCGGGCGGTAGTTCTTGAGTTGGGTCTTTTCAGTCTCTAACTTTGGTATGAGTGAGATATATGCCTCTTTCCACGATTCAGGTGCCCTTTTTCCTTCAAGGATCTCATTACAAACTTCTCTTAATGGTTGAATCAACCATTCCTTCAACGATTTGTAGTATCTAGAAGTCAGTCCATCTGGTCCCGGAGATTTGCCCAATTGCATATTCTGAATGGCAGCCTCTATCTCTTGTTCTGAGATTCTCTGGTTCAAGTCCATCTTACTTTGCTGAGAGATATTTTGTAATCCATATCTTCCAAGGAATTTGTCTATATCTTCTTCATTTTGCGGGCCTTGGGTGTAAAGTTTTTTGAAATAACTTAAAAAGCAATTTCTAATTTCATTAGGTTTAGATATACTCTTTCCATCAACCTCTAGGCTTGTAACTGTATTTAGTTTCTGCCTTTTCTTCAATTGCCATGCCAAAAGTTTACCGCATTTATTTGCTGATTCAAAAGTCTTTTGTTTCATTTGCTTTATCTTCCATTCAATCTCTTGGTTCATCAATTCCATATATTGAGTTTGATATAACTTAATCTCTCTTAAAATGTCCTGAGACTTTGGTTTTGTTCTTAGTTTCCTCTCTCCTTCCTTTATCATTTCCAAGATCTTCTCTTTTTTCTCATTTTGTTTTTTCCTCTTTATTGAATTTTGTTGAATCAAAAATCCTCTCATAACAGCTTTACTTGCGTCCCAGATCACTCTTTTCTCCACGTCAGTCCTCAAATTTATTTCAAAATAGTCTTTTAAAGTCTTTTGGGCCTTCGTGAGAATCTCCTTATCTCGAAAGAGGGTGTCATTCATTCTCCATCTAAATTGACCGGTTATTGTGAGTTTCATCTCCATCTTCACGGCGTTATGGTCGGAGCAAGTTTTTGGGCAGATTTCCACTTTCTTAATCTTTGGAGCCAATCCACTAGTAACCCAGATTTGGTCAATTCTGGTCCAGGTCATCATTGCTTGGGAGAAGAAGGTTCCCTCTCTCTCCAGAGGGTTCCTTGTTCTCCAAATGTCTATCAAGTCCATATTTTCTGTCATTTCGAAAAAAGTCTTGGGGAGTCTCCCTTCTTTAGTGACTGTTAGTCTTTGTGCCTTGTCCATATTAGTGGAGACCACGCCATTCATGTCTCCCATGATTATCATATTATAATCCAGATAGTCCGTCAAAGTTTCATGAAGTCCCTTAAAGAAGTCAGATTTGCCTTCATTTGGTGCATAAATTCCAACAACTAAAAGTTTTTCTCCTTGTACTTGTATCTCCACAGCCAGATATCTCCCTTGTTCATCTTTAAATATCATTTTTGGAGCCCATTTCTCCTTCACATATATTACCACTCCCCTCTTCTTAACTTTGTCTGATGAGACAAATTCTTGTCCTAACCTTTTATTTGTGAGTAATCTCCTGTGGGCTCTAGTTATGTGAGTTTCTTGTAAACATATCAAATCCAATTGTTCTCTGTTCAAAATATGAAATACTTGTCTTCTCTTCAAAGGCCCATTCAGTCCATTACAATTCCAACTAAGGAATTGCAGAGCCATCTTGTTATTTTCTTAAGGCTCCTCCAACAGCTCCAAGTTGTTGCTCTTCTTCTGACGGTGGTGGTTTTTGTCCAAACGAGAGATTCAGGATATCCAGTGCTCTCCTCTGTTCTGCAAGTACGTCCACAGTCCCCTTCTGTAGGTCCTCCTGATATCTTGCCAGAAATTTGTCTTTATCTTGAATTGTCTTTATTTTCACTTTCTTTGCCTTGTAGTCGAATGACAGTCCTTGTGGGAATTCCCACCTGAAGCGGATCTGATTTTTCTTTAACAAAAGCACCAAATCCTTGTAGAAGTTTCTTAAGTCCAAGATATATTTTGGTATGTCTTTAAAGATCTGTACTGCTGAATTTCCAATTTGGAGGGCTTTTCCAAAGTGTAGTCCTAAAATTTTATCTCTTTCCTCCTTAGATCTGAGTGTGATCAAACAATCTCTTGGTGTCTTTCTATCTTGCTTTTTGCCGAGTCTAAAGGCAGTTGTGATTTTGAAATCGTCTTCCTCCAGGTCCCAGCAATCCGCAAACTCCCGTGTCAAATATTCCACAAGGTTGTCACTTTCATTCTCCGGAATCAGTCTTAATTTTAAGTTTCTCTCTTTCCTCTGTAACTCCCACAAGGCCAAGGTTGCATCATGCTCATAGACCTTCTTGGCAAGTGGCTCTAATTTCTCCTGCGTCTCTCCAGCTGTGGCTTTGGCCTCTTCGGCAATTTGACGCGTGGTGGCATTTTCCTCGACCAATTTATTTATAGATTCTGTATTCTGGTTTAATCTTGTTGATATTTCTGTTAATTTTTGTGTGTTCTCTGAAGTCTGTTTTGTCAAAGACTCCAGAGTCTGGTTTATCTTAAGCAAAGCTTCTGTCACAGCTTCCATAGAAACGGCTGCTCCTTTGTCCTGTCCTGTTGTTCCAGCTAGTCCGGCTGTTACGCCTAAGATCGAACCTCTTCTCTTTGCTTGTTGCAGCTGCAGCTGTTGCTGTTGTTGTTGCTTGGTCTTGGCTCTTGTAGTTATCTCTTCTTGTGGCCCACTCATGTCAAGGTCAATTCCCACGGGATTTATTCTCCCTTGGAAAATTCCCCTGTCTTAGGCCGTGCTGGACTTCACTTTATCCTCTAGAGGGAGCAAATCAAAATGGCCATAGAAGGAAATTTCAAAATACATGAACAAAGGAGACCATCCAAGATGTAGAAAGAAAGGAGATTAACCCAGTCAAAATCAATGTTACTAAAGTCTTATAGCTTCCAATTGCCACAGTTGCCCAGTATACTGTTTATACTGTTTCTTCTTAAAATGTACAAAAGTCAGGCACTGTGGAAACTTTGTATCAAGATGTCACTTCACAGGGAAAAGTCAGCTCAATGTACTAAGAAGGCAGACCGTTTCAGACTTTCAAGTAGATGAGATAGCAGAGGTTTTTTCCTTCAAATAAGTCATGCAGTTAATGGTCAAATTCGCCTCCCCTCTGCCCTGCTTGCTAGAGGGGAGATCAAAGGTTTAAATGTCCGGTTTAGCTGATCAAAGGACGAATTTAAACGGATGCAGGTTTAGAGCTCCGTTGCTTTCACTTTCATGCGGTCGGGGGGAGGCAGACTTCCTTTGTTTAAATCTCCCCCGTTTTTAGCCCAATTTTTAAAATTAAGAAAAGTCCCAGTTATTTTTCAGTTCTTACTCACGGGGAATCAGTCCGAATTTCTTTTCAGGAAGGAATCGGCGCTCTCCGCTTATGGCGACGCGGCTTCACTTCGCAGGCTGGGTAGCGACTCTCAGCACCGCGCTCACTCCCGATGTCGATCCGTAGCCTTTAAAAAGGCTCTTTCACGGTACCGGGGGGCGCGAAGGTGCCCACCGAGTCTCCTTGTTCTCAGGCTTCAGCGCCTGGGATTTTAGGGGTCCCCCGCTTGCCGTAGCGGGTAAGACCCGAACTTGCGAAGCAGTCCTTCTCCGGAGCTCGGAGGTAGGACCGCCATTAAGCGCTGGCACCGACCGGAAGTCCCAGGTTAAGAACCGTTTCAGGTTAAGAACGGACCTCCAGAACGAATTAAGTTCTTAACCCGAGGTACCACTGTATTCACTGGAAATCCTGCTTGGTCCTTCCCCACCAAACACTGTGTGTACATTTTAAAACCCCTTCTTGCTGCCTGAAAAGCATCAGCTAGATTCCTCTCTCCTTCTTTTCAAAATATAAGCCGATTCTGCTTATAACATGAATTTATACACCAGTGCAACATACAAACTACCATGCCTTTATAGCAGGAGTGAGGACCTGGGCCTTCCAGGTGTTGCTTAGCTACAAGTCCCATCAGCCCTAGCAAGCTTGACCAATGGCAACGTCCGGAGAGCCAAAGATTCCCCCTACCTGTGATACGCAAATGAACGAGACAGGCTGCAGCCACGATTGGGCCTGTTAGCGCTCACTGAGCCATGGCTTTTCTGCAAAGGAAAGTACAGTGGTACCTCGGGTTACATATGCTTCAGGTTACACACTCCCCTAACCTAGAAATTGTGCTTCAGGTTAAGAACTTTGCTTCAGGATGAGAACAGAAATCGGGCTCTGGCGGCGCGGCGGCAGCAGGAGGCCCCATTAGCTAAAGTGGTGCTTCAGGTTAAGAACAGTTTCAAGTTAAGTACGGACCTCCGGAACGAATTAAGTACTTAACCCGAGGTACCACTGTAGTGGTCTCGTGCGGAACTTCTGTTTTCTCCATAAAAATCCCACTCTCCACATCTCTGTTGTGGAACAAAATGAAGGATGGCCATTCCAGTCCAATAAAACAAAACAAAACAAAACAAAACAAAACAAAACAAAACAAAACAAAACAAAACAAAAGCAATGAAAGGAGCTAGTCCCCTTGGCAACAAGGGTGTTCCTGAATCCTTTTCTTTCCCCCTCAGTCTTGCAGGGATACGGTGTAGGTATTTGGTCGGCAGAACAAAGAACATGAAGAGGCACGCCTGGAATGCTGTTTATCTTGATGGAAAGTGGCATCTTCTGGACTGCACATGGGGAAGACGTGGGATCCTCGGCAGGTACGTTGCGGGGAAATAGAAAGCCAATCATGGTGTGGGGCACCATGATGTACAGTGGTACCTCGGGTTACATACGCTTCAGGTTACAAACTCTGCTAACCCAGAAATAGTGCTTCAGGTTAAGAACTTTGCCTCAGGATGAGAACAGAAATCGTGCTCCGGCGGCACGGCGGCAGCGGGAGGCCCCATTAGCTAAAGTGGTGCTTCAGGTTAAGAACAGTTTCAAGTTCAGAACGGACCTCCGGAACAAATTAAGTACTTAACTAGAGGTACCACTGTAACCTGGTTGACTTCCTTTATTTTCTTGGGTTTTCTGTTTGGCTTGGTCCACTTCTTGGGGTTTGTGATTGGATGGCCAAAGGGCTTCGGCTGGGGAGGGCAGGATATAAATAAAATTTATTATTTATTATTATAAGCTGATGGAATAAGAATTACTGTATTTTTCACTCTGTAAGAAGCACCCGACCATAAGACGCACCTAGTTTTTAGAGGAGGAAAACAAGGAAAAAAATATTCTGAATCAAAAGTTGTTGAAGAGGAAGGAGGAGGGAGGATCAGGCTAAGGAGGAGCTGCCGGTCCGTCCACCCCTTTGGGGAAGCTGGATCTGCTGGGGGGATCGGAGGAGGCAGGCGAGACGAAGCAACACGCTTCAGCGAAGCGGGAGGAGGAAAGGAAGGGAGCCCTTTGTGATGGCCTGGGATTTGGACTCAGAGGCTGAACCTGAGGAATCCCAGCCTGCACAGGAGTCCCCGCCTCCAGAACCAGCTGAGCCGGGCCTGGGGCTTGAGCCTGAAGGGTCCTCACCTGTGCTGGATCCTCAGGTGCAGGCACCAGCTGAGTCTGCTCTGGCCCCTGAGGTGATGGAGGACCCATTGCCTGCAGGTGCTCCACTCTTAGCCCCGTCAGGGGAAGAGGAGGTTGCCTCTGGGTCCGGTAACCCTCCAGCCTCTCCTGAGCTGCAGAGGCTCAGGGCAGAGAGGTGGAGGGAAGTAAGTTCCTGTAGGAGGAGTGCTTGCCTCCGGGCCAGGAGATGCGAGTCACCTATGGACTGGGGCCGCCCTATGCCTCGGGGCAGATAAAAGCCAGTCAGCCCCAGGCCTAAATTGCGGGAGCAACATTGTTGGTAGCCTGTTCCAGCCTGCACCCTGTCCTGCTCTTCTGCCAGAGTTCCTGACCCCACCCAACTCCCTGCCTTGGACCCAGCTACAGCTTTGACAGACAGCCTCCATACCGCACCATCGACCTTGGACTGGACTCGGACCTCACCTCTTGGTTAGCCCCCGGGACCAGCACACCCTTCCTTTCCTCCTCCCACTTTGCTGAAGAGGCGCTGCGCTGCTCTGCTCTGCTGAAGCCAGCAGAGCGAGAGGGAGAGCTGCGCAGCGCCTCTTGGTCTGCTGGCTTCCCAGCGAAGCAGGATGAGGAACGGAAGGGGCTCCGTAAGGGCTTCCTTCCGTCCCTCCTCCCACTTCGCTGGGAAGGCAGCACAGCAAGAGGCGCTGTGCAGCTCTTGCTTTTGCTCTGCTGGCTTCAGCGATAGCTGCGCACCCTGCATTCGCTTCATAAGATGCACACACACTTCCCCTTACTTTTTAGGAGGAAAAAAGTGCGTCTTATAGAGCGAAAAATACGGTAAGCCATTGGCATGGAGCGTCACAGTGGTGGGGGAAACAAGGGAACTCCATCACCCCCTATCCTCTCAAATGGTTCATTTGAGTATGTTGGGCTATGCGTGCAAGATTTGGGGGTTCTGGAGGTGGGTCATTCATTGCAACGCAGCAGACTTCCTTGACCTAGTGCCCTGCAGCTGTTTTCAACTCCCATCACCCAGTGCCGGATTTATATATGAGCTAAACAAGCTATAGTTTAGGGCCCCACTCTCTTGGGGGCCTCCCAAAAATGTAAAGGAAACAAAAACTGGACGTACATTTCCAAGATACAAGATTGAAAAAAAAAGAATAAAACCTACATACAGCAACAGTGTTTTGTTTTGTGTTGTGTGGGTGCCTATGATGTAATTAACGGGCCCCGCCTGCTAGCCTGCTCCCTAAAATATCACTGGTTTCCTTATTTCTATATACAGCTGGACATATAAAGGGCCCCATTACCTTCAGTAGCTTAGGGCCTCATCAAACCTAAATCTGGCCCTGCCATCACCCCTGACCATTGGACATGCTGGTTGGGATTGATGGGATACAGAGTTCAGCATCATCTGGAAGGAATCAGAAGGCTAGTTTAGCATGTCCCCCAAAGCTAATGTTGACTATGGTTTGTTTAAACCAGCTAGCTTGATACACCATGGTTTGAATTTGTCAGTCCATCCGATGTGGGCGAGAAGAGAAGTTGTAGGTGCTTGAAACCAGGAGCTAGTTTCCAAACCTTTCATAGCCAAGAGAGGGAGGAGGTGGGGGAAAGTTCATTCTCAACATGCTAAACTGTGGTTTCACTTGCCATCGGAACTGGGCCTGTAAACATTCTAACGCTGCTCTTTGTCCTTTTGCAGATGCAACGACTACTACTTCCTTACGCATCCTGTTCTGTTTGTTGAGAATCACCTCCCGGATGACCCCAAGTGGCTGCTTCTCAAACAGATAATGATGTGTGCAGCAGTTGCATTTATTTCCAAAAGAAAGGCGCAAAATTAAGTACAGTAGATGCTTGGGTTGCGAACGTGATCCTTGCGAGATGCATGTTCGCAACTCGCAGCATTCACAACCCACGTCTGCACGTGCGCAGGTTGCGATTTGGCACTTCTGCGCATGCGCGACCGCCAGAACCCAGAAGTAACCCATTCCGGTACTTCCAGGTTTCGGCGGTCCACTACCCAAAAAAACGCAACCTGAAGCGTCTGTAATGACTGAACACAGGTATCCAATATACAGGTATGACTGTATATTGGAAATCCTCATATAAATTTCCGATGCTCTTGAAGAAAAGCCCTGTGCTTCGCTGGATCATAGGTCAACGAATAGGTGACAGAAGCAACATTCTAGGCTTTTGATGGGGATCTTTTTACTCTTTAAAATCAAGGTGTGTTTGTACTGTCTGATTTGCTGCCCTCTTATACTTGTAAATCTTACTATCTGAGAATATAATCCTTTCATTTTCATTTCATTCAATAAACCAATTTTTCTGTCTTCCTCTTGTGTGTGAACTTATTGAGACATAACATTAAGGATAAGCATGAATTCGTAACAGACACGTGTTTAACTCCAGTAAAAGATCCTAAAACTCTTGGGAGTGTGCACAGAAATATGTGTGCATGGTCGACATGCGTACAGGTCCAGAAACACATTTCGTAGCAGTATGTTTTCCTGAAATTATTACGAGCCTTTTAAGCATGAAGGTGACATTTTCTGCCTCCCACCCCCTCCCAAACTGCTTTCTGTTGCATGAAGAAAACATGTCATTTTCCGGGCACTATATTGGCTCGCAGTACGTTTCCGAGCACAATTCAAAGTGTTGGTGCTGATCTTTAAAGCCCTAAATGGCCTCAGCACAGTATAACTGATGGAGTGTCTCCACCCCCATCCTTCAGCCCAGACACTGAGGTCCAGCTCCGAGGGCCTTCTGGCGGTTCCCTCACTGCGAGAAGTTACAGGGAACAAGGCAGAGGGCCTTCTTGGTAGTGGCGTCTGCCCTGTGGAGCACCATCCTATCAGATGTCAAGGAAATAAACAACTACCTGACATTTAGAAGACACCTGAAGGCAGCCCTGTTTAAGAAAGTTTTTTAATGTTTGATGTTTTATCGTGTTTTTAATATTCTGTTGGGAGCCGCCCAGAGTGGCTGGGGAAACCCAGCCAGATGGGCGGGGTATAAATAATAAATGATGATGATGATGAAGTCAGCAGGGCATATCCACCCCTCCTCACATTTTTTAAACGGCTTCTGTATTTGGCTAAATTTCTTACCTTTGAAAAAAATAATTATTTTTTGCTCTTTCTTACCTTCAGGAGCTTTTCCCCCAAAAGGAAACTGAGCAAGATAAAATTTAGCTTCTTTTAAGAGATCAAAGGGGCTTATATTTTCCCAAATAATGTTTATTTTTATGTTAAAGATCCACATGAAAGTTTTTGAATTTTGCTTGAATGGCAAACTCATGTGGAGAGGCCTTAATAGAACACGGTTGTTTACAAAGACACATTTCAGCAGTGCTTGCTTCCTGCGGCAAGGCAAGAAATCTTCAGCTCCTAAGGTCACATTTTGTATCTTTAGAGCAGCGATGGGGAACGTCCGACCCCTGGGAAAATCTTGCCCCCACTTCAACATTTGGCCCATGAGACCATTCTTGGCAAACCATGGCCAACCCCCCCTTCACCTGCTGTCATTCAGGTATGGGTGGGGCTTGACTGAGAGGGTGTGGCTTTCCAAAGCTGCTTTGTGCAGCTCCCAAAACATCTGACAGCCTACTGAAGCCTCTGAAGCAATGCAGAAAGCAGGGACCCACTGCTAAGCAGGATTGCTCCCCCTTCATATCAGCTGATCTAAAGGGAGACCAAGCCTGGTGTGTTCGGCTGAGCCATGGCGCTCCTGACAGAGAGCTCTCTGGTGTGCCAAAACTCAGCACTAAGCAAGATTGTGCCCCCACCCCTCATTAGGAGAGGGGGAGATCCTTCTTAGTGCTAGTTCAGCAGAGAGATTGGGCATGCCAGGCTCCCTGCAGGGAGCTCACAGGCACTCCTGAACTGAGCCCTAAAAAGGAAGGAGAGAGAAGTCGCTTCTCTTCCCCTTGAAGTCTTGCTGTGCTCTTAAAGAGAGAGGTGGAGACTCCTAAAGGCTTCTCCCCCACTCCTGTTATGCCTGATCTAATTGAAATGCTAAAATCGGTCCTTATAGCCCTTTCCCCTCTTCCCTTTTAGGTCTTAAGGAACGCGGGTGGTGCTGTGGTGTAAACCACTGAGCCTCTTGGGCTTGCCGATCGAAAGGTCGGCGGTTCGAATCCCTGCGATGGGGTGAGCTCCAGTTGCTCTGTCCCAGCTCCTGCCATCCTAGCAGTTTGAAAGCACGCCAAAGTGCAAGTAGATAAATAGGTACCACTGTGGCGAGAAGGTAAACGGCGTTTCCGTCCACTCTGGTTTCCGTCACAGTGTTCCGTTGCGCCGGAAGTGGTTTAGTCCTGATGGCCACATGACCCATAAAGCTGTTTGTGAACAAACGTTGGCTCCCTTGGCCTGAAAGCGAGATGAGCGCCGCAACCCCATAGTTGCCTTTTACTGGACGATCCAGGGGTCCTTTACCTTTTACCTTATGGAAGTGAAAGGGATTTTGACCCACAGACAGATGCTGATAAGGATCTAGAACATAGAACCAAAAAGATCCCCCATCCCAGCTGTAATTAATTAAGCTTATGAGCTATCTAATTACTAAATATATCAGCTCATAACTATCATGTTATTGGCCTAAGCCATGGGCAGGCAAACTAAGGCAGGGGGCCGGATCCGGCCCAATCGCCCTCTAAATCTGGCCCTCGGGCGGTCCTGGAATCTGCGTGCTTTTACATGAGTAGAATGTGTCTTTTTATTTAAAATGCATCTCTGGATTATTTGTGGGGCATAGAAATTTGTTCCATTTTTTTTGTTCAAAATATAGTCCGGCCCCCCACAAGGTCTGAGGGACAGTGGACTGGCCCCCTGCTGAAGAAGTCTGCTGACCCCTGGAAGCTCATCAGAGTTTGTTCATAACCTAACCTAACCTAACATCTTGTGATGGCCTCCAATTTGGATGGTATTAATAGAGGATTTGGGGACGCGGGTGGTGCTGTGGGTTAAACCACAGAGCCCAGGACTTGCCGATCAGAAGGTTGGCAGTTTGAATCCCCATGACGGGGTGAGCTCCCATTGCTCGGTCCCTGCTCCTGCCAAGCTAGTTTGAAAGCACGTCAAAGTACAAGTAGATAAATAGGTACCGCTCTGACAGGAAGGTAAACGGTGCTTCCGTGCGCTGTTCTGGTTCGCCAGAAGCGGCTTAGTCATGCTGGGCACATGACCCGGAAGCTGTACGCCGGCTCCCTCGGCCAATAAAGCGAGATGAGCGCCGCAACCCCACGACTGGACCTAATGGTCAGGGGTCCCTTTATCTTTAATAGAGGGTTAGGCAAATTCATGGAGAAGATTGCTATCCATGGCTATAAGCCAAGGAGGCAGCAAGGCTTCTGAATACCAGCTGCTGGAGATCACAGGAAGGGAGAGGGCTCTTGTGAACGGATCCTGCTTGCAGTTGCTGCTATCCCACGGGCCACTGTGAGAACCAGAGGCTGTTCTTATGGAGGAGAGGAAATGAGCAACAGACACACCTGCCGTATCTTTGTTCCCCCACGCTGGGAGCCTGGACACACTCCAGCTAAAAACATCTTATGATTTCCGTTTGTTTTCACTTCGCAGGTGCCATTCCTGCTACTCCTCTGTCCTAATGCCAAGGTCTCAAGGAGGGGGGGTGGTGTTGGCAGCCTCAGATCAAACCATGCTCTGCCCTCACCTTCACCCTCACTTGGGCAATTTGTTCCCCGCTGGAAGCGCTTAATTGTTCGTCCTGCAGCAATACTTTTTCCTCCAAAGAAGAAAAATAATCACTCGGACGTCTTCTACACCAAAAAGGTAACCAAGGCATCTTAATTTGCTTGCATTTCATAGAAAGAGGGTTTGGGAAACTCAGCAACTGACTGGGGTTCAAAACTGTCTAATTACTAGTAACTAGTGAAATTTGAAGACTGGGATTCTAGGCAGGAGCTGATTTCAGGCACAGTCCCTGCAGGGTAAACAACCCAGTGGAAAAGGCGTTGATGCTTACACAGTTAAATAAAAAAGCAGACTTCTGACTGTAAAGAAAACAAATCCCTTGTCTTATTAGCGTACAAAGTGTAATAGGATCATTAAATTATATTTGAGTGTACGGTGTAGAACGTATACTGATGTTATCTAGAAAATGGAATTCATGGGAATTAATACAAAATAAAATATTTGAAAGTAAGGCAAAGGGAGGTAAAGGGAACCCCGGCCATTAGGTCCAGTCGTGACTGACTCTGGGGTTGCGGTGCTCATCTCACTTTATTGGCCGAGGGAGCCGGCGTACAGCTTCCGGGTCATGTTGCCAGCAAGACTGAGCAGCTTCTGGCGAACCAGAGCAGCGCACGGAAATACCGTTTACCTTCCCGCTGGTATTTATCTACTTGCACTTTGACGCGCTTTCGAACTGCTAGGTTGGCAGGAGCAGGGACCAAACAACGGGAGCTCACCCCGTCGCGGGGATTCGAACCACCAACCTTCTGATCGGCAAGTCCTAAGCTCTGTGGTTTAACCCACAGCGTCACCCACGTCCCTCTAAGGCACCTTACACATGATTAAATTCAAAGGCGATTTGGCATTTCTTCATGACATAGACTATCAAAACCATCGTTTTCAAGACACAAGCTTAGCAGATCTGGAACTAATACCTGATGATCTGATAAAATCGAGAGACTTTGTTACTTTAACTCACGTGCAACTACTCATTCTACATGCCTATTTTATATTTGTGTTTTTCACCTTTTGATTTCCTCCTGTTACAACTGTCCTGTCTGTTTGGGACTGAACCAGGGATCTTCTGCTCTGCCACTAAGCTACAAACCTTTCCCTAAAGGCAGAATTCAGTGCAGTGGCTGAAGCTCAAACGACAACATGATGCTCAGGCAATTGCCTTGCCCTCTGCAACATCCTTTTTTGTGTTTCCACTCCTAGGGATGGTGCCGCAAGGTTTCAGACCATCTTCCATTGCCATCTTGTGGCCAATAGGAATTAAAATAGGTGTTTGAGTGTTGTTTTGTTTAAAAAGAAGTACAGCGGTACCTTGGTTCTCAAACGCCTTGGTACTCAAACAACTTGGAACCAAAACACTGCAAACCCGGAAGTAAGTGTTTCGGTTTGCGAACGTCCTTCAGAAACTGAATGAGCTCCGTTTTGAGTGGTACGCTTCTGTTTTGAGTGCCACCCTTCCGTTTTGAGTGTTACGCTGAGGTCTGTCTGTTTTTGCTATTTATTTTACGTTTTTATTTTGGGGGCTCTTTTTGTTTTTGTGACTGTGTGGAACCCAGTTCACCTACTGATGCGTTGATTGTGTGACTGCAGTACATTGTTTATTGCGTTCATTTTATGGATTGATGGTCTTGTTAGATAGTAAAATTCATGTTAAATCGCTGTTTTAGGGGTTGTTTTTCAAAGTCTGGAACAGATTAATCCATTTTGCATTACTTTCTATGGGAAAGCATGCCTTGGTTTTGGAACACTTTAGTTTTGGAACGGACTTCTGGAACGGATTAAGTTTGAGAACCAAGGCACCACTGTATTCATTCCTTTTTGTAAATGGCTTTGATATTTACCTTTAAGGTCAAGTGGCATATAAACTTTATAAACCTAATTACAGTGGTACCTCGGGTTACAGACACTTCAGGTTACAGATGCTTCAGGTTACAGACTCTGCTAACCCAAAAATAGTACCTTGGGTTAAGAACTTTGCTTCAGGATGAGGAGAGAAATCGCGCAGCGGCAGTGGGAGGCCCCATTAGCTAAAGTGGTACCTCAGGTTAAGAACAGTTTCAGGTTAAGAACGGACCTCTGTAATGAATTAAGTACTTCACCCGAGGTACCACTGTAATAAAAATGGATATGCTCCGGGGGGGGGGGGGTCGGGGTGAGGAGATACCTGGCCGAAACATCAAGCTTGCAGGTTGACTGATTAAAGAAATCTTCTTACTCTTAGCATTTGGAGCTGAATGTTGGCAGAAGCTGAACGGAAGCAGAATCCCTATTGGAGGAAAGCACTTGACCCTGCCTACAATCAGGAAAATAAGAGACCTAATATTTATTATTGGAAATACATCTGTGATAGGAAAGATTCTAGATCTGTCTGGCTAAGGTGGAGGTGCAATAAGCATATGTTTGGTCTTGCAACTCAGACAAAGTGTGCTCCCATTATGTATGGCATCATGGAGGAGGAAGGGAAGGAGGAAGGAGGTGAGATCAGCAACCCTGTGATTGTCAGTGTAACATCGAAGGCTTATCCACACTTACATTTCCTCTGCTCCTTCCAGGTATGGTCTGTGCTTTATAGCTCTGTGAGCGCTCTTTTTTTGCCCCAGAACATTCCCCTAAAAACCCGCTCTTTGGTGCTAATTCAGAGCAAATGTCAATCTGCAGAAAACCCAAACTGACGTTTGTGCAAGTTTAACCTGGTCAGCCTTTACAATACAGTGGTACCTCAGGTTAAGCACTTAATTGGTTCCGGAGGTCCGTTCTTAACCTGAAACTGTTCTTAACCTGAAGACCACTTTAGCTAATGGGGCCTCCTGCTGCTGCCGCGCCACCAGAGCACGATTTCTGTTCTCATCCTGAAGCAAAGTTCTTAACCTGAAGCACTATTTCTGGGTTGGCGGAGTCTGTAACCTGAAGCGT
The DNA here is from genome assembly GCF_964188305.1 of Podarcis bocagei. Classification (NCBI taxonomy): domain Eukaryota; kingdom Metazoa; phylum Chordata; class Lepidosauria; order Squamata; family Lacertidae; genus Podarcis; species Podarcis bocagei. The sequence continues at coordinate 24,318,360 of NC_138126.1, read as the reverse complement.
GTGTAACCTGAAGCGTATGCAACCCGAGGTACCACTGTACAATGTCCCAGAAAGCCTTTGCAACTCAATGAAGCATCAGCTCTCTCCCAAACCAGTGCTCTGCCTCACCTGGGCAAGCACAGCTCCACTGCTGGGATGAGGACTCTGTGGGATGGCAAAAGTTGCAATATAGGCTCTCATGTGCATCTTGTCTCATCCCAACAGTAGCGATTTTGTAGGCTTTCCAGGAGAAGGAGGAAGATCAATGGCGCTTGAGAAAAAAGATCTGTACGGTAAATATAACTTCTTTGTTATGGCTATAAAGGACCCCTGACCATTAGGTCCAGTCGTGGCTGACTCTGGGGTTGCAGCGCTCATCTCACTTTATTGGCTGAGGGAGCCGGCGTACAGCTTCCGGGTCATGTGGCCAGCATGACTAAGCCGCTTCTGGCGAACCAGAGCAGCGCACTCAAACGCCGTTTACCTTCCCACCGGAGCGGTACCTATTTATCTACTTGCATTTTGACGTGCTTTCGAACTGCTAGGTTGGCAAGGACAGGGACCGAGCAACGGGAGCTCACCCTGTTGCGGGGATTCAAACCACCGACCTTCTGATTAGCAAGTCCTAGGCTCTGTGGTTTAACCCACAGCGCCACCTGCATCCCTTTGTTATGGCTATATATTAGGTGTGGGGAACGTTTGGCCCTCTAGATGTTGTTGGACTACAACTACCAACAGCCTCAGCAAGCATAGCCAGTCGCGAGGAACGATGGGAGTTGTATATCATAGTAGCAGAGAAAGCAGTTTTCACGAGAGCCCGTCCACACCTCTTGAGATGTTCTGGGAACAAGGCTTGCATGGTAAAAATTAGATGCACCGTACATTTAATGCCAAGGCCAGCCCTAACATTAGGCAGTGAGAGGGCCATTTCGGGCTTCAGATATTCCTGGGTGGGTGGAGGGAAGAGAAAGCACGTCCTTGCATACTATTATGTTTGCTCTACATCCACTAGGTTAGCCTGTTGTCCTCAGGTATGGTAAAGGATTCTGTCCCATCACCACTGTTTGGTTTTTGCAAGTGGAATGGGGTTTCTGTACTGTATGTGGCATGTGGGTGGGTACATTTTATCCATCACTTCAAGCAGCCCTGTTTTTGTCACTGTTACGCTACCATTATAATTCCCGAAATGAACCTACAATTAATGTCCCAGTGAATGGATACTGGAGACAGGTCTGAGAACAGATCAAAATCCACATCTTCCATGTTTCTTCCTAGATTATCCTTGGGATGAATGCAATGAGAAATCAATAGAAATATACTTGACGCAGTTTGAGGAACTCGATGCCTATGCACAGAAGGTATGCTGTCTCTTATTGTGATATATTTACAAGTGGAGTAATAGTCCTGCCTATTAGGGGTTTTTTAAACATGGATTTGGATTCTAAGAGTACCTTCAAGTGTGCTCTCCTGAGAAGCGGCAACTTCTTATGTCCACATTGAAGGTCATAATGGGAAGCATCATGAGTCACAAGACTCTGTTTTGCGCATGATTAACACAACAGAGGGACTGTTCATGTAGGTTGAAGACTAATAATAATAATAATAATAATAATAATAATAATAATAATAAATGTATTATTTATATGCTGGCCACCTGGCTGGGTTTCCCCAGACACTCTGGGCGGCTTCCAACAAAAGATTAAAAATACATTAAAACATCAGTCATTAAAACCAGGGAACCAGGCACAGGGCCTTCTCGGTGGTGGCGCCTGCCCTTTGGAACACCCTCCCATCAGATGTCAAGGAAATAAGCAACTATCAGACTTTTAGAAGGCATCTGAAGGCAACCTTGTTTTAATGTTTGATGTTTTATTTTTTAATTATTATTGTTCATATTCTGTTGGGAGCTGCCCAGAATGGCTGGGGAAACCCAGCCAGATGGATGGGGTATAAATTTATTATTATTATTATTATTATTATTATTATTATTATTATTATTATTATTCCAGGAGTACCCCCAACTATTACCTGGCTCCTTCAGGGGAAGTGCAACCACATCCAGAACAGGAAACCTGTCAATTTCTGGAACATGAGAACCACCCACCAAGATACTCCATCGCCCCAGGATTCAAACACAGTTTATTGTCCCCCATCCAGTCCCCCACTGCATCCCGACACTGACCCATTCTAACTGCTACCAAATCTATTTACCTTTTGTGAAACAGGTGAATGTCAAGGATAGCGTGGAAAACCTGGTGAGCGTCTTGCTCCAAAAAGCCCACAGTGACCTGGAGAAAGTCCGAGCCATTTGGATGTGGATTTGCCATCATATAGGTGATTTGTCACACAATAAACTTTTGTTATTTCATTAAGGGGAAAAGATATATGTTCATTGAATTGATTGATCCCTCGCATCTTCTGAACGTTTGTAACCCACACGTGACTCTTGCAGACCCTTGTTCACTATGTGATATTTCATAAATGTGTTTATTTCTCCAGAATATGATATGGAAGCCTTCTATGACGAAGCCAAGAGGGCTTCAGAGGCAGCAGATGTCCTGCAGTCAGGAAAAGGAGTTTGTACAGGATATTGTGGACTCTTTGAAGAAATGTGCAGGTGACTTTTTTCAGCCCCAGTTATCGGGTCAAGCAGTGGTTTCGTGGCAGGGATGATGGGAGCCACAGGTTCCCCAACCCTGCTCAATGGTTTGAATGTTCCTGAAGCAAATTTGCATATATAGGGTTGTGTTGAATTAAGCTTTGAGCAGATCCACTGAAATCAATGGACTGTTTCTTGGGGAGAGGGGGCGGGCAGGTGTGGTGGACGCCCTGGTCCTGAATGGGATAACTGGACCAGGTGCAAAGGACCACCATGCTTATATAGCAGGCATGCAGAACCTTTGGCCCTCCAGACATCGCTCAGCTGCAACTCCCATCAGGCCAAGCAAGCTTAGCCAATGGCCAGAAATGATGGGAGTTGTACTTCAGCAACATCTGGATGGCCAAAGATTTCCTACATCTGTAATATGAAACAAAACAAAATAAATAAAATAAAACAATTCCTTCCAGTAGCACCTTAGAGACCAACTAAGTTAGCTATTGGTATGAGATTTCGTGTGCATGCACACTTCTTCAGATACCACACAAAAGTTCATACCAATAACTAACTTAAAGGTAAAGGTAAAGGGACCCCTGACCATTTGGTCCAGTTGTGACTGACTCTGGGGTTGCGGCACTCATCTCGCTTTATTGGCCGAGGGAGCCGGCATACAGCTTCTGGGTCATGTGGCCAGCAGGACTAAGCCGCTTCTGGCGAACCAGAGCAGAGCATGGAAACACCGTTTACCTTCCCGCTGGAGTAGTACCTATTTATCTACTTGCACTTGACATGCTTTCGAACTGCTAGGTTGGCAGGAGCAGGGACCGAGCAACAGGAGCTCACCCCATTGGGGGGATTCGAACTGCCGACCTTCTGATCAGCAAGTCCTAGGCTCTGTGCTTTAACCCACAGCGCCACCCGCATCCCTAATAACTAACTTAGTTGGTCTCTAGGGTGCTACTGGAAGGATTTTTTTAATTTTTTAATTTAATTTAATTTAATTTGTTTTGTTTGTTTCGACTACAGCAGACCAACACGTCTACCTACCTGTAACTTGTAATATGAAATAAATAAATGAGGCAGGCTGTGGCCACAGTCGGGCCTGTTAGCACTACTGAGCCATGGCTTTTCTGAAAAGTAAAGTAGTGGTCCCAGGTGACACTCAAAATAATTCTATTTTCTCCATCAAAATCCCACAATGCACATCCCTAACGAGGCAGACCGGACAGGACAAGAACAAGTGTGAAATTCAATGAGCTGGGAAGGCTGTTGTTTGGCTTCTGAAAACAGCAATGTGAAGGAGGATCTTGTTCAAAAGGAAAATCAGCGAAAGCAGCCACAGCCCCTTGATCACAATGGTGTTCCTCAATACCTTTCTTCCCTTCTCAGTATTGCAGGGATACAGTGCAAGACGTTGTCAGGCTACTGCATAGGGTATGGATACAAAGCAGAACAGGTCATTGAGGAATATAACAGTCATGTCTGGAGCACTGTTCATCTCGATGGAAGGTGGCACCTTTTGGACAGTACATGGGGAAGTGGCTGCGTGGATGACAAGGGCAACTTCACTTTCAGGTATGTTGTTAGGCAGAAAGTCCAGCGATAGTGTGGGACACAACGAAGACATAGCTTAATTCTGTTGCTTCTAGAGAACTTTCCCCAGCCCCCTTGGACTACATCTCAGAGCTGGTGATTTGACAGCCACAGGGCTGACTATTATATTCCGGTGCAGCTAGAATTAAGCCATTGGCATGGTGTGTCACGGTGGCAGGGAGATTATGTAAACTCCTCCAACCATCCATTTATCCTCTTGAGTGGTTCTTGAGTGTTACATTTACTCTGGTGATCCTGGAAGCCGGGTTGTTGTTTGTCAACCTAGTGCTGTGTTGGACTACAACTCCCACTGACCTTAGCTGGGTTTGATGGGATTTAGAGTTTGGCAACATCTAGAGCAGCGGTTCTCGACCTGTGGGTCCCCAGATGTTGTTGGACTGCAACTCCCATCATCCCTGAGCTCTGGCCTTGCTAGCTAGGGGTGATGGGAGTTGTAGTTCAACAACATCTGGGGACCCACAGGTTGAGAAAGGCTGATCTAGAGGGAATCAGATCAAGGAAGGGTCATACAGACCTTTAACTGTGGCTAATTTTAGCCATGGTTTGTTTAAACAAGCTAGCTAGATAAGCGATAGTTCGAAGATGGCTTGTCAAACCATAGTTAACATAAAGCTCTGTTTGTCGGATTTGGGTGAGACAACAAACTTTGGAGGTTGTTTCCAAACCCTTTGCAGGTGGGCAGGGATGGAGGGGGGCGGGAAAAGTGTGAGCCTGAGGCCCGCTATGGCTCATTCTCAACATGCTAAATTATAGTTCTACTTGAAATCTGAATTGGGCGTGTAAATATTCCACACTCATTCTTCAACAGCTTTGCCTGCTTCACCCTGGTTCTGATTTGAGAAACGTTATGAAAGACTGCATGATTCCGCGGTCTTCTTTTGCAGATACAGTGAGTTTTACTTCCTTACCCATCCTGCTCTGTTTATTGAGGATCACTTCCCAGATGACCCCAGGTGGCAGCTTCTGAAACAGACATTAAGGCTGGAGATGGACGGATGTGACGGCTAAAATATGCCTGAGTTTTATTCTGTAGGACTGACTGACTGGAAGATCCACAGAAACGTCACCTGCTGACACATGTAAAATCGATTAGAAGGATCTAACCAGAACACAGTTGCATTGGCAATCAGTCTCATGTTTTTCAAAAGGGAAGGACTGCGTCACATAAGCCAATACCCTAACAAAGCAGAAGCACTGGGGGAAATCTGCGTATTTGGAAGTTAATGTTTTTAGAGACAATTGCGCTTATGAGACACACACACACACAATTTATATACCGTATTTTTCACTCTATAAGACGCACCAGACCACAAGACACACCTAGTTTTTGGAGGAGGAAAACAAGAAAAAAAATATTCTGAATCTCAGAAGCCAGAACAGCAAGAGGGATCGCTGCACAATGAAAGCAGCAATCCCTCTTGCTGTTCTGGCTTCTGGGATAGCTGCGCAGCCTGCATTCGCTCCATAAGACGCACACAAATTTCCCCTTACTTTTTAGGAGGGAAAAATTGAGTCTTATAGCGCAAAAAAATACGGTAATTGCGCTCTCTCTCTCTCTCTATATATATATCACCTATATTTCTTTATTAGTAACCTTGATGTCAAACCAAAGTGACCTTAGCAGCTGCTTGCCAACTAGAACAGAATAATTACGTTAGTGTACGTGTTTGTATGTTGCTTAGAGAGGTCTAAGAAGCAATCAAGATGGCAATTCGCATTCACTGCTAATGTGGACTTTTGCTACTTTAATATGTGGAAACTTTGAGCCTGTGCAGGTGGTGGGTGTCCCCATATATGTGAAGAGGACAGTACTGAGGACAAACTTTGTTTTGGGACAACGTTCTAAGATCCTGTGTGATAGATAGTCTCTCAGGAAAGATTAAAGATAAGCAAAAACAGCAATTCATTGGTAACTGGGAACCTCTAAGAGTTACTTTAAAAAATAAGTGTTGCAATCTGAATTCGGTAGCAGCCTTTGAATAAGCTCTGTAAATAAAGCTTAAATGGGTTAAAACAGATATATATACATAGGTGCATATTAATATTTTATTATGATTTTGCTGATAAATTTAGGTAATAGGTTTATTAGAGTGAAAAGATTTTGAGAAGGATGGGAAGTCAAATTTATGAAGATATATGCTTCTTCGTTGGAATTTTTATTTTGATGAGTTTGATTTACAGACTATAAAATGTCTTTGATGTACGGATGTAACTACAGTTAAGAAAGCATCATCATCATCATCAACATCATCATATTTTTTTAAAAAAACATCCTGTGTGACAGAGCTTTATTTTTCATTCCATGTGTCGTATTAAGGCCCGTTTTTGGAGAAGGAATTTGGGGAAGAGAAGGCAATTTGAAGGAGAAGGCCCATGGGAAGGGAAGACCAATTTGGAGAAGGATCGCAGTGTGAAGCAATCCAGGGAAGACTTAAACAGCAGAAATCCTTCGCTAGGGCATCACCTTTCCCGATTTTTGCTTGTTATATTGTAAGGATCCATAGCCCAGTTCTTTTGTGTGAGTTCACCCCCTGCCCCTAGTGTGTATTCGTGTGGATTGAGCAAAGTAGGGGAATTCTATCCCCCCTTTTCAGGGTTTCTCCCCACAAGGAAGAAAACATCCTAAGTTGTGTAACATTTGGTTAGGAAATAAAGATTTGAACTTTTGTTTTTTGTCTGCTTGGTTATCCTGGTGTCCTGAAATCCACTTTGGGTACGGAAAATAGTATGCTGGCTCATTTGAGTCGCTTAGAAAAAACAGTGTTTGCGAAACAAAGCAGCGACTGTGTCCAGGATCCTTCTGGTTACTGGTAACTGGCAAGTTTTGTGGGCTGGGGTCCTAGGAAAGTTAGCTGGTAGAAGCTCGTTCTAGGAGGTAATCTTGCAGGAGGAGGTCACAGAATAACCATTCAGGGTACTTCTCTGCTTAATGAGGTCAGGGTGAGCAAGCGAATGGTTGGGGGCTAATAACTTGTAGGTTATTTGCAAAGCAACAGTGGGCCCTGAAGTGTAGGTGGGTTCCCGTGAGGCAAGACACAGTGATAACAGCATGAACCTTTACTGAACTAACAGAACTAACAGAAGAGTGACTAGTGGGGTGCCACAGGGTTCTGTCTTGGGCCCGGTCTTATTCAACATCTTTATCAACGACTTGGATGATGGACTCAAGGGCATCCTGATCAAATTTGCAGATGACACCAAACTGGGAGGGGTGGCTAACACCCCAGAGGACAGGATCACACTTCAAAACGACCTTGACAGATTAGAGAACTGGGCAAAAACAAACAAGATGAACTTTAACAGGGAGAAATGTAAAGTATTGCACTTGGGCAAAAAAAAATGAGAGGCACAAATACAAGATGGGGGACACCTGGCTTGAGAGCAGTACATGTGAAAAGGATCTAGGAGTCTTGGTTGACCACAAACTTGACATGAGCCAACAGTGTGACGCGGCAGCTAAAAAAGCCAATGCAATTCTGGGCTGCATCAATAGGAGTATAGCATCTAGATCAAGGGAAGTAATAGTGCCACTGTATTCTGCTCTGGTCAGACCTCACCTGGAGTACCGTGTCCAGTTCTGGGCACCACAGTTCAAGAAGGACACTGACAAACTGGAACGTGTCCAGAGGAGGGCAACCAAAATGGTCAAAGGTCTGGAAACGATGCCTTATGAGGAATGGCTAAGGGAGCTGGGCATGTTTAGCCTGGAGAAGAGGAGGTTAAGGGGTGTTATGATAGCCATGTTCAAATATATAAAAGGATGTCACATAGAGGAGGGAGAAAGGTTGCTTTCTGCTGCTCCAGAGAAGCGGACACGGAGCAATGGATCCAAACTACAAGAAAGAAGATTCCACCTAAACATTAGGAAGAACTTCCTGACAGTAAGAGCTGTTCGACAGTGGAATTTGCTGTCAAGGAGTGTGGTGGAGCAGTGGCGTAGCGTGGGTTGTCAGCACCCAGGGCAAGGCAAGTAATTTGCGACCCCTAACCCGTGGATTTGCGCCCCCTAACCCTAACCCCCAGATGTTGCGCCCAGTGCGGCCGGCCCCCCCTGCACCCCCCACGCTACGCCACTGTGGTGGAGTATCCTTCTTTGGAGGTCTTTAAGCAGTGGCTTGACAACCATATGTCAGGAGTGCTCTGATTGTGTTTCCTGCTTGGCAGGGGGTTGGACTCGATGGCCCTTGTTGTCTATTCCAACTCTATGATTCTATGATTCTATCCCTGAGCTCTGGCCTTGCTAGCTAGGGGTGATGGAAGTTGTGGCCAGGGTGAGAACTTATCAGAGAATACATAACAGATTTGTAACCACAAAACTCAACAACTGTCCCACTTGCTGGAATTGAGCTGAGGGATCCCCTTGTACCCTTGGAGATCTTTCGAAAAGCAAAGACACGTAGGATTTTGCCTTGATAAGAAAAGAAACAAGAATCAATGATGGGGGGGGGGAATTTGTTCTGGGACTCAGCCCCTGCACTTCCTCCTACTGCTAGCACTCAGTCATGTGCTAAGTACAAAGATCATGCCCCTTTTGGACTTCCAAAGGATGGAAAAACCCTGCATTCAAAGGGGTAAAGACACAGGACAACAATGGGATGGGGATGGATTTCGTGCGGCGCCAATATATTACAGTGGTACCTCGGGTTACATACGCTTCAGGTTACATACGCTTCAGGTTACAGACTCCGCTAACCCAGAAATAGTACCTCGGGTTAAGAACTTTGCTTCAGGATGAGAACAGAAATCGTGCTCCGGTGGCGCGGCAGCAGCAGGAGGCCCCATTAGCTAAAGTGGTGCTTCAGGTTAAGAACAGTTTCAGGTTAAGTACAGACCTCCGGAACGAATTAAGTACTCAACCTGAGGTACCACTGTACAGTCAAACCTCATCTCCCCAACACCTCTCTTTTGGAAAGTTTTGGCTCCTGGACGTCGAAAACCCAGCACATTTCAAAACTATTGTGAGGCAAAGTAAGAGTCCATCAGTTCCTGAGGTGAAATTTTGGGGTGGGGAATGTCTGACCTCTGAGCACATCTTGCCCCCTCCCCAAGTCTCCCCCCATTTGATCCATGAGGCCATTCTCACATGCAGGTAAGGGGTGAGGCGTGACTGATAGGACATGGCTTTCCAAAGCTGCTTTGCACAGCCCTCAGAGCATGGGGCTAGTTGTCAGGATCCTCTGAAGAAATGCAGAAACCAGGGACCCATTGCTAAGCAGGATGCCACCCCCTGCGTATCAACGCAGAACATCCCGTTCAGTTGGGCTGAGCCATGGCACTCCTGGCAGAGTTCTTTGGCGAGCTGAAACTCAGTACTAAGTAGAATTGCCCATCCCTTCAGGAGAGGGGGCGATCTTTCTGAGCACTAAAAAAGGAGGGAGAAGTTTCTTCCCTTCCCTGTGAAGCCCAAGCTTGCTGAGTTCTTAAAGAGAGAGGTGGCGGCTCCCAAAGGCTTCCCCTCTTCCTGTTAAGCCTGATCTCACTGCAGTCCTATATAAACGGGGGGAGACTCACCAAGACCATAGCTGTCAACTTTTCCCTTTTCGTGCGAGGAATCCTATTCGGAATAAGGGAATTTCCCTTAAAAAAGGGGGAAAGTTGACAGCTATGTCCAAGACTGTAGTGATATTAGGCTTTATAGTCCTCTTTCCCTCCTCGTTTTTAAGCCTGATGTCTCTTTGTTGGTAGCGAAAGGGATTTTGACGAGGGCAGCCCTGTCAAATGAGCAAACCAGTGATATTTTAGGGAGCAGGCTAGCAGGCGGGGCCCATGACTTACATCATAGGAGCCTACACAACACAAAACACTGTTGCTGTGTGTAGGTTTTATTTTATTTGGTTTTTTTATCTTATAGTTTGGAAATGTACATCCAGCCCCCCCCTTTAATTTTTTTTTGGGGGGGGCCCTAAGAGAGTGGGGCCCTAAGCTATAGCTTGTTTACCATATTTTTCGCTCTATAAGACGCACCAGACCACAAGACGCACCTAGTTTTTGGAGGAGGAAAACAATAAAAAAAATATTCTGAATCTCAGAAGCCAGAACAGCAAGAGGGATCTCTGTGCAGTGAAAGCAGCAATCCCTCTTGCTGTTCTGGCTTCTGGGTTAGCTGCGCAGCCTTCATTTGCTCCATAAGACGCACACACATTTCCCCTTACTTTTTAGGAGGAAAAAAGTGAGTCTTATAGAGCAAAAAATATGGTAGTTTATACGTAAATCTGGCACTTCTCCCGCCCCTTATAACACTAGGTTCAAGGAAGACAGAAGATAGTACTTTTTTCATGGAGCACATTGTTAAACTATGGAACTTGTTCCCACACGAGACAGTGAAGGCCCCGAAACTTCGATGGCTTTAAAAGAGCATTAGACAGGTCCTTGGAGGAGAGGGCTATCAATGGCTACTAGCAGCTGGAGGCAGAAATGCTTCATTGCTGGAAACCACAGGAGGGGAGGGGAACTGAGCAATGGGGACACCTTCTGTATCTGCACTTCCCCACACAGGGAACTTTGACGCACTCCAGCGCTGGTTTGCTAAAACATGTTATGCTCTCCCTTTTGTTTTGACTTCATGGATGCTCTTCTTATCCTAATGCCAAGGTCTCCAAGCAAGGGTTTGATAAACCCAGATCAAGCCGCGCTCTTCCCTCACCCCTCCAGCTGGGCATTTCATTCCTGGCTCAAAGCAGTTCGCTGTTCCTCCAAGGAGTGTCTCGAGCGAATTAGTCTCTACGGCAGCAGAACTTTTTCTCCAAAGCAGAAAAATAATAATCTCCTGGACGTCTCCGCTGAGCACCTGTGCCAAAAAAAAGGTAACCAAAGTATCTTAATTTGATTGCGTTTCTTAGAAAGATGTTTATAGGAACTTTCACATTAGTAACTGGTGAAGTTTTGCAGGCTGGAGTTCTAGGAGAGTTTGCAGTCAAGAGCTCATTCCATGAACTTTGCAGGTCAGAGTAACAATTTAGCACACTCCTCCATTTCATGAGGTCAGTGTGAGGCTGCAAGTGTAAATGTTGTGGGCTAGTAACTTGCGGGCTTATTTGCTAAGTTACAGTAAGTTGCTAGGTTTGTTAAGTTACATTGGCTTTAAACACAATATGCAAGAATTCTCCTGGTTGCTCAACTGAGCTGTGAGGTGCTTTTGTATCCCCTGAGGTCTCTCCTAAAGAAAAGACATGTGTGACTGTGTTGCTCTTTTATAAGAAAAAGAAACAAAAAAAATTAAAAGAAAAGAAAAGAAAGAATATTTTGTTGATTATTGTCCCAAGTACGATGTGGGAATTTTGTTCTTGTGCCCTCCTTGCTCCTTGCGTTGGCAACTCAGCCCTGTGCCAAGCACAAAGAAGCTTTTCCATTATGTCCATTTTGGACTTCCCACGGATTGAAAAACCCAATATTTAAAGGGCGGAGGTCCAGGACATCACTGGGATGGGGAGGATTTCGTGTGGATGCCACTTTAGGCTGCCATCAGGGAAAGCAGAGAAAGCTATTTTAGGCTGCAACCCTAACCCCACTTGCCTGGGAGTAAGCCAAACCAAATTCAGTGGGACTTATTTCTAAATAGACATGGTTAGGATTGCACCCTTAGAAGGCAGTCTCAACCTACATAGTGGGGGGCTGTTCTCCATAGTAAAACTGTTGTGCTTCCATTTAGTGGAGCTGGATTTAGAGTGGTGCCAGTAGTTCCCCTGCATATGTATATATATGGACGCAGGTGGTGCTGTGGTCTAAACCACTGAGCCTCTTGGGCTTGCCGATTGGAAGGTCGGCGGTTTGAATCCCCGCGACAGAGTGAGCTCCCATTGCTCTGTCCCAGCTCCTGCCAGCCTAGCAGTTCAAAAGCACACTAGTGCAAGTAGATAAACAGGTACCGCTGCGGTGGGGAGGTAAATGGTGTTTACGTGCACTCTGGCTTCCATCACAGTGTTCCATTGCGCCAGAAGCGGTTTAGTCATGCTGGCCACATGAACCGGAAAGCTGTCTTCGGACAAACGCCAGCTCCCTCGGCCTGAAATTGAGATGAGCATCACAACCCCAGAGTCGCCTTCGACTGGACTTAACCATCCAGGGCCCTTTACCTTTAACTTTACAGTGGTACCTCGGGTTACATACGGTTCAGGTTACAGGCGCTTCAGGTTACAGACTCCGCTAACCCAGAAATAGCACCTTGGGTTAAGAACTTTGCTTCAGGATGAGAACAGAAATTGTGCTCCAGTGGCGCGGCAGCAGCAGGAGGCCCCATTAGCTAAAGTGGTGCTTTAGGTTAAGAACAGTTTCAGGTTAAGAACGGACCTCTAGAACGAATTAAGTACTTAACCTGAGGTACCACTGTATATATAAGTTGGTTGCTGATGGTTTAGTCATTGAATCGCTTAGTAATTCTTTGAAGGAGACAAGATGCCAAACCACAATTTCCATGATTCACCAAGAAAAGATGGGGAACTTGAGGCCCCCCAGGAGTTGCAGGCCTGCATCTCCCATCATCTGACACCATTGGCTCCGTTAAAAGGTAAAGGGACCCCTGACCATTAGGTCCAGTCATGACCGACTCTGGGGTTGCGGCGCTCATCTCGCTTTATTGGTCCGAGGGAGCCGGCGTACAGTTTCCAGGTCATGTGGCCAGCATGACTAAGCCGCTTCTGGTGAACCAGAGCAGCGCACGGAAACGCCGTTTACCTTCCCGCTGGAGCGGTACCTATCTACTTGCACTTTGATGTGCTACCGAACTGCTAGGTTGGCAGGAGCAGGGACCGAACAATGGGAGTTCACCCCATCGCAGGGATTTGAACCGCCAACCTTCTGATCAGCAAGTCCTAGGTTCTGTGGTTTAACCCACAGCGCCACCCATGTCCCTCATATTGGCTCCATTAGCTGGGGCTGAATGGGGGTTGTGGATCCGGCTGCCTCTGAGAAGCCACAGGTTCTGTTGTTGCATTTAAGGGCAGCTATGAAAGTCAGGCTGACATAAGGGCAACAGATTGGGGATTGGCTCTCTGGGGCTCTGCAGAGCTGTTTCCCACCAGTCCCAGCAAGCATGGAAGATGATCAGGGACAATGGGAGTTGGAATATATGCGTTAATGCACATCTCGTCTCATCCCAACACAAACATTTTGTAGGCTTTCAAGATGGGAGGAGTACAAGCATCAATGCTGCCTCGGGAAGAAGATCTGTATGGTAAAGAGAAGTTCTTTCTTATGCTCTTGTACGGCTATTGATCCGGATCCTCTGTGTCAGCTGCAGGGAATCTTTGGCCCTCCAGATGTTGTTGGATGACAGCACCTGTTAGTCCCAGCAAGCGTGGCCAGGGATGATGGGAGTTGTAGTTCCCAGCATCTGGAGGGCCAAAGGTCCCCTACACCTGCTGTATATATTAATAGTACTTCTCTTAGTACTTAGCAGTGCTGCGTATCTTGTTGTTGTTGTTTAGTCGTTTAGTCGTGTCCCACTCTTCGTGACCCCCTGGGCCAGAGCATGCCAGACACTCCTGTCTTCCACTGCCTCCCGCAGTTTGGTCAGACTCATGCTGGTAGCTTCGAGAACACCATCTCGTCCTCTGTCGTCCCCTTCTCCTTGTGCCCTCCATCTTTCCCAACATCAGGGTCTTTTCCAGGGAGTCTTCTCTTCTCATGAGGTGGCCAAAGTATTGGAGCCTCAGCTTCAGGATCTGTCCTTCCAGTGAGCTCTCAGGGCTGATTTCCTTGAGAATGGATCGGTTTGATCTTCTTGCAGTCCATGGGACTCTAAAGAGTCTCCTCCAGCACCAGAATTCAAAAGCATCAATTCTTCGGCGATCAGCCTTCTTTATGGTCCAGCTCTCACTTCCATACATCACTACTGGGCTGCGTATCTTAGGAAATCATTTTATGAGCCCGTCACTCAACCACCCAGTGGCGTAGCTAGCCGTTCGGGGGCCCAAGCAACCATGTCACTCCCAGGAGAGATGCGTGGCTTGGGCGCACTGCAGGCCCCACAGGAAGTGCTGCCCCCTGCGGTGTGGCGCCCAGTGCCTCCCCCCCTCAGCTACACCTCTGCACCCACCTCTTGAGATATCCTGGGAACAAGGCTTGAATGGTAAAAATCAACTGCGCTCAGTGTTATTTTTCTAGACAAAGAGGTGCCAGAACTCACCACGAACGCTTCCCTTGTTCCTTTACAACGGCACCTACCCTGAGAGGTGGTGGAACTCAGTTCCAGTGAGTTCTGGCTGGGGAAATAGCTGCACTATATTTTTCCACTCTTAGGCTGGAGCTACCGTTAGGCCAAGTGAGGTGTCTCAGATGCTCCAGAGAGGCAGGCAGCAGTGAGGTGTCAGAGAACAGATCAGTGCATGCTATGCAGTCTGCCCTTCGCCCTCAAAGTAAGCCTGTTCTACTCAGGTGTGCTGGAGAAAATCTGTCCCATCACCTGTGTTTGGGTTTCTGTAAGTGGATCAGGGCTTCAGTATGTGGCATGTGGGTGGCTGGGTACATTTTCTCCCTCACCTCAAGCAGCCCTGTTTGTGTTATTGTTATGCTACTATTATAGTTCCTGAAATGAGCTTGCAGTTGACGTTCTGTTGCATGCATATTGCAGATGGAGGCAGTGAAATTTGCAGCCGGGATTAAGGGATGCCAGGCATTCCTATCAAAGCCAGATGTTTGGCGCAAAGAGGGCTTCTCTAAGGAGGTACCAGCTCTTCCAGTGAGAAGTGCAAACAATGCCATACGCCCTGTGTACTCTACTCAAAATGGTCTTGCAAGATCAGATCAAAATCCTACCTTTTAAGTAGAGCAACGTTGGTCACAGCTGAAGCGCCTCTACTCCCTGCTGCTGTGTTTCACTTGGGGAGAAGCAGAAAAGGCTCCCTATCTCTATTCCCTGTTGGTTCCCTGTATTCCAACCCTTTAAATCACATCCTTTGCTCCCCCCTCCCTTTCCCCACTGTTTCTAGAATGACTTTTCCATTTTTGTTCCTAGATTATCCATGGGATAAATCCAATGAGAAATCAATACAAATAGACTTGGCAAAGTTTAAGGAACTGGATGCCTATGCACAGAAGGTATGCTGTCTCTTATTGCGATATAGGCAGCAAGGAATTTGCTAGGATGCTGCGGTTTTTATGTGCTTTTGGAATTTGAGAGTGCTTTCAAGTGTCCTTCCTGATAGGAGGCAGTTACTTCTGTTCAGATGGAAGGTCCGAACTGGGAACATCATGAGTCACAAGACCCTGCGCCTGTTTTTCAGAAAACTTACACAGTGGAGCACCTATTCACATGGGCTGCACACACCATGCATTTAAAGAACACCAACTCCCCCAAAGAACTATGGGAGCTGTAGTTTTCCGCTCACAGAGCTACAAATCCTAGAACCCTTAACAACCTACAGGATTCTCTCTCTCTGTGTGTGAATTAAATGCATGTATATACATCCATATTTAGTTATTTTGCAACATTGCTTTGCTTACTGCTTTGATTTAAAAATTCAGAAGATAGCTCCAAAGTAGATTCGGAAGAGAGCTAGTAATCATAGGCAATATGAAAGGGTTTGAACAACTCCTCTCTCACAAATCACTTTCGATCGTATTTATACTCCCGACTGAAATTGATTTGGTAGCTTTTTCCTCTCCTCGGGGAATTCCGAGTACTGTACTATATTTCTGTGAACAGTCATTAACAGAAAATTTTCAGTGCCCTTGCCAAACCACAGCTCCCAGGAATCTCTGGGGGGCCTCGCAAGAATTAAACTGGCATAAAATTAATATACTGATGCAGTAATCAACCCTGGATTTCCCCCAGTGCTGTCAAGGGACAACAGTAGGGCCGGCACAGGATCCAGGGTTGCCTTGGCCCCTCCCTGCCCCCAGAATGCCCCCCATAGATGTCAACATTTCCCTTTTCTTGCAAGGAATCCTATTCGGAATAAGGGAATTTCCCTTAAAAAAAGGGAACTGTTGACAGCTATGCCCCCCCGCCGTTTGTACTTCCACCTACCCAAAGGTGCAATGGGCAGTGGCAAAGCTGCATGCTCTGGCACCAGGGATGGAGAGCAGGCGGGGGCATGGCTGGCGCCCCCCCGGGGGCATGCCGTGTGCCCTGAGAGCGTGGCACATCACCTGCAGGGGCGTGGCATGTATCCTGGGGGCATGGTGCCTGGCACGGTGTGTGTGGGGGTGCGTGGCGTATGTCGGGGACAGCCGCAATGGTAACCCCGTCCCCAATGGTGCTAGGGGCAGTGCGTCCCCCCCGTTCCTCTGCCAGTGGCAATGGGGAAACTCTGCACTTGTGGGGAGACAGTGGCAAAGAGTATTTGGGTTTTAGCTGAAGATTGTAGAAATAACATGCCTGTGAACCCCGGAAAAAGCAAAGGTTAATCATGCTTCTCCCTTCAGAACAACTCCCCCCCGGGTACATTTTTGCCAAGTATAATAAATTCTTTGATTGATCAGTCAAGTAAAACACATACACCTAATCGACTAACTGTGCAACCCTGAGTGGTTTTACACAGCCCCAGTGAATTCAGCAAGAGACACTCTTGTAAGTGCACACAGGATTGCACCCTAAAATTTCTTTAAACAAGTAAAGGGTAAAGGACCCCTGACCAGTCATGACCGACTCTGGGGTTGTGGCGCTCATCTCGCTTTATTGGCCGAGGGAGCCGGCGTACAGCTTCTGGGTCATGTGGCCAGCATGACTAAGCCGCTTCTGACGAACTAGAGCAGCACACGGTAACATCGTTTACCTTCCCGCCGGAGCGCTACCTATTTATCTACTTGCACTTTGACGTGCTTTTGAACTGCTAGGTGGGCAGGAGCAGGGACCAAGCAATGGGAGTTCACCCCGTCGTGGGGATTCGAACCACTGACCTTCTGATCGGCAAGTCCTAGGCTCTGTGGTTTAATCCACAGTGCTACCCACGTCCCTTTAAACAAGTAGACTTAGGTAGAAGGAAGGAACTGGTACCCCCTCCTCCATATTAACTGCTTCCATTTACCTTCTGTGAAACAGGTGGATTTCAAGAATAGCGTGAAAAGCCAGGTGAGAGTCTTGCTCAAAAAAGCCCACAGTGACCTGGAGAAAGTGCGAGCCATTTGGATTTGGATCTGCTATCATATAGGTAGGTGGGACTGCCAACTTCCTGCATACTTGAGTCCTCTTGCCTCTGACAACTTCCGGTATTAAAAGACCAGCCTTTGTCACTGCCCTGCGCCCATGAATCCAGCTCTGTAGCAGAGTTCTTTAGCAGACACCCAGTCCAGTGATTGCCAGCCAAGGAAGATGGAGACATAGGGTCATATCAAACCAAGTTATATTCAGAGTAAACCGGCTGAAATCAATGGATGTAAGTAACTCATGGACATTAAATTCAGTGGGTCTACTCTGAGCATGGCTTATTTGCAGCTGACTCGGGCATTTTCACCATTTCATAGCCAGTCATGTCAGTTCCATTTGCACAAAGGATTCTGGATTGTAACCTGTGTGGATCAGTGATTTGGTGTTTGGCTCTCGCAGAGCTTGTTTGGGATCTCTATTCAGTCATGAAACTCAGAAGGGATCAGGAGGTGCTCACTGTTAACAGAAATCACTGGGTTAAAACTCACTGAAAGTCCGGAGGTAGCATTATTATCAATTTACGATGGGGTGGAAGGTTCGCTGGCTATGAAACACTTGCTCACAAATTTATTGAAAGCTGAACGAATCATGATAGCTAGGAGGTGGAAGGGGCAAGCAAAATATAAAATGGAAAAATGGTATGAAGAGGTGTGGGGTACAGCTGTTAATGATAAATTAACATGTGCCATTAAGGTAAGACAGGGAATATGCAGGAGAAATGATTTTGAGGAGATATGGAAGGTGTTTGTAGAATTTGTACTGTTAAAACGGAAAGGGGTCAAACCATCGCTAGAGGTGTTGAAATTTTGGGAGGTTGGATAGTTACAATGGAATGGTCTTGGGGGTGGGGTGCACATTTTTATTCTTATTTATTTATTCTTATTACTTTGTCAAAATAAAATAAAGGTCACAGCACGGGGTAGGGGGAGAGGAGGTGCCCGTTGAGGCCCCTGTCTCCAGACTCCTAACCCTTGCACCAGTGTGCATTTTAATTTGGCAACAAGACCCTGAATCTAAACAAAGCACCACTCTGGCAGATTTACGAGTGCTTCCATACTTTCTCTTTTGAGGTGCGATTCAATCACATACGGGCAAATTCATGTTGTGCAATTAAAAGTTCATTTGGAGCTCTTGCAAGACAAGCCACCCCACTCCCCCCATCAGATTTTGTCAACGAGGAAAGAGATTGAGAAACATGCTGGAAAGTGTTGCCACCCCACAAGCAAATCGGAATAGGTGCTCATTGTCTTTATTTCTACAGAATATGATGTGGAAGGCTGCTATAACCTGGACAAGCTGTGTTTTAAGCCAGCTGATATCCTTCTCTCAGGAAAGGCTATTTGCGGTGGATATGCTCGACTCTTTCAAGCAATGTGCAGGTAACATCTACAGTGCTACCTCGGGTTACATACGCTTCAGGTTACATATGCTTCAGGTTACACACTCCGCTAGCCCATAAACAGTGCTTCAGGTTAAGAACTTAGCTTCAGGATAAGAACAGAAATTGGGCTCTGGCAGCACGGTGGCAGCAGGAGGCCCCATTAGCTAAAGTGGTGCTTCAGGTTAAGAACAGTTTCAGGTTAAGAACGGACCTCTGGAACGAATTAAGTACTTAACCCGAGGTACCACTGTATTGGCTCCAGCCATCATGGCAAGTGGTTGTTACTTGGCTGTAGTGATAGGAGATCTGGAAAGCCACAGGTTCTCCACCCCTTGCCCTAGGCAGCTATCTCCACACTTAGGCGTGATCAACTCGCATGTGACAGCCCCCGGAAATAAGTAAATCAATAGATTCTAAGCAAGAAATGGCGGGAGAGAGCTGCAGAGTCCTCATGGCTCACGAGGAGACCCTCCCCAGAACCCAAAGAGGACTTCAGTGGGAGCGGAGGAAGCCCCAAAGAGAATGGAGGCACAGTGGGGCTTTGTTTAGGTTGCTCAGCCTCCCCACCTAGTAGCTGACACATGTCACAGCGCGGCAGCAGCTGCTGCTTTTCCACAGGTCCTCCAGCCAGCTCTAGAGCTTAAACTCTAGTTGAAAAGAGTGTTGTGTGGAGGGAGAGCAGGAAAAAATGAGCGTTTTTTTAGTGTGTGCTCCCTACTTACACAGGGACACGGGTGGCGCTATGGTCTAAACCACTGAGCCTCTTGGGCTTGCCGATCAGAAGGTCGGTGGTTCGAATCCCTGCAATGGGGTGAGCTCCCGTTGCTCGGTCCCTGCTCCTGCCAACCTAGCAGTTTGAAAGCACATCAAAAGTGCAAGTAGAGAAATAGGTTCCCACTCCGGTGGGAAGGTAAACGGCGTTTCTGTGCGCTGCTCTGGTTTCGCCGGCTCCCATGGCCTGTGAAGTGAGATGAGCGTCGCAACCCCAGAGTTGTCCACGACTGGACTTAACTTTCGGGGGACCTTTACCTTTACATTTACCCTACTTACACAATTTTTGCGCATGGGGTTCCGGAACATGATCCACCACGTAAGTGGAGGAATGCCCACCCTGTGAATGATCCTGAAGCAAACTTGCATATATAGGGTTGCATTGAATTGAGTAGATCCATTGGAATCAGTAGACTTAAAAACTACTTGAATTTAATGGGTCTCTTCCCTGTGTGACTTAGTTCCTCATCCACACTTACCTTTGCTCTGTGCTTTATAGGCACAGGTCCTGGCTTCCCAGGGCCGTGTCCAAATGTTGTTGTTTCATCCCAGGAAAACTTGTGTTTTCCTGCCAAATTGGAGCAAATGACAATCTGTGGAGAACCTGATTGCTGTTTTCTCTGATCCAGCAAAATGAAGGACGGCCACTCCAGCCTATCAAAGCAGTGAAAGCAACTGCTTGTCCTCTTGATACGAACGGTGTTGCTGAATACCTTCCTTCCCCTCTCAGTATTGCAGGGATACAGTGCGAGTATTTGAGAGGCAGCTGCAGCGTAACGGGGAAGAGCAACCATGCCTGGAATGCTGTCCGCATTGGTGGAAGGTGGCATCTCTTAGACTGCACCTGGGGAAGTGGCACTGTGGATGCTGCTTTTAGCAAGTTCACTTTCAGGTACGTTGTTAGGCAGTAGAAAGAACAGGCAGAGCGTGGGACACACTGAGGGTATAGCAGAAGAAGAGGAGTTTGGATTTGATATCCCACTTTATCACTACCCTAAGGAGTCTCAAAGAAGCTAACATTCTCCTTTCCCTTCTTCCCCCACAACAAACACTCTGTGAGATGAGTGGGGCTGAGAGACTTCAGAGAAGTGTGACTAGCCCAAGGTCACCCAGCAGCTGCATGTGGAGCCTCACTCACCTCACAGAGTGTTTGTTGTGGGGGAGGAAGGGAAAGGGGAATGTTAGCTGCTTTGAGACTCCTTAAAGGGAGTGAAAGGCGGGATATCAAATCCAAACTCTTCTTCTTCTTCTTCTACATTGGCTCCCAGTACATTTCCGAGCACAATTCAAAGTGTTGGTGCTGACCTCTAAAGCCCTAAATGGCCTCGGCCCAGTATACCTGAAGGAGTGTCTCCACCCTTCATCCTTCAGCCTGAGGTCCAGCTCCAAGGGCCTTCTGGCAGTTCCCTCACTGTGAGAAGTAAAGGTTACAGGGAACCAGGCAGAGGGCCTTCTCGGTAGTGGCACCCGCCCTGTGGAATGCCCTCCCATCAGATGTCAAGGAAATACAACAACTATCTGACTTTTAGAAGACATCTGAAGGCAGCCCTGTTTAGGGAAGTTTTTAATGTTTGAAGTTTTATTCTGTTTTTAATGTTCTGTTGGAAGCAACACAGAGTGGCTGTGGAGGCCAGGCCAGATGGGCAGGGTATAAGTTATCATCATCATCATCATCATCATCATCATCATCATTATTAAGCCATGGGCATGGAGTGTCCTGATGGCAGGGATAGATACCATCTATTTATCCTCTTTGAACAGTTCTGGAGTGCTATGCTTATTCTGGGCTACATGTGTAAAATCTGGGGATTCTGGAGGCTGGATTGTTGCAACACAGCAGCTTCCTCAACCAGGTGCCCACCAGCTGTTCTGGACCACCACTCTGTTTGCCTGTCTGGCCCTGGTGCTGATTTAGGCATTATTCTGAAATACTGCACTATTGCACCTTCTCCTTTTGCAGTTACGATGAGTTTTACTTCCTCACCCACCCCGCTCTGTTTATTGAGAAGCACTTCCCCGAAGACCCCAAGTGGCAGCTTCTGAAACAGACGGTGACACTGGAGGAATTTGAAGATCAGCAGGATCCTGACTTAAATACAGAAGGACTGACCGTTGCTGTCATAAGAATACCAACCACTGAAAATGGGTAAAGTCAATTAGAAGCATCTGTCTTGTTCCCTTTGATTATCACAGTTACATTCACAATCAGCCTCATGTATTTCAAAGGGGAAATGACACATAGCACAAGCTTTTACTGCAGTGAACCGGAGGCCCATTCAGAGGTCCTGGACTACAACTTATCCAGAATGCAGCAGCTAGACTGGTGACTGGGAGCGGCTGCCAAGACCACATAACTCTGGTCTTGAAAGACCTAAGTTGGCTCCCAGTATATTTCCAAGCACAATTCAAAGTGTTGGTGCTGACCTTTAAAGCCCTAAACGGCCCCGGTCCAGTATACCTGAAGGAGCATCTCCACTTCCATCGTTCTGCCTGGACACTGAGGTCCCGCACCGAGGGCCTTCTGGCGGTTCCCTCACTGCGAGAAACAGTTACAGGGAACCAGGCAGAGGGCCTTCTCGGTAGTGGCGCCTGCCCTGTGGAATGCCCTGTCAAGGAAATAAACAACTATCTGACATTTAGAAGACACCTGAAGGCAGCCCTGTTTAGAGAAGTTTTTTAATGACTGATGTTTTAATGTATTTTTAATCTCCTGTTGAAAGCCGCCCAGAGTGGCTGAGGAGAGCTGGCTGGATGTGCAGGGTATAAGTAATAAATTATTATTATTATTATTATTATTATTATTATTATTATTATTATTATTATTAATCTCCCATCATCCCTGACTATCATGGGACATAAGAATTCAGCAATATCTGGAGGAAATCAGATTGGCAAAGGCTGGTTTAGCACACCACCCCAGACTCTCAATGGTGGTTAACGTTATGAAGTTATAGAGTTATTATAGAGTTGGACGGGACCACGAGTTTCATTTAGCCTAACCCCCAGCAATGCAGGATTATTATTTTTGCCCTGTGTGAGGCTCAAACCCACGACCCTGAGATTAAGAGTTTAAACAAGCTAGCTGGATGAGACATGGTTTAAAGATGGCTTATCAAACCAAGCAACCATGGTTAACAGTAAGCATAGTTCATCAGATTTGGGTGAGGCAACGAGCTGTGGTTAAGCCTAACCAGGATGTAGTTTCCAAACTCTTCATCGCTTGTGTAGAGGGAGGAGTTGGGGAATGTGTGAGCTTGCTTTGGCTCATTCCCAGCATGCTAAACCATGGTTTCACTTGACATCTGAACTGGGTCTGTAAGTATTCCAAGCTCAACCTTAGACACCTTGGTTTGCCCCTATTGCTGATTTAGATAATGTTGCTAAATACTGCACCATTGACCTTTCTTTTTCAGGTACTATGTGGTTTACTTCCTCAACCACCCTGTTCTGATTATTAGAACTTCTCAGAGGATCCCAAATGGCAGCTTCTGAAGCAGACATCTGCACCTCCAGCAGCTTGAATGTCATCCGCCTTCCGTGTTATTTGATATCCTTCAAAGATAGTCACTTGTCTTTGGCATCACTGCTAAACTGACCATGGTTTTGATGCATAGGGTTTTTAGCTTGACACGAATTTTTTAAAAAATGAAATATATGTATAATACATATGACATGATACTTGTTTCAATGAGCTCTGAAGTATATGCTAAAATCGATTGCAGTATCTATTTACAAATTTACAGTATAACAAAGAAATTGGTGAGATGTTCCAGGATTTCTTTTTAAAGGCCATATCAAAAAATGAGTTAAGTGGGAAACCCTAGAATGATTTTGAAAAGCAGAGAATGAAAGGGTACAATTAATGTTTAGGCATAAACTTGTTTGTATAAAAATGTGTTAAAATAACCCCCAATCATTCAATTTCCAGACTTTCAGAACTTATATCCTTTACAGCACAGCAACACATATCATTAGCTTTTTATTCACCATATTCTTGAGACACCCTAATGTGGTCCTATCCATTCACTTAAAGTAGTAGCAGATTTTTTAAATATAGCAAACAGTAAATAAAAAGAGTACAATCCATAAATTGGTGCAAACCTTTGGGGCTTGCCTTTGATTTCCCAGTGTGTTTGTAAAATGCAATAAAGTTTCACTGTTCTCCAGCAAATGTGTCTTGTGTTTTGTTCCTCTTGCACGATTCAGTTGTTTAATATGTGGCAATCTAACAAAATTACAGTCGTACCTTGGATCCCGAACGCCTTGCATGTTGAACATTTTGACTTCCAAACTTGGAAGTGAGTGTTCCAGTTTGCGAACGTTCTTTGGAACGTGAATGTCCAACGCGGCTTATGCGGTTTCCGATTGGCTACAGGAGCTTCCTGCAGCCAATCAGAAGCCATGCCTTGATTTCTGAACGTTTTGGAAGTTGAACGGACTTCTGGAATGGATTCCGTTCGACTTCCAAGGTATGACTGTACCTACAGCATGATCACATCTTACGTGCAGAGGCATATCTAGGGGTTCTCTATATAGAGGTGAAGGGGGTAATGTCCTGGAAACTGCTGCTACTTAGGGGTCTGTTATGTACTGATTTGAATAGGATCCAAAAGGCAGCAGTCTGATTGTTCCGAGAACAATAGGGTCCAGAATGCAGCAGTCTGATTGGTCCTAGAACAATAGGGTCCAGAATGCAGCAGTCTGATTGGTCTACAGGAGCCACCCAATCCAGCTCCAGGTGGAAGTGAATCCGCAACCTGATTGGCCTACAGGTGAATCCCGGAATTAGCCAATCACGTGGGGCCCATTGTGTAAATAATGTATATAAAGCAGACATTCTGGGGGAACTTCCATTCCTCCTTACCACTATGAGCTGAATAAAGAGCATGGAATCCACTCTCGACTCCGAGTATATTTCATGGTCCAAAACCGATACATTTTTACTTAGCTTTAACACGTTGTTACAACTGTTATTTTATAGCACAGAGCAACAGGGACAGAAGGAACGATGAGAGAAGCGATGACTGGCTTCACGGTTTTTCCCAAATCACGGTTTTTTTACACAGCACTCACACACATTGTAATGTATCACCATGATTAACATGACACTGTTTCCACGATGTGGACTTCAAACTTATTTCACCACCCCCAAATGTATTGATACATTGCCCAGCCTTAAAGTAAGTGTGTGCGCTCTATGCAAAAATCACCACTTGGGAAAAACTGTGAAGCCAGCTAGTGCCTCTACATAGCTCCATCCTGATTTCAGACAGGGTGATATATTGGTATATTGCTGGTGATCTATCACGATTTTGAAAACCAGGTAACATCCAGCCCTCCTCTCAACCCTTGTTATTCTTTGAAAAGCATTTGTCTAAGTTTGCTTAAGTAAGTGGCTTAAAAGTGTGAGTTAGATTAAGAAAAGAGGAGAAATGATTCCCTACAACAGGTAATTTATCAGTTTTCGTGAAAGGTGTCAACTTTGAGAGAAAGCAGTATTATTCGTGATGGTTAAAAGGTAAAGGGACCCCTGACCGTTAGGTTCAGCTGCGGACGACTCTGGGGTTGCGGCGCTCATCTCGCTTTATTGGCCGAGGGAGCCGGCGTACAGCTTCCGGGTCATGTGGCCAGCATGACTAAGCCGCTTCTGGCGAACCAGAGCAGCGCACAGAAACGCCGTTTACCTTCCCACCGGAGCGGTACCTATTTATCTATTTGTACTTTGGTGTGCTTTCGAACTGTCCTAGGCTCTGTGGTTTAACCCACAGCGTCACCCATGTGTAAGGCACCTTACACATGATTAAATTCAAAGGCAATTTGGCATTTCTTCATGACTAGCAAAACCATCATTTTCAAGACACAAGCCTAGTAAATCTGGAACTAATACCTGATGATCTGATAAAATCAAGAGTCTTTACTTGGACTTTGTTATTTTAACTAATCAGCAGACAAGAAGCCATGACAGGCCCAGCTGCAAGATGTTCCTAATTAGCATTGGGCAGGTGTCCTTCAGCCTCCGGTACAAGCCTCAAGATAAGGAACTGTAAATCCCCAGGCAGCTGGCAGTTAATACACGAGACAAATTCTCAGAAGCTCTGATACTTCCCAGAAACCTCATCTACCTACGAACCTAAGTTGGCCTTCATCTGCCCCCTGCCAAAGACCCCACAAGGAAACAGTCCAAATTCAAACAGAACCATCCAAATTGATAATTAGCATATCACAGGATTTTACAAAATCCTGACAACCTTCAGAGGTGAATTTTTGTATCTCTAGATCGGGGACCCACCCCAGGGTTTCTCGTTTGGTCTGTGAGGCTGTTTTGGACAAGCCATAGCCATCCACCCTACATTTGGGTGTAGGTAACGGTGGGGCTTGGCACTGTGGGTTAAACCACAGAGCCTAGGACATGCGAAACAGAAGGCTGGTGGTTCGAATCCCCGCGACGGGGTGAGCTCCGGGTCATGTGGCCAGCATGACTAAGCCGCTTCTGGCGAACCAGAGCAGCGCACGGAACACCATTTACCTTCCTGCCGGAGCGGTACCTATTTATCTACTTGCACTTTGATGTGCTTTCAAACTGCTAGGTTGGCAGGAGCAGGGACCGAGCAACGGGAGCTCACCCCATCACGGGGATTTGAACCGCTGACCTTCTGATCGGCAAGCCCTAGGCTCTGTGGTTTAACCCACAGCGCCACCCGTGTCCCTTGGAGGCCTAGTAGAGAAATATAAATTCTGCCCTTTTCTAAACCATACCAAGGTTGAGTAACCTAAAAAAAAACATATAACTGCTAATAGTTACACATAGTTAACGTAAGTTTCATTGTTCTAAGCTCATCTGATTTTGTTCCTAACAGAATATTCCATTTGTCAGCTCACCAAACGAGAAAGCTGAACTATGAATACAGTTAAAGGTCATTAAACTATTCTCTGTTTGCTTGGGGAGGGCTTTAGCTGAATTTTAGGGGGGGCAGGGATGGATAGAGCAATTCCAAGTCATTTCCCACGTCACAGTCCTGATTGTTTTACTCGAGTGTAAAATGCCATTTTGAAAAGCTGTAGCCAGATAATGAAACTTTGGGATATTAGATTTAAATATATATATACAGAACATGTTAACTATGTATGGAAAATGAGTTTGTCGGTCGCCTTTTTCATGTAATTATCCTATAATCTATCTGGAAGAGGAGGAGATGGAGGAGAACAACTTTAACATCTGTGACTGTGGTTCCCCCAAGAACGTCTGCACATTCCAATGTTGTTTTGCCAAAACATGTTTTGCTTTCATTTTTGTTTTGTCCTCCTGGGTGCTTTTCCCATAGCTCTTATCATAGTGCCAAAGTCTCCCTTATCTAAATATGTGCATGAAGGGCGAAGCAGCTTCTGCAAAACAGAAGCAGATGTCGCTTTCCGTCGTCTATCTTGATCCATCAAGGCTGTTCTACTGTGTTTATGAGACATACTGTGTCTGCTTGCCCAGGATAGCTATGTGGGCCTCGCAGGGGCCAGATTAAACGTATTATATATATTTCACTGCTGAGGGAGGGTGGCACACTGCACATGCTCAGGCACTCGCTTGTTTACTATCAATGGAACATGAGAGCTAAGTGGAAGCTCCACGCGTGGTACCTCTAAACACAAGGCACAAAAGGCAAAGTGTGGGGTAGATGCCAGACCTCTGAGCCTCTGCTCACAAAAGCTGAGAGGCAGACCACTAGGGACTGTTGGATAGAAAACGCTGAGCTAGTCTGATGCAGCAAGGCAGTTCCTATGTTTACACATTCCAGGCCTGAACCTTGCAGTCAAAACAGTTTGGAAATAAACCCCAAGGAGGAGGGTGTATGCAAACTCGCCATTTTTGGTGCACGTATGGGAAGTGTAAGGAACACGTGTTCACCAGTTACAGTGGGACCTCGGGTTAAGTACTTAATTCGTTCTGGAGGTCCGTTCTTAACCTGAAACTGTTCTTAACCTGAAGCACCACTTTAGCTAATGGGGCCTCCTGCTGCTGCTGTGCTGCTGGAGCCCGATTTCTGTTCTTATCCTAAAGCAAAGTTCTTAACCTGAAGCACTATTTCTGGGTTAGCGAAGTCTGTAACCTGAAGCGTATGTAACCCGAGGTACCACTGTACAGTTAAATTTTTCTCCTTTCCAGTCTTCCATTGCCCCACATCTGTCTCTTCGCCTCCATCCAGAATCGGACTGGATCAGAGAGCAAAAACCTGTCAGGGCTAACATTGTGTTTTCTATGGTGGCCTAACCAGATGCCTCTGGGAAATCGACAAGCACACTATTCTCTCTGTCCTTGTAACTCAGGACAGTCCTAGCCTGTATACAGGGCCGGATTTAGGTTTGATGAGGCCCTAAGCTACTGAAGGTAATGGGGCCCTTTATATGTCCAGCTGCCCTTTGTCAACAAACTGTTGCTGTTTTTTGTGTTGAATATATGCTATATGGTAATTTATGGACCTAATACATGGGTAGGCAAACTAAGGCCCGGGGGCCAGATTCAGCCCAATCGCCTTCTAAATCCGGCCCATGGACGGTCTGGGAATCAGCGTGTTTTTACATGACTAGAATGTGTGCTTTTATTTAAAATGGATCTCTGGGTTATTTGTGGGGCATAGGAATTTGTTCATTCCCCCCAAAAAATATAGTCCGGCCCCCCACAAGGTCTGAGGGACAGTGGACCGGCCCCCTGCTGGAAAAGGTTGCTGACCCCTGACCTAATAGGTCCATAAAAGGTAAAGGTACCCCTGACTGTTAGGTCCAGTCGCGGACGACTCTGGGGTTGCGGCGCTCATCTCACTTTACTGGCCAAGGGAGCCAGGTTACAGCTTCCGGGTCATGTGGCCAGCATGACTAAGCCACTTCTGGCGAACCAGAGCAGTGCACAGAAACGCCGTTTACCTTCCCAACAGAGCGGTACCTATTTATCTACTTGCACTTTGACATGCTTTTGAACTGCTAGGTGGGCAGGAGCAGGGACCGAGCAACGCCGTCGTGGGGATTCAAAGTGCCGACCTTCTGATCGGCAAGTCCTAGGCTCTGTGGTTTAGACTACAGCGCCACCCGCGTCCCTACACAACACAAAACACTGTTGCTGGATGTAGGTTTTATTTTATTGGTTATTTATCTTATATTTTGGAAATGTACATCCAGGTTTTTTTTCCTTCAAATTTTTTTTTGGGCCCCAATAGAATGGGGCCCTAAACTATAGCTTGTTTAGCTTATATGTAAATACAGCACTGCTTGTATACTAGCGGCTGCCTGCACTGCTCACTCTGCTAAGCCTAGACTAACCAATCCAATAGCAGTCCAACCCCTCCGACAATCCAATATTGTGTCCTACATTTCTAAACCGAAGAATTGATGCTTTTGAATTACGGTGCTGGAGGAGACTCTTGAGAGTCCCCTGGACTGCAAGAAGATCAAACCTCTCCATTCTGAAGGAAATCAGCCCTGAGTGCTCACTGGAAGGACAGATCCTGAAGCTGAGGCTCCAAGACTTTAGCCTCCTCATGAGAAGACAAGACTCCCTGGAGAAGACCCTGATGTTGGGAAAGATTGAGGGCACAAGGAGAAGGGGGCGACAGAGGACGAGATGGTTGGACAGTGTTCTCGAAGCTATGAACATGAGTCTGACCAAACTGCGGGAGGCAGTGGAAGACAGGAATGCCTGGCGTGCTCTGGTCCATGGGGTCACAAAGAGTCGGACACGACTAAACGACTAAACAACAACAACAACATTTCTAAGCAATGAAAAGTTCTGGAGCAGAAATTCAGGGAGATGGGGTACCAGGGCTAGGGTGGCTTGTAAACATATGGCTGATCTGTTTGGACTGAGATTAGGTACTCAACCCACAAACCTCTCTTTTCATTCTTTGCTTGAATTCCCGGAAACCCGGAATTCCCCCTCATTTTCTAAACCGAAAGCGCAAGCATTTCCTTCACCCTCTAGAAATAATGTAATAGCTTAAGACATCATTTACCTCGAAAGAAACAGAGACTCTTGCAGCAATACCCAATTTTCAAAGCTGAACAGTCATCACCTGGACGTCCTCACTGAGCCTTGACGCCAAAAGGTAAGCAGAGCATCCTGATTTGTTTGGGTCTCTTACAAAAACAGCATCTGTGAAATGAAACAACTGACTTTGTGAATGAGATATCTACTTAATGGCGACTGGCAAGTTTTGCAGAATGGCATTCTAGGACAGTTGCCTTGGAGGAAACTTCTCTGTCACAAAATGACAGCACACTTCTCTACTTAATGAGGTCAAGGTGAACAAGTGAAATGTTGAGGGCTAGTAACTTGTGGGCTTATTTGCAAAGCTAGGGTATGCCCTTCAGTATTTTCAGGATGGTGGCTAAGTTCTGATTTGTAACCAGAAATTCCTAGAGGTCTTTCCTAAAGCAAAGACACATAGAATTGTGCTGTTCCACTGTAAGAAAAATAAATAATAATCTTTTGCTATAGTTCTATCTGTCTCCCAAATACGGTGGGGGAAATTTATTCTGGGGCTCAGCCCTAATACATGTTTATTGTACTATGTGCAAAGGGGTTTCTCGATCATGCCCATTTTGGACTTTCTGAGGACTGAAAAACCCTGAATTTAAAGGGCAAAAGATCCAGGAGAACAATGGGGTGGGAAGTATCACATCTGAAGGCCCATATATTCATGGGGAGACAGGGTGATGCAAATCTACTCTAGACTTCCTGGTCCTGAATGGGGTAACTGTGCGCCTGAAGGACCAGGTGCACAGCCTGGGAGTCATTTTGGACTCACAGCTGTCCATGTAGGCGCAGGTCAATTCTGTGTCCAGGGCAGCTGTTTATCAGCACCACCTGGTACGCAGGCTGAGACCCTACCTGCCCACAGACTGTCTCGCCAGAGTGGTGCATGCTCTAGTTATCTCCCGCTTGGACCACTACAATGCGCTCTATGTGGGGCTACCTTTGAAGGTGACTCGGAAACTACAACTAATCCAGAATGCGGCAGCTAGACTGGTGACTGGGGGCGGCCGCCGAGACCACATAACACCGGTCTTGAAAGATCTACTTTGGCTCCCAGTACGTTTCTGAGCACAATTCAAAGTGCTGGTGTTGACCTTTAAAGCCCTAAACGGCCTTGGTCCAGTATACCTGAAGGAGCGTCTCCACCCCCATCGTTCAGCCCGGACACTGAGGTCCAGCGCCGAGGGCCTTCTGGCGGTTCCCTCATTGCGAGAAGCAAAGCTACAGGGAACCAGGCAGAGGGCCTTCTCAGTAGTGGCGCCCGCCTTGTGGAACGCCCTCCCATCAGATGTCAAAGCGATAAACAACTACCTGACATTCAGAAGACATCTTAAGGCAGCCCTGTTCAGGGAAGTTTTTAATGTGTGATATTTTAGTGTTTTTTGGTTTCTATGGAAGCCGCCCAGAGTGGCTGGGGAAACCCAGCCAGGTGGGCGGGGTACAAACAATAAATTATTATTATTATTATTATTATTATTATTATTATTATTATTATTATTAGACTGCAAATTCTGCTCTGGTGCAGGCAAGTCCTACGTTCATAGTGTGGACACAGCCAGCCTCCAAAGCTGCTTTAGGCTGCAATTCTAAATCCACTTGCCTGAGAGTAAGCCCCACCAAATTCAACTAGACTTACAGTTGTACCTTGGTAGTCAAATGGCTTGGCTCCCAAACAAATCAGCTCCCGAACGCCGCAAACCCGGAAGTGAGTGTTCCAGTTTGCAAATGTTTTTCGGAAGGCGAATGTCTGACGCAGCTTCCGCTTGAGTGCAGGAAGCTCCTGCAGCCAATCGGAAGCTGCGCCTTGGTTTTCGAATGGTTTTGGGAGGTGAACGGACTCCTGGAACGGATTAAGTTCGAGAACCAAGGTACCACTGTATTGAAAACATAATATCACTATTCAATTATATGAAAATGATATGAAGTGGAATTATGAATGATAGATAACTTATACTTTTAGAAGATACCTGAAGGCAGCCCTGTTTAGGGAAGTTTTTAATGTTTGATGCTTTATTGTATTTTGTTGGAAGCCTCCCAGAGTGGCTGGGGCAACCCAGGCAGATGGGCAGGGTATGAGTAATAAATTATTATTATCATTATTATTATCATTATTAAGAAGATAGTATAGTATTTTTTTGTATTAATACCAAAAAATACAACATCCCATTTCCTGCAAAAAGAAGGATTCCCTAAAAAAAAACTGAGCACACCTCTTATATCAATCAGCAATTGGAACAGGAGATGGACCTTTCCATTAATTATACTGTTCATGTGGGCAGTTCCACATAAAACATAGACTATGAATTGCTGGAATCTCCCTGGCAGGGGAGGAAATGTGCAATTGGGACTCCAGGGAACTTTGACACACCGCCCTGCTGTTTTGCCCAAACTTGTTCTGCTTTCACTTTTGTTTTGGAGCCGTAAGTGCTGTTCCTGTTACTCTTATCAGAATGCCAAGGTCTCCACCGAAAGCAGCAATTGCGTGCACGAAAGTTGAAGCAACTTCAATGGAACGTGGCATTGTGTCATGGGTCTTGATCCATCAAGGGTGCTCTATTGCGTGCACGAAACATACCAGAACTGCTGGGTGCGATGGCCATCAGGGCTCCAAGTAAAAGCAGTGATTATTTATTTCACCACTGAGGGAGGGTGGCGCTCTGCACATGCTCAGGCACTCACTCGTTTATTGTGGCTTGAAGATGAGAGGTAAGTGGAACAGCCAGGCACAAAGGAAGCATGCCTCTAACATAAGAACATAAAAAAAGCCTGCAGGATCAGGCCAATGGCCCAACTATTCAAGCATCCTGTTCTCACCGTAAGTGAGCAGATGTGTGTGGAAAACCAGTAAGCAGGATTTGAGGACAAGTGCACTGTCCCTCCCTGTGGTTTCCAACCAGGAACCAAATGCAAAAAGTGGGATAGATGTCAGTACTTCCACCTCTCTGATCATGTGACACTCTTCCTTAAATCCCTACATTGGAAAGAAATTCCCACAGGGGGGAGAAAGCTATTGTTGTTCTCTAACATTTGCTGGTAGCTTGAACATCAAAGCCAGAGTTGCCATCCGATTGATGCGTTGTTAAGGTCACTCTTTTAAAACAGCAAATACAGTGGTACCTCGGGTAACAGACGCTTCAGGTTTCAGACTCTGCTAACCCAGAAATAGTACCTCAGGTTAAGAACTTTGCTTCAGGATGAGAACAGAAATCGTGCTCCGGCGGCGCGGCAGCAGCAGGAGGCCCCATTAGCTAAAGTGGTGATTCAGGTTAAGAACAGTTTCAGGTTAAGAGCAGACCTCCAGAACGAATTAAGTTCTTAACTCCTGCTGCCACCACGCTGCCAGAGCACGATTTCTGTTCTCATCCTGAAGCAAAGTTCTTAACCTGAAGCACGATTTCTGGGTTAGCGGAGTCTGTAACCTGAAGCGTATGTAACCTGAACGTATGTAATCCGAGGTACCACTGTAGTTCTTTGAAGGCGGCTCGGAATCTCCAACAGAGGCATTTAGCACCCCTGACAAATTACAATTCCCACCATTCACTAAGATGAGGATGGGGAACCTGTCACCCTCCAGAGGTTATTGGACTGCAACTCCCATCATCCCTTTGCCAAGTTTGCTGGGCCTGATAGGAGTCCAGCAATCTCTGGAGGGCCCCAGGTTCCCCACCACTGCTATAAGGGCAGCTATGGCAGTCACACTGACATAAAAATAAAATATCAGGGATGGGCAATCTGTGGCCATACAGATGGTATTGCCCTCCTGTCAGGGGTTTAGGAGCAGAGGCACGGGCAAGGGAGGAAACAGAGAGCGAAGGGGAGGAAGCAGAAGAAAAGATGAGTGATGACGACGACCCGAGATCTCCTAGTCTTTCCAGTGAATCAGAGGATTCACAGAAAGGAGCACCAGTGGCCAGGGCAAGGGGGGAGTCAAGGGGGGCACCCCAGGAAGATAGAGCCAGAAGGGACTCAGGGGGGAGCAGCTGGAAATCGGGACCAGCGTCACCGCCAGGAAGCAGGGAAGAGGAAGGGAGCCAGGGGGGAAGCGCTGGCAGCTCGCCACAGGAGGGAGGGCATGAGTCAGGAGTGGCCACACCTCCATCGGGGAGCGAAGAGACGGTTAAGAGGAAGGTGGAAGGTTGGGCGCGCGCGCCAAGTTCAAATGCAGAGGAAGGCGGCGCAGTAAGCAGCCCCGAAAGGGAACCAGGTCCTAAAGCCCGGCGCAAGGAGGCAGGAGGGTCCGGGTCAGCGTCAGAAGAATCCCGGAAGGAAGAAGCCCCGGGGGGTAGAGGGACCCAGAGGAGGACAGTCAGGCGGAAAAGGTGGAGCAAGGCTAGGATATTAAGTTGGTGCACAAGGGGCGGAGATTCAGACGGAGCTTCGCCGATCTAGCTACTAGACGTAGAGTTTGCGCGCAGCAGCGTGAGAATGGAAACTGTAATTCAATAAAGACTTTTACTTAATGATCGCTGGCTAGCGTGATCCTCTGTGAGCTAGGATCTTCAAGCAGCTCTGACAGTAAGCTCCGTCTGACCATTGTGGGCATCTACAGCCTCGAGGAGGGGAGAGAAACAGGTGCCTACTAGCGAGCTCACGAACGGCAGACGACATGACGGCTGAGCAGCAGATAGAGGACCTCAGAAAAGCAGTGGCACAACTGAACGCCGAGGTTCTCGCATCCAGGAAGAGAGAGGAGGAGGCAGCTGCCGCCTGCAGGGATCTCCAGGTCAGGTTAGACGTGCTGACAAAGCAGACACCCCGGCAGGAGGGAATTGGGTTGGCGAGACGGACAGGCGGGCTGGTCTCTCACTTCGATGGGAACCTGCAACAGTATCCCAACTTTAGAGCCGACGTACTGTGCGCACTGCAACTGCTGCATAAAGACTTTAGAGATGAACAAGAGAGAGTGGGGTTCATCATGTCCCATCTGCATGGGGATGCGAAAGCATGGCTACGTAATTTATGGAGAGATAAGGATCCGGCGCTCCAGAATGCGGATGCCTTTATTAAAGCGATGGATGGGTGCTTTTATTCAAGTATTGACGTGGATCTGGCACGGAAGGAGGTGCATGGGCTGAGACAAGGGAGGGCCAGCGTCAGGCAGTATCATGCCCGCTTTTTCGCCTTGGTCAGTGCCCTGGAATGGGACAGAGATTCGGCTCCTGTAAGAGACCTCTTTTGGGAGGGGCTGCACAACTCGATTAAAGATGAGATCGCGAGGGGGGAGAGACCCCGAACCACCCAGGAGGTCGTTCAGAGGGCACTGGCAGTGGGGGTGAGGCTGGAAGGACGTCCGTGGAGCAAGGACGAAGGGCGTGGAGGGCGCGAACCAGCCGGGGGCCCCTCCTTCCTTCCCAGAGAAGCAGCGCGGGCGCAATCCACGCCTCCGCCAGGAGGAGGAGCCGAACCTATGGAGGTTGGAGGTGCAAAGGCTCAGTCAGCAACCAGAGCCCTAGCACCGGCAGCAGTGAAAGCGAAGCCTCCTAGAGGGAACAGGAAGTGTTACGTCTGTGAGGAACCAGGGCATATGGCAAAAGAGTGTCCCCAGAGGCCCCACAAGCTCACTGCAGCCTCAGCAATGGTGACTGCAGCAACGCAGCAAGGAGGACCACAGCAGGGAAACGACGCAGTCTGGCTGGAGGAAGAGGCACTGGGGCCCAGCCAGACGTGTTAGTGACGCAGTCCCCAGAGATTTTACAGCCCGTGAACCCCCTCCCGCCCAAACCAGTAGTGAGGCTCACAGCATCTCTCCAGCTGCCCAATGGAATCACCATAGACGTGCCAATCACCATTGACTCAGGCAGCAATGCGGACTTTATAGGGCAGGACTTTGTCGACAGGCACGCTGTGCAGTTGCTGCCGGCCACACTGCCCCTGCAGGTTGTCACGGTGGATGGCAGGGAGCTGCTCGGGGGGCAAGTGGTGAAGCAGACGCCACCAATGGTGATGCGACTTGGGAATCACAGAGAAATCATCAGCTTCAACGTCACTCAACTATCTGACACGCCCGTTGTATTGGGCATGAGTTGGCTGGACAAGCACAGCCCAACGATGGCTTGGTACCAGAGGCAGCTGACCTTCGGCTCTTCCTTTTGTGCTGAACACTGCATTGTGCCCAGGCAGGAAGGAGAGGAAGAGGAGTCACAGCTGCTGCTAGGCACGCTGCAAGCGATTCCCCACAAGTACGCTGAATTTTTGGAAGTTTTCTGCGAGAAGGAGGCAGACAGGCTACCCCCTCACAGACCATATGACTGCAAAATTGACCTGCTGCCGGGGGCGGCGCTGCCTAAAGGGAGACTGTATTCCATGTCAGAGGACGAACTGCAAGAACTCAAGGAGTTCATTGATCATAATTTGCAGCGCGGCTTCATCCGGGAGTCCAAGGCAGTGGGGGGCAGTCCCGTATTCTTTGTTAAGAAGCGGGACACGCCCCAAAAGAGACTCGTAGTGGATTACAGGATTTTGAACAGTGTGACTAGGCCATCGGACTTCCCCATGCCCCGAATTGACGACCTCCTCGCAAAGGTACGGAAGGGCAGAGTGTTCACCAAGTTGGACCTGCGGGGGGCGTACAACCTCATTCGCATGCGGGAAGGTGATGAGTGGAAGACAGCCATGTTCACGCCACTGGGGACCTACGAATATAGAGTTATGCCTTTTGGATTGCAAAATGGCTCCCACGTTTTTCAAGCATTTATGCATCACGTGTTGGCGGGACTTCTCTACAAGACGTGCGTCTGTTTCTTAGATGACATCCTGATCTTTTCGGAGTCGCAGCAGGAGCATGACAAACACGTCAAGGAAGTGCTGAGCAGGCTAAAGCAACATAGGCTCTACGCCAAGCTGGAGAAGTGCCAATTCGACGTGACGGAGGTGGATTTTCTGGGCTACAAGCTGTCTGACAAGGGGCTCGCCATGGACAGCGCCAAGGTTCGAGCGGTGTTGGATTGGAAGAGCCCGCGCAACCGGAAGGAGGTCCAACGGTTTGTCGGCTTTGCGAACTTCTATCGCAAGTTCATCAAGGGCTTCGCGATGCAGACGGCGGCCATCACTGACACGCTTAGC
Source organism: Podarcis bocagei (assembly GCF_964188305.1). Taxonomy (NCBI): domain Eukaryota; kingdom Metazoa; phylum Chordata; class Lepidosauria; order Squamata; family Lacertidae; genus Podarcis; species Podarcis bocagei. The sequence continues at coordinate 24,281,855 of NC_138126.1, read as the reverse complement.
TCCAAGAAAAAGAAGTTCATTTGGACAGAGCAGGCGGAGCAGTCCTTCCAGGCACTCAAGCGTCTCTTCGCGTCGGAAGAGCAGCTGCTTCATGTCAACCCCAGCAAGCCGATGAGGGTGGAGACAGACGCTTCGGACAGAGCCGTGGGGGCGGTCCTGCTGCAGAAAGACCCGCAGGGGGTGTGGCGACCGGGAGCGTTTTACTCCAGGAAGCTCAGCAAGTCCGAGCAGAACTACACCATATGGGACAGGGAGTTGCTGGCCATTCACGCAGCGTTCAAGGCGTGGAGGCACTTTCTAATCGGCGCCAAGCACACGGTGCAGGTTTGCACGGACCACAAGAATCTAGAGCACTGGCGCACGGCACAGTTCCTGAACCAGAGGCAGATACGTTGGGCTGAGTTCTTTGCGAACTTCGACTTCCGAATAGAGTATGTCCCGGGGGACACCAACATCATGGCAGACGCTCTCTCCCGCAAGCCACAGTATCTGGAGGACGCAACACCAGCGGCCGCCATGCACATCTTCGCACCGACAGTGTGGGCGTGCGCCGCGGCGACCGTGGACCTAGAGGCGGTGCGACGAGCGTTGCAGGGGGACTCCTTCGCACAAGCAAAGATGGCAGAGGTGCAAAGGGGCAAGGCAGCGGCCGACGGTTTCCAGCTGAGAGATGGATTGCTCATCCGTAAAGGGGCCATCTACGTGCCGGGAGACGAACTTCGAGCCAAGGTGCTGCAGCAGCTGCACGACGCGCCCACGGCAGGGCACTTTGGCAAGGAGAAGACGGTGGAATTAGTAGCCAGGGATTTCTGGTGGCCTGGAATGAGAGGGGAGGTCGCAGACTACGTGGCGAGGTGTGACACCTGCCAGAGGGCCAAGCCAGTGCACAAACCGCCGGCCGGACTGTTGGAACCGCTGCAAACTCCGGTCGAACCTTGGGAAAGGGTGGCCCTGGACTTTGTCACGGATCTGCCCAGCTCAAGGGGCAAGACGGCAGTGCTGGTGGTGGTGGACCTGTTTTCCAAGATGGCCCATTTCATTCCGTGTGCTAAGGTGGCCACGGCGGAGCAAACCGCCAAACTGTTCATAGACCATGTGTTCAAGGTTCACGGTCTGCCACGGTCTATTCTGTCCGACCGGGGGCGGCAGTTCATCTCGAATTTCTGGCAGAAGCTGATGGGTTTCCTGAACGTCAAGATCAACCTGGCGTCGGCGAGACACCCGCAGACCAACGGGCAAGCGGAGCGGGTCAATGCCATCATGCAGCAGTACCTGAGATGTTATGCAAATCAACAGCCTGCGACGTGGGTGGATTACCTGCCGCTTGCCGAGTTCGCCTACAACAACACGAAGCACGTGTCCACGGGGGTCACGCCGTTCTTCGCCAACAACGGGAGGCACCCCAGAACCTTCCCGGGACTGGAAAGAATGGGGGAGGGGGAGCCGCAGACAGCAGATGCGTTCGCGTCGGAGCTGCAGGAAGTCCACGATCAGCTGAGGCGCCACCTGGAGCTGGCCAAGCATGCATACAAGGTACAAGCAGACAAGCACAGAAGGGTTGGAGAAGAGCTCCACGTGGGAGACTGGGTTTGGTTAGCAGCCCACGCAGTGCCGGCCAGGTCGTTGGCCAAGAAGAAACTAGGGCATAAGCAACTGGGGCCCTACCAAGTCGAAGAGCAGGTCAACCCGGTAGCTTTCAGACTGGCACTTCCGGAGGGTTCCAGACTCCCTACAAGGCACCGCACAGGTTCCAGGAACCCGGAACGGCGCCGAGTCCGGCCAGAGACAGAACAGGGCACGCGGGAGTGGCACAGAAGGAGCGCATCAACGAAGTCACGGAGATTTTGGACTCCAGATGGGGGGAAGAGGGGGTAGAATACTTTCTCGCCAAGGAGGGCACCCCGGCCAGTGCGAACAGCTGGGTGCCGGGCTACGCCTTAGACGAACCTCTGCTCAAAGATGAGTTTCAGGCCCTCTTCCCACATAGACCTATGCCAGCAGACTTTTTCGACGACTGGCTTTTCACACCCACGCTTTCGGCCAGCACGTTCCGGGGGTTCGACTCGGACGAGGAACCGACACGAGACGTCCGTTCCCCGGAGGGGTCACCCTCGGGATCTGCCTCAGAACCCTCGTATTGGTGGGACGATAGACCAGAGGAGCAGTGGCGCAGGAAGTGGCTGGAGGGTCCAGGACGAGCAACGCCGCCAGGAGGAAGTGAGGGAGAGACGGACATGGACATTTTCGGGGACGACCCTGGTTTCGAGCACGGCGGCACAGAGATGGAAGCGGAGGTGACTGTCGTCGACGAGAGCAGGGAGGAAGAACCGGAAGACTTCAGATGGAGGCCCGCCACGGGAAGCGACCGATATCCGACGTTCGTCCCTTTGCAACAGCAGCCCCCAGCTCCAGCACCGGAAGGAGGGGAGGGGGGAATGGGGGGCTTCGAGGGGGGGATGGATGTCAGGGGTTTAGGAGCAGAGGCACGGGCAAGGGAGGAAACAGAGAGCGAAGGGGAGGAAGCAGAAGAAAAGATGAGTGATGACGACGACCCGAGATCTCCTAGTCTTTCCAGTGAATCAGAGGATTCACAGAAAGGAGCACCAGTGGCCAGGGCAAGGGGGGAGTCAAGGGGGGCACCCCAGGAAGATAGAGCCAGAAGGGACTCAGGGGGGAGCAGCTGGAAATCGGGACCAGCGTCACCGCCAGGAAGCAGGGAAGAGGAAGGGAGCCAGGGGGGAAGCGCTGGCAGCTCGCCACAGGAGGGAGGGCATGAGTCAGGAGTGGCCACACCTCCATCGGGGAGCGAAGAGACGGTTAAGAGGAAGGTGGAAGGTTGGGCGCGCGCGCCAAGTTCAAATGCAGAGGAAGGCGGCGCAGTAAGCAGCCCCGAAAGGGAACCAGGTCCTAAAGCCCGGCGCAAGGAGGCAGGAGGGTCCGGGTCAGCGTCAGAAGAATCCCGGAAGGAAGAAGCCCCGGGGGGTAGAGGGACCCAGAGGAGGACAGTCAGGCGGAAAAGGTGGAGCAAGGCTAGGATATTAAGTTGGTGCACAAGGGGCGGAGATTCAGACGGAGCTTCGCCGATCTAGCTACTAGACGTAGAGTTTGCGCGCAGCAGCGTGAGAATGGAAACTGTAATTCAATAAAGACTTTTACTTAATGATCGCTGGCTAGCGTGATCCTCTGTGAGCTAGGATCTTCAAGCAGCTCTGACACCTCCCATCAGTCTCAGCCAGCATGGCTAAGGGTCAGGGATGGTGGCTGTTGCATTATATGTTTCAATGTACATATTGTCTCATCCCAAGAATAACCATTTTGTAGCCTTTCAAGATGAAAGGAGAACAAGGATCAACTCTGTCCCAGAAACAATCTGATGGGAAATCGTTACTGATGGACTTGATGGAGTTTAAGGAACTGGATGCCCATGCATTGAAGGTATGCTATCTCTTATTGTGATATAAACAGTGTGGAATTATAGTCCTGTAAGGAATCTGCTTAGGGATGCAGGTGGCGCTGTTGGTTAAACCACAGAGCCTAGGACTTGCCGATCAGAAGGTCGCCGGTTCGAATCCCCGCGACAGGGTGAGCTCCCGTTGTTCGGTCCCTGCTCCTGCCAACCTAGCAGTTCAAAAGCACGTCAAAGTGCAAGTAGATAAATAGGTACCACTCCGGCGGGAAGGTAAATGGCGTTTCCGTGTGCTGCTCTGGTTCGCCAGAAGCGGCTTAGTCATGCTGGCCACATGACCCGGAAGCTGTACGCCGGCTCCCTCGGCCAATAAAGCGAGATGAGCACCGCAACCCCAGTGTTGGTCACGACTGGGGTCCCTTTACTTTTACCTAAGGAATCTGCTTAAAGGGATGCGGGTGGTAAAGGGACGCGGGTGGCGCTGTGTGTTAAACCACAGAGCCCAGGACTTGCTGATCAGAAGGTCGGTGGTTCAAATTCCCGCGACGGGGTGAGCTCCCATTGCTCGGTCCCTGCTCCTGCCAACCTAGCAGTTCAAAAGCACGTCAAAGTGCAAGTAGATAAATAGGTACCACTCCGGCGGGAAGGTAAATGGCATTTCTGTGCGCTGCTCTGGTTCGCCAGAAGCGGCTTAGTCATGCTGGCCACATGACCCGGAAGCTGTACGCCGGCTCCCTCGGCCAATAAAGCGAGATGAGCACCGCAACCCCAGTGTTGGTCACGACTGGACCTAATGGTCAGGGGTCCCTTTACCTTTACCTAAGGAATCTGCTTAAAGGGATGCGGGTGGTAAAGGGACGCGGGTGGCGCTGTGGGTTAAAGCACAGAGCCTAGGACTTGCCGATGAGAAGGTTGGCGGTTCAAATCCCCGCAACGGGGTGAGCTCCCGTTGCTCGGTCCCTGTTCCTGCCAACCTAGCAGTTCAAAAGCACGTCAAAGTGCAAGTAGATAAATAGGTACCACTCCGGCGGGAAGGTAAACGACGTTTCCGTGTGCTGCTCTGGTTTGCCAGAAGCGGCTTAGTCATGCTGGCCACATGACCTGGAAGCTGTACGCTGGCTCCCTCGGCCAATAAAGCGAGATGAGCGCCGCAACCCCAGAGTCAGCCATGACTGGACCTAATGATCAGGTGTCCCTTTACCTTTACCTAAGGAATCTGCTAGAATGCTGAGGTTTTTTTTCATGTGGATTTGGAATTTGATAGTACAGCGGTACGTTGGTTCTTGAACGTAATCCGTTCCAGAAGTCCATTCGACTTCCAAAACGTTCGAAAACCAAGGCGCGGCTTCCAATTGGTGCAGGCACCCTGGAAACAATAGTCGACAGCCACATCAGACATTCGGCTTCTGAAGAAAGTTTGCAAACCAAAGCATTTAACTTCTGGGTTTGCGGCGTTCGGGTTCTGATTTGTTCGTCAACCAAGGTTCCACTGTACCTTCAAGTGTGCTCTTCTGATAGGAGGCAATGGGGAACATTGTGAGTCACAAAAGAACATGCTCCTGTCTTCCACATGTTCTAACACAATAGAGCACCTGTTTTCAGGTGTACACCTATGTACCCAAGAAAAAGGAAAGCTTAAGCATCTTTCAGAATACTTTTTACCCAGGGGCAAGTTTTGGTCGAATTTAAGACATTAATTGATCAATCAGCTAAAACACATACATTTGATTGACCAGCTGTGCGGTTTTACTCACTGTGTAGCCCCACTGAGTTCAGCAAGACTGACCCTCTTGTAAGTGCCTGTAAAAATGCACCCCACATTTTCTTTAAACAAGTGTCAGGCTTAGACAGAAAAAAGGAACTGGGTACTCCTTATTCATGTCAACAGCTCCTGAATCTATTTTCCTTTTGTGAAACAGGTGAATTTCAAGGATAATGTGGAAAACCTGGTGAGTGTCTTGCACGAGAAAGCCCACAGTGACCTGGAGAAAGTGCGAGCCATTTGGATGTGGATTTGCCATCATATTGGTAGGTGGGGGGGTGCCACCTTTTGCATGTTGGGGTCCCCTTGTCTCTAAACAGCTCCCAGAATTTAAAGATCAGCCTGTATCACAGTCAGGGCCGGATTCAGGTTTCATGAGGCCCTAAGCTACTGAAGGTAATGGGGCCCTTTATATGTCCAGCTGTCCTTTGTCAACAACAAATTGTTGCTGCTTTTTGTGTTGAATATATGCTATATGGCAATTTATGGACCTAATAGGTATCTAAAGCCATTTGCACATAACAAAATATGTAATTTATCAAAGTAATTGTTGAACTGAAATACAATTAAGAAGAAGTATATTAATAGTGAAATACAATTAAGAAGAAGTATATTAATAGTGAAATAATTATTCAGCTCTAACTTAAAATGATTTTTTATTCATAACAAACTTAATAATGCAAACACATTGGCATTTGGCAATAACAAAAGTTCCTTTAGAAACACAATTTACAAAGACTTATAATCTAATAATTATAAATAGCAGAATGTAGGCACCCTAGATATAGAAATGAACAAACCAGTGATATTTTAGGGAGCAGGCTAGCAGGCGGGGCCCATTACTTACATCATAGGAGCCTACACAACACAAAACACTGTGGCTGTATGTAGGTTTTATTTTATTTGTTTTTTATCTTATAATTTGGAAATATGCATCCAATTGTGTTTTTCCTTTAATTTTTTTTGGGCCCCCCAAGAGAGTGGGGTGCTAAGTTATACAGTGGTACCTCAGGTTACAGACGCTTCATGTTACAGACGCCTCAGGTTACAGACTCCGCTAACCCAGAAATAGTACATCGGGTTAAGAACTTTGCTTCAGGATGAGAACAGAAATCGTGCTCCGGCGGTGCGGCGGCAGCAGGAGGCCCCATTAGCTAAAGTGGTGCTTCAGGTTAAGAACAGTTTCAGGTTAAGTGGGAGATGATATATAATGAGTTAAAAAAGATGTTGAAATATACATTTGTAAAGAAACCAGAAGCCTTTCTGTTAGGAATAACAGGAAGTGAGATAAATAGAAGGGACTATAAACTCTTTCAATACGCAGTAACGGCAGCAAGAATATTAATGGCCCAGAAATGGAAACAGGAGGAACTACCGACCCTTGAAGAGTGGAGAATGAAGCTTATGGACTATGCAGAGATGGACAAATTAACTGGGAAGATTAGATACCAACGGGATCACAAGTTCATTGAGGACTGGGGAAAATTAACAGAATATCTGAAAAGTATATGTGATGAACAAACAACGCTAGTGGGATTTAAAGAAGTTTTGTGAAAGCTAGAGGAATATTGTTAAAAAGAAACAGGATAGTAAGGGTATGCTAAAAGGCAATATTATATATAGGGAATGCATAAAGTATGTAAAAAATATGGATGATTTGCAGAGAAGCTGATGGAAGTCTAAAAAGTTGAAATTTGTGAAAATTTGTGATATGGTAAATTTGTATAGTGGAAAATTCAATAAAAATTATTATATATATAAAAAAGAGAACAGAAATCGTCTGCCGCCGGTGGCATGTTGGCAGCAGCGGGAGATTAAGAACAGTTTCAGGTTAAGAACAGACCTCCAGAATGAATTAAGTTCTTATCCTGAGGTACCACTGTAGCTTGTTTAGCTTATACATAAATCCAGCACTGATCACAGTCCTGCCCCCATGAATCCAGATCTCTAACAGAGTTCTCTAGCAGATATCCAGTAACACATTGGGCTTTGATGGCCAACCAAGGAAGATGCATCAAGACTTTCACTTGTCCTGCTGTTTTCCCCCAGGAAAACCCAATTTTTACTGAATCAGAACAAACACCCGTCGGGTTTTCTGCGGATTGATGTTTGCTCTGATTCAGTGTTAAAGTGTGGGCTTTCCCAGGGAAAATGGCGGGGGAAACAGAAAACCATTCGGATCCATGCTTCCTAGGTATGGGATAGGACAAGCAGAAGTGTGGAATGGAATACAGTGGTACCTCGGGTTAAGTACTTAATTCGTTCTGGAGGTCCGTTCTTAACCTGAAACTGTTCTTAACCTGAAGCGCCACTTTAGCTAATGGGGCCTCCTGCTGCCGCCGCGCCACCAGAGCACGATTTCTGTTCTTATCCTGAACCACTATTTCTGAGTTAGCGGAGTCTGTAACCTGAAGCGTATGTAACCTGAAGCGTATGTAACCTGAGGTACCACTGTAGCCTTTTGTGTGAGGCTGTTGCAGCCCCTCATTCACTGTGCATTGCAGACTCAAGGGCGACATTTCACAAGTGTCTTTATTTCTCCAGAATATGATGTGGAAGGCTACCATAACAGAGATAAGGCGATTTATAAGCCAGCCGATGTCCTTCAGTCAAGAAAGGCTATTTGTTGTGGATATGCTCGACTCTTTGAAGAAATGTGCAGGTAAATCCTATTACCCCAGCCATCATGGGAAGCAGCTTTTACTTGGCAAGGATGATGGGAGATCTTAGAGTATGCTTCCTCAAACTCAGCCCTCCAGATGTTTTGAGACTACAATTCCCATCATCCCTAACCACTGGTCCTGCTAGCTAGGGATCATGGGAGTTGTAGGCCCAAAACTTCTGGAGGGTCGAGATTGAGGAAGCCTGATCTAGAGAACCACAGGTCCCTGCTCCCGCTATTTTATATTATGAATGCTGAAGTAAAAATGCATATGTACAGTTGTATCAAGTTGGAGTAGATTCATTGAATTCAATGGAGAATGACAAACTTGATTTTAATGGGTCTCTTCCACACATGAGTTAGTGGGATAATAATACTAATGCTAATAATATTAATAAATACTAATACTAATACTAATACTAATAATTTCAGTCAAAAAAGTAGTGAAAGCAACCACAATCCCTTGACTTCTTCTTCTTCTTCTTCTTCTTCTTCTTCTTCTTCTTCTTCTTCTTCTTCAATCGCTCATAGCTGAGTAAGATTGTCTTCCATAAACACGGTTTTAACAGTGAGTCTGTAAGTGACTGTGCAGGCCAATTCTGGATCCACACGTCCTTCCACAGTGGGAACATTGGTTTCCGGGTGGGAGTTGATCACGGTGTGGATTTGCCAAGCGTGCCTTCCTCTTAGCATGTTTCTCCCTGGTGTCCCAAGTTTGAGCATCTTCAAAGCCCATGACACCTTTGGTAAAGGCTGTCCTCCAACTGGAGCTCTCACAGGCCAGTGTTTCCCGGTTGTCAGTGTTTATACTACATTTTTATAGATTTGCCTTGAGAGAGTCTTCAAACCTCTTTTGTTGAGCATTACGCTTTCAAACTATGACAACTATGGGGTTCCTGAGTGTCTTTCTTTATCCCTCAGAATTGCAGGGATACAATGCAAATATTTGGTAGGCCGCTGCAGAAATGACAACTTTAAAGGGAAGAGCTGCCATGCCTGGAATGCTGTTTATCTTGATGGAAAGTGGCATCTTCTAGACTGCACATGGGCAAGCGGTTATGTGGATTACTCCTATAGCAAGTTCACCTTCAGGTATGTTGTTAGGCAACAGAAGGCCCAGCCAAGAGTGTGGGACACAAGTATAGTTTGCTTCCCTTGCCTTCACAGGTTGGTTTTTTCATTGATCATGTTTTAGAATGTTTTATTTGATGGCAAGGGGACTGATGATAATAAGAATTAAGCCATTGGCATCGGAGTGTCTTGGGGGCAGCAAAATAAAGTAAACACCAACGGTCTATTTATCTTTTTGAATGGTTCTGGAGTACAGTCATACCTCGGGTTGAAGTAGCTTCGGGATGAATATTTTCGGGTTGCGCTCCGCGGTGACCCGGAAGTAACGGAGCGCGTTTCTTCCGGGTTTCACCACTTGCGCAGACGCTCAAAATGACGTCATGCACATGCATGGAAGTGGGTTGCATTCGCTTCTGGATGCGAACAGGGCTCCGGAACGGATCCTGTTCACATCCAGAGGTACCACTGTATAATGCTTATCCTAGGCTACAGATGTGTTAAAAAAAAAAAAGGTAAAGGACCCTGGATGGTCCAGTCAAAGGCAACTACGGGGTTGTGGCGCTCATCTCGCTTTCAGGCCGAGGGAGCCATCATTTGTCCACAGAGAGCCTTCCAGGTCATGTGGCCAGCAGGGCTAAACCACCTCTGGCACAATGGGACACCGTGATGGAAACCAGAGTGCACAGAAATGCCATTTACCTTCCTGCCGCAGCGGTACCTATTTATCTACTTGCACTGGTGTGCTTTCAAACTGCTAGGTTGGCAGGAGCAGGGACCGAGCAACAGGAGCTCACCCCATCGCGGGGATTCAAACTGCCGACCTTCTGATTGGCAAGTCCTAGGCTCTATGGTTTAACCCACAGTGCCACCCGCATCCCATGTAAGGGCTTTTAGTCAAGCACAATAAATGATGAACAACGGTAGGGTGGGTGTGAAGCTGACGCTTGCTATGGCTCATTCTCAGCATGATAAACTATGATTTTGCTTGACTGGCCCTAGAATTATTCCAGCTTCATCCTTAGATAGCTTTGCCTTTTTCACCCTGATGCTGATTTAGGAAATGTTTTGAAATATGTCACTATTCCACCTTCTCCTTTTGCAGCTATAAGGAGTTTTACTTCCTCACCAGTCCTGCTCTGTTTAGAAAGAATCACTTCCCTGATGAGGATGAGTGGCAGCTGCTGAAGCAGAAATCGACACCTGAAGCAGCTTGAATATAATATACCTAGTATGTAATTTGATGTCCTTCAAAAATAACCACTTCTCTCTAATGTATCAATTCATGATTACTCAGTTTGTGTTAGTAGCAGAAAGAATGCTGAACTCACTCTCTGGTTATCCCAGGTTTCCTCAACCTCAGCCCTCCAGATGTTTTTTGGCCTACAACTCCCATGATCCCTAGCTAGCAGGACCAGTGGTCAGGGATGATGGGAATCGTAGTCTCAAAACATCTGAAGGGCAGAGGTTGAGGAAACCTGGGATAACCAGAGAGTGAGTTCAGCATTCTTTCTGCTACTAACACAAACTGAGTAATCATGAATCGATACATTAGAGAGAAGAAACTGCAAGAAACTGATTTCTGCAGTTATTGCTATACCATCTAATTGTAATCATGAGTGATGGCTTTTCAAATAAAGTTTCTTAACCCAAAAGCGAGAATGTCACGTTTAAATGTATATTGTATTTTTAAAACATAGTTTTAGTAAGTTGGCAACCCTAATGAAGCAGACGCACGAGGGCCAACTTGTGTTTTTGGCAATCTAGTGAGGTAAAGCCAGGGAAGTAATTATGGCAGTCCTAAAAAGAGGTTTAAATGACACACGTGACAACACATTTATGCTAGTTGCACATTGTGGTGTTATGTTGATCAAAAGAAATACTGCATGTAAAACACATTTCAAGTAGCATCTCATCACATTTCTGAGAGCCAGTGTGGTGTAGTGGTAAAGAGCGGTAGTCACGTAATCTGGGTAACCGGGTTCGCGTCTCCGCTCCTCCACCTGCAGCTGCTGGGTGACCTTGGGCCAGTCACACTTCTCTGAAGTCTCTCAGCCCCACTCACCTCACAGAGTGTTTGTTGTGGGGGAGGAAGGGAAAGGAGAATGTTAGCCGCTTTGAGACTCCTGAAGGGGAGTGAAAGGCGGGATATCAAATCCAAACTCTTCTTCCAAACTCTTCTAAGAACCTCAAAGAAGAGAATAAAGTTAAAACATATGGCTTTTTCTTTTCATTTGTTGTGTGTGTGTATTTGTGACAAGCATAATATGCTAAACTCTCATGAGCTTTATTGTCATAAGCTCATCTGATTTTGTTCCTCACATTACTCACATGCAGGGCACCAAACCCAGAAATAGCCCTAAAACGTCACAAAAAGGAGTGAAAAGGCTTACATGTATTGTGGGAAAGATGGGCGAAAGACACAGCTCTTTTAAGCAACAGCTCTTTATTATAGCAGTTAGCACTGCTCTAAGTCACTCTGAACAACAGTGGTTGCCTTATATAATGCTCAATAACTTGTAACAGTAACAAATTCCAACTAATCAGCGAAAGCAACTCTCAGTCCTTCATTTGCATACTGGTGGCCCAGAGTGAGAACTGCATCCAATCTGAATACATAACACATGTGGTCTGCCGACCTGCACAGAGGTCCGGAACGAAACCCTTACGCAAAATGAGGATTGCCTGTACCATACTCTGGACTTCTAAGCCAGTGGTTCCCAAATTTCCTGGGGCTGCTGCCCACTTGGTTCCATAGACTCATCCTCAGTGCTTCCTACAGTCCCATTCTATAAAAAGCATCACAGTGCAACCTCGGGTGTTGAATATTTCAGAAGCCGAACAATTCAGAATGCGAACGCCGACAACCCGGAAGCAATTGCTTCCATTTTTGAACGTGCCTCGGAAGTGGAACGGAAGTCCATTTTTTAAAAAGAATTTGCCGACCGGCAATTGATCCTCGGTTATCAAACGTTTCGGAAGTCGAACAGTCTTCTGGAACAGATTATGTTCGACAACCAAGGTTCCACTGTACAGTTGTACCTTGGAAGTCGAACGGAGTCCGTTCCAGAAGTCCATTCAACTTCTGAAACATTCAGAAACCAAAGTGCGGCTTCTGACTGGCCTCAGGAAGCTCCTGCAGCCAATCAGAAGCCGTGGAAGCCATTGGACGTTCGGCTTCCAAAAGAATGTTCGACTCCCAAGACGTTCGGAAGCAGAGGTACGACGGTATTCAGAATAGTGGTTTGCATGACCGACTAAGGAAGATAACAACGCAATAAAATTCAAAACGGCAACAATCAATTGCACATTTATTCCAAATCCAGTTAAAACTATTTACCGTAGTTCAATTAATTCAGTAAAATCGATTAACTTGATCAAGTGATACCAGCTTTTCAAATTCTGATAGTTATACCCCCAGTGCCCCTGCTGTTCTCTTGCCTCCTAGCACCCTCTGGTTAATCCCACAGCCTGTGCCCACTCTGGGAACCACTGTCCTAAGCAGTGAAAAATTTTGGGGCGACAATACAGAAAGAACGTGCATGGGTACGGCCAGTGCTTTCCCCCCAAAAAAATGTTTAGGGGTACTCTCATTTTCCTACGCATACTGAAATACTGTCCCTCAATGAGGCCAAATGTAGATTCACAAAATGTTTAGGGGTATGCGTATGGCCCTCACGTTCCCCCCAGAAAAAAGCACTGGGTAGGACAATATGCAGGCCACATCTGGGTGATCTATCCTCCTGACTGAGTTCAAGCCATGTTCCTCCCTCACTCCTCCCCTTTGGGACTTTATTCCTTGATTACACAAATGCAGAGTTCCCCGTTACTCTCCAAATTCACACTGCTATGCCGTCGTGATGGTGACACACCTTGGCTGTATAAATGTCTTTTCCCTAAGCAACCTCTATAAATAATATGATTGCTTGCATTTGCATTGCTAGAGAGAGACAAAGTTCAGCCTTTCTCCAACAAGGAAATGAAACAACTTACCTGTTTCTCCAAGGTGCGCCGAGAAACAAACAGTCTTTCCTGCAGGTATAACTTTTTCTCCAAAGGAGAAGAATCATTACCTGGACGTCCCTGCTGAGCATCTATGCCGAAAAGGTAACCAGAGCATCTTGATTTGTTTGGGCCTCTTACAAAAGCAGGGTTTGTGAAATGAAGCAACGGACTGGTCCATGGAGTGTCTATTTACCAGGAACTGGTAAGCCTGGCAGACTGGAATCCTAGGAGAGTTAGCAGGCAGAAGCTCATTCCAGCCCCAGCCCCTGGAGGGAACTTTTCAGGTCACAGAATAACAGTTCAGTGAATTCTCCAGAGTGTTTCTCTCCAGTTTTATACAAATGAACGGTGAGGGATGGATGGGAATGGCAAGAAAAGCAGGTAAGGGCAGTGGTGAGTTTATGCTCTCGGGCCCTTTTGGCAGGCCCTATTCATTCACCTTAATAAACCTGACTGTGTCTGAAAATACAATGGATTTAAAAGCTGACTTAATATATCACATAGGTTATCTTTTTTCCTCTTACAGTACTTTCCGCTTCTACTGAAAGAAATACAGATAGATAGATAGATATAGATAGATGAGAGAGACAGAGAGCTTTTTTTCAGGGGGGGGGGACGCAGGGGGATGCATACCCCTAAACATTTTGTGAATCTAAGTTTGGCCTCATTGAGGGGCAGTATTTAAATATGAGTAAGAAAATGAGAGTACCCTTAAACATTTTAAAGAAAAAAAGCACTGAATAGATAGCTAGATAGCTAGATAGATGATAGAGATAGGTAGATAGGTAGATAGGTAGATAGGTAGATAGGTAGATAGATGATAGATAGATAGATAGATAGATAGATAGATAGATAGATGATAGATAGAGATAGATATAGATAGATAGATGATAGATAGATGATAGGTAGATATAAAACAAGGACATGGGTACCTAAAGGAGGTCAGTGTGAGCAAGTGAAATGTTGAGGACTAGTAACTTGTGGCAGAGGCAGATCTAGGGCATAGCTGTCAAGCGTCCCTTATTTGGCGGGAAAGTCCCTTATCCCAGCGCTGTGCCCCGCTGCTGTCCCTTATTGATGATGTCCCTTATATTTCCCGGGTTTCAAAGGAAGCAGCTCCTCTCCCTCCCTGCCTGCTGGCCAGGGAGAAGGGAGGCTCCAACTGTGTTGCTTGGCTGCGTTGCTCACCCAGTAAGGAGTCTAAGAACAACTGGGGGGTGGAGCTTGCATGCCTTGTGCCGATCAAGTCGGCTGTGTTGCCTGGGGACTTGCCTTTGCTCAGCGCTTCCCAGCGGAGAGGTGACGGTGGTTTTCCTTGCTGCATCCCCTTTCCGGGTTGCTGCGCTGTGGGAACCACCGCTTGAGGCTTTGTTTGGCTGCTGGCTGGGCTTTCTGCCTTCGGCTCGGAGGGGCTCAGAAGTTGAACATACCTGTGTTCGGAAAATCCCTTATTTTTGAGGCTGCTGGTCCCTTATTTTCAAATCTGTAAGTTGACAGCTATGATCTAGGGCAGTGCAGCCGGTTCTGCCACACTGGGCATCAGGCCAAGGGGGACACTGCAGGGTGTCGCAACTATGATGTAGTGAATTGAGCAGAGCGGAAGGTGAGGCAGGGAGCTGCTGGATTTTGACCTTGCACAGAGCGCCGCTGAAATTTGAAAGATCAAAGTTCCCTCCCACCTCACTTGTGGGCTGAATTGCAAAGCTACAATAGGCCCCACTGCATTTTCAGGACAGTGGCCTTTTTTTTAACCTATAACCACAATAATCAAAAATGCTGGAACTGAGCTGAGGGGGTCTCCATGTACCTCTTTCCTAAAGCAAAGACGTGAAGGATCTCTCACCATGTGAACCTACCCGGACCCTGAATCAAACCTCAGAGGCCCTTCTTTGTGTGCCACGAGAGGGCCAAAAGGTGGCAACACAAGACTGGGCCTTATCTGCAGTGGCTCCCTGTTTGTGGAATGCTTGGCTGGCACCTTCATCATACACTGTCAGGGAACTGACATCAGAGCTAGAGGTGGAGGGAAGGCTCTCAAATGATGCTGGAGAAGGGCCCCACAGGGAGAGAGGCAGCTCAACAGATGGGGAAGCAAATCAGCGCAACACCAGGGATATAGAGGGGCTGATGGGGGAATCGGCGAGAGGGCTCCAGGACTCTTCACCGGACACCAGCGGGGAGAGCACGGGTCCTCCGCTACCCACACCCTCCCTGCGCAGAAGACTTCCGCACAGGGAGAGGAGGAGACTTGGCGTCAAACAACTTTTGTTGGAAAAGGTTTAAGAAACGCCCACTGACGGATTCTGCTAGCGACTGAGGCAGCCACGAAGTGAAGGGCTGTCCAGACAGAAAAGTTTAACCAGGCAACATAGCCAGGAGAGGCGGCAACTTACGCACGAGCAACCCATACTCATTACATACACCTTTAGGCACCAGGCAAAAACACTCCTCTTCAACAAGGCCTTTGGCTGATTAACACCTTATACCCCTTTTAAAAGTGTTTGTGGGAGGGGGTGTTATTGATTTGTGGGGGGGGTTTTTGTTCTTGTTTTTGTTATGTATCTTGTGTTTTTTTGTATTGTATTTTTATGTTGTGAACTGGCCTGAGATCTATGGATGAAGGCGGTACACAAATTTAATAATAATAATAATAATAATAATAATAATAATAATAATAATAATGCAGTACCTTTATAAGGTACAGCATTATTATGGGGGGACGCGGGTGGCGCTGTAGTCTAAACCATTGAGCCTCTTGGGCTTGCCGATCAGAAGGTCGGTGGTTCAAATCCCTGCGACGGGGTGAGCTCCCGTTGCTCAGTCCCTGCTCCTGCCAACCTAGCAGTTCGAAAGTACACCAGTGCAAGTAGATAAATAGGTACCGCTCCGGCAGGAAGGTAAACGGCATTTCCGTGCGCTGCTCTGGTTCACCAGAAGCAGCTTAGTCATGCTGCCCACATGAACCGGAAGCTGTCTGTGGACAAATGCCGGCTCCCTCGGTCTATAGAGCGAGATGAGTGCCGCAACCCCAGAGTCGGCCACAACTGGACCTAATGG
This sequence comes from Podarcis bocagei, assembly GCF_964188305.1. Lineage (NCBI taxonomy): Eukaryota > Metazoa > Chordata > Lepidosauria > Squamata > Lacertidae > Podarcis > Podarcis bocagei. Next base: position 24,265,895 of record NC_138126.1, on the reverse strand, counting down.
TCAGGGGTCCCTTTACCTTACCTTACCTTTATAAGAAAAATAAACAATAAGTTTTGGTTTTGGTTCTGTGTGCCTCCTGATATGATGGGGAAACTCTCTTATCAGGCTCATCCCCTCCCCCATGTGTTCCGGGTGCCAATCTTGCTGCCTGACAGGGCTCACTCAGTGCAGGTCTGCCTTTCCAGCGGTACGCAGCAGAATCAGAAGAGCCTTTCTGGCTTGAGGCTGGGCAGCTGCAGACCAGACAGGGTGGGAATCGTGAGTCATATCTGCTTTGCCTAGGGAGAGGGTCCCCAAAGTGACCCAGTCTCCCCGCAGGGAGAAAACTTGCACCCGCTAGGGAAAAGGTTCTGTGTGCTATCTGTCGTGGTAATGATCAGCCTGCAGGACATTGTGTTTGCCCTGGCCAGCAGTGAAGTGTAGGTGGGTTCCCACGAGGCAAGACACAGCGATAACAGCAAGAACCTTTCTTGAACTGCATAACTGGGAAACAGAGGCAAAGCAACTACTTATATACATTTCTGAAGGCTTGTGCCACTCCCATTCCCAACGTGATTGGCTGTCTACATTTCCAAATTGCAAATCGTGACTCTAGAGTTCAAGGGCCAATGGCAGCGGCCCAAATCCTGAAATGTTCTGTGATTGGACAACATGTATTGAATCAGAATACAGGAGCTCAGAATCCTTAGTCCAGACTCAAGCTCAGGCAAGCACAGACCACTGAATACATAACAAGCAGGCTGAGGCGAAATGGGGGAAACCAGGCATAGGGCCCCTTAGTTGCATGGGGCAATACTTTTGTGAGTACCAGACATACTTATAAAAAAGCTCAATTCAAGATCTGGAAGGCAGAATGTAACTACAGCATCCCTGGCAAATTGTGATTCAGTTTCTGCTTAGCTTCCCAAGTCCATCTGTTCCACTGTCAAACAGCTACAGTGGTACCTTAGTTCTCAAACTTAATCCTTTCCGGAGGTCTGTTCCAAAACCAAAGCGTTCCAAAACCAAGGCGTGCTTTTCCATAGAAAGTAATGCAAAATGGATTAATCTGTTCCAGACTTTTAAAAACAACCCCTAAAACAGCAATTTAACATGAATGTTACTATCTAACGAGATCACTGATCCATAAAATGAAAACAATAATCAATGTACTGTACTATACAATAAATAAGACAGTATTGTAGATGATAAAAATTGAATTCAATTATTTTTCTTACCTGCACTGATGATAGTCATTGTTTGGATGGGAGGGCTTTTATCCATTTCCAGTCACTCACTCACTCAATCAATCAATCAATCAATCAATCAGTAGCTGAACTGGGTTCTACACAGTCACAAAAACAAATTACCGGTAACCGAAAAAGCCTCAAAAACACAAAATAGCAAAAACAAAAGTGCCAAACATAATCCGTTCCGGAAGCCCGTTTGACTTTCGAAATGTTTGAAAACCGAGGCGCAGCTTCTGATTGGTGCAGGCGCCCTGGAAACAATAGCTGATAACCGCATCTGACGTTCGGCTTCTGAAAAACGTTTGAAAACCGGAACACTTACTTCCAGGTTTTTGGCGTTTGAGAACCAAGGCATTTGAGAACCAAGGCACCACTGTATTACCATTAGGACACTTCTCCTGATGCTTAGCCGAAAACTGTTTCCCTGCCATTTCCACTCACAACATATTTTTGGCATGAAATCTGCATGGCAGCCCTTCAGATGTCATTTGAAGAGAACAACCATGTCTATCTGTCCGTCTGTATTCCACCTGTCTAATATCTGTATCCCGCCAGTCTAATATCATGAGGTCTGCAGTGCCAGGATGTCAACTGTCAATTTGTAAATATTTTGGTAAAGAAATAGATTTCACTGCTATTTCTTTCAGCTGAACATCCAAAGAAAGAATGGCCTTTCATGATGGTTTATCTCGCACTCAGCAGATCCTGCTGGCAATCTTCTGCTTCCCGCTGCTGCCCTTCTATCTCTGCTACTTGTGTAAGTAGGAAGTGTAACTTGAGCGTTAATAACCCACGTACACAGGAGAAAGTCTTACACACCTTACTCCATACCTCAGTGAACTCAGTGAGAATTACTTCTGAACCTGTAGAGTTGCACAACAAAACAGGTCCTTCTCTGAGGAAGTTGTTGTCTAAAGCGCAGCCAAGAGGAAATGGAGATTTAATTCAAGAATTCCGCCTTTAGTTCTATGAGGCCACTCACCTGTAAGTAAAATGCATAGTAGCCGGTGACTGGTTTTAACATTTTATATGGTCTTCATTGTATGGTTTTACGTGTAATTGTTGTAAACACTCTGATAAGTTTTACGAATAGTGGTATATATATATATACCACCACTATCATCACCAGAGAACTAAAATTCCCACATTGTTTTCTCAGAGCAACCTCACCCTGTCTCTGCGTTGGAAAACAGCCGATGAAAACAGAGTGACATTGTTCTTACAACCTTATCATTTAGCAAGATAATATATATTTGTTATAGACATACAGACAGACATTTAAGCCTATATATTTATATAATTTGTGCTTAGGTTGTGTGTCGGTTTCCAGACTTGCAGCACACCTTTTGCCTCAGAATCACTCCTCGTAAAACCGCTGCCAAATTATTCAAGAATACCCAAGAATGCAAAGCAAGGGACGTTTGCTGCTTCTATGCCAGTCCTTTGTTTTGGAATTGCTGCCTTTCACTCACTCCAATCCAGATAACATCATTTCCAACCCTCCTCTGGGAGGGAATTAGGACAGAAGGAGAAGGTAGACCTGAAGAAGAGAGCTATTGACCGTCAGGCTTGTTTCCTATGTGTCTTTTTGTAATAATGATATTTCTGTAGGCTTTGCAACGAGTGAAGAGGATAAAGGGCAGCCTGACTCCCTTGGTGAGTGAATATCAAAATCCTATTCCGTTTATTTCTTGTCATACTTTGGATCAGTGTAAACACTGCTGCTGGGAGAACCACTTGCATCCTTGGGCCTTCATTTCTATTCACCGATTGTTAACCAAATTTGATGTAAGATGTTCATAGACTAACATGGGTAACAGCCTGTGGTCTAACTTGTACAGTGGTACCTCGGTTTTGAATTATGCTTTTGAATTATGCTTTTGAATTATGGTCCTGGATGAGACTCTTGAGAGTCCCATGGACTGCAAGAAGATCAAACCTATCCATTCTGAAGGAAATCAGCCCTGAGTGCTCACTGGAAGGACAGATCCTGAAGCTGAGGCTCCAATACTTTGGCCACCTCATGAGAAGAGAAGACTCCCTGGAAAAGACCCTGATGTTGGGAAAGATGGAGGGCACAAGGAGAAGGGGACGACAGAGGACGAGATGGTTGGACAGTGTGCTCGAAGCTACCAGCATGAGTTTGACCAAACTGCAGGAGGCAGTGGAAGACAGAAGTGCCTGGCGTGCTCTGATCCACGGGGTCACGAAGAGTCGGACGCGACTAAACGACTAAACAACAACCCCGGTTTTTGAACGTTTGAGTTCTGAAACGTTCGAAAAACAAAAACTCAATGGTCAACAGCTAGACCTCTGGATCTTGCACCCAGCGGAAGCCGCGTGGCATGTTCGACTTCCGAGGCATGTTAAAAAACCGAAGCATTTACCTCTGGGTTTACGGCATTTGTAAACCGAAATGTTCGTCAACAGATTCATTCGAAAACTGAGGTACCACTGTATAAGGTTCTATCTAATGGTTGCAGCTGAGTGGGTGGAATATTGGAGCTGGATGTAAAAGTTGAACACACACCTCTGAGGTCTCAGACTCTATGTGAACCAGTTTTTACTCAATTATCTCTGAAGAGTGAGGGAGTGATCTCAGCCTATCTGGTCCCACTGCCCTGCAGCTGAAGACCCTCACCAAAGCCTCCCTTACCTGGGTTGTATGGCAGCAGCTGCAAAGCAGCAGCAGGTTCCAGCGAGATCTCGCTAGAACTTTCCAGAAGCTGCTGCCGCTACAGCTTCTCCACCGGTGGTGGAGGTGGCAGAGAGGATGGACCCCTAGGGGCATGCTAGCTTTTGGGATTCAGTCATAAGTTATTCCCAAATTCAGGTGTCATTTCTGTCAGGAGTTCAGCCTACACTCGAGTAGGACCCTGGCAGAGACACATGCCCGACTGGCATGTTCTCTCCCTCCTGGTCGATCGTTCGGGAGCTTCAAAAGCTTTCTTCAGCCCGAACATCACAGCGCAATGCCAACCGACACTGGCACACTTAGGGATCCGCAGAGTTTGCGCAGTTGCGTAACAGACCTCAGCAACTCGGCATTTTGGCTAATCTACTTTATTTACATATAAGCACACACGGAGCACTGCAACATGGCTCCCTCTCTCTCTAGCATCAGACAGCAAAGAGAAAAAGAGCAAAGGACAACAGTCCCACTTCATGGAACACAGTAACACAAACATCCTGTCTCTGTCACTTCCCACTCTGTGGAGTCAAAACATATACCGTCATGTGAAAGACAAAAATCCCATGACTGCAATCATGGAGCAAGAATTCCAACAATTTCCCCAACGAAAGCTTCCCTTTTCCCCTGCCCCCCCCCACACATGTGAGAAAGACAGGCACAATACAAGCCAGAGCAGTAATGATGAATTGTATTTTTCCAACAGATCAAGTAGAAGAAGGGGCGGTGCAGCAATCAAACAGACAGCGCAGATTAGCTGGTGAGAGAAATGGGTCAATTTAGTTGGCCAGTTTTGCCCCGTGATGCCACAGTTAGTTCCTTGTTATGTCTGTGCATGTGTAATGGCCTAGATCTTGCTGGAGAGTTTTTCTCCTCGTGCACTGCGTCAGGAAGATTTTGGGCATCCCATGGCAGGAGAGTCACCAGGAAAGTTGTGCTCTCCCAAACCCACGTTCCCAGCTTGTTTGCACTCCTGTCTCAGCAATGTCTATGCTGCCTTGGCCATGTCCACAACCAGGGATGCAGGTGGTGCTGTGGTCTATACCACCGAGCCTCTTGGGCTTGCCGATTGAAAGGTTGGTGGTTCGAATCCCCGCGACGGGGGGAGTTCCCATTGCTCTGTTCCAGCTCCTGCCAACCTAGCAGTCAGTGCAAGTAGATAAATAGGTACCACTGTGGTGGGAAGGTAAACAGCATTTCCGTGCGCTCTGGCTTCCAACATGGTCTCTTGTTGCACCAGAAGCAGTTTAGTCCTGCTGGCCACATGACCTGGAAGGCTGTCTGTGGACAAACGCCGGCTCCCTTGGCCTGAAGCGAGATGTGCGCTCCAGCCCCATAGTCGCCTTTGACTGGACTTAACTGTCCAGGGGTCCTTTACCTTTACCATGTCCATACAATGGAAGATGGCAGGATCTGCAGGAATATACAGTGGTACCTCGGGTTAAGTACTTAATTCGTTCTGGAGGTCCGTTCTTAACCTGAAACTGTTCTTAACCTGAAGCACCACTTTAGCTAACCGGGCCTCCCGCTGCTGCCGCGCCGCCGGAGCACAATTTCTGTTCTCATCCTGAATCAAAGTTCTTAACCCGAGCTAATATTTCTGGGTTAGCGGAGGCTGTAACATGAAGCGTATGTAACCCGAGGTACCACCAACTAAACTATAAGCAGTGGGCAGGCTGACTTGCATATGGTTTTCTCAATTTCCCTCGGAGGAAATGGGAAGTAGTGAAAGAAGTATATGGACTATGATTGGGCTCACACCCTTACCAGGAAGCGTCCAGTATGCACTGTTGGGGGTTAAAAATAATAGAAGGTCGTGCAGCCTCCCTAGGCCACTCCTCTTCCATGTCCAGTGGGGGTGTTTGCAGACAATTTTTGGGAAGCAAAGAGCAGGGGTGAGGAACCTGTGACCCTCCAGGTGTTGTTGGGCATCCAGTACTCATCAGTTCTGGCTAGCATGGTCAGAGATTATAAGAGTTGCAGTGCAACATCTGGAGGGCTGCAGGTTCCCCATCCTGGACTTAGTGGGATAAACATATGAAATGATCTCCCCCAAAATAACCTCCGCAGACTTTAGTGCTGCGGCTGGTGAGGTACTCTGAGCTAACATACAGTGGTGCCTCACAAGACGAAAAGAATCCGTTCTGTGATTCTCTTCGTCTAGTGGTTTTTTCGTCTTGCGAAGCAAGCCCATTGACGGATTAGCGGATTAGCGCTATTAGCGCTATTAGCGGCTTATCTGCTGATCGGATCAGCTGATAAGCGGCTTAGCGGCTTAGAAAAAGGGGGGGGGAGGGAAAAAACCAGCAGGAACTCGCAAGACATTGTCGTCTTGCGAAGCAAGCCCATAGGAAATTCGTTTTGCGAAGCACCTCCAAAACGGAAAACTCTTTCGTCTAGCGAGTTTTCCGTCTTGCGAGGCATTCGTCTTGCGGGGCACCACTGTATGGACATGGACTTGGTTGCATGCTTCAGGTATGGTATTGATCATGGCGGGTCATATTTCCAACAGCTCGAGCCGAAGAAGGAACGGGTCAAGAAATAAGCGAGAATCCCAGAATCACAGGTGAGAGTGGTTTGCTGTTTAACCATCAACTGTAAAGCCTTCTTTGGGGGGCAAATTGTCTACCGTGACTCCATGTTGTAGCTGTGCATGTCTGATGACCTGAGAGCCTTTCCCTCAGATGCCAGGGCAGGTTGGGAAGACCAATGACGTAGCCACCTTTGCTGAAGCCAAGCAGGTTTGGGTCCAGTCAGGCCTGGGCGGGAGGCTTCCCAGGAATTCCCTATGTATGGTGCCTCGAGTTCCGGGAGGAATGAAAGGTGTGCATTTGGCACATGCGTGTACTTACTAAATAACTAACTAAATAAGGGGTCCCCTCTCACTTGTTGAGATCTTATGGGGAGGCCTCGCTTGGAGCACCATTAAGGATTCAAGTAGAAGCAACTACGTGTGTTCAGTAAACCCGAAGGAGCACCTTCCACCATAGCTGTCAACATTTCCCTTTTTTTAAGGGAAATTCCCTTATTCCAAATAGGATTCCTCGCAAGAAAAGGGAAAAGTTGACAGCTATGTATGCAGATTTCAGTCTGCAAATCCAGCCCTATTAGCCCAGGGGCTGCACTTAACTTTCAGATTTCCTGAATATTTGGATCTGCTTTAGGCTCAGAGCATTTGATGAGATCCCTTGTGGGTTCCTTTTCAGGTATACGCCACTTTGAATGGTTTTATTTATTTATATCGTATTTACTCAAATGTAATGTACACCTTTTTTTGGCCAAACTTTGTTGTGAAAATTAGGGTGCGCATTAGATTTGATGGCGCATTAGATTTGCATAAATGCGGTAATGAAACTGTGTGTAAATTTTATGATATAAATTATGCAACATATGCTTAAAAAATTTTTTTTTTCCAGTCTCTGAGATGCTCTCTTTGTTCTTTAAACAGGCCAGGCAGCTGAAACGCACAATGAGGATCATCTGCCGGGTGTTACCTATGAGCCTAAACAAAGTATGTGAGCCGGTGAATGTTGATAACATTAACTGCAATGGCTGTAATAGTGATCTTGCCGAGGAAATCTTGCTAAGGAGCTTGGTTTGAAAGAAAAGCCCAATTGTAGTAACAACAACAACAAATCTTTTTGAAATATACTCGGAGTTGAGAGTGGATTTCATGCTCTTTATTCAGCTCATAGTGGTGAGGAGGAATGAAATTTCCCCCTAAGTTTACACATTATTTACACAATGGGCTACACATGATTGGCTAATTCCGAAATTCTCCTGTAGGCCAATCAGGTTGTGGATTCACTTCCATCTGGAGCTGGATTGGGTGGCTCCTGCAGACCAATCATACTGCTGCATTGTTCTAGGACCAATCAGACTGCTGCATTCTGAATCCTATTGTTCTAGGACCAATCGGACTGTTGCATTTTGGACCCTATTGTTCTAGGACCAGTCAGACTGCTGCATTTTGGATCCTATTCAACTCAGTACATGACACCTTTTTAAAGGGTGTGCATTGAATATTTTCAGCTTCTGATTTTTCAGTATTCTCTGGCACCATCATTTCCTGACTGTTGGTTCTTCAGGGCTACTTTTCTGCAATCTGGATTTATTTTGCTTATGTCACCTTTGATATGTGATATGGAGCCTGCGCAAGGGATTCCTAATCCGAAACCCAGAGGGTTAACATGCTACCTCTTAAAAATGAATATTCGATTATTTCAAAACCCATAAGAAAGAGCAAACCATTTCATCCGGTACAAAGCAAGTTTCCCACCCCACCAACCTTAAAAGCAGCAAGAGGGACATTCATTTTCCTACCACTTTTGCATGTTTTTACTGTGTAGTTGACTTGATACCTCTGTTTGCAAGTTCTCTTTGTTTGTTTTTCTCCAGATCAAATCACTGTGGAAATACATCCGAGACACAGCACATCGCGGAGCAAAAAGAATTTCTCCTTCAGAAAAGGTAGGTCCGTTTCTATGTTACAATGCATAAGAAAACAGATTATTATTATTATTATTATTTATGGGAAATGTTTCAGCTTCCTCCGACCTGAGTTGCTTTAATGTGAATTAAAGGATGCTGTAGTGAGTGTAGCAGATCAAAGAACGCTGAGGATGACATATTCGTAAGTGCTGCATATTCTGTAACCTTCTGGAAGCTAGAAGTGACCCGTACTTTTTAGACATGCACAGGAATGCTAAACAGGTTTGGCTAGAGCTATGAGCTTAACCAAGAGACTTGATCGCATCCTCCCTGTCCTTAGAATCTCATTTTAAAGATATAAAACCACAGGCAGGCAGAGGACCCAAAGATGGACATCTAAAATACATGCCCCCCCCCCCCGATATTCCTAAAGAGCTGAGAAACGTATTCATGTATGCAACCGCCGCTGCAAGAATCTTAATAGCTAAATGGTGGAAGGCAGATAAAATACCAACTAAAATGGAGGGCAGGTGAAAGTACTTGAATATGTAGAATTGGGAAAGACGACAGGAAAAATTAGGAACAAGACAAACCAACAGTTTAACAAAAAATGGGATTTATTGATTATATTTATTGGATTTATTGAGATTATATTTAACAGAACATTGTTCTCATACGAAATCTTCGACATGCTTTGATTAACTTCTGCAATGTAATATGCTACAAAGATCATGGATAATTTGTGTTAAGTTAAAGAGTATAGAAATATGCAGTCAACAAGGAAATGAAGGACCCATACTAAGGACGATGGAAGTCTCAACATATGGGATAATTTTATTTTATATGTAACATTTTCTTTGTATTTGATGGCATCTGTTTTTGTCTATGTGGTGAAGGGACTTAATATTGAAAAATTAATAGAGATTAAATTGCAAAATAACCCCCAATCCTATAATGTATTATTCCACCTTGTGTTCCTATGGATTTATTTATTTTTTTGTAACTCATTCTTTGTGTGCATGTGTGCTCCTGGTGTTGCAGGAATCCAGGTATTTCCTGAGTGGACAGGGAAGGACAATGAAGGTAAGGGCTCCAAATGGGACTTAGGTTCACATGTGGTGGGGGTGTAAATATGGACAATGTTTCTGGCAAAGGGTGTTTAAGGAGATAACAGAAATCACTGGGTTAAAGCTGACCAAAAGTCCAGAGGTAGCATTATTATTAGTTTACGATGGGGTAGAAGGTTCACAGGCTATGAAGGACTTGCTTACATATTTATTGACAGCTGCACGAATTATGGTAGCTAGGAGATGGAAGGGGCAAACAGAATATAAAATGGAAGAATGGTATAAAGAGGTGTGAGATATAGCTATTAATGATAAATTAACATGTGCCATTAAGGTAAGACAAGGAATATGCAGGAGAAATGATTATGAGGAAATATGGAAGGTGTTTGTAGAATTTGGACTGTTAAAATGGAAAGGGGTCAAACCATCGCAAGAGGTGTTGAAATTTTGGGAGGTTGGATAGTTACAATGGAATGGTCTTGGTGGTGGGGTGCACATTTTTATTATTTATTTATGATTATTTCTTTGTCAAAATAAAATAAAATAAATAATAATAATAATAATAGCTAGGGTTGTTCACACTTCTGTTTGCCCCCGCCACTTTCCATGGGAAACCCATTTTTTACCACTGAATTAGAGCAAACATCAACAGGCTTTTCTACAGATTGATGTTTGCTCCGATTCAGCACTAAAGAGCAGGTTTTCCTGGGAAAAGTGATAGGGCAAACAGAAAACTGCTCAGAGCCGTGCCTCAAAAGCAATGGAAAAGTGGGAGACCGCTCAGACCCATGCTTTACAGCCATGGGACAAGTGGAAATGCAAATGAGCCCTCAGTCAGATCACTGGTTCATCTAGACTAGGTATTGTTGATACTGACCAGCAAACAGCCTCCCGGCATTTCAGGTGGGAGACATTCATAGCACTTCCAGGAGATGTTTGAGTTTGAACCAGGGCCTTTCTGCTTGCTCCAGCAGTGAGCTATGGCCCACTCCCTAAAGGCAGAATTCAGAGCAGTGATTGTACTGAATCAAAGGGGTGGAGCGAGTCCCCTTTGGCTGTGTTTTCCCTCCATCTCCCTTAACACTAGAACTCATGAACATCCAAACTGGAAGACTGCCTTCCCCCATTTTGGCTGGGTTTGGTGGGAGTTAGTAACCTAGCAGCCTCTAGGGGGCAGCAGCTTCTGCATCATTGCTTTAAGGCAGGGGTCAGCAACCTAAGGCCCATGGGCCGGAAGCAGCCTGCGGAGGTCGTTTGACTGGCCCACAAGCCGCCCCCGAAATGAGTTGCCTGCTTGCGCCCTGCGCTAACCCGACACAGCGCGGTGCGGGGCCTCGCTTCCGCGGCGCCGGAAATCGCGTCTGTGCAGACGCAGATGCTGGAAATCGTGTCAGCGCATGCACAGACGCTGAAAATCACAGGCGTACGCTCTCACATACGCGCGATATACAGCCCACGAAGGGATCTTGTCAGGACCGATCCGGCCCAGGCAAGATGAACCTTGCTGACCCCTGCTTTATGGGCAGCTATGAAAATTACACTGACAACGGGTGGCGCTGTGGGTTAAACCACAGAGCCTAGGACTTGCTGATCAGAAGGTCGGCGGTTCAAATCCCCATGACGGGGTGAGCTCCCGTTGTTCAGTCCCTGCTCCTGCCCACCTAGCAGTTCGAAAGCACGTCAAAGTTCAAGTAGATAAATAGGTACCTCTCCGGCGGGAAGGTAAATGGCATTTCTGTGCGCTGCTCTGGTTCACCAGAAGCGGCTTAGCCATGCTGGCCACATGACCCGGAAGCTGTACGCCGGCTCCCTCGGCCAATAAAGCGAGATGAGCGCCGCAACCCCAGAATCGGTCACAACTGGACCTAATGGTCAGGGGTCCCTTTACCTTTTAAGAGCAATATATCGAGGTATCTGTGGCTGTATGCATGTTGTTGGGCTCCCATTGTTTCCCGGCCAGCATGACTAATGGCCAGGAATGATGAATGTTGCAAAATACGTTCGAATGTACATATTGTCTCATCCCAGTAATAACCATTTTGCAGGGTTTCAGGATGATGGAGAAAAGGGATCAAAGCTGTCTAAGGGACAAGTTCTGTATGGTAAATATAAGTTGTTTTTATTTATATATATAAATTTTATTTTTGCATTTTCTAGTTTACATAAACAAATGAATTAAGTACATAAACATATAATCAATTTTGACTCCTCCCCCCCATTGTGGATCTTAATGTAATGATTTCCCCCTCTATCTCTTTCATAACTCTATTTTTATAAATCGTTTCTCAATCCATAGTTCAAATTTTTACACAAGTTTTCTGTCAATCCTACCGATATATGTACCGTAATTGTTTACAATAGCTTTTCAAATAAATTATAAACCTTCCCCATTCTTTATTAAAGACCTCCTCTTCCTGATTTCTAATTCTTCCTGTAAGAATATTCTCTTCCTGTAAGAATGTTTTCTCTTCAGATCGCATAAATCTTTTGCCTTTTATAAGTTGTTTGTTATATTTGCCTGCTGGCCTGTATCCTGTATACAGTGGTTCCTCAGGTTACAAACTTAATTCGTTCTGGAAGTCCGTTCTTAACCTGAAGCGGTCTTAACCCGAAGCGTGCATTCCTTACATAGGCCTCCTGCGGCCCCGGAAGCAGATTGTGTTTGTATTCCAGGGCAAAGTTCGCAACCCGGAATACCTACTTCTGGGTTTGTGGAGTTCGTAACCAGAAGCGTTCGTAAGCAGGACTGTTCATAATGCGAGGTACCACTGTATTTGGTGTGGGGAGTCTTTAGCTCGCCAGGTGTTATTAGACTACGATTCCCATCAGCCCCCAAAAGGGTGGCCAGTGGCCATGGAATGATGGTAGTTGTAGTTCAGCAGCTTCTGGCAGGCCAAAGTTCCCCCACACTTCTTATATATCTTAGCTGAGCCCATCCACAACCACTTGAGGTCTTCTAGGAACAAGGTTTGCATGGGAAATATTAACCACACTGTACCTTGGCCACCAAGGCCGACCCTACCATTAGACAGAGCAAGGTGCCGCCTCAGGCATCAGATGCTTGGGAATGGGAAGAATGAGTGAGATGTCATTGGGCATCTCTGTACATGCTAATGCAGCCTGCTTCCTCTGTTAGCCTGCTCTCCTCAGGTACGGTGGAGCATTCTGTCTCATCACCAGTGTTTGGTTCTGGCAAGCGGAATGGCGTTTCTATTATATGTGGCATGTGGGTGGGTGGGTACATTTTGTCCATTACTTCATGCAGTCCTGTTTGTGTCACTGTTACGCTACCTGCTAGGGTTAAAAGACAGAGGTTTTGGTGTGAAGCAAGTTTCTTTTTTTAAAAAATAAATTTTTTATTGGTTTTTCACAATTTTTATAAACACAAACATTACACAATAAAAACAAACAAACACATAAACAAACACGTATAATTTCGAATTCTTTTTTCTTAAACCTTACTTCACCGACTTCCCCATACCTCCCCTTTCTGCATCCCAATTTCCAAATTTGTTTCAGCAAATCCTGCCCCTTGATTTTATCAAATTTTCCCTTATTCTTTTCCTTTACTTAATCTTTTACAGCTGTAATCCCCCTTTTTTCTAAAACCTCAACATTTTAGCATTCATTAATTTTACAATATTTCTTGAGCTATATTTTAAATTTCTTCCAGTCTTCATCCGCCGTCTCTTTCCCCTGGTCACGGATTCTGCCAGTCATTTCAGCCAGTCCCATGTAGTCAATCACCTTCATCTGCCATTCTTCCAGAGTGGGTAGATCTTGTGTCTTCCAATACTTTGCGATGAGAATTCTTGCTGCTGTAGTGGCATACATAAAAAAAGTTCTGTCTTTCTTTGACACCAATTGGCTGACAATGCCCAAGAGAAAGGCTTCTGGTTTCTTGGAAAAAGTACATTTAAGTACCTTTTTCATTTCATTATATATCATTTCCCAGAAAGCCTTAATCTTCGGGCACGTCCACCAAAGGTGATAAAAAGTACCTTCAGTTTCTTTACGTTTCCAACACTTATTATCAGGCAAATGGTAGATTTTTGCTAGCTTGACTGGGGTCATGTACCACCTGTAAATCATTTTCATAATATTCTCTCTTAAGGCATTACATGCCGTAAATTTTATACCGGTGGTCCACAACTGTTCCCAGTCAGCAAACATAATATTATGACCAATGTCTTGTGCCCACTTAATCATGGCTGATTTAACTGTTTCATCTTGTGTATTCCATTTCAGCAACAAGTTATACATTCTTGACAAATTATTAGTATTGGGTTCTAACAGTTCTGTTTCTAGTTTTGATTTCTCCACCTGGAAGCCAATTTTCCTGTCCTGTTTACATGTAGTTTCCAGGTCACCTTCAAAGGTAGCCCCACATAGAGCGCATTGCAGTAGTCCAAGCGGGAGATAACTAGAGCATGCACCACTCTGGCGAGACAGTCCGCGGGCAGGTAGGGTCTCAGCCTGCGTACCAGATGGTGCTGATAAACAGCTGCCCTGGACACACAATTGACCTGTTCCTCCATAGACAGCTGTGAGTCCAAAATGATTCCCAGGCTGCACACCTGGTTCTTCAGGGGCACAGTTACCCAATTCAGGACCAGGGAGTCCTCCACACTAGCCCACCCCCTATTCCCCAAGAACAGTACTTCTGTCTAGTCAGGATTCAAGCTCAATCCATTAGCCGCCATCCATCCTCCAACTGCCTCCAGGCACTCACACAGGACATTCACCACCTTCACTGGTTCTGATTTGAAAGAGAGGTAGAGCTTTTCCATGTTTGTTCCTAGATTACCCGTGGGATAAATCCAGTCTGAAAACAATACCAATCGACTTGACACAGTTTAAGGAACTGGATGCCTATGCATCAAAGGTATGCAATCTTTTTTACAGGGTGGAATAATAGTCCTGTATGGAATTTGCTGGGATGCAGAGATCCTTTTCCATGTGGATTTGGAATCTGAGAGTGCCTTCACATGTGTTCTCCTGATAGGAGGAAACCCTCCGTTCCCAATGGGAAACATCATGAGTCGCAAGACCCAGCTCCTGTTTCCCACATGATGGACAGACACAACAGAGCGCCTATTTATGTAGGCTGCATATGCACCATAGGAAAAGGACCCCTGGACAGTTAAGTCTAGTCAAAGGTGACTATGGGGATGTGGGTGGCACTGTGGTCTAAACCACTGAGCCTCTTGGGCTTACCCATCAGAAGGTCGGTGGTTCAAATCACTGCGACAGGGTGAGCTCCCGTTGCTCTGTCTCAGCTTGTGCCAACCTAGCAGTTCGAAAGCATACCAGTGCAAGTAGATAAACAGGTACTGCTGGGGCGGGAAGGTAAACAGCGTTTCTGTGCGCTCTGGTTTCTGTCACAGTGTCCCGTTGTGCCAGAAGCGGTTTAGTCCTCCTAGCCGCATGACACGGAAAGCTTTCTGTGAACAAATGCTGGCTCCCTCCGCCTGAAAGCGAGATGAGAGCTGCAACCCCACAGTCACCTTTGACAGGACATAACCGTCCAGGGGTCCTTTACCTTTTACCTTTTATACGCACCATACAAATACATCAAAGTATTGTGGAAACTATCATAACCCCACAGAGCTGCAATTCCCAGAACCTGTAACAAACCACTGTTCCTAGGATTCTTTTTTTGGGCGGAGAGATGTGCTTTAAACGTTTCATACTTAGCTATTTTGGGATGGCATTACCTTGGCTGCTCCTTTGCTATTAAAATTCAAGAGATAAATCAAAAGTCAAATAAGATTAGAGTCAAGAACCACAGTTTAGCAGCCATTCCCTCTCCTCAGAGAACTCTGGCTAGCAGTCATTAACAAGCAATTATCAGTGCTGATGTGAGAAATCTCTGAAGGAACTCATGACAATTAAACTGGTGTACAATCAATGTGTATTCTTGGTGGTGGCACAGCAGTCCACCCCAGGTTTCACACTTCTGCCCGGTGACAACAGTAGGGCCGGCTCTGGATCCTGGGCTGCTTCAGCCCCTCGCCCTCCCTGCTCTCAGCAGGGCTGTCTTAAGCATATGCGGTGCCGGGGTGCAAAGATCTGCCCGGTGCCCCCCCCCGGTTGCCCAGTCCCAGGAGAGTAGGAGGGAGGAGCCAGTCGGCTGCCTCAGCGTCTCACTGGCTCGGTCACCCCCAAACTCACAGCACAGAGCCCCCCACAGTAGAAGAGCCCACCGTGGCACTCCGACCAATGGGCAGGCTGTTCTCCGGACTCAACTCTTGGGCCCCTGACTCTTGGCCTGGCGCCCCTGAGAGCCTGGCGCCCAGGCGCCCCGCACCCTTGCGCCCATGGGTAAGACGGCCCTGGCTCTCAGAATGCCATGCTGGCTGTAGTTTTGCCCACCCACAGGTGGAACAGGTTGCTCTGTACTGGTGGATGGAGACTGGCATCTCTCTCCACCAGTAGAAGTCAGCACTTCTGCCAAATCCAAGACCACCACCCATTGCCCGGCACAAAGGGGATTTGAATTTCAGTGAAAGATTGTGGGAATGGCATGCCCGTGTGCCCTGGAAAAGATTATGCATGCTTCTCCCTTCAGAACAATTCTTAATGTGCAGTTCTGTGCAGTTTTACTCAGAAGTAAGCTCCACTGAGTTCAAAAAGACCGACACCCGCTCGGAAAATTCATCAGCGTTCTAATGCAAATTCCTCCTAATGTACTGAATTTTGCAAAGCGTTTTCCCTAATACAATGTGTTCTTGTGCACATATTACCTTGCATGCATATTTATTACATGTACACACGTTTTTGCAGACATTCCTATCTGGAGAGCTGTACTGCAACATCCAGAGCAGGGCAGATTTTGAAAGATTGCTATGTTTCAGTTTGTTTATCATTTCGGAAAGCGCAAATTAAATAGGATGACCTTGAAATGTAAAAAAAGAAATGAAAAAAGACTGACACCCTTGTCAGTGCATGTAGGATTGCACCCTAGGCTTTATTTAAACAGGTAGTTGCCTTAGATAGAAAAATGGAACTGGGTACCCCTTTCCCATATCAAAAGCTACTGAATCTATTCCCTTTTGTGAAACAGGTAAACATCAGAAATAGCGTGGCAAACCTGGTAAGTGCCTTGCTCCAAAAAGCCCACAGTGACCTGGAGAAAGTCCGAGCCATTTGGATGTGGATTTGCCGCCACATAGGTAGGTGGCAGTGACAACTTTTTGTATGCTTGTGCCCCTTTGCTTCTGACAACATCACAACGGACAGGCATTCCACAGGTAAAGCTTTCCCCTAGCCCTGCATCTCCATCCATACTAGGGGAGATTTTCCTTTGGAAGTGCTGCCTGCCTTGCAGCTGATAGATGCGTGGATGCCCCACAGGAGGGAGAAAACTATGGAACAGGGTGGGGAACCTGTGGCCATAATGTTAGACTACAACTCCCATCATTCCTGAGCACTGGTCATGCTGGCATGCTGTGAGAGGAGCTGGAAGTCTTTGTGCTGCTGGTTGTTGCTTTCCTTTAGAACTGACTGCAGAGTCAGTTGAGGTACAGTCAAAGCACATTCTTTTCCTCAAAGAAGTCTGGGCACTGTGGTGTGTTGAGTGTCGCTGGGAATTGTAACCGTGAGGCGTATTCTACAGTGTCCAGAATTATTTGAGGGAAAGAATGTGCCTCGAATGTGCATTAAAGGTGGGGTGGCATGTAACAATAGGTAAACAGGTAAAGGTAAAGGACCCCTGGACGGTTAAGTCCAGTCAAAGGCGACTATGGGGTTGCAGCGCTCATCTCGCTTTCAGGCCGATGGAGCCGGTGTTTGTCCACAGACAGCTTTCCAGGTCATGTGGCCAGCAGGACTAAACCACGTCTGGTGCAGTGGGACACTATGACGGAAACCAGAGCGCACAGAAACACTATTTACCTTCCTGCCGCAGCAGTACCTATTTATCTACTTGCACTGGCATGCTTTCGAACTGCTAGGTTGGGAAGAGCAGGGACCGAGCGATGGGAGCTCTCCCCGTTGCGGGGATTTGAACCGCCGACGTTCCAATCGGCAAGCCCAAGAGGCTCAGTGGTTTAAACCACAGCGCCACCCGTGTCCCATGTAACAATATTTTCATTTAATTGATCAATCACTCTGATCTTCTGCTCAAAGTTTGCATTCCGAGTAAAACTGTTGCAGTCCCCTTATTCACTGTGCATTTCATGCTTTGGGGTGGTATTTCACAAATGTCTTTTTTTCTCCAGAATACGATGTGGAAGGCTACCATAACCTTGACAAGGTGTCTTGTGAGGCAGCTGATGTCCTTCGATCAGGAAAAGGCATTTGCGCTGGATATTCTGGACTCTTTGAAGAAATGTGCAGGTAATTCCTATTGGCCCCAGTCTCCATGACAAACGGTTGTTACTTGGCAAGGATGATGGGAGGTATGGTGAGCCACGGGTTCCCTAACCCAGCACCAAACTATGAATGCTCCTGAAGCAAATTTTGATATATAGGCTTGCATTGTAATTGAGGTAGGTCCATTGAAATCAATTCATGATTAACTTGTTTTCAGTGGTATTCAGCCCATATTCACTTAGTTTGCATTTTATATTCTAATGCACTATTATGGAAAGAAGGACCAAAACACAGGCGTGCTGGAAATCTTGTACGCACCCTGTTATGTATTCAGTTTGCCTGAGCTTGAATCTGGACTAAGGATTCTGACCCCTGTGTTCTGATTTGATACATGATATCCAATCACAGATCATTTCAGGATTTCGGCTTCTGCCATGGGACGTGGGTGGGGCTGTGTTCTAAACCACAGAGCCTAGGGCTTGCTGATTGAAAGGTCGGTGGTTCGAATCCCCGTGACGGGGTGAGCTCCCATTGCTCGGTCCCGGCTCCTGCCAACCTAGCAGTTTGAAAGCACATCAAAGTGCAAGTAGATAAATAGGTATCACTCCAGCGGGAAGGTAAACGGTGTTTCCGTGCACTGCTCTGGTTTCACCAGAAGTGGCTTAGTCATGCCGGCCACATGACCCGGAAAAACTGTCTGCAGACAAACGTCGGCTCCCTCGGCCAGTAAAGCAAGATGAGCGCCACAACCCCAGAGTTGTTCGCGACAGGACTTAACTGTCAGGGGTCCTTTACCTTTTTACATTGGCATTTAAACTCTGACTTATGATTTGCAGCTTGGAAGTTTAGACAGCCAATCACGTTGGGAGTGGGAGTGGCCCAGGCCTTCAGAAATGCACATAAGCAGTTGCTTTGCCCCTGTTGTCCAGTTCTGTTAGTTCAACAAAGGTTCTTGCTGTTATCACTGTGTCTTGCCTCGTGGGAACCCGCCTATGCTTCACACCCTCCCTAACAAGCATCCTTCACCCAGTGTGGTGTAGTGGTTAAGAGCGGTAGTCTCGTAATCTGGGGAACCGGGTTCGCGTCTCCGCTCCTCCACATGCAGCTGCTGGGTGACCTTGGGCCAGTCACACTTCTTTGAAGTCTCTCAGCCCCACTCACCTCACAGAGTGTTTGTTGTGGGGGAGGAAGGGAAAGAAGAATGTTAGCCGCTTTGAGACTCCTTAAAGGGAGTGAAAGGCGGGATATCAAATCCAAAACTCTCACTGCCTGCATGTATTAAAGCCCCTCTGTGCTACCTTAAAAACTTAAGCTAAATTTCTCTGTCCGTCTGTCTTCAGAATGTAAGCTGAGATTCTCAGGCTGCCAGATTTTGCTTCTGACGACAGCTTCTATGTCAATGCATGAAATGCAATCTGAAATGCATTGGGCTTGAAATAATGTTGTTTGGCTTCTCCCTGAAAACAGAACAAAAAGGATGAATGACAATTCCAGCCCAAAAGAACAGTGAAATGGCGTTCCTGAATACCTTTCTTTCCCCCCTCAGTATTGCAGGGATACAGTGCAAGAAGTTGTCAGGGCACGCCAAAGGGGCTGGGTACAAACCAGGAAAAGTCTTTAAGGGAGCGAGTAATCATGCTTGGAATGTTGTCCATCTGGATGGAAGCTGGCACCTTTTGGACAGTACGTGGGGAAGTGGCTACGCGGATGTTGACAAGAAGAGCTTCACTTTCAGGTATGCTGTTAGGCAAAAGAAAGCCTGAAGACAGTGTGGGACTCAGCGAAGGTATAGTTTACTTCTGCTGCTTTTAGAAGGCTTTTTATTTTGTCTGTTTGCGATTTGATGGCCACAGGGCTGACCATTTGCAATGAGAACCAAGCCGATGGTGATGGGGGAAATTATGGAAACTCCACCAACCATTCATTTATTTCCTTGAGTGGTTCTAGAGTTTTATGCTTATCCTGGTGATGATGGAAGCTAGGTTGTTGCAACATAACAGTCTCTGTCAACCCAGTGCCCTCCAGCTGTTTTGGACCACAATTCCCATCATCCTTCATGCTAGCTGGGGTTGATGGGACGTAGAGTTCAGCAACATCTGGAAGGAATCAGATTGGGGAAGGCTTGTTTAGCACAGTGTGCAAAGCCTCAAGCTGTGCCCAATGTTAACGAAAGCTGGTTTAAACAAACTAACTGGATAAGCCATGGCTTGTCAAACAAACCGCTGTTAACATTAAGCATGGATTTGGGTGAGACAAACTGATTTATCTGAACCAGGATCTAGTTTCTTCACAGCAGTGTGTGAATGTGAGGCTGGCTTTGGCTCATTTTTGACATGCTAAACCTGACATCGGAACTGCGCCATGGGCATAGCCAAGGGGGGGGGGGGAGGCAGGGGGAGCAGCTGCACCCCCATCAAGTAAATAAATCAAAATACTTAACTAGATAGCTCAATTCTGCCCCCCCCCTCATCTAAATCCTGGCTATACACACAAACTGGGCCGATATTATTCCACACTAAGCTTTAGGTAACTTTCCCAGTTTGACTCTGGTGATGACTGAGGCAATTTTATGAAATGCTGCACAATTCTGCCTTCTCCTTTTGCAGGTACAATGAGTTTTACTTCCTTACCCATCCGGCTCTGTTTATTAACGATCACTTCCCAGAAGACCACAGCTGGCAGCTCCTGAAACGGACATTATCACTGCAGCAGTTTGAACGCGATGTGTGGTATAAGCCTGCGTTTTATTCAGTGGGACTGATAGGCACCTCCACGGCAACGTCAGTCATCGAAACAGGTAAAGTCAATCAGAAGCACCCGTCTTGTTGTTTTTGACAGTTACGCTGACAATCCGTCTCATGTTTTTTCAAAGGCGAACTGCACTGTGACATGAGTCGCTACTGCATTATTATGAAGCAGAGATGAGGGAACCTGTGGATCGGAGAACCTCCAGAGGTCGCTGGACTACAACTCCCATCATCCCTGACGATTGGCCATGCTAACAGGGGCTGATGGGAGCTGGAGTCTCACAACAGCTGGAGGGCCACATAGGTTCCTCACGCAACAATTGTGAGGCAGCTGGATTGTGTCTGGTCTATCTGGACAATCCCCATGCATTACATATTGATATATATTTTAGCAGAGCCTAGGATCCTCATACCTACGGGACCGCCTCTCCCGGTATGCCCCACGGAGAGCCTCAAGGTCCATAAATAGCAACACCCTAGTGGTCCCGGGCCCTAAGGAAGTTAGATTAGCTTCAACCAGAGCCAGGGCCTTTTCAACACTGGCTCCGGCCTGGTGGAACGCTCTGTCTCATGAGACCAGGGGCCTGCGGGATCTGATTTCTTTCTGCAGGGCCTGTAAGACAGAGTTGTTCCGCCTGGCCTTTGGCTTGGAGCCAATTTGATTCCCTCCCCCTCTTTCTTTCTTTTTTTCTCCTCCTGTGATGAGGCTGCATTTTAATATTTTAATGTTTCAATACTTTAATGTTGTATTTTAATCTTGTTTTTAAGTTGTATTCATTCAACTTGTTTTTATTATTGCTTGTTAGCCGCCCTGAGCCCGGCCTTGGCTGGAGAGGGCTGGGTATAAATAAAAATTATTAATATTATTATTATTATAAAACTCTGCTAAGACCTACTGAATGACAGAATAAATAAACATAAACCAGCACAACAAACTCTCACTTGCACAACAGAACTTTCCCCTCCTCTCCCCTGCAGTCCTCATGAGTGTTTCTCTTTTAAGCAAGTATTAACAACAATTCGAAACTTTTCACTTTTCTTTCACAGAAAACGGCAAGGCAACTGTTTCCATTGAGAGTCGTTCTCCAACCCTCTTCCTCTGCAAGCTCAATGGGGCAAAAGAGCAGTGCTTCATGACCCTGCAGAGGAACGGGATGACCGTGGAAGTGTATCCTCAGGAGGTGGGAACTCATAGTTTGGACATCTTCGCCAAACCTTCCAAGAGCAAGGAGGACTACAGCCACGTTCTAAACTACTCCCTGGTGTGCCGATCTGTGGACAAGAGCTTCCGCTTGCCCAAAGCGCTCATCTATCCTGTGGGGCCCAGCTGGTCATCAGAGGAAAAGGGAATCCTGGAGGCTTTGCCCGAAAGCCCCATCATACACACCGATGACGGCCGCTGTGTTGTCACTTTCACTCAGACGAGTGACCTGGACTTCTTTGTCACCCTGGACTCGGATACCAGCCGCACGCCAGAGGCCGTACGGAGGCGTCACATCTGGACAACTCGCTGGGGCACTAAGGTTGAGTTGAAGGTACATCTCCCTCACGCAGGGGCCTTTGCTCTTCACATCTGGGCAAAGAAAGCATCTGACCCGGGCAGCAGTCACTGCGCCCTCAGCTACCTCATCTCCTGCCCAAATAAGAAGGTGACGTGGCCGGTTTTCCCACAAAGCTACACGAACTGGGAGGATGCCTTTGAGCTGGTGGCACCTCTCGCCGGGGTCCTGCCGGCCAACCGTGATGTAACGTTCAAACTCAAGCTGCCTGGTGCAGACGGGGTGTCTGTCGAATGCGGAAAGTCTCGCCCACTGAGGCTGAGTGAAGACGGTTTCTGGGAGGGAACCTGCAGCACCTCAGGTGGCTCCACAGTGACAGTGAGAATGGCAAAAGGTGGCAGTAATACCTTCTGGTCCCTGTTGGAGTACAAAGTGGAAAGTCACTAGCTTGGAGACAGACGCAGTGGGAGAGTTGTGAACCACAGATCGCTCCATCTACTGTTGTGGCAGGGAAGCTCCACAAGGCCGCCTCCTCCCTCAACTGTCGTTTGGGGGCTGCCTCAGTGGGGGATATCGGAAGCAGGGCTCATTTCATCAGCTTCACTGGAAGTCCACGTCTTTCAAGGAACCTCCTGCCCCTGAACTATGGCAGATGGTTGTAATGTATTCAGTGGTCTGTGTTTGCCTGAGCTAAGGATTCTGAGCTCCTGTGTTCTGATTTGATACATGATGTCCAATCACAGAACATTTCAGGATTTGGGCCTCTGCCATTGGCCCTTGAACTCTGAGTTGTGATTCGCAGCTTGGAAGTTTAAACTGCCAATCACAGGAATGGGAATGGCCCAGGCTTTCAGGAATGTATATAAGCAGTTGCTTTGCCCGTTTCCCAGTTATGTAGTTCAATAAAGTTTCTTGCTGTTATCACTGTGTCTTGCCTCGTGGAACCCACCTACATTTCAATGGTCATTATGGGAACAACTGTTTACAAATTGGCACCAAAGTTTTGATTTTTATATTCCCTCACTGTCCATTTTCCCTTGGATGTTTTTTTATTTTTTAAAAAAGATTGTAAGCCCATGGATAGTGATTGTCTTGTTTTGATTGCATGTAATCTGTTCTTCTTGGGAGATAAGCAGTGACAAACCTAGACAGCATCTTAAAAAGTAGAGACATCACCTTGCCAACAAAGGTCCGTATAGTTAAAGCTATGGTTTTCCCAGTAGTGATGTATGGAAGTGAGAGCTGGACCATAAAGAAGGCTGATCGCCAAAGAATTGATGCTTTTGAATTATGGTGCTGGAGGAGTCTCTTGAGAGTCCCATGAACTGCAAGAAGATCAAACCTATCCATTCTGAAGGAAATCAGTCCTGAGTGCTCACTGGAAGGACAGATCGTGAAGCTGAGGCTCCAATACTTTGGCCACCTCATGAGAAGAGAAGACTCCCTGGAAAAGAACCTGATGTTGGGAAAGATGGAGGGCACAAGGAGAAGGGGAAGACAGAGGATGAGATGGTTGGACAGTGTTCTCAAAGCTACGAACATGAATTTGACCAAACTGCAGGAGGCAGTGGAAGACAGGAGTGCCTGGCGTGCTCTGGTCCATGGGGTCACGAAGAATCGGACATGACTAAATGATTAAACAACAACAACAACAATCTGTTCTGGGAGCCTTTTTTTATTGAAGAGCAGGGTACAAGTGGCTTGAGTCCAGTCAGGGAAAAAGGCCAGGGTATAAATAAATACCATAAATAAGAAAGAAATGCTCTAAATAAATAATAAATAAGTTTGGCCACATAAACAAGTTATAGCCTTACTTGAAGGGAAGGAAATAGCAACAAATTTATTAACGGCAGCTTTTATTGAGGGGGTGCTTATCAGATCAGCCGATGACACCAAACTGGGATGGGTAGCCAATGCCGCAGAAGACAGAATGAGGATTCAAGATGACCTTAATAGATTGGAGACCTGGGCCCAAAATAACAAGGTGAATTTTAGTAGGGACAAACATAAGGGTCTACACGTAGGCAGGAAGAGCCCCAGAAGGAACATGACCTGTCCCCCACCTTGAGATACTGCCCCATGGTTTTAGTTACATATATGTAGATTGAGTATAAGATGGAAGAGCTCACCTCATTAACACTCCATCAAGTCTTGTTCTCCCATTGGGTTTCAAGGGGGATCCCCAAAGCTACAGCTTTGGAACTGTCCCAGAGGGCCTCTGTGTTTTCCCTGCTCTAGATGAGACTGCCCCAAGTCTATTGTTCTCTTACACTCACTGATGACATCACCTCCAGCCAGGGGAGGGGGAGGGAAGGCTGGTCCTCTGAGCATCTGCAGCAAGTAGTCACCTGTGCTTTTTAGACCTGCTCAGAAATGCTTCACAGCCATGAGCTTGACCAAGAGACTTGCTAGCTGCCTCCCTTTCTTTAGAATGTCACCTTAGAGATATAAAACCACAGGCATGGAAAGGACCCGAATATGACATCCAGGCTACCCCCCACCCTCTGGTCCTATGACTTTGTGTTCCTATGGATTCTTCAGTAACTCGTTCTCTGTGTGTGTATGTTCCTGGCGCTGCAGGACTCCAGATATTTCCCCACCGGATGAGGCAGGACAATGAAGGTAAGGCCTCCTCCGTATGGCCATACATTTGGGATAGGCACAGCGGTTGTAGATGAGCCCAAGGCACAATTTTGGACTAAAGCGTTGCGGGCAAACGAGAACAGCATAGGAGGCTGCCTTATACAGTGGTACCTTAGGTTAAGAACTTAATTCGTTCTGGAGGTCCGTTCTTAACCTGAAACTGTTCTTAACCTGAGGTACCACTTTAGCTAATGGGGCCTCCCGCTGCCGCCGCCACACAATTTCTTTTCTCATCCTGAGGTAAAGTTCTTAACCTGAATTACTACTTCTGGAGTCTGTAACCTGAAGTGGCTGTAACCTGAAGCGGCTGTAACCCGAGGTACCATTGTACTGGGATGGAGACTCAGTCTACGACATGATGATGCTCAGTCCGCTGATCTCCCCCGCAACTGCCCCAATTTCTCTTTTTATATCTAAAGTTTGGGGATGTTTTAATGTTTGATGTTTAATATTCTGTTGAGAGCTGCCCAGAGTGGTGGGGAAACCCAGCCAGACGGGCGGGGTATAAATATTAAATCATTATTATTATTATTATAAGGAGCCATAAAAGACGGACAATCTTCATCACACCACCTCTCCTCTGCCCCCACTTCTTCCCCGACCTTATACTGAATACAACACTAATGTCTTATATCAAATGTAATCTGTAGAAAAGAATTTACAACCTGAAAAAAGCGACAATGCACATACTTTTGTAAACCAAGAAAATCTTAATAAAAATATATTTTTTTTAAAAAAAAGAGAAGACCAGCAGTCTAAAGACCAGCACCAGGATGAGAGAAAGTGGTGCTTTCAGTTTAGTTGTTGAATTTCCAGCAGCCCCAGCAAGCATGGCCCATGGTCAGAGATGATGGGAGTTGCAATATATGTTTTTAATGTACATATTGACACCTGCCACCCCAATCTCCATGAGTGGTGCAATATTTTAGGGGTTGCAGGCATGGTCACCCGGGTCTGTGTTTTCTTTGGGGACAATGAGCCCCAACAAAGACTGGTGTCTTTATGATATATGGTTTATTTGCACCTATATACAGTGGTGCCCCGCAAGACGAACGCCTTGCAAGACAGAAAACTCGCTAGACGAAAGAGTTTTCCGTTTTGGAGGTGCTTCGCAAAACGAATCTCCTATGGGCTTGCTTCACAAGATGACAATGTCTTGCGAGTTCCTGCAGGTTCCCCCCCCTTTTTCTAAGCCGCTAAGCCGCTTATCAGCTGATCCGATAAGCCGATAAGCCGCTAAAAGCCGCTAATAGCGCTAGTCCGCTAATCCGTCAATGGGCTTGCTTCGCAAGACGAAAAAAACACTAGACGAAGAGAATCACAGAACGGATTCTTTTCGTCTTGCAAGGCACCACTGTACAAATTGCACCTAAATGGAGGGATTATGGAGCATTCACATCCTATCAGGATTGGATTCAAAGGGCAGCAAAAATCCCTCCTCTGCCTCTCTTTGTTTCAGCCTGTCGTCCCCAGCTCACTTGGACTTCTGCCCCTCATTCTGCTTCTCTCTGTGAACCTCCTCCCAGCCTAGGACATTCAAAGCTGTAACCCTAAACCTTGCCTTTGCCTCTGCCCACAAACACTCAGTCCCCTTGGCCTGCCACTCTTGCCCTATAATGGTTTCCTAGTTGGGCCATCGCTGGCCTTTGTCCCCTGCTAATGGCCCTTCCAGCAAGCTCTGCTCAGAGGTGGCTTGGCTTACTAGCCTAACTAAATCCAGGTGGGTTCCATGTTTGGCAAAGTTTAATCAAGCCTTGATTAATTCTAACTTTGAATAAAGCATAACACATTTTGGGGGATCTAGCTCCCCCCAACTCATAACGATACAGTGGTACCTCTGGTTGTGAACAGGATCCGTTCCAGAGGCCCGTCCGCAACATGAAAAGAGCGCAACCTGAAGCGCCGTATCTGTGCAGGTGCGCAGTGCGATTTGGCGCTTGTGCGCATGCGCAAAGCACGATTTAGCGCTTCTGCACATGTGGGAGCAGCGAAAGCTGGAAGTAACCCTTTCTGGTATTTCCGGGTTGCCGCGGGACGTAACCTGAAAGAACGTAACATGAAGCAAATGTAACATGAGGTATGACTGTATTGTCTCACCCCAACAATACCAATTTCATAGGTTATCAGGATGACGGAGAACAAGGATCAACGCTGTCTCAGAGACAAGATCTGTATGGTAAATGCAAATTATTTGTTATATATGACTACGGACCTGTATCTCAACCATAGGGAACCTTTCGCCCTCCAGATGTTGTTGGATGACAACTCCCATCTGGCCCTGGAAGCATGGCCAGTGGCAAAGGATGATGGGAGTTGTAGTTCAGCAGCATCTGGAGGGCCAAACATCCCCACACCTCCTGTGTGTCATAGTAGAGAAAGCATGTGCCCATGTGTGCATCCACCATACACACGTCATGAGATATTCTGGGAACATGGCTTGCATGGTAAATATTAGCTGCACTGCACCCTTGCCTCCAGGACTGGCCCTATATTTAGGCAGAGTGGGAGGGGGGCATGTCTGGCACCAGATGCTCATCAGGAGAAGGGGGAACAGGCAGTGGCGGATCAGAGGGCAGATCTCTGCATGCTGTGCAGCCTGCTTTGCACCTTCTCCATTGGCCTGTGTGGGAATGTTGTCGATGGTAGGAGAGGATATATTGATTACCGTACTTTTCTGTCTATAAGAAGCCCCCATGTATTAAAGGTAAAGGGATGCCTGATCATTAGGTCCAGTTGTGACCGACTCTGGGGTTGCGGTGCTCATCTCGCTTTATTGGCCGAGGGAGCCGGCGTACAGCTTCCGGGTCATGTGACCAGCATGACTGAGCCGCTTCTGGTGAACCAGAGCAGCGCACAGAAATGCTGTCTACCTTCCCTACCTATTTATCTACTTGCACTTTGACATGCTTTTGAACTGCTAGGTTGGCAGGAGCAGGGCTGAGCAACGGGAGCTCACCCCATCGCGGGGATTTGAACCACCGACCTTCTGATCGGCAAGTCCTGGGCTCTGTGGTTTAACCCACAGCGCCACCTGCATCCCCATGTATTAGACGCCCCCTATTTTGGGGGACTCTAATTTAAGAAAATGGGGGGAGATGGCACAGAGTTGTTGAGCTTTTATTGGGGGGGGGTTGTCAAAAATCGCTCACACGCACGCATTGCAAAATCCGCCTCCCGTCTGTCCCATCACCGGCAGAAGCTACCAATTGCCCGCCTAACTGCCAGAGCGTCGGCCAATCAACACTACCCATTGATGCAGCAACCAATAACACGCACAATAGCCGCTGACAGCTGCAGCAGCAACCAATCAAACATCCACCCTATGCATTACCTAAGTGTAAGATGGCCCCCAATTTTTAGCATGGTTTTTAAAGAAAAAAACAGTCTTATACAAGGAAAAGTACGGTAAATATTGTCCTTCCTCACGCTAGTGAGCTGGTCACAGAGTACATTCCTCTGTGTATTTCAGGAAGCTAGTTGGTAGATTCGTTCAAATTTCTTGAGTTAAGCAATCCAGTCTGGCTTGTCCAGATCAGGTTATTCCTGGTGAATTGCCCTTTATTCCCTCTTAAAACAATAAGGACACAACAGTCTTCTTTAAAAGTAATGATAAGAAGTTTACTTACATTCAGTTCACAGTATGATCCTGAAGGCAGGCTTTAGCTTGTAGTTACAGAAGAGAGTGTGAGTTCATCCCATATGGGGATTGAGCCCATGTGCTGCTGACTGAGAGCCAGCAGACAGCAAAAGGACCAAGAGAACAGCATCAAGAGAAGAAATGGCAAAAAGAGAGCAACAAGAGAGTCAGGAGAAGATGGCTGCATGACTAGCCCCTTTAAAGGGTCTGCCAGGGTAAAGCCCATCTACCTGGTCACACGCAGGGGGAGGATGCTCCAGACCAGGTGTGACAGGAAGTCCTCCTGGCTGGAGCAACATTCCCCTGTGTGTCCACTCTGGGCAAACAGGAAATGTTGTACTTGACTGCTACAGTGATGTAACATCTCACAGCCTGCTCTCCTCAGGTGTGGTGTCCCATCACCTGTGTTTAGCTTCTGTAAATGGAATGAGATGGGCGGGGTATGTAAAAAGAAAGAAAGAAAGAAAGAAAGAAAGAAAGAAAGAAAGAAAGAAAGAGTGTGGCGTGTGGGTGGGTCAGCCGGTACACTTGTCCATCATCTGAACCAGCCCGTGTGCAAAACCAGAGGCTTCAGTGTAAAGAGGACTTCCCTAAGGAGGTACCAATTGTTCCAGTGGGAGGTGCATGTGAAGTTAACATATGAGAGTGCTGGAGGTGAAATAGTTAAACAAGTTACCCAATCAGAACCCAGGGGGGTGGAGTCAGAGGGACTATAAAACAAGCTCTGGAAGGGGTGAAGGGAGTTCGTTGGGAGTTGGGTGGTTGGTTGGAGTGGGAGTGAATTGGGATAGAGTCTGTGGGTAGGTTGAGTTAGGGTAGCGAAATAAGCTGAGTTAAGGGCTAGGAAGACAAGTAAATATCTGAGAGGTGGTTTAGTGAGGGAGGGCAGGTAGAGGAAGTTATAGGTCTGGGTAGGCAGCCCATGATTGTAATTGACCGATACCGTTTATGAAACCACACTCTTGTTAAACTGCAATAAATAAACAGAAGTTTATGTTCCAATTTAACCCTGACTGGACTCAGTATTGTACCAGGTAGGGCCTGGGTGGTGGCAGCGAGAAATAAAGTGGTGGCACAGGGATCAATGGACGGTGAAACGTCCGGGGGCCCTGTGTGATCGCCACAGTGCAAAGCTTGCTATTCCGTTCACCATATTTGTCAACTACGGTCCAAGAAATAGAATCGTCTAAAATTGTCTTGTGTGAAGGCAGATCAAAATCTGCTCCAGCGCTGTCTCACTGGTTCTCTTTCTCTATGGCCATGTTAGCAGAGAAACACTGGTAAATGTGTAAAAACCTCCACTCTGGGTTTTACTTGGGGAGTAGAAAATGCCCGATATCTGTGGCCTTTTAAATTTGCTGCAGTTCGGCCATTTCAGTCCCATTGTAGGTCCTCCTCCATTTCTCTTCTTGCCTTATTCTACTGAACTTGCGCTGGTTCTAGAATGACTTTTCCATGTTTGTTCCCAGATTACCCATGGGATAAATCCAGCCTGAAGTCAATACCAATGGACTTGACGCAGTTTAAGGAACTAGATGACCATGCATCAACGGTATACTGTCTCTTACGGCGATATGATCCACATGGAATAATAGTCCTGTAAAGAATCTTCTAGGATGCTGAGAGGTGTTTTTTTTTTAAAAAAATGTGGATTTGGAATTGGACCCTAAGGATCCATTCCAACTCTACAATTCTATGATTCTATGACAGTACCTTTAAGTGTCCTTTCCTTATACGAAGCAACTTCTTCTGTCCACATGGAAGTTCACAGTGGGAAACATTATGATTCAAAACCCACCCCAAGCCTTACACAAAGGGGATTTGGCTCACCACTGAAGATTGTGGAAATAGCATGCCTGTGTAAAGAAAAAAGAAAGGCTAAGCATGCTTCATCCTTCAGAACAATTTTACTCGGGGATAAAATTTGATAGATTGATCAACTAGGATGCATACACTTACTCAGCTAACTGTGTATTCCTGAGCAGTTTTACGCAGAAGTAAGCTCCATTGAGTTCTGCAAGACTCTTTTTAGTGCATGTAGGATGGCAGGCACCCTAAGTTTTCTTTAGACAGCAGAAAGGAACTGGGTACTGCTCCTCCATGTTATCTTCTACAGTATTTACCTTTCCTGAAACAGGTGAATGTCAAGAACAACGTGAAAAAACTGGTGAATGTCTTGCTCCAAAAAGCCCACAGTGACCTGGAGAAAGTCCGAGCCATTTGGATGTGGACGTGCCATCATATAGGTAGGCGATCCCTCCAGACAACAGAACAACTCTTCTAGTGGTGTTATAGGAAAGCTCCTTTATATAGCATCGGATTAAAGCAGAGCCTTTGAAGGTGATTAACTGTTGTTTTGTGAACGAAATAGTAAAGGTAAAGGGACCCCTGGCCATTAGGTCCAGTCGTGGCCGACTCTAGGGTTGCAGCGCTCAACTCGCTTTACAGTGGTACCGCAGGTTAAGTACTTAATTCGTTTCGGAGGTCTGTTCATAATCTGAAACTGTTCTTAACCTGAAACACCACTTTAGCTAATGGGGCCTCCTGCTGCCACTGCGCCACGGGAGCACGAGTTCTGTTCTCATCCTGAAGCAAAGTTCTTAACCTGAGGTAATATTTCTGGGTTAGCAGAGTCTGTAACCTGAAGCGTATGTAACCCGAGGTACCACTGTATTGGCTGAGGGAGCCGGCGTTTACCTTCCCGCCAGAGCGGTACCTATTTAACTACTTGCACTTTGACGTGCTTTCGAAGTGCTAGGTTGGCAGGAGCTGGGATCGAGCAACTGGAGCTCACCCCGTCACGGGGATTTGAACTGCCGACCTTCTGATCGGCAAGCCCTAGGCTCTGTGGTTTAACCCACAGCACCACCCGCAGATACCCCTAATTGAACTGATTAGTTGCTCGTATCTTCTGCTAAAAGTTTCTGGTGTAGGTGAGGTTGCTGCAGTCCTTTATTGGTTGTGCATTGCAGACTTTGAGGTGACTGTCCATAAATGTCTTTATTCCTCCAGAATACGATGTGGAAGGATACCATAACAAGGTGCCTTCTGAGGCAACTGATGCTCTTCAGTCGGGAAAAAGCGCTTGTGGGGGATATGCTGGCCTCTTTGAAGAAATGTGCAGGTAATTCCTATTGGGCCCCAGAGTGCTGGAGAGCCACACGTCCCCCACACCTGCTCTATACAGGCGACTTTCAACATATCATTATGGAGACAAACTTGAGTCCCGCTACAGTCACTGGAAATCCTGCTTGGCCCCTCCCCACCATGCTTCCTTCAACAAAAACTTCTTGTACCTTTTAAAGCCCTTCTGTGCTGCCTTGAAAGCTTGTGCTAGATTCCATTCTCTCTCTCTCTTCAACATGCAAGCTGAGATTCTCAGGCTGTCCGATTAATAATAATAATAATAATAATAATAATAATAATAATAATAAACCCCGCCCATCAATATTTATACCCCGCCCATCTGGCTTGGTTTCCCCAGCCACTCTGGGCAGCTTCCAACACAATATTAAAATACAATAGTCTATTAAACATTAAAAGCTTCCCTGAACAGGGCTGCCTTCAGATGTCTTCTAAAAGTCTGGTAGTTGTTGTTCTCTTTGACATCTGATGGGAGGGTGTTCCACAGGGCAGGTGCCACTACCAAGAAGGCCCTCTGCCTGGTTCCCTGTAACTTGCAGTGAGGGAACCGCCAGAAGGCCCTCGGCACTGGACCTCAGTGTCCAGGTAGAATGATGGGGGTGGACATGCTCCTTCAAGTATACTGGACCGAGGCCATTTAGGGCTTTAAAGGTCAGCACGAACACTTTGAATTGTGCTCGGAAACGTACTGGGAGCCAGTGTAGGACTTTCAAAACCGGTGTTATGTGGTCTTGGCGGCTGCTCCCAGTCACCAGTCTAGCTCCCGCATTCTGGATTATTTGTAGTTTCCGAGTCACCTTCAAAGGTAGCCCCACGTAGAGTGCATTGCAGTAGTCCAAGCGGGAGATAACTAGAGCATGCACCACTCTGGCGAGACAGTCTGTGGGCAGGTAGGGTCTTAGCCTGCGTACCAGATGGAGCTGATAAACAGCTGCCCTGGACACAGAATTGACCTGTGCCTCCATGGACAGCTGTGAGTCCAAAATGACTTCCAGGCTGAGCACCTGGTCCTTCAGGGGCACAGTTACCCCATTCAGGACCAAGGAATCCCCCACACCTGCCCGCCTCCTGTCCCCCAAAATAATTGGCTTTAACAACAGTTTTTGTACCAGTGCAACATGCAACACAATGCAAAACTGGGGGATCTTGGGCCTTCCAGATGTTGTTCAACTACATCTCTCATCAGCCTTAGCAAGCTTGACCAACATCCAGGAATGATGGAAGCTGTAGGTCAGCAACATCAGGAGGACCAAAAGTTCTTGAAACCTGCAATATGTAGTTAAATGAGGCAGGCTGCTGCCACAATTGGACTTTTAGCACTACTGAGCCTGACATTTATTCAGAGTAAAGTAGCAGTCCTAGGTGGCATTTAGCATACTTCTGTTTCCTCCCTCAAAATCCCATCCTTAAGGGGCAAAATTGCACATCCTTAAGGGGCAAGATTGGACAATATAGGAAAAAGCCTAAAATGCCAGCTGTGGTTTGGCTTCTCCCTGAAAACAGAGCAAAATGAAGGATGCCCATTCTAATCCAAAAAAGCATTGATTGCAACCACAGTGCCTTGTTCACAATGCTGTTCTTGAATCCCTTTCTTTCCCCCTCAGTCTTGCAGGGATACAATGCAAGCAGCTGTCCGGCTTTGCCAAAGGGTTCCAATACAAACCAGGAAAAGTATTTGAGGGGAAGACTAATCATGTCTGGAATGCTGTTTATCTTGAAGGAAGGTGGCATCTTTTAGACAACACATGGGGCAGCGGCTGTGTGGATGACTCTTGTAGCAAGTTCACTTTCAGGTATGTTGTTAGGCAACAGAAAGCCTACTCAGAGTGTGGGACACAACAAGGGTATAGTGAACTTCCTTTGTTTTCAGATTTTTGTTTGGTTCGCTTGGACCACAAGTCAGAATGGGTGATTTGATAGCCACAGGGCATCAGCATGGAGTGTTGTGGTAGTGGTGGGACAATTAATAGGTTCTAGATCAGCCTTTCTCAACCTGTGGGTCCCCAGATGTTGTTGGACTACAACTCCCATCATCCCTGAGCTCTGGCCTTGCTAGCTAGGGGTGATGGGAGTTGTAGTTCAACATCATCTGGGGACCCATAGGTTGAGGAAGGCTGTTCTAGGGTATTATGCTTATCCTACATGTGTAGGATTTGGGGATCCTGGAGGCTGGGTCATTGCAACACAGCAGCCTTTCTCTACCAGGTGCCCTCCAACGGTTTTAGACTACCACTCCCATTGTCACTAACTATTGGGTCTCAGGCTTCAGGGACTCAGCTTCCTCCCACCCTCCCGCCCTTTGGCAGCAGATAAGCAAAACAAAGCGAAAGGAGTCCCTTACCGGATTTTTAATGACCATAGCCAGAGAACAAAGAATCAATTTCTAGGAACGAAGGTGCTCCCAATTAAGGGTTCCACCCACTTCCTCCCTAGTCGCCCACTTCACTTCTGCATCTTGCAACCTGATCTCGCAACTACTGTGCTTTCCGTGCAGCAACCTTATCTGCTCCCCTTGACCTTGGGCTGAGTGGATGGATGCTTTCCCGCGAAATGGAGTCTGTTCACTCTCTCTCTCCCAGCTGTTCACCACCCAGTTCTTCCCAACTTTGGTCTTCTGAACTATGTCCCTCTGCAAACCACTGTTCCAAATCTATACTGCTCCACTGCTCCTGGGAAGATTCAGGATCCTGAGCAGGAGCAGGGGGCGGGGGCAGTGGCGTAGCGTGGGTTGTCAGCACCCGGGGCAAGGCAAGTAATTTGCGCCCCCTAACCCATGGGGCAGAGAGCTGCGAGTGCGAGCGCGGCCCCCCCAGATGTTGCGCCCGGTGCGGCCAACCCCCCCTGCACCCCCAAGCTACGCCACTGGGCGGGGGAGGCTGTCCCCATTCCTCTCAGTGCAGCCCTCCGCAGCACGGTCCCTGACATTGGGCCACATTGGCTGTGGTTGATGGGTCATAGAGTTCAGTCAAACGTGGAGGGAATCAGACTGGGGAAGGCTGGATGAGTAGATCATTCAGTTCCTAAACAGTGGCTAGTGTTAACTATGGACATGCTTGTCAAATAAAGCATTGTTGTCATTAAGAAGAGGAAGAAGAAGAAGAGTTTGGATTTGATATCCCGCTTTATCACTACCCGAAGGAGTCTCAAAGCGGCTAACAATCTCCTTTCCCTTCCTCCCCCGCAACAAACATTCTGTGAGGTGAGTGGGGCTGAGAGACTTCAGAGAAGTGTGACTGGCCCAAGGTCGCCCAGCAGCTGCATGTGGAGGAGCGGAGACGCAAACTCGGTTCCCCACATTACGAGTCCACCGCTCTTAACCACTATGCCACACTGGCACAGATTTGGGTGAGAAAACAGGCTGTGTCTATTCAAGGATCTGGTTTCCAAACTGTTCACCTGTGTGGTTGTGGGGGAGGGAGTTGGAATGAGGCTTGCTATGTTTCATTCCCAACATGCTAAGCTATGGTTTCACTTCATATCTGAACAAGGCCTAGAAGTATTCCACAATCATTTTTAGATAGCTTTCTCTGTTTGACCCTGGTGCTGAGATTTCACGAAAGACTGCACAATTGCGCTTCCTCCTTCTGCAGGTACAATGAGTTTTACTTCCTTACCCATCCTGCTCTGTTTATTAACGATCACTTCCCAGAAGACCACAGCTGGCAGCTTCTGAAACGGACATTATCACTGCAGCAGTTTGAACGAAACGTATGGTATAAGTCTGCCTTTTATTCAGTAGGACTGACAGGCACATCCACGGCAACGTCAGTCATCGAAACAGGTAAAGTCAATCAGAAGCATCTGTCTTGTTGCTTTTGGCAGTCACAGTTACGCTGACAATGAGTCTCATGTCCTTTTAAGATGCTAAGGCAGGGATGGGGAACCTGAGGTTGCTAGACTACAACCCCCATCATCACTGACAATTGGTCGTGCTAGTTGGAGTCCCACAACAGCAAGAAGGCCACACAGGTTCCTCACCCCTAATCAAGCAGACACAGAACTCAGTGGGTCTTCCAAGATGTGAAGGAGGCTCAGGAAATCTGTTATCTTTCTCGGAATTGTTAGGTACAGATGATTATGAGGCAGCTGAATTGTCCTTGGTCTGTTTTGATTATCCCTGTTCATTATATTACTCCTGGCAAACAAGGCCATTCTGTGGCCTTCATGGAGTTGTCAGGTTAATTAAAAATAACAATCAAGATAAAGTAAAGCCTGAGGGGAGAAACAACCTACAGGTGGTTAGTTGCTCAAGGACGGGTCATTGAGGGAAGAACAGATTGCCTGTTTCCCATCTACAAGGGGCAAGGGTGGCACTGTGGGTTATTCGCCTAGCACTTGCCGATCAGAAGGTCGATGGTTCGAATCCCCGCGACGGGGTGAGCTCCCGTTGCTCAGTCCCTGCTCCTGCCAACCTAGCAGTTCGAAAGCACGTTAAAGTGCAAGTAGATAAATAGGTACCGCTCCGGCGGGAAGGTAAACGGCGTTTCCATGCGCTGCTCTTGTTCGCCAGAAGGGGCTTAGTCATGCTGGCCACATGACCCGGAAGCTGTACGTTGGCTCCCTCGGCCAATAAAGTGACATGAGCGCCGCAACCCCAGAGTCGGTCACGACTGGACCTAATGGTCAGGGGTCCCTTTACCTTTAATTTCAATGGGTCTACTCATATATGGGTGTAACCCTATTTCTCACAGCAAGGTGGCAGAAAATCCATAGGGGAAAACCCATTCATGGGGATTTA
The DNA here is from genome assembly GCF_964188305.1 of Podarcis bocagei. Classification (NCBI taxonomy): domain Eukaryota; kingdom Metazoa; phylum Chordata; class Lepidosauria; order Squamata; family Lacertidae; genus Podarcis; species Podarcis bocagei. The sequence continues at coordinate 24,229,755 of NC_138126.1, read as the reverse complement.
AAATAGAAATACAGTGGTACCTCAGTTTACATACGCTTCAGGTTACATATGCTTCAGATTACAGACTCCGCTAACCCAGAAATAGTGCTTCAGGTTAAGAACTTTGCTTCAGGATGAGAACAGAAATCATGCTCTGGCGGCGCGGTGGCAGCAGGAGGCCCCATTAGCTAAAGTGGTGCTTCAGGTTAAGAACAGTTTCAGGTTAAGTACGGACCTCCGGAACGAATTAAGTACTTAACCTGAGGTACCACTGTATTAACAAGTACAGAAAAACCATTACTTTTTGCCCCTTCCAACTTTTTTAATCAATTCCTGTTGCATACAAAAACATGTCGACATCAAAAAACCTTTGCTTTTCTTTCACAGAAAACGGCAAGGCAACTGTTTTCATTGAGAGTCATTCTCCGACGCTCTTCCTCTGCAAGCTCAACGGGGCAAACGAACACTGCTTTATGAACCTGCAGAGGAACGGGATGACCCTGGAAGTGTATCCTCAGGAGGTGGGGACTCATAGTTTGGACATCTTCGCCAAACCTTCCAGGAGCAAGGAGGAGAACTACAGCCACGTGGTGGAATACTCCCTGGTGTGCCCATCTGTGGACAAGAGCTTCTGCTTGCCCAAGCTGCTCATCCAGCCTGTGGGGCCCAGCTGGCAGTCGGAGGAGAAGGGTATCCTGGGAGCCTCGCCTGCCAGTCCGATTGTCCACACTGATGACGGACGCTGCGTTGTCACCTTCACTCGAAGTAGAGACCTGGATCTCTTTGCCACCCTGGACTCTGAGGCCAGCAGCACGTCGGAGGACTTGCGGAGGCGTCACATCTGGACCACTCGCCAAGATGCCCATGTTGAGTTGAAGATACAGCTCCCTCACGCAGGGACCTTTGCTCTTCACATCTGGGCAAAGAAAGCATCCGATCCGGGCAACAGTCACTGCGCCCTCAGCTACCTCCTCTCCTGCCCAAACAAGAGTGTGTTGTGGCCGGTTTTTCCACAGAGTTATACCAACTGGGAGGATGCCTTTGAGCTGGTGGCACCAGTTGCCGGGGTCTTGCCGGCCAACCGCGATGTGACATTTAAGCTCAAACTGCCTGGCGTAGATGAGGTGTCTGTCGAATGCGGAAATTCTCGCCGACTGACTCTTAGCGAAGACGGTTTCTGGGAGGGAACCTGCAGCACCTCGTGTGGCCCCAGGGTGACAGTGATGATATCAAAAAATGGCAGCCACTCCTTCTGGGCCCTGCTGGACTACAAAGTGGAAAGTCACTAGCTAGGAGAGGAGAAAATTCAACTATGTAAAAAGATCTACGCTTACTGGAAGAGAGGGAAACGGTAACCCATCGTTAACCACAGCTTGTATGTTAACCAGGTATAACCGGGGGAAATACTAGCAGTCGGATACTGGAGTATCTGATATTACGAGACTAAGGGCATGGGGAAGTGGTCCGAACAATAACCCTATAATTAAAGTAAGGGAAGGCAGATGAAAGATACTCAGAGTCGCAAAGTGATTTCATGCTCTTTATTCAGCTCATAGTGGTGAGGAGGAATGGATGAAAGTCCCCTCACAGTATCTACTTTATATACATTATTTACACAATGGGCTGCACATGATTGGCTAATTCCGGAATTCTACTGTCAGCCAATCTGGTTGTGGATTCACTTCTATCTGGAGCAGGATTGGGTGGTTCCTGCCAACCAATCATACTGCTGCATTGTTCTAGGACCAATCAGACTGCTGCATTCTGAATCCTATTGTTCTAGGACCAATCAGACTGCTGCAGTTTGGATCCTATTCAACTCAGTACATAACACCCCTCCCCTCTAAGTTCCAGTCCTGCCCGGGAGGTCGCATTCATAGTCCTCAAGGTATGCCAGTGGCCTACGTGTGCGTTGCGGCCTGGGGTGTTCCCTGGTCCGGGCTCCAGGTTCTGGCTCGTGTTCCAAGGATGCTGGCTGTGATGGGGCTGTTTGGTCTGGTGCAACCGGCTCGCTCAGTCGTGGTTCTGGTTCCGGTGTCCTTTCGGCCTCACGGGTCCTCTCTGTATTTACTGATTCTGCCTCTCCTGCTGGACCCTCCTGCTCTATGGGCCTCACTGCCCCGCTGTTCCCTTGGGACTCCTCTGACCTGTGCTCCTCCTGGGTTTCTCCCGGGAATCGTCACCGTATCTGGTTGCAGTGGCAGTGCCAGCATTGCCCCCCATCCGTTAGCACCTTGTACGACACTGGGCCAGTGACCCTGGTGACTGTGGCGGGTACCCATGCTGGGCCTGCCCCAAAATTCTTTGCGTACACTGGGTACTGGGCCTCGAAGGTCCAGGGGTTCCTGCCTTCCCCCACCACTACCTCATCCTGAGCTCTATAGGGTGAAGGCGGTCCAATCTGATTGCAAGGCGCCAACCCATTAGTAGTTCAGTGGGGCTCCGGCCAGTCGTTGAGCTGGGGGTGCTGTGCTGTGCTAGAAGGAATGTGGCAAGGCGGTACTCCCAGTCCCCTTGCGTCATGCGGCGAAGGGTGTCCTTGGTGGTCCGCACCATGCGTTCTGCTTGGCCATTGGCGGCAGGGTGGAAAGGCGCCGAACGGATGTGGCGGATGGCGTTCTGCGCTGTGAAGGTTTGGAATTCTCCTGACGTAAATGCAGTCCCGTTGTCTGAGACGAGAGTGTCAGGGAGCCCGTGGGTTGCAAACAGCCTGCGTAGTACCCGGATGGCTGTGGACGTGGAAGTGGACGGTACCAGTGTGACTTCCAGCCATTTGGTGTAGGAGTCCACCACTATGAAGAATGTTTTCCCCTGAAAGGGGCCAGCGAAATCCACATGCAGGCGTGACCATGGTGCTCGGGCGGACTCCCAGGACTGGACTGGGGCCCTTGGGGGATCTGGGCGGGATTCTTGGCAGGCCTGTCAGTGTTTGACCCAGGCCTCTATCTCTCCATTGATCCCCGGCCACCACACATAACTCCTGGCAAGGGCCTTCATTCTTACTACCCCTGGATGTGTCTCGTGTAGGGCTGTGAGGACCCTTTTGCGGAGGGGCTGGGGAACAACGACTCTGCTTCCCCATAACAGGCACCCCTTGTGGGCCGACAGTTTATGTTTGTGGGTTGTGTAGCCGGCGAATTCTGGCCCGGGGCTGCTGCTGGGCCATCCCCTCCACACCCAGTCCAGGACCCGGGAGATGACCCTATCTTTCTTGGAATGGTGTGCAACTTCTTGTGCCTGAATGGGGCGGTCGGGAAGCAGCTCCAGGCTCATAACCTCTTGTGCAGGTGCTGGGTCAGGGCCTGTTTCCGGTAGTAGTAGCCTGCTGAGGGCGTCCGCATGGCCCATCGCCTTCCCAGGTTGGTGAATCAGTGCATACTGGTAGCTGGCAAGGAAGATTGACCACCTGAGGACGCGAGGAGACAGCACTTGGGGGGTCTGCTTTTCGGGGGCAAACAAGCCAAGCAACGGCTTGTGGTCAGTCACCACGGTGAAGGGCCGCCTGTACAAGAAATCATGGAATTTTTTCACTCCCTTCACGATTGCCAGCCCCTCCTTGTCGATTTGTGAGTAGTTCCTCTCGGTTGCGTTGAGTGTCTGGGAAAAGTACGCCACCGGTACCTCTCTTCCATCCGGGAGTTGGTGCCCCAGGACAGTGCCAATGCCATAGGGTGAGGCGTCGCATGCTAGCACCACTGGCAGCCTCTCATTGAAGTGTGCCAAGACTGAGTTTGAGACAAGCAAGTCCTTGACTGCCTGGAATGCGGCCTCCTGGCGCTGGCCCCACACCCAAGGGGCCCGCTTGTCCAGGAGTCTGTGTAGGGGCTCCGCTACCACCGCTTTGTGGGGAAGGAAGGAATGGTAAAAGTTCAATAGTCCCAATAAGGCCTGAAGTTCAGTCTTGCTCTTGGGCGCTGGGGCATCACAAATGGCCCATACCTTGTCCCCAGTCGGGTGGACCCCTTCTGCATCCACCATAAATCCCAGAAAGTCCACCTGAGGCACTCCTAGTAGACATTTTTCCCACTTCACCTTGAGACCCGCCGTCTGGAAACGGTGCAGAACGGTGCGGAGGCGGTCCTCAAACTCCTCTGGTGTGGGCCCGGCAATCAACACATCATTGAAGAAGGGGGTGACGCCAGGAATCCCTTTAAGGAGAGAGTCCATTAGATTCTGGAATATGCCTGGTGCCACGCTGACCCCGAATTGCAGCCGCTTTACCCTGAACGCTCCTCTGTGCGTCACAATCGTCTGTGCCTCTGCTGTGGCCTCATCTACTGGCAGCTGTTGATATGCTTGGGCCAAGTCCAGCTTGCCAAAAATTTTCGACCCAGCCAGGGTGGCAAGGACATGGCTGACCACTGGCACTGGGTATGCGTGGGCCGTGAGGGCCTTGTTTATGGTACATTTGTAGTCTGCGCAGATGCGGACCAAACCATTAGGCTGGACGGGTGTGACGATTGGGGTTTCCCAGGGGGCATTAGGCACCGGCTCCAGCACTCCTTGCTCCATGAGTCGGTCCAATTCCTCGTCTATACGGGGTTTCAAGGCGAACGGGACCCGGCGGGCCTTGAGCCTGACCGGTTGTACTGCGGGGTCAAGCTGTAGTGCAATGGGGGGGCCCGTATACTGTCCCAATTTCCCGTCAAAACCCCCTGGAAATTCCTTGCATATGGCGTCCACGTCCACTTGTAAGCTAGTGTGGTTCACCCCGGTGACAGCTAGCCCCAGTGGTCCAAACCATGCCAATCCCAGTAAGCTAATGTAGGGGCCCTTGACCACAAGCAAGTCCAGTTGCCGCGTCCGCCCTCGGTATTGCACCCTGAAGGTCCCCACCCCCACTGTGAGGACCTTACGTTTCTGGAAGTCCCGTAGGGTGAATGGGGCCGGCCTGAGTTTGGGACCCCCAGTAGGACACAGTTTCCTTAAGGTCCTTGACGAGATTATGGATAGAGTTGAACCCGTGTCAAGCTCCATGTGGCATGGGCCCCCCTCTATCTGTACCTCTACATAAATTTTCTCTACGTTGGGGTGGGGCAACTGGTATACCCGGCAGTCCGTGAGCTCCGTCGAGTTGCCTTGGAGTGTTGGGCCCCGGGACCTGGGGCTCTTGGATTGGTCATCTGATGCCTGGTGTCGGGTGGGCCGAGCCCGACACACCCGGGCAATGTGTCCCGATTTTCTGCACTGCCTGCACTCTGCGTTGCGGAAACGGCAGGTCCTCCTCTCGTGACTCTCCCCGCAGCTTGCGCAGTTTCCTCCTTCTCGTCGAGGCAGCTGTGGTCTGTGCGCTGCTTGAGTGCGCTGCTGTACTCGGTGCACCTCCTCCCTGTTGGATCCTGAGTCGTCAGTGAGGTCTTCGTGGTGGACCCTCGGTTGGGATGGCAGGCTCGGCCGTGCCTCTTGCGTCGACCTCTCAGCAGCTTCCGTTGCCAGGGCCTCCGCCAGAGCGACCTGGAACGTTAGGTCCTTCTTAGCGTAGAGGCGTCGTTCCAGCTTCTCATCCTTCAGGCCACCGACGAGGCGGTCGTGAAGCATGTTCTCCAGCTCTGAGAAGTTGCAGAACCGGGCGGCTTGGCGGAGAGAGGTCACAAACCCAGTTATGGTTTCCCCAGGGGCTTGCCGCTTTGCGTAGAAGGCATTTCGACGAGCCACCACTGAGAGCTGCGGCGAAAAGTGCCCCTTCAGCTGTTCCATTATTGTTTTGTATGGAACAGTAGCAACGTCTTCAGGCGCAAGGAGAGCCCGGGCGACTTCAAACGTCTCCTCTCCGCAGACGCTGAAGAATATCGCCCTCTTCTTGGCGTCTTCTTCATCGGTGACCCCTTTGGCTTCTAGGAGGAAGGTGAAACGGGAGGCGTACGCTTCCCAGTCTCCAGATGCTGGGTTGAATGGCGAGAAGCTGCTGTTGGCTGCCATTCTGAGTTCCTTGTGTCCCAGAGCTGAAGCCTGGATACACGGTGCGAGGCAGCGGTGCCGGCAGGTGGCGGTGCTGCGGTGCTGTGTGTGGCAGTCAGCTCAGCGGGATCCCATCCTCATCACCAGTGAAAGATACTCAGAGTCGCAAAGTGATTTCATGCTCTTTATTCAGCTCATAGTGGTGAAGAGAAATGGATGAAAGTCCCCTCACAGTATCTACTTTATATACATTATTTACACAATGGGCTGCACATGATTGGCTAATTCCGGAATTCTACTGTAAGCCAATCAGGTTGTGGATTCACTTCTATCTGGAGCAGGATTGGGTGGTTCCTGCCAACCAATCATACTGCTGCATTGTTCTAGGACCAATCAGACTGCTGCATTCTGAATCCTATTGTTCTAGGACCAATCAGACTGCTGCAGTTTGGATCCTATTCAACTCAGTACATAACAGCAGACCTCTTAATAGTTGTTTTCTTTAAAGATGGAGTCTATTGTTATTGGTGTAACCAAAAGCAAGAAAATGCGGAACCACATACATTTTGAGAACGCTGTAAAATGGATTCGTCTATATACACATACCTGATGGCAAGCTTATAACTTTGGCTGGTTGCTACCCCTAAAAAAAAAGTTCATCAACACCTCTTTTTCTAAGAAAAAAAAGGCCTGGTTCCATCACAATTTAAACATAAAATATAGAGGGGGAAATGAGCAAGTAAATGGACCACATTCTGAACCAGGACTTCCTGCTCATGTTGAATGGACCACTCCAAAGTGTAATCTAAGGTGCTTATATGATGTGTGCCTATATAATGCCTTCACCATTAATATAAAAACATGCTCCCTGTAACTTAAGGCTTCCCATGGTTGTGGTGGTGGACTTACATATTCAACATTACAGTGGACAACATGAGAAGTCCGCTCTATTGCGAGGCCTTATTGGAGCAGAGTATAAAAACACTCCCCTCAAACATCAGTCATCTAACACGTGGACTCGGACGTTGCACTTCCACAAATAAATGCAGCAGCAGCAGCTACTTTGGAGCATTAGCCATACAGGTGCATTTACCTGTGCTTCATTTGAAACTGTAAAACCTGATCTCAAAAAAAGAGGGTGGGTGGACCTGCTAATTCATAGAATCATTTGTAACCAGGGACCCCTGGTGGCAAAAGAAAGTGAAACCACTCAACTCAGTTCACTTACTTGCCTTCAGTTCCGACGTAGGAAATGACACAGAATAATAGAATTGCAGAGTTCGAAGGGACCCTGCGGGTCATCTGGCATTGCAGGAATCTCAACTAAAGCAACCCTCATGGGGCCATCATGCAATTTATGGGGGAGGGCAGGCTTTATGTTAGTGGGCGCAGAACCTCAGTTTTTGTATTGATTTACTGGATTTGGAGGTGGGCAGCTGCTCCCTTATCCCCATTTGGTTCGGGGTCCTAACCCCCAGAGCAGCAGAAAACAAGCTTGCTCCATCGTCCACGTGACAGCCCTTTAGAAATCTGAAAATGGCTATAGCATCTCCTCTCAGTCTCCTCTTTTCCAAGCTAAACATACGCAGCTCCTTCAACCATTCGTCGCAAGGCTTGGTTTCCAGACCCTTGATCTTATTTGTTGCCCTCCTCTGGGCACACTCCAGCTTGTTGACATCCTTCTTAAATTGTGGAGCCCAAGAATTGGAGGGCTCAGTATTCCAGGGCTGCTCTGACCAAGGCAGAATATTATCACTTTCCTCAGTCTGGACACTAGGCTTCTGTTGATACAGCCTAGACTAGCGATAGCTTTTTGTGGTTGGTGGTGGGTGTGAACAGGGCCAGATTTAGGTTTGATGAAGCCCTGAGCTACTGAAGGTAATGGGGCCCTTTATATGTCCAGCTGCCCTTTGTCAACAACAAATTGTCGCTATTTTTTGTGTTGAATATATGCTATATGGTAATTTATGGACCTGATAGGTATCTAAAGCCATTTACACATGTTGCCATGCAACCAGTCCATGCAGAATGTAGGGATGAGAACGGGATCCGTTCTGGAGCCCCATTCGCATCCCAAACAGAACGTAAGACGTGACAGCACGTCTGTGCGTGCACGGGTCGTGTTTCTCCGCTTCCGCGCATGCGCGTGATGTCAATTTTGACCACCTGCGCATGCGCGAGCGGCAAAACCCAGAAGTAACACCCTCCGTTACTTCCGGGTCGCCACGGAGTGCAACCCGAAAGTGCTCAACCTGAAGCATATTTATCCCGAGGTATGACTGTATATAGAAATGAGCAAACCAGTGATATTTTAGGGATCAGGTTAGCAGGCGGAGCCCAAGACTTACATCCTAGGAGCCTACACAACACAAAGCACTGTTGCTGTATGTACGTTTTATTTTATTTTTCATCTTATATTTTGGAAATGTACACCCAGTTTTTTATCCTTTAATTTTTTGGGGGGTCCCCCAAGAGAGTGGAGCCCTAAGCTATAGCTTGTTCAGCTTCTACGTATGAATATGCCCTTCCGAGGAACACCTCGTACAGCGCGGCTGCAGCGATCGCGACTTCGCCCTGCAGGCAGAATCCTACCCATCCCTGACTGCGGGGCTTGCTTGCTTTTTTTAACAGCCCGCCCCCCCGCCATCCCTGCTGCCGGTGGCAGCTCCACCCTTCCCAGCTGTGGCTCCGGCCAGCCTCTTCCTGTTTCCCTCGCCAAAGGATGCGGCGCCGCGGCCCGGGAGGCGTCGCGCTGCTCGGCCGGCAGCTGGCGAGGGGGATCCAGGCATCGTGGCGCCGCCTTCCTCCTATCCCGCTTCTCGTTGGGCTGCTTCCCTCCTTCTCCGCTTTGCCTCAACGTGGAGCGCCGCGGAAGCAGCTGCCAGGCGGAGCCCAGTCGCTCCTTTGCCCGAAGCGCTTTCGTGTGCCGTCCGAGCCAGCAGCCATGGCCGCCGCTGCAGCCGGGATCCTGGCCGGGACCATCCGAGTGGGTTGATCTCCCGGGGGAGTTTGGGGGAAAGACAGCGATGGGGAGCGAGAGATTGATGGGCACGCAGCCAGGACTGAAGGGAGGGGCCAGGAAAGGACCCAAAAGAACGCGACCCCAAACTTGTGTTTCCAGATGGTTTTGGACTACATTTCCCATCATCCCTGGACCAGTGGACCTGATAGCTAGGGATGATGGGAGTTGTGGTCCAAAACCAGCTGGAGAGCCCAGTTTGGGAAACCCTGTTCTAGAGCCAAGGGGTCCCTTCTGATATTGCTGAACCTGATCAAATTTGCAGATGACACCAAACTGGGAGGGGTGGCTAACACCCCAGAGGACAGGATCACACTTCAAAACGACTTTGACAGATTAGAGAACTGGGCCAAAACAAACAAGATGAACTTTAACAGGGAGAAATGTAAAGTATTGCACTTGGGCAAAAAAAAAAATGAGAGGCACAAATACAAGATGGGTGACACCTGGCTTGAGAGCAGTACATGTGAAAAGGATCTAGGAGTCTTGGTTGACCACAAACTTGACATGAGCCAACAGTGTGACGCGGCAGCTAAAAAAGCCAATGCAATTCTGGGCTGCATCAATAGGAGTATAGCATCTAGATCAAGGGAAGTAATAGTGCCACTGTATTCTGCTCTGGTCAGACCTCACCTGGAGTACTGTGTCCAGTGCTGGGCACCACAGTTCAAGAAGGACACTGACAAACTGGAACGTGTCCAGAGGAGGGCAACCAAAATGGTCAAAGGCCTGGAAATGATGCCTTATGAGGAACGGCTAAGGGAGCTGGGCATGTTTAGCCTGGAGAAGAAGAGGAGGTTAAGGGGTGATATGATAGCCATGTTCAAATATGTAAAAGGATGTCACATAGAGGAGGGAGAAAGGTTGTTTTCTGCTGCTCCAGAGAAGCGGACACGGAGCAATGGATCCAAACTACAAGAAAGAAGATTCCACCTGAACATTAGGAAGAACTTCCTGACAGTAAGAGCTGTTTGACAGTGGAATTTGCTGCCAAGGAGTGTGGTGGCGTCTCCTTCTTTGGAGGTCTTTAAGCAGAGGCTTGACAACCATATGTCAGGAGTGCTCTGATGGTGTTTCCTGCTTGGCAGGGGGTTGGACTCGATGGCCCTTGTGGTCTCTTCCAACTATATTCTATAATAATAACTATATTCTATATTCTATAATAATCCAACTATATTCTATAATAATAATAATAATAATAATAATAATAATAATAATAATAATAATAATAATCTTTTATTATTTGTACCCCAGCCATCTGACTGTGTTGTCCCAGCCGCACTAGGCAGCTTCCAACAAGTATACAGTGGTACCTCTGGTTAAGTACTTAATTCGTTCCGGAGGTCCGTTCTTAACCTGAAACTGTTCTTAACCTGAAGCACCACTTTAGCTAATGGGGCCTCCTGCTGCCGCCGCGCCGCCAGAGCATGATTTCTGTTCTCATCCTGAAGCAAAGTTCTTAACCCGAGGTACTATTTCTGGGTTAGCGGAGTCTGTAACCTGAAGCGTATGTAACCCTGTAAAAGCATGTACCACTGTAAAAGCATAATAAAACATCAAACATTGACAACTTCCCTTCACAGGGCTGCCTTCAGAGGGTTCCACAGGGTGGGTGCCACTACCGAGAAGGCCCTCTGCCTGTACAAGCACTTAGGGTAGCCTGAATGGTTAGAGCGTGGCGCTGATAACACCAAGGTTGCAGGTTCAATTCCCGCTTGGGACAGCTGCATTGCAGAGGGTTGGAATAGAGGGCCCCTTCCAGCTCAATGATTCTACAACTGCTCTTGGAGGTACAGGGGGACAGCTTAAACTGAAAAACTATTTTCGTTTGGACTGCGTGGGGGTATTTAAAATAATAATAATAATTGGGAGGAGTGGCTTGGTAGGTTTGCAAGCTGCTGGGAACTGGTGCCTTTGCAGAGTGGGTGATAGGAGGAGGGAAACACCCCCCCCCATATACACACTAATTGTGGATACTAGTGCCTGTGAGGGCTGGTAAGGCAGATGGCTGGAGCTGAACAGTAGGTGGCGCCAGAGCCAGTGTCCAGCAGAGCCAACGACTTGTGTCCCCATCCTCCTCCCTGCTGATTTCTTCAAGGGGGAAACAGGCTCAGGAGGAGGGAGCTGACAGGCAGTTCTACCACCTGGGCTAGCTATCAGGAAGACAAGCAGAGCCGGAGAAATCAACACTGTTGTTGGCAGAGCAGTCTGATCGCATCTGAGCGGCAGCACCATACAAAAGTGTTTGCCTTGCTGTCTGCTTAAGACTCTTGTCTGCTTCTCCCAATAACGTTTCGAAAAATAAGAATGGTTAGTCCATACAGTGGTACCTCGGGTTAAGAACTTAATTCGTTCTGGAGGTCCGTTCTTAACCTGAAACTGTTCTTAACCTGAGGTACCACTTTAGCTAATGGGGCCTCCCGCTGCCGCCGCACGATTTCTGTTCTCATCCTGGGGCAAAGTTCGTAACCCGAGGTACTATTTCTAGGTTAGCGGAGTCTGTAACCTTAAGCGTCTGTAACCCAAGGTACCACTGTACAGGGAGGGAGGAATCTGGTTGTGTTTAGAATAATCTTCTGCATAATATAAAAAATACAAAGTGAGACTTTAAGGAAATCCAAAGGGAAAATATGAAGAACAGAGGATCTGACGAACGGATTATTAAAAACGCATGAGGCAAACGGTGGAAGTCTTTTAAAAAAAACACAACACTTTATTTAAGGTAGATAAGGACAAGATGAAATTATACAATTGAATATAAATATAGATGGGGAACGGCTATGTATAGTGAATACTTATCTACTTTTAAAATTTTTCACCTATGATCTTTTTCTTTTACCTCTTTTTTCTTTCTTCTTTTTTCTGATACCTTATCTTTCATTTCACTCCTTTATTGTGAATAGCATTTTATAGAGATATAAATAACTGTAAATATGAAAAGAGACAAAGTATTCTCTAATTTTTTTCCTTGGTCATATGTATTTTCTTTTTCTTTTGTATTTTCTTTTGTTGTAAACATGTATGTTTTCTCATTTGTACTTAATAAAAATTTGAAAAAAACCAAAACAACCTGAAGCGTCTGTAACCTGAGGTACCACTGTATTTAGATTTGTGTTCCTTTTGCCCCAGGCCTCTTGCAGCAACCTCAAGGTATCTCTGCACACGCATGCGTGGGCTTCTTCCCTCTCTCTTGTCTGTGATGCTCCCCAGAGAGAGGATGCACAGAGAGGCAGGCGCACAAAGAATCTCAGCAGCTGCAAAAAAGCTGTGCTGGAAAGGTGGTATATACTGTAAATCTCTTAACAGAACACATTTCAAAAGACACCTCCTGGCTGCTTTCTGCTCACACTGAAAAGTGGAGGCGCATTTACCTCTTGCGTGTATATTGGTCAGTAGAGCATGAGACTCTTAATCTCAAAGTTGTGGGTTCAAACCCCATGTAGGGCAAAAATGTTGCTGCGTTTCAGGGGGTTGGACTAGATGACCCCCGGGGTCCCTTCCAGCTCTAGAATTCTACGATTCTAACACTCCTTTCATGTCTGGAGCAGGACACGTTGCTGATTCGGCTTGCAGAGCTACAATTCCCAGAGTGGGAATACAAGAAAGAATGATCTTGTGATTTCTGGATTTTAAGATTACAAAAATACTGGTTTATAGAAGATATAATACTACTACTACTACTACTACTACTACTACTACTACTAATAATAATAATAATAATAGAATGGTTGGATCTTAAGGGATGACTATCATGTAGCTGCAGGACAGAGAATCTGAATTCCTTTTATTTAACCTTTTTATCTTTCTTTCTTTCTTTCTTTCTTTCTTTCTTTCTTTCTTTCTTTCTTTCTTTCTTTCTTTGTTTTTTTCTTTCTTTTCCTTTTCTCTCACTTTTTCTTCTGGTTTCTCCTTTCCTCTCCTTTCCTCTCCTTCCTTCTGACTTTGTTCTCTTTTAGACTAAGTAGCTGTTTTATCTCAGTATATTATAAAAAAGATACTTTGTAATGGGTATGTATTTTTGGTATATCTTTGAATAAGTATCAATTTATTTAATTTTTAAAGCAAGCTTGCATGCTTGGGAAAGGAATGTAGCTCAGAGAGTGAGCATTTGCTCTGCACGCAGAAGTTCCCAAATTCTATTTTGGACTCAACAATGAAGTTAGAAGGCAGCTTCTCCGAAGTTAATCCAAATAGTGGAAGCATCACAGTTTATTGTCTCTGCCAAGAGATTCCTGCATTGTTGGTGAATGCTGGGCATTTCTCCTTTGTTATGCACCAATTTGCGGTTATGGTGCTCATTTCCATTTTGAGCCTGTTTTTTAGGCAAGCAGGAAGGATCCTCAGTAGACAAATCAGTAGGGCAAAAGGCTCCTGGAGGGTAGGAAGTTTGAAACCCAAGAGAGAAAGAAACAACAAACATTAGGAAGAACTTCCTGACAGTAAGAACTGTTTGACAGTGGAATTTGCTGCCAAGGAGTGTGGTGGAGTCTCCTTCTTTGGAGGTCTTTAAGCAGAGGCTTGACAACCATATGTCAGGAGTGCTCTGATGGTGTTTCCTGCTTGGCAGGGGGTTGGACTCGATGGCCCTTGTGGTCTCTTCCAACTCTATGATTCTATGATTCTAACAATTGCTGTTCTGGATCAGTTCTGTTCTAGCCAGATTATGCTGACTAAATTATTTAAATAATAATAATATCCTAACCATGTAAGGGGTGTGATGGGATGCAAAGGAAAGCAGAGCTCCTGTGTTGTTGTTTAGTTGTTTAGTCATGTCCAACTCTTTGTGACCCCATGGACCAGAGCAAGCCAGGCACTCCTGTCTTCCACTGCCTCCCGCAGTTTGGTCAGACTCATGCTGGTAGCTTCGAGGACGCTGTCCAGCCATCTCGTCCTCTGTCGTCCCCTTCTCCTTGTGCCCTCCATCTTTCCCAGCATCAGGGTCTTTTCCAGGGAGTCTTCTGTTCTCATGAGGTGGCCAAAGTATTGGAGCCTCAGCTTCATGATCTATCCTTCCAGTGAGCACTCAGGGCTGATTAAGAATGGATAGGTTTGATCTTCTTGCAGTCCATGGGACTCTCAAGAGTCTCCTCCAGCACCAGAATTCAAAAGCATCCATTCTTCGGCAATCAGCCTTCTTTATGGTCCAGCTCTCACTTCCATACATCACTACTGGGGAAACCATAGCTTTAACTATACAGTACGGGCCTTTGTTGGCAAGGTGATGTCCCTGCTTTTTAAGATGCTGTCTAGGTTTGCCATCGCCTTTCTCCCAAGGAGCAGGCGTCTTTTAATTTCATGACTGCTGTCACCATCTGCAGTGATCATGGAGCCCAAGAAAGTAAAATCTCTCACTGCCTCCATTTCTTCCCCTTCTATTTGCCAGGAGGTGATGGGACCAGTGGCCATGATCTTCGTTTTTTTAACAGGTTCTATTATTTGTGGATTCAAGTGCACTTCATCAGATGCATGAGGAAGCTCATCTGCTGCCTGCATCTGAAATCCAAGGAGACAAACACTAGCCAATGCAAACTTAAAGGTAAAGGGACCCCTGACTGTTAGGTCCAGTCGCAGATGACTGTGGGGTTGTGGTGCTCATCTCACTTTATTGGCCGAGGGAGCCGGCATACAGCTTCCGGGTCATGTGGCCAGCATGACTAAGCCGCTTCTGGCGAACCAGAGCAGCACACGGAAACGCTGTTTACCTTTCCACCAGAGTGGTACCTATTTATCTACTTGTACTTTGACGTCCTTTCGAAATGCTAGGTGGGCAGGAGCAGGGACCGAGCAATGGGAGCTCACCCCGTCGCAGGGATTCGGACCGCCGACCACCTGATCGGCAAGCCCTAGGCTCTGTGGTTTAACCCACAGCGCCACCCGCGTCCCAAACTTATGCCACAGCAAATTGGGTCATCTTCTAGGTGCCACAAGGCTAGTTGGCTACCTCTTCCACCTCTACGGAAGCCCTCACTTGGTGTGCATGTCATGGAGAAACACAACAGAGACCTATAATACAATGACTTCCAATGGCATGTGCAGCCATTGATGAAACGTGCTCATCAGTGATGAACCGTCACACATGACGCCTGCGTTTGCATGTTTTCAGGGGTCTGGAAACCCAGCCTGATGAGGAATGGTTGAGGGAGTTGGGTATGTTTAGCCTGGAAAAGAGGAGATGTGATAGCCATCTTCAAATATCTCAGGGGCTGTCAGGTGGAACATGCTTGTTTTCTCCTGTCCCAGAAGGTAGGACTCAAACCAACGGCGTCAAGTAAAGAAGCTGGTAAAATGCGGTCTTGACTCTGCTACCACTCAGTGGATTTGTAACTGGCTGACTGGCCGAACCCAAAGGGTGCTCATCAATGGTTCCTCTTCATCCTGGAGAAGAGTGACTAGTGGGGTGCCACAGGGTTCTGTCTTGGGCCCGGTCTTATTCAACATCTTTATCAACGACCTGGATGATGGACTCAAGGGCATCCTGATCAAATTTGCAGATGACACCAAACTGGGAGGGGTGGCTAACACCCCAGAGGACAGGATCACACTTCAAAACGACCTTGACAGATTAGAGAACTGGGCCAAAACAAACAAGATGAACTTTAACAGGGAGAAATGTAAAGTATTGCACTTGGGCAAAAAAAATGAGAGGCACAAATACAAGATGGGTGACACCTGGCTTGAGAGCAGTACATGTGAAAAGGATCTAGGAGTCTTGGTTGACCACAAACTTGACATGAGCCAACAGTGTGACGCGGCAGCTAAAAAAGCCAATGCAATTCTGGGCTGCATCAATAGGAGTATAGCATCTAGATCAAGGGAAGTAATAGTGCCACTGTATTCTGCTCTGGTCAGACCTCACCTGGAGTACTGTGTCCAGTTCTGGGCACCACAATTCAAGAAGGACACTGACAAACTGGAACGTGTCCAGAGGAGGGCAACCAAAATGGTCAAAGGTCTGGAAACGATGCCTTATGAGGAACGGTTAAGGGAGCTGGGCATGTTTAGCCTGGAGAAGAGGAGGTTAAGGGGTGATATGATAGCCATGTTCAAATATATAAAAGGATGTCACATAGAGGAGGGAGAAAGGTTGTTTTCTGCTGCTCCAGAGAAGCGGACACGGAGCAATGGATCCAAACTACAAGAAAGAAGATTCCACCTAAACATTAGGAAGAACTTCCTGACAGTAAGAGCTGTTCGACAGTGGAATTTGCGTGGCGAGTTCCCGCCCCCCACCAGGATAAATAAAGACACGAGACACCATAATATAAGGTTAATTGGGCGAATTAGGCCACAACTTTATTGAATTCAGGAATGAGAGGCATTGGCTTAGGCATTGGTCCTAACGACTATCCGGCTCCAGCGGCTTCGGACAGGGCCACGCCCCCCGAAGTCCTTTAATGGACCACCCTTCGCTCACTGGGGGGAGGTGATGGCGTTCCTCCCCCCCCCACATCCTCTTAACCCCTTCTTACCAATGCCTACCGCCACCCGAGCAATTGCTGCCAAGGAGTGTGGTGGAGTCTCCTTCTTTGGAGGTCTTTAAGCAGAGGCTTGAAAACCATATGTCAGGAGTGCTCTGAAGGTGTTTCCTGCTTGGCAGGGGGTTGGACTCAATGGCCCTTGTGGTCTCTTCCAACTCTATGATTCTATGATTCTATGATTCTAAGTTACAAGAAAGGCGATTCAGGCTAAACATCAGGAAGAACTTTCTGAGCGCTGTTCGACAGTGGAACTGTCTCCCTCGGGAGGTTGTGAACTCTCCTTTCCTCGAAGGTTTTTAAGCAGAGGTTGGATGGCCATCTGTCATGGACGCTCTAGTGGAGATTCCTCATTGCAGGGGGTTGGTCTGGATGACCCTTGGTGTCCCTTCCGACTGAACAATACTATGATTCTGTGTTCTGTGTTATTTCCTACGTTGGACTTGGAGGCAAGTGGTGGTTTCTTTTGCCACCAGAGGTCTCTGCTGACCCCTAAGGCAGGGGCTGCCGCTTGTACAGCCGGCCTCCCCCCGTTGTGGGGGAGAGCTTTTAAAGAACTATAGATGCCTCTGACCCCTATTGCGGCCAGGCGTCTCGCTGCTGCTCTTTCTCCTGGTTCCAGCTGGATTTCGTTCTTCTTTCTAAACAGAGGAAGATTTGCTCTCTTGGCCCCTTGCCTCCTGCGATGGGAGCCAGCAGAAGTTAAAGGTGCGGGAAAAGGACTCTCCTGTCGCCTGCAGTTCCCAGGTAAAATGAATCCGGGAGATACATGCCGGGGGAGGGGGGGCTGCAAAAGAGAGACGGGAGAGGGGGAATCTTCGGATCGGACCGCGGGCAGCAACGGGGTAGGGAGGTAGTAGCGAGCAATGGTTATTGTTTTGGTTTTAACGATTCGTTTCTGCTCTGACCTGAAGCGCCCTGGGATCCTCCGAGGAAGAGCGGCTCACAAATCAAATCAATAAATGAAAAGCGGTTTTGCAAAGGACAAACCAAAGACTGCCCCAGCGGCTCAGCTGCCTTCCTCATTCTCCCAGGATGCTGCCAACTATTATGGGATAAGTCATTCATTGCACAAAATAATAATAATAATAAAAATAGAGATAGCGGGGGTTCCACTGATCCATCGTAGGAGAGGGGCTACCTAAAAACAGACCCCTTAATCTCCATCCCCAGTACAATTGAGTTATCTTTCCTCCACGTGGGTTTTTTGTTTGTTTGTTTTAAAGGATTTTGTTGCGTTCGCCTCTTGCTCTAGATAAGCGTCAGCAGAGGCCTTGATTTCTAACACGGGAACTCTTGTGGGGCTGCGCTGCGGCGTGGCTCTCCTCCGGCGGGACTTTGCACGTGCTCAGATGCACTCCTGTGATAGTCCAGGCAGAGAACCTTAGTTCGAAATAATAATAATAATAATAATTGCTTGTGCTTGGTTGTGGTGTGGGAAGGAGAACTGTTCCACGGCGCTCCTTGTGAACGGTGTGGCTGAGGTTTGTTAGTTTTTTATTAGCAAACGAATTCCTATTTTTCTGCATGTGTTTTGCATGAAGTAAAATGCAGGTTCCTGCCTCAAGCAGATTAGGCGGCGGGGGGGGGGAGCGGGGAAGAAGAGAGACAATAAAATAATAAAAAAGCGAGAGAACGTAACAGCGACTCGGTGCAGGTTAAGCGAATACTGTGCAGAATTTTGCTAGGATGTTGCCCAATATTCAGCCAGCTTTTAGGCTCTCCAGAACTCCTAGTGGCCTGATGTTAAGCAAAGGGGGTGCAGAAGCTCTAATGATGTTGTAACCACAAGACTAGGATCTAGCCATGAGCTTAACATGGAGTATACCAGGAGATAGTGATCGTAACTGGGTGAAGATTACTAGGTGTTCTGCAGGCTTCAGGTTGCACCTAGGAAAAGGGGGGGGTGATTGCTGGTCCCTTTTTGAAAATAAATCATCCAGCAGTTACCCAGTTTTCGTGTCCCACTTTCCCTTCAAGTAACTCAATGGCCAGATGTTGAGAGCCAGATTAGTGTCATGGTTCCAGTGCTAGACTAGGATCCTGGAGACCAGAGTTCAGATCCCACTCTGACTTTTGAGTTAGCCACTCACACATATGTTAGTCTACCTCACAGGGTTATTGTGATGATAAAATGGAGTGGGGCCGCTTTGAGTTTATTGGGGGAAGGATGGTATATAAATGCAATAAACTGACCTGGGATAGCTCAGTTGGTAAAGCAGGAGACTCTTAATCTCAGGGCTGTGGGTTTGTTGGACAAAAGAGTCTTGCACTGCCAGGGGGTTGGACTAGATGACCCTCGTGGTCCCTTGCAAATCCGCACTTCTAGGATATGAATGAAATAAATATCTGCCTGGCCACAGGCAGATCCTTGGGTTATTTCTTAATCCTTGGGTTAAGAAATAGGTGAGTGTCCCAAGGTCACATGCAGCGAGCTTCACTGTTGAAAGAAGGGGTTTGAAACTGGGTCTCCCCATTCCTCGTTTGACGCTCTAACCACTACGCCACACTGCTCCCCAACTAGGGCTGCAGTCCTATAGCTTGTGGGTAAGTTCCATTGAGCACTGTAGGACTTCTAGGCCATCTCTCAACCTTACACTCCCTTCTTAAGACTGGAGCTGAATGTAGAGTTTGTGACATCCTCAGACTGAATGCGAAGCAATGTGGGGAAAAGAAAAAAGCTGGATTGAGGTTAGGAGCAGGGGAAGGTGTCTTATGCCTGAGTCAGAGCATTAACTCATGTAGCTCAGGGTTTGGTTAACTCATGTAGCTTAGGTTTGGTGAGACCCTAAGCTACTGAAGGTCATGGGGCCCTTTATATGTCCAGCTGTCCTTTGTCAACAACAAATTGTGGCTTGCTGATCAGAAGGTCGGCGGTTCGAATCCCCACGACAGGGTGAGCTCCCGTTGCTAGGTCCCTGCTCCTGCCAACCTAGCAGTTCGAAAGAACGTCAAAGTGCAAGTAGATAAATAGGTACCACTGTGGTGGGAAGGTAAACGCCATTTCCGTGCACTGCTCTGGTTTGCCAGAAGCGGCTTAGTCATGCAGGCCACATGACCCGGAAGCTGTACGCCGGCTCCCTCGGCCAGTAAAGCGAGATGAGCGCCGCAGCCCCAGAGTCTGTCACGACTGTACCTAATGGTCAGGGGTCCCTTTACCTTTAAGGTACTGAAGGTAATGGGGCCCTTTATATGTCCAGCTGTCCTTTGTCAACAACAGATTGTGGCTTGCCAATCAGAAAGTTGGCGGTTCGAATCCCCATGATGGACGGGGTGAGCTCCCATTGCTCGGTCCCACCTCCTGTCCACCTACCAGTTCGAAAGCACGTCAAAGTGCAAGTAGATAAATAGGGAAAGTAAATGGTGTTTCCGTGCGCTGCTCTGGTTTGCCAGAAGTGTCTTAGTCATGCTGGCCACATGACCCGGAAAAACTGTCTGTGGACAAAGGTCGGCACCTTGGCCTATAGAGCGAGATGAGCGCGCAACCCCAGAGTCGTCCGCAAGTGGACCTAATGGTCAGGGGTCCCTTTACCCTTTACCCTATATATAGAAATGAGCAAACCGGTGATATTTTAGGGAGCAGGCTAGCATGTGGGGCCCATTACTTACATCATAGGAGCCTACACAACACAAAACACTGTTGCTGTATGTAGGTTTTATTTTATTTGTTTTTCATCTTATATTTTGGAAATGTACACCCAGTCCCCCCCTTTAATTCTTTTTGGGGCCCCCAAGAGAGTGGGGCCCTAAGCCATAGCTTGTTTAGCTTATACGTAAATCCGGCACTGACTGTACCACACTCTGGAATTTTATGCCAACTTATTTTATGCTGTTCTGGCTGGTCCTACTTTCCTAGCTGTGGATTTTGGATTTCCCCTCCCTTTTTCCTTGTGAATCAACCAGCACATCTTATTTTGCTTTCTATTTATACACCTGGAAGGCTGTGGGATGGAGGTGGGATGGAGGCTAAGGGTTTCCAAAGGGGCAGGCTGGGAACTCCTTCTGAAGGAGAAAGATGGCCTCTCTGACAAAACTGCTCTCCTCCAGAGGCTTCAAATATAGATTTGTTCCCTTAGAGAGAGGGAGGAGGTGGTGACAGTGTAGCAGCAGTCCCTTGTCCCTTTCCAGGAAGTTAAAATATCCACTCTGTTCCTTATTAAGACCCTCAGCCCTGCTTCAAGACTATGCAAAGACTAGCTGCTTTTGAAGAGAATTGCCAAAGCAGAGTCCAATCAGGCAAATAACCACTGACAGACTGGGATGGGGATGTGAAATTCCTGCTCGGCCTGAGGCCTTTGGAAGATAAGGTGGTATGCTTCAGAATTACTGGGTCCCATCTGCATGGTACATTTAAAACAGTAGCATACAGTGGTACCTCGGGTTACATACGCTTCAGGTTACACACTCCGCTAACCTAGAAATAGTGCTTCAGGTTAAGAACTTTGCTTCAGGATGAGAACAGAAATCGTGCTCCAGTGGCATGGCAGCAGCAGGAGGCCCCACTAGCTAAAGTGGTGCTTCAGGTTAAGAACAGTTTCAGGTTAAGTACGGACCTCCGGAACGAATTAAGTACTTAACCCAAGGTACCACTGTATATCACTTTAAACATTCTCCCAAAGAATTCTGGGAACTGTAGTTTGTTAAGGGTGCTGGAATTGGTTAGGGAACCGCTGTTCCTCTCCCAGAGCTAAAGTGGCTTAACAATCAAACCCTCTTCTCAGAGAGCTCTGGGAATTGTAGCTTTGTGAAGGGGGGGTTTCTCTCTTTCGGCACCCTGAGCAAACTATGGTTCCCATGGTTCTTTTTTGGGGGGGGAGGAGAGCCATGACTGTTCACAGTGGTGTGACAGGGCTTTAAATCTGCGGTGGAGATGGAGTCCTTGTTGCTTGGAATTGCCCGTGGAACTTGAACAGTGCTGCACTCAGGTTGAAAGCATATCTCGAGGGCATCTCAGGCATGTAGTGCGAGCAAGTTCTATCTCTTAAGATCTAGATGAGGCATAGTTTCTTTATCATACACACACACTGCTCTGGGCCCCACAACCCCCTTGGTTCCTCCTGGCTATAGTTCAGGGGTCAACAACCTTTTTCAGCTGTGGGCCAGTCCACCATCCCTCAGACCATGTGGGGGGCCGGACTATATTTTGAAAAAGAAAATGAACGAATCCCTATGCCCCACAAATAACCCAGAGGTGCATTTTAAAGAAAAGCACACATTCTACTCATGTGAAAATACGCTGATTCCCGGACTGTCCGCGGGTCGGATTGAGAAGGCGATTGGCCCCTGGGCCTTAGTTTGCCTACTCCTTCTATAGTTCATGGATTCCCTCTTGCATTGAATGGCACTTTTTTTTTAATGTACTTTTATTAAAGATTTTCTTGATTTACACAGGTATGTGCAATGTCTCTCTCTCGTATTGTTTTCTCCATGTAAAACCTTTTTCTTTTTTTTTTTTTACAAATTGGTTTCATTTGTTGAGACATTAGGAAGAATAGGGGGAAAGAGGTGGAGGGGGGCGGGGAAGATGAATGGGGGTGGGGTCGGGTGGCGATGTTTCTATTTTACTTACTATATGTAGGGTTTGGTGTCAGCGTTGCTTGTGCAGGTTCTCTGCTGTTTCCTTGTGTTCCTTTTGTGGTGAGAGAAGCTGGGGTTGGCCTAGGGTGCATGGCACGCTTTAACCTACTTAAGGCTATCATTGGCTACTGCAGCTATTTGTTGTCGCCGCTGTCCGAAGTATGGCTCTGAATGTCAGTTTCTGGGAACTACAAGTGGAGAGTGCAGCTTTCGCACTCAGGTCCTGCTCGTGGGCTTCCCAGAGGCATGTGTTGCTGGCCACTGTGAGAGCAAGATACAGTGGTACCTCAGGTTACAGACACTTCAGGTTACAGACTCCGCTAACCCAGAAATATTACCTCGGGTTAAGAACTTTGCTTCAGGATGAGAACAAAAATTGGGCTCCGGCGGCAGCGTCAGGCCCCATTAGCTAAAGTGGTGCTTCAGGTTAAGAACAGTTTCAGGTTAAGAATGGATCTCCGGAACGAATTAAGTACTTAACCCGAGGTACCACTGTACTGGGCCTTCATCCTGACCCAGCAGGGCTCTTCTTGCATTCTTATTTGAGAGCGAAGCAGGAGAGGGTTTTCTGTTTGTTTCAGATCCAGCAGGATCTCCTGGATGCTGACCAGGGAAGCTTCCACAGAGAAGCCATGCAGGAGAGCTACGGCACCATCTTTATGGGTGAGATTATTTCCCCCTGTTCCTTCCAGTTATGAGGTGGCGTTTTGGGGGGTTGTTTTTTTAAGCACCGCAGACTTAAACTGAGCTGGACTTTGTTTAATTGTTGCGTACAAGTTTCCTATGAAAGCCATGGAGTTTGCATGTGAGAGAGGCAGAACTAAGGACTCGCCAGACACTTCTGCATCATGGATGTACAGGCAAGCCCATGCATGTTTACTTGGAAGTAAGTCCCCTTGTGTTCAATGGGACTTACTTGTGTTCAATGGGACTTACTGCAAAGTAGCTGTGCAAAGGACTGCAGCCTTAAACTGGCTAATAATAGTTATTATTTCATATTTGGGAGTAGAATGTATTACGTATGGGTTGGGAAACACTTCAAAGGAGAAGAGGGGGAAATGTCTCTTCAAATATTTCAATTGTTTTATTAATGTAAGCTGCCTTGATAGTTTTTTTTATATTAGAAGGCAACATATACAATCCTAGTTTTTCTAAAAATCAGCTAAAAGAATGAGATATGCCTAGTTAATCAGGGCTACCTTTTTAATCCATTCAAATATTTCTAACCTTTTAAATCCAGTCAATCAACTATAGGAAAACCAGTCACATGTACAGTGCATCCCTTTCATATTTACTCAGAAGCAATGCCCTCCTCTGTGTTCAGTAAGGCTTATTACATAAGGAGTGCAGCCTTAGATGAATGATCTATTTAAACTTTTCCACATAACAATACAATACTCCAAAAGGGGGAGAAACAGACTTTGTTATTTAGATTATAAGTTCAATGCATGTGTCTTAACAAGCATAATCTAAAAAGAGGCATTGCCCCTTCCCTCTTTTCACAGGATGGGATGCTTCCAATTAGATGGTGCTTGTCACCTGTAGTTTTCACAAGTTTTCTTTTTAAAAAACTTTACTGCCGAGTGATTGCTTGAACAGCAACCTCCCCCCAGAGAACTCTTGCTGACTGGGGAGTCCGCTTCCAGGCTTTCTTTTTCTCTTTCTTGAAAAAGCGAGCAGGGAAATGAATCCACAACTCATCTGCTTCTTTCTTTCTTTCTTTCTTTCTTTCTTTCTTTCTTTCTTTCTTTCTTTCTTTCTTTCTCTCCTCTTCCTTTCCAAGCCTCTGGACTGTTTGCCTATCTGGAACAAGGGCAGAACACTTGGGCCCCAGATTTCCAGAGCTTCCGCCGTGATGCAGATGAAAAGATGATTAAACAATTGCCGGAACAAGTGCCAGAAGCAGCAACTTGGTGCAATTCCTACCGGTGTCCTGCGAGCATCCATAGTTCAGATCTATCTGGTCCAGGTAAGGATTGTACTTGTCATCTTCAAGCTTAAGCCTAAAAATCACCTTCCAAGCCCCAAATCAGAGGTGGCTAAGTTATCATGTTCCAGATGTCTACAGCTCCCATCGGCCCCGGCCAGCGTGTCAGTATTGGAATTTGTAGCCCCACAACCTCTGAAGGGCATCAGGAACTCCTCAAGAAGGACATGAAGGCCACAGACCCTTCCCCCAGCTGCAGAAACTGGTATTCTGAATACCACAACACACACGTAACTGGCTGTAAAGTAACATAACATTATATATAATAAAACTGTAATCGTCATATCAAAAAATTGCAAAGCACAGTTCCTGGTGGCAATAACATATCATATTACAGTGGTACCTCTGGTTACAGACGCTTCAGGTCACAGACTCCGCTAACCCAGAAATAGTACCTCAGGTTAAGAACTTTGCTTCAGGATGAGAACAAAAATTGTGCAGCAGCGGCGCGGTGGCAGCAGCGGGAGGCCCCATTAGCTAAAGTGGTGCTTCAGGTTAAGAACAGTTTCAGGTTAAGAACAGACCTCCGGAATGAATTAAGTTCTTAACCCGAGGTACCACTGTACTATTAACCTTCTATATGTTTTTATTGTTGTAAAGGCCAAGGATAGTCAAGTCCAAACATTGTCAAGTCCAATGATTACAATGTACAGTTCCTGTTGGCAATGCCATTTCATACTGATATCTTCAGGCAATTAAAATTAAATATTCTTACAGAGACCTAATCGCAATGATACCCAACCGATGGAAATCTAATATGTTAAGTATTCCACATCTTCATTTATATACACTATTACAACTTTATCAAACTTATTCAGTGAGGCTTAATCATCATTGGATCCCATCCAGCAAATGGTCATTGTGGTCTCCACTTCCTAATGTTGATCATAAAAGTATAAATTAATCTTAGGAGATTGTAACATTATTAATTACCTAAACACCTGTGTGTTACAAGAAAGGATACCTTCTTTGCAGTCATTCAGACAACACAGGGGTCCAGCTCCGAGGGCCTTCTGGCAGTTCCCTCACTGCGAGAAGTGAGGTTACAGGGAACCAGGCAGAGAGCCTTCCTGGTAGTGGTGCCCGCCCTGTGGAGCGCCCTCCCAGCAGATGTCAAGGAAATAAACAACTGAGTTTTAGAAGACATCTGAAGGCAGCCCTGTATAGGGATGTGTTCTTCAGTGTATCTGAAGAAGTGTGCATGCACACGAAAGCTCATACCAAGAACTAACTTAGTTGGTCTTTAAGGTGCTACAGGAAGGAATTTTTTTATTTTGTATAGGGAAGTTTGATGTTTTACTGTGCTTAATGTCTATAATTTGTTGGAAGCCACCCAGAGTGGCTGGGGAACCCAGTCAGATGGCCCGAATAATAATAATAATAATAATAATAATAATAATAATAATAATAATAATAATAATAATAATTTCCTCACTTCCCCCCTGCAACACACATTTTATTTTCATTTCATTTTTCATAGGGAGGATGTTCTGGCCTCCTTTTGGTAGCCTCTCCCAAGCCTTCTCAGGGATTTTTCTTTTCCTTTCCTTTGCAGATGATGACCCGATGAGCGAGGAAGAAGATGAAAACGTGAAGAGCGAAGAAGGTCCCAGAGTCACAAAACCACAGGCATCTCTGTTGGGGAAACCCAATGCTGGTTCCATGGGGGAAGAAACCTGGGAGAGTGGGAACAATCGCTTGCAGGGACAAACAGCCAGTAACAGTCCTGCCGACGAAAAAGATGGAGGCCTTGTTGGTAACGAAAACATCCAGCAAAGCATAGATGCAGAAGGGAACCAGAACGTATGCTTCAAGTGTGGGAAAAAATATGGCAGGAAGTCAACTCTCAAAAGACACCTAAAACTCCACAGCAGACCCTATATATGTCCCACCTGTGGCAAAGGTTTCACTGAGAAATGTCGACTCATTGCCCACACACAAGGACATACGAAAAAGCGTCGTTTGAGAAGGGAACCCTACGAATGCCCTGAGTGTGGGGAGGACTTCTTTACGAAAGCCTCTTTCAACAAGCATCAGGCGAGCCACACTGATGAGCCAACTTATTCGTGCCCTGACTGTGGGAAAAGCTATGAGGCAGAGAGACGCCTTGTTCGCCATGTGGCGAAGGCCCACTCGGGTGCGACTCTCTTTGAATGCCCCGGCTGTGGGAAAGGCTTTACGAAAGAGAGAGATCTCGCTCTGCATCGAGCGACGAGCGACACCGAAGGAAGCTGCTACCGGTGCCATGACCATGGGACAAGGGTCGTAGAGGAATCTCCTCTAATCAAACAGGGAGAGCTCCCCACAATGGAGCGTTCTTGCAGATGCTCAGAATGCAAGGAAGGTTTGGGTGATGATGCCAGACATTGGAGAATGCACGAAAAGGGGAACCCTCATAAATACCTTCCCTGTGAAATCCACTTTGGAAAGAGGCCGCCCCACCCCACAAATAGGGAAAGTGATGCAGAAGAGCATAGCCACGAATGCCCCATGGCTAATCACTGGAGGGTGCATGCAAGAGAGCAGCAGCGTGGACAGGCAGGTGCGTTCAGGGAAGAAACCCGACTCACTAGAAATCAGAAAACCCAAGCGGATTTTGAATCCGAGGCGTGCTTTGACTGCGGAAAGCCCCTCTGCACCAACTCGACGCTGCCTGTGCAGCCCAAATTTGAAATGGATGAAACTGATGCTAACCATCAGAGAAGAGGACATCGGGAAGACCTCAAGGCAAGAGCGCTGGCGGCTGACCAGCTGAAAACCCCCCGGGAGAAAGGATCCTATAGATGCTCCCGTTGCGAGAGAGTCTACACGACCCACTACAACCTCAGGAGACATCAGAGAATCCACTCAGAATGCAGACCCGCCAAAAGTTCCAGCCGTGGGGAAGGTTTTTCCTGCGCGTGGTCCTTCCCTGACAATCGGAAAGCCTGTGTCAAAGGAGAAAGTGACCTACACAAATGCTCTTGCTGCGCGAAAGGGTTTGGCGCTAAAAGTGTGCTCCATGGATGCTTGCCACCCACTGTAAAAGCCAAGCCTTACAAATGTTCCATTTGTGGGAAAGCCTTTGCGTACAGATACACTCTCGCTCAACATCAGGAAACCCACGAGGATGAGCAACCCAGTCTGCATATATGCTCATTTTGCAGCCAAGCATTCCGAACCTGGAGCTGCCTCAATAGACATCAGCAGCTGCACATGGGGGAGAAGCGCTACCAATGCGCCGTTTGCGGGAAAGCCTTCGCCTACAGAGACGCCCTCGCTCGCCATCGGGAGATACACACGCAAGGGCCGCTCCACAAGTGCACTTTCTGCCCGAAAACCTTCCCAACCAGTAATTCTCTCAGTAGACACAGGCTCATCCACTTGAAAACAAGGTCCTACCAGTGCTCTACCTGCCAGAAAGCCTTCGGGACAAAATATTCCCTCCATAGGCACCAGGACATGCATGCCAATGGAAGTCCAGGCAAACTGACCAGTGGCGGGGGAGGTCCTGGCGTAGCTGAAGAGGAAGCTAGCACGACAGAAGAAAATTCCATTGGCTTGCCTGATGGTTCAATGGTCTCTGGGCATGAGGACATCTACAAGGAGAAGGAGAGCTTTGAGAGTGTGGGCGGTATTGCCTGGGACAGCCACTTGGAGGGAAATTCTGCCAAAGGGTTAGAAGAACATAAGAACACATTCAGAGATGGCTCAGTGCTTCCCAAATACCAAGCTAGACATGCCGACGAAAGTGTCAACCCAGGGTGTGAAAATTCAATAAACTCTAAGCACCAGGGAGTCCACGCTGAAGGAAATTCACCTGATTGCTCTGGGCCGATGGGCAACTCAGACCTTACTGGACAAGAAGAACCTGTTACTGGTGACCAAACTGTTTCCGGGGATGGCTCCATGCTTGCTCACAATCCAACAGGCGATACAGAAGGACATTTCAGCCTGTGGACCGACAATTCGGCCTACTCTGGACTGATTCAGGGAGCTCCTCTGGGAGATAACCCTCCTGAGAGTTCTGGGAGTGTGAGGACCTGCGGCTCATTGCTGCCTGAAGAGCAGAGCACCCACTTAGAAGAACACTCTGTTAATGGGTTAGATGGTCAGGATCCCATTGGGGTCAATTCAACTCACTTGAGTCATGAGGGAGTTGTCACTGGCAAAGAAAGACATACATGCCTTAACTGCGGGAAATCCTATGGGGAGAAATATTCCCTCACTAGACATCAGGTAACCGACACCTCGGCGAGACCTTATCAATGTCAAACCTGTGGGGAGCGCTTCCAGGACCCTCAAATGCTAGCAAGGCACCAGCTCATGCATACAGATTTCAGGCCTAATCAGTGCCACGAATGTGGGAAATGCTTCAGAACAAGGTCCTGCATTCACAGGCATCTGAAGACCCACAGAGAGAAGCCCTACTGCTGTGTTTATTGTGGCAAGAGGGTCACAACAGGCCCAAATCTTCGGTATCACCTCAGGCTTCACACAGGGGAGAGGCCGTATAAATGTACAGAGTGCGACAAAGATTACCCGAACCCGTGGTCCCTTAAAAAGCATTTGAAGACCCATTTGAAAACAAACTCCTCCTAGAGCTAGACCAGCTAGATCAGGTTTCTCAACACAGGGTTGCCATATTTCCAAAAAGTAAAATTCCTGACGCCTCAGCTTTTTTTTTTTTTTTAGGAAGGTCCCAAAATTGTTGAGCTTCTTTGGGGGACCCCTCCCCTCACAAAATAGTGATTTTAAGCTTTTGGAACTGTTTCCGCTGCTTTTTCCATCGCGTTGCCACACATCCGTGTTTTCCCTGACATTTTGCCGATTTGGCAATATCCCCCCCCCCCGACGCCATTTTGGCACCCCAAAACCAGGACGTATCAGTGATTTTCCTGATGTGTGGCAAGCCTACTTAATATGTTTTCCCAAGACGTAATGAAATGGGAGGATCCTTAATATGGTCTGCTGCTGTGGGTCTGTTTTACTTAAGATCATTGGTGCTGAAACATGCCTGTGTCTTCAGGTAACCCAGAATCTCTATACTGTATAAGGAATGGTCATAATCTACCTCATAATCAACTTTACTTTGTGCAGCTTCAAGGTACCTTTTCTCAGGGAATGAACCTTTCGTGCTGCTGGTGATACGTAGATATTTTGGTTGCTTTGAATTACTGGACCTGACTGGGGAAACACGGGTACTACTTGATGGAGGAAGGAAGTGGTAACCAAGAGGCCAGTCTACTCTCCCAAAAGAAGAGGTGTGGGGAGAAACAACTGTGTAGTTATTAATTTTAAAACATCCACTCCCTAGTCAGAAAACAAGAGCTGCAGAATATTGTTCAGTTGGGCATGGCTTAGTTTGATGTTGAACTGGTCTGAATTCTAACACCCTGGTCTGAGCCAGTGTGGCCTAATGGTTAGAGCAGAGTTCCCCAAACTTGGGTCTCCAGCTGGTTTTGGACTACAGTTCCCATCGTTTAGAATGATATCACATAGGGAAATGTTCCCTGATACCAAGATGAGGGTTTCTATGGAATGCAGACAGAGAGAATTGATAAGAATAATCTGTTGCGACGTTGACGGAAGCGTACAATAGACGAGCTTTCTTGTGTTTTGGCTCGTTTCTCTCTCTCTTTTTTTTCTTTTCTTTCTTTTTCTCCTTCTTCTTTCTTTCTTCTTTCCCATAATGGCTCATGTTTTATGCCATGTATGTTGATATTTTTTTGTAGTTTTGTATCCCTTTCTATTATTATTATTAAGGATTTCTCTTTTGTAATTTTGGTTGCTTAAATTTACCTGTATTTGTTTAAAGCAAAATTAAAAAAATCATTAAAAAAATTCCCATCGTCCCTAACCACAGGTCCTGCTAGCTAGGGATGATGGGAGTTGTAGTCCCAAAACATCTGGAGACCCAAGTTTGGGCAGACCTGATGGACCAGGGTTCAAGTCCCCATTTGGCCACTGGGTGACCCTCAGCCAGTCGTTGCTTCTCAGCCTAACCTTCCTCACAGAGTTATTGTGGGAATTAACAGAGGAGCAAGGGAACCATGTGTCAGTATCTCAGCTCGCAGTCAGAGGTAACTGGCCTCTCCGGGCAACCGACTGAGATACTTGTTGGCCTTCCTGTCTGCGTCTCCCGGCAGGATACAGGCAAGGTCATAAATCGGAGATCCTCCTCAGACGTGAGAAGAACACACCCTCCTCCCTCCTCCCTGCATTCCCCCAGGGAGGGGAAAGAGACAGACAGGAGTCTATTTACATGTCTTTTATTCCTGTCATTTCAGCAGTACAGAGAAACGTTACTGCACTCTCCAGACTCCAGCAGTAGAGTCACCACTCCACCCCTGTACTTCCAGTACAGGTCAGATGACACTCTGAGCTAACATCCGGTGCTCAGTACAGAGAATAGACTGCCCCTTTTTCCCAACAGTACAGTTCCAGACAACAACATCCTGTTCTGCATTCCAGCCACCTGCAGCTGGCTTTTGCTGCTTTTTCCCAACACCATGTGTGTCACCTGGGGGGGTGGTGGTATATAAATGCAATAAATAAATAAAAGTAATAATTCAAAGCCCCTCTTTCATCTTCTGGAACATGAAGGTTTTTACTAGGATATTTTTTTAAGGGAGAGGCATAGCAACTGAACTGTTTGGTAATTTATGAATCTTGTGAAAAGGCAAAATATTCCGAGTATTCTTAGGCACACTGGATTTTGAATGTCTTGTATTCTGATGCACACTGCATGTTACGCACACTCACCATAGAAATCAAAGTTTAATCACCACCTTGCCATGCTGCTGCTGCTGTTATTGTTTTGGTGGTCTTTCCTTTCTCCATCAGCTATATCTCAGGTTATTGTCTTAGCATGGGACTGGCAGGTAAAATATATGTGTGCAGATATTTTCCGTAGCAAGATGTGCTATTCAACAGGACTCTGTCAGGGAAGTTCTTTGCACATCTATCTCCCTGCTCCTGGTTGTACCGTAAGGTGCAAACTCAGAAAAACTGGGAAAGCACCAGTGATAGCAAGAGGACCAAGTACTGAAATATGGTACAAAATTAAAACCTACAGATTTCTACAATTTACAGTGACTGGAAAGCCCAAGATCATTCAGGATAATTGCCCTACAAAGTCCATCTTTTGCAGGAATCCCAATTTACTATTGTTTTTCACCTGGATATATATATTGTTTGTGTGTGTGTGTTTGTTTGTGTGTGTGTGTGTGTGTTTTATAGGAGCAGCTGCTACTTACTTCTTGCAGACACTCCTCTGGAGCCTAAAACTTTGAGGATGAATTATATACACTCTTTTTTTCTTCATAAAAGCTTTTTTTTTTACTGGTATCTGTTTTCTGGATTTTATTTTGGGGTGGGTGGGGTCAAAAGACATGGCTGCTGGATGGCAAAAGAAGGAAATTATCTTGAGTGTAGGAAAGCGATTTGTCTGCCTAGTTAAAGACTGGGAGGGGAAAACAACAACAACAGGTTTCCCCAGCCACTCTGGGCAGCTTCCAACAAAGATTAAAAATACATTAAAACATCAGTCATTAAAAACTTCCCTAAATAGGGCTGCCTTCAGATGTCTTCTAAATGTCTGATAGTTGTGTATCTCTTTCACATCTGACAGGAGGGCGTTCCACAGGGCGGGTGCCACTACTGAGAAGGCCCTCTGCCTGGTTCCCTGTAACCTCACTTCTCGCAGCAAGGGAACCACCAGAAGGCCCTCTGAGCTGGACCTCAGTGTCCGGGCTGAATGATGGGGGTGGAGAGGCCGTTTAGGGCTTTAAAGGTCAGCACCAACACTTTGAATTGTGTTCAGAAACGTACTGGGAGCCAGTGTAGGTCTTTCAATACCGGTGTTATGTGGTTCGGCAGCCGCTCCCAGTCACCAGTCTAGCTGCCACATTCTGGATTAGTTGTAGTTTCCAGGTCATCTTAGTCCCACGTAGAGCACATTGCTAGTCCAAGCGGGAGATAACTAGAGCATGCACTACTCTACTCTGGCGAGACAGTCCGTGGGCAGGTAGGGTCTCAGCTTGTGTACCAGATGGAGCTGGTAGACAGCTGTCCTGGATGCAGAATTGACCTGCATGGACAGCTGTGAGTTCAAAATGACTCCCAGGCTGCGCACCTGGTCCTTCAGGGGCACAGTTACCCCATTCAGGACCATGGACTCCTCCATACCCTTCCGCCCCGTGTCCCCCGAAAAGAGTACTTCTGTCTTGTCAGGATTCAACCTCAATCCGTTAGCCGCCATCCATCCTCCAACCATCCTTCATTTCATTCCTCATTTGTCTGTGACTTGTGTGTTTTGGTATGGAGGAACCCGCGGTCCTGTCAATAAAGTGGTTTAACCTAGAACCAGGTTTTCCATCTTACCTGCATTTTGGGAGCCAAGGAGGGTGCCAAATGCCTCAGATCAGCTGCCTGCTTCCATCACTGGTTGCCCAACAAGCATTTTCAAAGCTCAGAGGCTGGTTGGATTTCTCCTCCATGTTTTGTGCCTGGTTCTGTCTTCTGCAGAATCTTGTGAGTGCCCTCAGGATGGCTACTTTGTGAGCGCAGAAGTAAGCCAGGGCATCACAAGTAGGACCTGGCTTTCCTCACAAATTTCCAATAATATGTCTCCTGCCCCAATCCTGCTTCCTCCCAATTCCTCTGTGGGAGTTTGTGCACCTAGCAGCATGAGAGGATGTTAAAGCCATGAAGGTAATTTTCTCTCTAAATATATAAGCTTCAACATACGCATTTGGGTAGTGATCCAGTAGTGATGTATGGAAGTGAGAGCTGGACCATAAAGAAGGCTGATCGCCGAAGAATTGATGCTTTTGAATTATGGTGCTGGAGGAGACTCTTGAGAGTCCCATGGACTGCAAGAAGATCAAACACATCCATTCTTAAGGAAATCAGCCCTGAGTGCTCACTGGAAGGACAGATCGTGAAGCTGAGGCTCCAATACTTTGGCCACCTCATGAGAAGAGAAGACTCCCTGGAAAAGACCCTGATGTTGGGAAAGATGGAGGGCACAAGGAGAAGGGGACAACAGAGGACGAGATGGTTGGACAGTGTTCTCGAAGCTACAAACATGAGTCTGACCAAACTGCGGGAGGCAGTGGAAGACAGGAGTGCCTGGCGTGCTCTGGTCCATAGGGTCACGAAGAGTCGGACAACATACGCATTGGGGTATTCAGTCAAAAGTAGGCCATAGTCAGTCTTCCTAAATTTCCACAGCTGCCATATTTCCTGGTAGGGCTTTAAAGAAGTGAACGGAAGATGGAATGAGCTGCTACCCAGTAGAAGCTTCTAGAACCCTGTCACCAAGCCCACACACTGCCTATGTTTATTTTTGTTCGGTTCAAAAAGTAGAAGTTGTATTGAACAACAGCTATTTATTTTTTCACATACACAACTGTTTACAATTATCACCTTCCTTAAAAATAAATTTAAGACCTTGTTTGAAAAGAACCTTCTTACAAATGAGTTTATCCAGGCTCCATAAAAGTCAAGTGCAACATAAAATTTAACATACTAAAGTCCTGAGCCAAAGGGTGGCATTTTAAGGCAAATATATCACTGCATAAACTGGCCTGTGGGGATTTGAACCAGGGTTTGTCAGCATTCACTTTCCACATTTCAGAGACCCCTTGGCCCAGTGGATCTCTACTTCCTAGCTAGAGTGAGTTGAGAACAAAGGTAGCTGTGTTGGCCCATAAGGAAAATGTCATAATCCTCACAAAATTCTGTGCAAGCCTTCAGGTTCTCCAGAACGCTTAGCATCAAGCTAAATGGTGAATAAAGAGAAAGAGTTCTGAGGAACTCAAAAGCTTCCACACTATAAAGCCAGAATTATGTATAGTCAAAACCCATTGGGTGTAATGGCTGGTGGCATTGTCAAAGAGGTTTTCTCCAGACACCAGCTCACTTTTGAATTAAAACATTTTTGGCCAAGATGAATGTGCACAAGTTAAAACAGCATTCCATTGCCCTAATGGGGATTTTCAAACTTCATCTCTCCGGGTGGTTGTGGTGGTTATCTCCTGTAAACCAGCAGGCAGATTTACTAAGATCTGAACAGCTTTACTAAGGAGTTTATTCTATCAGCTTGGGCTGGTGGCCCAGGGATAATGTAACTACTGCTGTCTATGCTTTGGTAACCTCTAAGTGAGATTACTGCAATGTGTTCTACATAGGATTACCTCTGAAGATGGTTCAGAAGGTCCAGTTGGTGCAGAATTTGGCCAAGTTACTCACAGGGACCAGAGTCTTCCAAGTGCCCCTATTTCCCAGGGACAGTCCCGGATTTAAAGAAATAGTCCCAGTTTCTGACTTGACCCCAAAATGTCCAACTTTTCCTTAGGACATCCCTATTTTCACTGGAGAAATGTTGGAGAGTATGGAGTTTTCTGCCCCCGCCCCCAGCCACCTGAAGGCAGGGAGGTTTTTAAATGTTAAATGTTTTGTTATGTTTTTATATATGTTGGAAGCTGCCCAGAGTGGCTGGAGCAACCCAATCAGATAGGGGGAAGGGGCATTGAAGAAATGATGGACGGTATGCAAACATGATCTATTCAGGAATGAATGAAGCACCCTATATGGAAAGCCTTTCTTCAGGAGCAGAATCTATACTGTATTTCTGGCTATGTTCTTTTTATGAGGTGCTTTGCTGTTGCAGGATAATAATTGACACCTCTATTTTCATCAGAGAAACATTGGAAAGCATGCAGAGCAAGACTGTTTCAGCATATTGCACCGATCCTGACCCAACTGCACTGGCTGCCAATTACCGTAGTTTCTGGGCCCAATTCAAAGTGCTGACTTTGTCCTATAAATAAAGCCTTGAATGGCTCAGGACAGCAATACCTCAACAACCACCTCTCTCCATATAAACCTATTTAGACTCCGATATCATCCTCTGAGGCCCTTCATTGTCTGCCTTCATGAGAGGTCCAGAAGGTGCATGGATGCAGGGAGGGGGAAGCTGCCCCCCAAATCAAGTAAATAAATAAAAACAACTAACTCATCAATTGCGTCACAGAACGCTTGGTTCTGCCTCACCCATGAGTGGAATGCTCTCCCCAGTGGGATTTGTCCGGTGTCTTCAATATATACCTTTAGGTGCCAGAAACCACCCAAAAAAACCATTCCTCTTAACCAGGCCTTTGGCTGATTAACATCCAATGTCCTTTAAAATGTGTTTGTGGAAGCAGGGAGTTATTGGTTTGTGGGTTTCTTTGTTCTTGTTTTTATTATATATTTTGTGTTTTTATCTTGTATTTGTATGTTGTGAACTGCCCCGAGGTCTATGGATGAAGGGTGGTATACAAATTAACAACCACAGCAACAACAACAATTTAAAATTCATTTCCCTTTTGAGGTAATGCAGTCAGGCCTTTAAGAGAAAAGGGACATACTTCATTTCGGAGTAAAACAGGTCGTGTGAAAGTGGTTGTCCTCATTTGCACCTTGACATGCTTGCTGAAGTAGTCTGAAAATATTCAACAAAGTCCAGTGGAAATTACTCCCAAGTAAGTATAGGACCAGGGGCGGATCTATTATAAAACTTATGAAGCTTAAGCTACAGGGCCCTGAATCCCAGAGGGGCCCCGATTGCTTAATTATTTTTCTTGGTCTAGGAGACCCTATTTGAGTCGTGTGACTCAAATTGATTGCTTTTTTGTTGTATATATTTCAACAATCCCAAAGTTTGAGAGTCAGGAGCTCAGATGTTGCAATGGTGTGGCGATCTGTTGTGGAACAACCCCATTGAAGAAGTTACTACAAACCTCCTAGCTGGTTGCGAAGGGGCCCCCAGGACAGTCCAAATAATTTCAGGGCCCCCAAAATCTAGGTCCATCACTGTATACAACTGCACATTTGCTGATTAAAATATTTACTCAGAAGGAAGCCTTCTCGGGATTATTGAACAGAGCATTTTCTCAAGTAAGTGTGCCTAGGATTGAAGGAAAGTAACTGTAAAGCGGGTGGTGCTGTGGGTTAAACCACAGAGCCTAGGACTTGCCGATCAGAAGGTTGGCGGTTCGAATCCCCGTGACTGGGTGAGCTCCCGTTGCTCAGTCCCTGCTCCTGCCAACCTAGCAGTTTGAAAGCATGTCAAAGTACAAGTAGATAAACAGCATTTCCATGCGCTGCTCTGGTTCGCCAGAAGCGGCTTAGTCATGCTGGCCACATGACCCGGAAGCTGTACGCCGGCTCTCTCGGCCAATAAAGCGAGATGAGCACCGCAACCCAAGAGTCGGCCACGATTGGACCTAATGGTCAGGGGTCCCTTTACCTTTAACAACTCTCAGCACCCTCAACAAACTACACCTCTTATGACTTTTTTTTTTGGGGGGGGAGCTTTTTTCCAAGTGGGACTGTACTGCTTTAAATATAATGCCAATGGGACCTTTATCTCTTGGGGGTTGGGCACGCATATCAGAAAACATTGCACTCTGCAGGTGCCTAGAGGCACACTCCTCTGATAAAAGGTCTTCCTGCCTCCGGAGAGGGAGGGGGGGGAGAGAGAGAGAGAGAGAGAGAGAGAGAGTAAAACTGGTCTTTGTTATCAACTTCCAGGCGCCAGAGGCGATTGCCAGACAGGCAACAAACACACTTCCCTGCAACCACAATATCCCTTTCTATCATTCCTTTTTTTTGGCGTTTCCATTGTTCCATTGTTGTTCTCAGGTGCTTTTGGAAAGGGGAAGCCACTCTGGGTTGAAAAGGGGAATGGGGAAAGAACGAAGGAATGAAAAAAGTTGTCTGTAGGGGCGCCGCGGTCCTGGGGGGGGGGGACTGCACCCGGTGTATTTCAGCCTGCCGCCCGCAGCAGCTGAGAGCACAGGAGCAATTCTCGGAAGGGAAAGATGGCAACCTCAGTTGGCCATTTGAGGGCGAGGGAGAGGTTTTTTTTGTCTCCTCCTTTCCCCGCCATCCTGGGACTGTTGGGTCAGACGCTCTTGCTTCCGGGACTTCGCTCTCCTGGGGAAGGAGGCATGGATGAAAGCAACTGCAGCTCGTCCGCAGCATCGTTGGGAATTTGGAGAAGATCTCCATCCGGCTTGGAAAGTGGATCCACTTCTCTTGGAGCCAGGGAGTCCCTGAGCTGAGTTTGGAGGCTCCAGGTAAGCAAACCAGGAAGGGGAGAGCCCGTGACTCTGATGGCGGTGGCCATAATGGGAACCAGAAGGAAACCGAAAGGCAGAAAGAGAAAGAGAAAGAGGAAACTCTCCAACTTCTCTGAGCAGCGGTTGGATGGTGGCCATCTGTCATGGATGCTTCAGTTGAGATTCCTGTGGGGTCCCTTCCAACTCCATGATTCTTTTTTAAAGTATTTTTTATTAGGTTTTACAATTTTATATTCAGCCCAATAATAAAAATAAATAAATCCAAGTCTTCCCACCCCCACCCCTTGACTTCCCCCAACCTCCTCTTCTGGTTCTTTAAATATTTGCTCCTTCTGCTTATTTTGTTTAAAAAACCTTTCAGCTAAATATTCTTCTGTTCTTATCCTTTTTATACCATATCATTCCAAATTACATCTTGCAATTTTTTTTGTAGTTTTCCCATTTATTGCTCCTTAATTTATACACTTTCCCCCTTAATTGTAAGTGTTTACTCAAACCCTACAATTCCATGATTCTAACTCTGCCCAGATCAATTAGTTCAATTTAGGAGAGCGTCCTTATGGGTGAAACTCCGGAGGGTGAGTTTGAAGGGAGAGGGGGTGTGGGAAGGGAAGCATTTGGATTTGTAGCTAGTGCACCCTTATGCAGATTTTAACTGATGCCTTTTACTTGGGTCTTGAGATGCAAAAAAGCACCTTCAAAGGACTTCACTTGGCTATAATATTATTATTATTATTATAACCGACACCCTGAACCAGCAAGATTTTAGAGTATGGTGTTTGGAGGAGGGATAGAAATCTGACTTATGGGGTCTCCTCACTTGGAACCATCAAGGGAGGAAAGCCTTTTCTGAAACTATCCTTCTTGCTTCTCCACAGGCTGCGGAGAAGAAAAGAATATTTTTTGACTCAGCCAGCTCTTGCTTGATTCGGGATCATCCCAAACTCCTGGCGGAGGAAGAGAAATGGCGAAGATGGCTCAAGTAGGGGAGATTTGGGGGTTTCTGGTGGGGCGGGTGAAAGATGGGGGGAGAGAAAAAGTTTGCCCTGGGGACAGGTGTGGTGACAGTGGGGGTGGGGGCCAGGCCAAGAGTGTATCAGGTCAAAATTGATTCAGGTGTTAAGGGGAAGAGCAGCACTGTATTGTATCTCAGGTACTAAAATGCTTCATGCCATGTTCCTTTAAGATGGGCCAGCGTGATTTGCCATATTCTGAAGTTAAGGAATGGATGCTGAGCAAACAATGGTTTGCCTATGGTCCCCTAATGAGTTCTTGGTTTGGTTATGGTTGCATTCTAAGTCTAACTTGGCTTTCTTCCACCCTGTGCCTTTTCATTCTCACAACAACCCTGAAAAGTAGGCTGGGCTGACTCCCCATTACCACTCTGAAGGTTGGTTACATGTTCTGTACTTCTTTTTCCTGGTCTTCAGCTCTGAGTCCTCTCACATTAAGATCTACTCCTGTGCTCCCCCACCCCCCCAAAAAAGATTTTTTAAATCTTGAGAGCATAATTCAGAAGGGGGGATGAGACTTTTTGTTGTTTGCTATTGTTATATATAAAAAAGAGGGAGTCAGAATATTTGCTGATCTACTGCAGATCACTCAGATTTCCAGACCACCCTTGTTGTATTACACTCCTGCAGTTGAGAGACAGTATTGCCTTTGGCAAAAGCCAGGGAGTTTTGTTAAATGAAATGCTGTATGCATCTTTACCTGAGCCAATAAAAATATATGTGGTACAGTTTAAGAACAAGTGTGCCCTATAATTATTATTACATTATGTTATTTAATCTTGAAGTATTACCCTGGCATTATCTGTTTTTTAAATATTTTAAGTTTTTTTCAGTTATACAAAATGAAGTGAAAAAGTAATATATGCATGTATGTGCATATATAAATATATATATATTTATGATTCTTATATGCGCTAATACATATAGGATTATTAATAATCTACTGTGATCTGTATAAACTCATTTCACATATCAATATATTTATCCAGACAAAGTGTGCCTCAATAAGCAAGCCACTCATATGTTGTGAGTGCTGTCATGTCTACAGTCCATTGATTATTAAAGGGGAGCATATTTTTGTTCTTCCAGTTTATCAATTACCAGTCTTTGGGTTGTAGTTAGGGCGCACAGAATCCATTTTCATTGTTCAGTTGTCTACTTCCATATAATAGGTATATAATTCAAAATAATACTTTCCTCTGAATTTTTTTAAAATTTTCTGTACTGTCAAATTTATACAGTTTAACACTTTCTCCCAAAACTTAGTGAGAGCAGGACACTGTAAGAACATCTGTTTCAAAGAGGCATTATCCTTATCACATCTCCAACAAAGAGTTGTATTTGACTGTTCTTTTCTATGTAAATGTAATGGAGTCTAAATATTATTTTCTGTTGTATAAGTTTAAGATCCACCGATACCTTTGCTACCACAATTGCCCAAGAGCTTCATGGCCACATGAGGGTTTGAACCCATTTCCCATCCACCCCGAACCTTGCCCTAACCACTACACTACACTGTCTCTCATAAGCTATCATGCAGACTCAGAGTGAGGGTCTTTCTTTTTTTTTCATTCCTGCTGTTCCAGGTACCTGAAGCCTTGGTAGAGGTGACCGTGCACTCCAGCGAAGGGCCATGTCTGCTTGCGGGCCGTCGCCAGAGAGCCTTGTGCAGGAACGCCCTGCAGGAGAGCTGTAGCTCTATGGCCTCCCTCGGTAAGGATTCTTGAACAAATATATAAGTCACAAAATCAGTCCACTCCAGATTAAATAATGGTGGCACGAGTCACCGGCTCGTCTCTCAAATTGTTCTGGAGTTTGAGGTTGTTGAGCATTTTTCCTCTCGCCTGTAGGCAAAACCTGCAGTCACTCAGCCGCAGAGTTTGATGATGGCACGTGAAAGATCCCAGAATGAGTTCCTGCTGGCACAGGGCTGGCATCACAGGTTGGCAGCTGTTGAGGGGCCCCACCCCACTGATAGCATGCAGAGGGACGGGAGGCAAGCTGGCTAGCCCTTGCTGGGCTGTCTCCTTCCAGCTGTCCTGCTGCGAAGACCATCACCTCAGCTCCAACGTAAATCAGCGACCCGGGCTTCTGAGCCAGGGCACACTATCAGCAGATCAAACTGCGCACACAGAATAGGCGTGAGGCTTGTGGAAGCATACTACAACTACAGATTTATTAATCATAAATCAGGACAAAGAAACATGTCTCTCTCTCTCTCGTCATCATCTCAGAGAGAACAGGAAAAAGCAAAAGCTATACACAACGGAAGTTCCCAGCAAGCCTTGCTGGAATGTAAACAGACATGTGACCCACAACAGTTCCACACGTCTGCTCCTTAAGGTGGAATGGAAATGTCAACATCGACAAGAGTCCCCTAGCTCTGCAGCTGCAGCCCATGGAGGAAGTCTTGCCCAAGAGACTGCCAAAATCTGGAGCAGGCATTGCCCCAATGTGTCCAGGGTTGGGGCTGGGAAAGACCTGAAATCCAATTTGAAACAGCCCCACCCCAAATAAACAACACCCACCCAAGTGAAAACCCCACCCCCATTAAAACCATAGGGGCCTGGCCAACACTCTTGTTCCGTATAAACACAAAGTATCAAATGTGGTGACAGTAATAATAATACAACATGCATACGGCTTTGTGTTTCCAACTCGAGACCCGTTGAAGAACATCTCATCCAGTTCAGTCTTTGAAAAACAGCTTTGAAAAACGTTTTCATATTCTCCAGTGTGCTACCCTTGCCATTGTGGCGGCACGGGGTTGCCGTTCTGTGATTGGAGTTACGCTATTTGTTGAACGGTTCATTTATCCAGCCTGTATAACGTTTACTGCACATGTAACTTGTTAAGATAAAAAGGTAAAGGGACCCCTGACCATTAGGTCCAGTCGTGGCCGACTCTGGGGTTACAGTACTCATCTTGCTTTATTGGCCGAGGGAGCCGGCATACAGCTTCCGGGTCATGTGGCCAGCATGACTAAGCCACTTCTGGCGAACCAGAGCAGCGCACGGAAACGCCGTTTACCTTCCCGCCGGAGCGGTACCTATTGATCTACTTGCACTTTGACGTGCTTTCAAACTGCAAGGTTGGCAGGAGCAGGGACCGAGCAACGGGAGCTCACCCTGTCACAGGGATTTGAACCACCGACCTTCTGATCGGCAAGCCCTAGGCTCTGTGGTTTAACCCACAGCGCCACCCGCGTCCCTTGTTAAGATAGAGTTGTACATTTATCCACTCCCTGTTTACAGTATCTCCAGGCTTTGTTTTGCACATGGCACCTTAGGATGGTTCTTGTTTGAATGGTTATAAGTCTACCTCTATTCTAGCTATTATTCTAGTAAATTTGGTTTTATACTTATAAGCCAGTTTGTTGTTGTTTTGTTGTATTATTACAACACCCTTGTTCCACCATCAAAGGGATGTTCCTGCTGCCAGGGTTTGCAGGCTTTATAGAGCTTCCCCAGCAACTGATGCACACCTAGCTGGGGCTTCAGGTGTTTCCAGTGCTGTTTGCCTGGCCAGGGTCCTGGTCCCTGCTGCTTTCGCAACTGCAAGCAGGTCCTGGTCTGGAGAGCCAGTAGAGGCCACAGATCCAGCAGCTGGAGGGGAGATGGAGGTCCCTCAGGCAGTGGCTGCAGTCAGGTCCGTAGAGCTGCTGTCAGACTTTTGCTGTCAGACTTAAAATACTGCTGTCAGTATTTTATTTGCCCTTAATCCAATGTCCCCCTGCGCGCTCTCTCTCTTTCTCATGTGCTCTGCTCAACTCAACTCCGTCTTCCTCTTTGTGCCCACCTCAGGCACATTCCCTGCCCAAGGGTCCGAACTGCTCAGCCGGCTGGATCGAGGGGAAGACGCTTGGGTCCCAGATCTCCAGAGCTCTGAGGAGAGTGCAGAGGAAGGCCCGGTGAAACCGACGCTGAAGCGATGGCCGAAGGCAGGGATGTGGTGGGATCTGTACAGAAGCCCAGTGAAATACAACAGTACATCAGAAAGCTCAGGTCAGGATTGTCTAGAGCAGGGGTAGGCAACCTAAGGCCCGGGGGCTGGATGTGGCCTAATCGCCTTCTCAATCTGGCCCGCGGACGGTCCAGTAATCAGCGTGTTTTCACATGAGTAGAATGTGTGCTTTTATTTAAAATGCATCTCTGGGTTATTTGTGGGGCATAGGAATTCATTCACCCCCCAATATAGTCCGGTCCACCAGATGGTCTGAGGGACGGTGGACTGGCCCACGGCTGAAAAAGGTTGCTGACCCCTGGTGTAGGGAAGCCCTTTGTTTAGACAGCTCCTACGGAACACCATAGAATCCCAGAACTGTCAGTTTGGAAGGGGACCCTGAGGGTCATCCAGTCTGACCCCTGCAATGTAGGAATCTCAGCTAAAGCATCCATGGCAGACGGCCACCCGACCTCTGCTTAAAAACCTCCAAGGAAGGGGAGGCCACCACCATTTGGCCGTGCTCCAAATCCCACCATTTCTTCCTAAGGGGGCATGGATGGATTTTATTATTTCAACTTATTATCCAGCCTTCCTGGGGCATGTTACAACCATTTAAGCACCATCTTGATGGAAACAGTTTAAAGCAATGTACAACCATGAAAATATGGCGAGTCCTAAAGAGGCACTTCTCTTGCGTCCAGTGCCGGATTTACGTATAAGCTAAACAAGCTATAGCTTAGGGCCCCACTCTCTTGCGCCCCCAAAAAAAATTTAAAGGGAAAAATTAAAGGGGGAAAAACTGGATATACATTTCCAAAATATAAGATAAAAAACAAATAAAAGAAGACCTACATACAGCAACAGTGTTTTGTGTTGTGTAGGCTCCTATGATGTATGTAATGGGCCCCGCCTGCTAGCCTGCTCCCTAAAATATCACTGGTTTGCTCATTTCTATATATAGGGTGCCTACATT
Organism: Podarcis bocagei; assembly: GCF_964188305.1. Lineage (NCBI taxonomy): Eukaryota > Metazoa > Chordata > Lepidosauria > Squamata > Lacertidae > Podarcis > Podarcis bocagei. The sequence continues at coordinate 24,186,777 of NC_138126.1, read as the reverse complement.
CTGCATGAACTGGTTGCATGGCAACATGTACAAATGGTTTTAGATACCTATTAGGTCCATAAATTACCCTATAGCATATATTCAACACAAAAAAACAGCGCCAATTTGTTGTTGACAAAGGACAGCTGGACATATAAAGGGCCCCGTTACCTTCAGTAGCTTAGGGCCTCATCAAACCTATATTTGGCCCTGGGTGGGAGGGGGCAGGACTTTGTCCTATCCACTTTCTCCCAACCATGCATAGTTTTAATAAACTTTCCCCAGATAGATTATGGTAATTCCTAGTCTATGTTCCTGTGTCCTTGTTTGTTTTTCAAGTATTCCACTTGCTCAGTCTGTTAACATAAACATTACTGCTGGCACAGTGGGGCTTCCTCGCTTTCCTTGCCCTGAATGTGCTCCTCCCCAAATCTATTCTGGAGTGTTTGGGCGGGGGCCCGATACCCCTAGAACAGACATAGGGGACATTCGGGGTAGGAGAAGTACCATTCTGCTAGCTGAAATCCTTGTGCCCTGTCTTAATATTACATTGAATACAACCCACGGGATCTGGCAGGGCTACTCTCAAATAAGTATACTGAGGATTTTTTTTTTAGTGCAAGAGACCAAAACAGATACTGCTTTGGATAGCAAGTGAAAGTACTGTATTTTTCGCTCTATAAGACGCACCAGACCACAAGTTTTTGGAGGAGGAAAACAAGGGGGAAAAAATTGAATCTCAGAAGCCAGAACATTAAGAGGGATCGCTGCGCAGTCAAAGCAGCAACCCCCTCTTGCTGTTCTGGCTTCTGGGATAGCTGCGCAGCCTGCATTCGCTCCATAAGACGCACACACATTTCCCCTTACTTTTTAGGAGGGGAAAAGTGAGTCTTATAGAGCAAAAAATACGGTAATTCCTTTCTGTACAAACATGCACATATTCATTAATTAATTGCATTTATATACCACCTTTATCTTCCAAGGAGCTCAAGGTGGTATGCATGATTCCCTTCCCTGTTTTATCCTCACAACAACCCTGTGAGGTTGGGTTAGGCTAAGAGATGGTGATTGGCCCAAGGTCATCCAGCGAGCTTCCTGGCTGACTGGGGATTCGAACCCTGCTCTCCCAGGTCATAGCCCAACACTCTAACCATTACGCCACACTGCCATATGTTTGGCAACTTACCCTTCTGTTGTTGGACATCTGCTGGAAAAAAAACTTCTTCTCTTCCCCAAAGAAGAAAGCAAAATAAAAAAATATTTTTACCAAATAAAATATTGCCTTTTCTGCAAATTACATAGAAAGAAGGGAAGAAGCATTTTAAAAGCCAGGAAGAATAAGTCAGAAATGGAGGGAGGAAAGAAGTCTTGACTGGATGGAATAAAGGAGCAGTTTTAGAGATTTTTCAGGCCGCCTGCCTGCGGGGAAAGGAAGTGAATAGCGAGTGTTTTCTCCCCACTCCCCTTACTAGCACATAGTGTTTTTATGCGTGGGACCCCCAACGGAATGGGTTGTCATCGAGACGCACAAAACTATTTCACGCAGTGCATAATTTGTGAAATTGACTGCCGTGAGATGTGGCGGCAGCTGTTGGACTGGATGGCTTTTTCTCTGCTCTCATAACGATCCCATTTTTGTATATCCTTCTCCCTTCTGTTCCCTGCAGAGGATGAGCAGGAAAGTGAAGCTGAAGAACAGAAACGGCCACGTGGAGGTCGCAAGCTGACGATCCTTCGTAGAAGCATACTGGATATCTTCAAGGGGAATGGATGCCAGGGCGTGAGGCAAACGGAAGCCTCCAAGAATAGGCCTCAGCTGAAGAAGCCCCCACGAGCCCAGCTGGGGAAGATAAAGTGTAGCGCGACAGAAGTCGGCGACGTTGCTCCGTCCACAGCCAAAAAGAAGGCTTCCAGACGGGAGCCTCAGAGGACCTGCCTGGACTGCGGCCAGGCCTTCAGAACGAAAGCATCCCTCCTCAGTCACCAGAAAACTCATTCTGGCGAGTGCCCCTATAAATGTTCTTGCTGTGGGGAAAGGTTCACAGCCAAAAAGGCCTTTGCCAGTCACCAGAGAGGCCACGCGGAAGAGAGGGGTTACAAACACCCCAGCCCAAGGAAGCACCCCAAGGCCTACCTGCGAGAAAGGCCTTTTAAATGCTCCGAGTGTGGGATGTGCTTCCAGCGGAAGCGCACCCTGACAGCGCACCTGAATAGCCATACGGCAGAGCGGCCCTATCGATGCCCCGAATGTGAGAAAGCCTTCACCCGAAAGGAGAACCTTGACAGACACCAGAAAATCCACATGAGGGAGAGGGAGGGCAGCCCTCCCAAGGGAGAGAGAGAAGAGAGGGTGGCCATTTTCCCTGATGCTCCTGAGAAGAGACCTCCTGCAGCCTCTGAGGGAACTTTCTTATCGGGCCTTGGCGCTGATAGACAGCAGGGGACGCCCCAAAATCTCTACAAGTGCCAGTTTTGTGGGAGATGTATGCGGACCAAAAGTTTGCTCGTTGATCACGAAAGAATCCACAGGGAAGAGATGCCCTACAAATGTTCCCAGTGTCAGAAAAGCTTCCTTCATAAGTACAGTTTTCTCCAGCATGAGGCGACCCACTGGAGGAAGGCAGCCTGCGAGCGCCCCGTGAGAATGAACGCCAACTATACCCCCTCTCCTTCCAGAATCTTCCACACGGCAGAAAATCTCTCTGCAGTCCCGACGGACGGGGGGAAAGTCACAAATGCTTTTAACCTTTCCCAGCACCCAAGAACTCCAGGCGGGGAACGGGTCTATAAATGCCAGTACTGTGGGAAATGCCTGAGTGGAAGGGGTCCTCTCACTAACCACGAGAAACTCCACAGAAGAGGGAAATCCTATAAATGCCCCTACTGTGGGAAACGTTTCTCTCGAAAGGACAACCTTCTTCAACACAAGGCAACCCACAAAAAACAAAAACCTGTTGGAAGGCCCAGGTTGAAGAGTAGCCTCTCTGTATCTGAAAGAATCCACACAGAACTGCAGCCCCATACAGACCTGAGGGACGGCGTTGTCACTCGCAGCGTGGCTCGTAGCTTATGCCTTTCCAAGCACCTAAAAACCTACACGGAGGGCAAAGTCTACAAATGCCAGTACTGCGGGGAGCACACAAGAACAAAAAGTTTGCTCGTCAATCACGAGAGAATCCACAGGAGAAAAAAGAAGTCTTACCAATGTTTGGAGTGTGGGAAAAGCTTCTATCAGAAGAACTACCTTGCTTCCCACCAGAGAGGCCATGTGAGGAAAAAGCTCTCCAAACGCTCAAACGCTGCCCAAAAAGTGACCACAGACCATCCCCGCTCCCTGAAGCGTGGGAATCCTCACAGAAGGAAAGCACTATGGCGATGCTTTAAATGTGGGAAACGCTTTGATTACAAATATCACCTCACCAGGCATCAAAAGACCCACTTGGCAGAAAAGCCCTTCAAATGTGTGTGTGGGAAAGGGTTTGTTGAGATGTGGCATCTGAAGAGACATGAAAAAACCCAGCTGAACAAGAAATGCCATAAAAAGCTCCTCAGGGCTGAGGGGGAAGGTGCCATTTTGAATTTTGCAAATGGCGTCCACCCTGAGGAGAAGAATCAGGGAGAGCTACCCGTAAACACTGAGCCACCGACAGCATCAAGCACAGTAGAAAGAAACATTTTACAGGACACTGAGGAAGAAAACACACAGTCTCTGGCGTTAGCAGAAGCATCTGACATGGAAATTCTGGGTGTTTCTGAGCAGGGAGGAACGCATGTTCAGGTGCAAGTGGAATTATCCGAACAATCCCAGCAAAACTCCTTACACAACTGCAGAGAAGAGAACGTCTCTGTCAGCCAGCCAGTGGAATCTAAGAGAAAGCTATCAGGAAAAGACCATGTTATTGTGCGTTACATGCAAGACGACCACAACAAAGGTCAGCAGGTTCATCAAAGAAACTGTTCCAAAAGGGCCCGTCTCCAGGGTAACAAGCAGGAAACAGCCTGTGTCAAGTGGCAGTTGAGATCACAGGCCATGATGTTAAGAAGATCTAAGCAGAAGATGAAGCTAGTTGGTAAGCAGGCCAGATCCTGCTTCTGTCAGCAGGAAGGGAGAAGAAGGAAACCCAGCCTCCTGCAGGCCTGCAAGAAGGTAAAAACCTGCAGTGGCCCTCAAAGTAACCAAGACACAGCTGCTTCCTCCAGTTTGCTCAGAGGTTCCCCAAAGGGCTGCGAACCAGCAGAACACAGCTTCTGCTTGCCATCCCAGACAACGTTCTCCACAAAATCCAAACCAGAGACTATCAGAAGTGCTGCACTAGAGATGTTTACCACGGCTGCATTGAAGAAGGGGCCAAGGGAAGGGCTGGAAAGAGAATCCAAAGGCAACTCAGAAACTGAGAGTTGCACGTCAGGAGAATATGATGCTGTTTCCATCAGCGGGGAAGAAGACACAGCTGCTTCCCCCGAAGGCAACTCAGACTCTGGGAGTAGCATGGCAGTAAACTACGATGCCCTTGATATCTTTGGGCAAGAAGACCTGGAGGAGTTGTCACCGTTGCCTGAAAGAAGCCCTTTGCAGAGCTGCGAAAGAACCCAAGCTGCAGATGAACTCCAGAATGTGTCTCTTCAGAACATGGAGGAGATGCCAAGATGGGAACCCAGCTCCCCAGAGGCCTGCAAGGAGGTAGAAACTTGCAGCGGCCCGCAAAGGAACCAACACACAGCTGCTTCCCCCAAAGGCAACTCAGAAACTGGGAGTTGCACGTCAGGAGAATATGATGCTGTTTCCATCGGTGGGCAAGAAGACCTGGAGGAGTTGTCACCCTTGCCTGAAAGAAGCCCTTTGCAGAGCTGCGAAAGAGCCAAACCTGCAGATGAACTCCAGAATGCATCTCTTCAGAACATGGCGGAGATGCAAAGATGGGAACCCAGCTCCCCAGAGGCCTGCAAGGAGGTAGAAACTTGCAGCGGCCCGCAAAGGAACCAACACACAGCTGCTTCCCCCAAAGGCAACTCAGAAACTGGGAGTTGCACGTCAGGAGAATATGATGCTGTTTCCATCGGTGGGCAAGAAGACCTGGAGGAGTTGTCACCCTTGCCTGAAAGAAGCCCTTTGCAGAGCTGCGAAAGAGCCAAACCTGCAGATGAACTCCAGAATGCATCTCTTCAGAACATGGCGGAGATGCAAAGATGGGAACCCAGCTCCCCAGAGGCCTGCAAGGAGGTAGAAACTTGCAGCGGCCCGCAAAGGAACCAACACACAGCTGCTTCCCCCAAAGGCAACTCAGAAACTGGGAGTTGCACGTCAGGAGAATATGATGCTGTTTCCATCGGTGGGCAAGAAGACCTGGAGGAGTTGTCACCCTTGCCTGAAAGAAGCCCTTTGCAGAGCTGCGAAAGAGCCAAACCTGCAGATGAACTCCAGAATGCGTCTCTTCAGAACATGGAGGAGATGCCAAGATGGGAACCCAGCTCCCCAGAGGCCTGCAAGGAGGTAGAAACTTGCAGCAGCCCTCAAAGGAACCAACACACAGCTGCTTCCTCCAGTTTGCTCAGAATTTCCCCAAAGGACTGTGAACCAGGAGAATGGAGCTTCTGCTTGCCACCCAAGGCAACGTTCTGCACAAAATCCGAACCGGAGAATACCAGAAGTGCTGCACTAGAGATGTTGGCCACTGCTGCACTGAAGAAGGGGCCAAGGGAAGGGCTGGAATGGGAATCCGAAGGCAACTCAGAAACTGGGAGTTGCACGTCAGGAGAATATGATGCTGTTTCCATCAGAGGGGAAGAAGACACAGCTGCTTCCCCCGAAGGCAACTCAGACTCTGGGAGTAGCACGGCAGTAAACTACGATGCCCTTGATACCTTTGGGCAAGAAGACCTGGAGGAGTTGTCACCCTTGCCTGAAAGAAGCCCTTTGCAGAGCTGTGAAAGAGACCAAGCTGCAGATGAACTCCAGAATGTGTCTCTTCAGAACATGGAGGAGATGCCAAGATGGGAACCCAGCTCCCCAGAGGCCTGCAAGGAGGTAGAAACTTGCAGCGGCCCGCAAAGGAACCAACACACAGCTGCTTCCCCCAAAGGCAACTCAGAAACTGGGAGTTGCACGTCAGGAGAATATGATGCTGTTTCCATCGGTGGGCAAGAAGACCTGGAGGAGTTGTCACCCTTGCCTGAAAGAAGCCCGTTGCAGAGCTGCGAAAGAGCCCAAGCTGCAGATGAACTCCAGAATGCGTCTCTTCAGAACATGGAGGAGATGCCAAGATGGGAACCCAGATCCCCAGAGGCCTGCAAGGAGGTAGAAACTTGCAGCGGCCCGCAAAGGAACCAACACACAGCTGCTTCCCCCAAAGGCAACTCAGAAACTGGGAGTTGCACGTCAGGAGAATATGATACTGTTTCCATCGGTGGGCAAGAAGACATGCCGGAGTTGTCACCCTTGCCTGAAAGAAGCCCTTTGCAGAGCTGCGAAAGAGCCAAAACTGCAGATGAACTCCAGAATGCGTCTCTTCAGAAGATGGAGATGTGGCCAAGATGGAAACGCAGCTCCCCAGAGGCCTGCAAGGAGGTAGAAACTTGCTGTGGCCATCAAAGGAACCAACACACAGCTACATCCTCCAGTTTGCTCAGAAGTTCCCCAAAGGGCTGTGAACCAGCAGACCTGAGCTTCTGCCTGCCATCCCAGACAACGTTCTCCACAAAATCCGAACCAGAGACTATCAGAATTGCTGCACTAGAGATGTTTACCACGGCTCCATTGAAGAAGGGGCCAAGGGAAGGGCTGGAATGGGAATCCGAAGGCAACTCAGAAACTGGGAGTTGCACGTCAGGAGAATATGATGCTGTTTCCATCAGAGGGGAAGAAGACACAGCTGCTTCCCCTGAAGGCAACTCAGACTCTGGGAGTAGCATGGCAGTAAACTACGATGCCCTTGATATCGCTGGGCAAGAAGACCTGGAGGAGTTGTCAAGCTTGCCTGAAAGAAGCCCTTTGCAGAGTTGGGAAAGAACCCAAGCTGCAGATGAACTCCAGAATGCGTCTCTTCAGAACATGGAGATGTGGCCAAGATGGAACCCCAGCCCCCCAGGGGTCTGCAAGGAGGTAGAAACTTGCAGCAGCCCTCAAAGGAACCAACACACAGCTGCTTCCTCCAGTTTGCTCAGAATTTCCCCAAAGGACTGTGAACCAGGAGAATGGAGCTTCTGCTTGCCACCCAAGGCAACGTTCTGCACAAAATCCGAACCGGAGAATATCAGAAGTGCTGCACTAGAGATGTTAACCACTGCTGCATTGAAGAAGGGGCCAAGGGAAGGGCTGGAAAGGGAATCCGAAGGCAACTCAGAAACTGGGAGTTGCACGTCAGGAGAATATGATGTTGTTATCATCGGTGGGCAAGAAGACCTGGAGGAGTTGTCACCCTTGCCTGGAAGAAGCCCTTTGCAGAGTTGTGAAAGAGCCCAGGCTGCAGATGAACTCCAGAATGCGTCTCTTGAGAAGATGGAGGAGATGCCAAGATGGAAACGCAACTCCCCAGGGGCCTTCAAGGAGGTAGAAACTTGCTGTGGCCTTCAAAGGAACCAACACACAGCTACATCCTCCAGTTTGCTCAGAAGTTCCCCAAAGGGCTGTGAACCAGCAGAACTGAGCTTCTGCCTGCCATCCCAGACAACGTTCTCCACAAAATCCGAACCAGAGACTATCAGAAGTGCCACACTAGAGATGTTTACCACTGCTGCATTGAAGAAGGGGCCAAGGGAAGGGCTGGAATGGGAATCCGAAGGCAACTCAGAAACTGGGAGTTGCACGTCAGGAGAATATGATGTTGTTGTCATCGGTGGGCAAGAAGACCTGGAGGAGTTGTCACCCTTGCCTGGAAGAAGCCCTGTGCAGAGCTGCAAAAAAGCCCAAGCTGCAGATGAACTCCAGAATGCGTCTCTTCAGAACATGGAGATGTGGAGAAGATGGAACCCCAGCTCCCCAGAGGCCTGCAAGGAGGTAGAAACTTGCAGCAGCCATCAAAGGAACCAACACACAGCTGCTTCCCCCAAAGGCAACTCAGACTCTGGGAGTAGCACGGCAGGAAACTACGATGCCCTTGATATCTTTGGGCCAGAAGACGTGCCGGAGTTGTCACCCTTGCCTGAAAGAAGCCCTTTGCAGAGCTGCGAAAGAGCCCAAGCTGCAAATGAACTCCAGAATGCCCATCAGCAGCCCAAAGTGCAGCTGACACTGTCGGGAGAAGCAGGTAACACATCTCTGCAGATCTGCAAGAAGGAGAGAGGCAGTGATGAGCCACAGACTCCGATGGCAGCAGAACCCCAAAGCCCAGCTTCTCGGGACGAGGGTGTTCGCAGGGAGTGGAAATCAGAGGAAACAGAGCCGAGGTATGAGTGCAGCTACTGTCACCTGTTCTTCGAGAACCAAGACCAGTTTGTGAGACACGAGAACGCACACAAGAGGAGGCCCTTTCTGTGCACTCACTGTGGTGAAGCCTTCCCTTCTGAACATGCCCGGACCGTCCACACGCGAATCCACACGGGGGAGAAGCCGTTCAAATGCCCCGACTGCGACTTTCGCTGCAGCGCGAGCTCCAACCTCAACAGGCACAGGAGAACCCACAGCCAGGAGAGTCCCCACCTTTGCGGGCTGTGCGGGGAGAGCTTCTGGTTCAGCCACAGCCTCGCCGTGCACTGGCAGATGCACAGCGGGAAGGAGACGTACACCTGCGCCGACTGCGGGCAGATGTTCCTGCGCAAGAACTTGCTCAATCTGCACAGGAAGTACAAGCACCAGTCGGGAGCTGTGTAACTGGGCTGTTTGGTTGAGGGGCAGCCTCTCCCTTCTCCTGGAGAGGTCAGCTCCGAGGGTACCTGCTTGGCGCAACAGACCAACCTAAGCTGAGACTGCAATCAGCACACTTGCGCGCTGTAACTTTGGCTGCTGTTTTGATTGTGCTCCCAAGCAAACTTGCGACAGCCACACCCTCCCTGACTCAGAACTATGCTAGCTTGTCCCTTCTTGCATCTCTCCCAGTTGCACCAGGAACCTGGGGCGGGGGGCGGGGGCGGTTTGAGCCCCACAACCCTCCATATGGTGAGAGGACAGTGGAAGCCGATATGGGCCAGGCCCCTTGGCAAGATGGAGAGATATTTGCCTTCCTGAGCCTTGGCAGGCAGGGATGGAGGAAAGATCGACTTTATCTCCAATGGCTCTCCCTTGTGCGCTTTCATCCCTTCCGATGCGTCCAAAATAACAAGCTTGCTTTGGCAGGTCTGCTGGGAAGGCATATACAGATCCCTGCTCTCCCACTGATGGGCTTTTTTGGCCTGACCTTATCTCTCACATCATGCAGCCGTTGAGAACGGATTCTGGGCTGAGAAATGCCGCCCCCACTCCCATCTGCACTGTGACCACTATTCTGATCTGAAAGACATTTTTTTTGCTCCTCCATAAAGTAAGACTGTTTTTTTAATCCAGCCTACGTCCTCCTTTGTCTGTATGTGACACAACTTGCCTGACCCGGCTGTTGTCTGGTTGTTAGTTCTTGAAAATCTCTTGGTCCAAATTTTTAAATGTCGTTTTCCTGATAAGAACCCCCGCCGCTTCTGCACCAGCCACCCCTATCCATGGCACAAATAACCTCCGAAGTGGGAAGAGGGTATCTGAAAAAAACAACCCCCTCGCCCCGCCTCCAAGTTGGGGATTTATTCTGTGCGCTTTTGTTCTCCTACTTCATACATCCTGTGTTAGAGCAAGGATAGAGGGGGGCTTTGGTCCTCCAGATGTTTGGTGGACTACAACTTCCATCACCCCTGACCATTGGCCATGTTGGCTGGGGAGTTGTAGTCCATTATCTGCCACAGAGCAAAGCTTGGTGAGACCATACACCTTCAGCCCTTCCGACAAGAAATTCAGTCCTGATGGGCTCTCCCTTAATGGCCTTTTAACACATGTGGATCTGGGAAAACGCAATTTCCGCCTGAATAAAAACCTGTTCCATACAGATCAGTGTCTTTGCCTCTGTCACACAAAAATACACCACAGGTTTATACTGTTGGTCCATGGGAACTTAGGGAGCTACTTTGTGCTAAGTCAGACCATTAACCTCTCTGGCTTAGTATAGAGTTTCAGGCAGGAATTTTTCCTGGATTGAACCAGACACCTGCCCTTTCTTTGTTGACATTCTGTCTTGAGAGCAAGCAGCTCAGCCACCTCAGCAAGTTCATATTCTGGCCATTATCAAGAGTCATATCTCATCTGTCCTTGGTAGTAAGAGGTATACAGTGCCTCAGATTCCAAGGCTGAATGCGGCCCTCTGCGTCCCCCTATCTGGCCCTCAAAATTCTGCCCAGGCCATACCCCTCACAGGTCTGTTTTTACTTATTTATTTCCTACATTTTTTTTACCACTCAACCAGTGAGGTTTTCTAGCTGACTGTACAATGTTATAACCGTGACATGGAAAATATACAGTTGTACCTTGGTTGACAAACGCCTTAGCATTCAAATGTTTTTGCTCCTGAATGCCGCAAACCCGGAAGTGAGTGTTCCGGTTTGCGAATGTTCTTTGGAAGCTGAACATCCAGCGGGGCTTCCGTGGCTTCCAATTGGCTGCAGGAAGCTCCTGCAGCCAATTGGAAGCCACGCCTTGGAAGTCAAACATTTTGGAAGTTGAATGGACTTCCAGAACAGATTCCGTTCAACGTCCGAGGTACGACTGTAATACCTAAAGCAGAATAAAAAACTGCTGTGGATATCAGTGGCGTAAAAGATCAAAGACATCCTAAAATGTTTATTTAGAAGCCTGGGAGCATAAAGCAAGTATTTTTACCTGTTTGCTGAAAAGGCCACATGTTATGGGAGCCATCAGTGAAAAGGAGGCTGCGTGGAACATGGTCCGACCTTCTAATTATAATTTATTATTTATTCCCCAGCCACTCAAGAGGCAGAGCAGTAGTATAAACTCAATCATGCCTGTGTAGCCACTGCCACACACAAGCTGCTTTTAAGGTTAGATTTTTTTAAAAAATAAAATTTTACAAAGCAGTCAATTTTTTAAATGCAAAACCTTCTAAGTGTCAAAAGCTGCTTATTTTTTTAATGTAAACACATACAAAATACTGTAAAAGTGATGAACTACACATAAGCTTTATGCTAGGTTAGATGGTTTATCCATTTAGCCCAGTATTATGGACTCAAGAGATGAGGAACTTGCGGCCTTCCAAATGTTTTGTTCTTAACTGAGCTTTCAGAATGAGAGAGAGGAATGTCAAAGGAGATAATAAGAAAAAATAGAGTGAAATAGCAAGCCCCACCCCACCCTCTGCTGTGGGTCTAGAGCAGGCATAGCCAACCTGCGGCCCTCCAGATGTTTTGGCCTACAACTCCCATGATCCCTAGCTAACAGGACCAGTGGTCAGGGATGACGGGAATTGTAGTCCTAAACATTGGAGGGCTGAAGGTTGGGGATGTCTGGTCTAGAGCAGCATTCTCAGAGAAATGCATTGCACCACGGTTGCTCAGGAGAATGTGGCAGATGTCACATTCTGGTGGCCCTCCAAATGTTGATCGCCTCCCAACACTCATTAGCTGTGGTCAACTGTTGGGGATTATTGGCAGCTGTAGTCCAGCAACACCTGGAGTTCCACACAGGTTCCCCCATCCCTGGGTCAGATCTCCAGAGTCTCACCCTGAGGCCTCTCTTATTGCTTGCTACCTGATCCTTTTCACTGGAGAGACCTAGGATCAAAGTTGGGACCTTCTGTCTGCAGAGCATGTGCTAGTTTTGCAATATTTCACAAAATGAAAAATCCGGACACAAATGTTGAGCTTTTCCAGGCAAAGTTTTGTTGGCCAAAGTCGTTCAGCCTTCTTTCAGTGATTCCCAATGGCTAAATCCCAACTATGCGGCAACCCTGGCATACACTCTGCCACTAAGGACCCATCTGCACTCTACATTTAGAGCAGTACAATGTCACTTTAAAGAGTCATAACTTTCCCCAGGGAACTGTAGTGTGTGAAGAGTGCTGAGAATTGTTAGGAGCCCTTCACAGACCTACAATTCCCAGAGCGGTTTAACAATCAATCCCTTTTCCCAGGGAACTCTGGTTGGCAGGGGCTTCCCTAAATTCTGTAGCTGGCAGAGGAGGGAACAGAATACAGTGGTACATCAGGTTACATACGCTTCAGGTTACATACGCTTCAGGTTACAGACACCGCTAACCCAGAAACAGTGTTTCAGATTAAGAACTTTGCTTCAGGGTGAGAACAGAAATTGTGTTCCGGCGGCGCGGCAGCAGCAGGAAGCCCCATTAGCTAAAGTGGTGCTTCAGATTAAGAACAGTTTCAGGTTAAGTAGGGACCTCCCGAACGAATTAAGTACTTAACCTGAGGTACTACTGTAGTGGACTAGATAACATTAGATTTTTTTTCTACTTTCCTGAGGGAGGGGGTGGAAAACCTCTAGCAACTCGCCTGAAGATACCAGTATATATATTTTTAAACATTCTGAGAATGCATGATGGAGGCAAAATGAAAGTGCTTATTTACTACCACGAATAGGACCTAAAGCCAACAGGATAAAGAAAGCCTGGGCAAATCAGGAGAACTGGAGCCTAAAGTTTCTACACTTTCTCCCTGGCCCCTGATACTTAAAGACAGTATCAGAATTAATCCAGAGCCTCAGGTTGCAAAAGGGAAGTTTTAAAAACTCGCTAATGGCTGCTTCTTGATGTGACCCTGAAATATTTTATGAAGAGCACAGAACAATAAGGAGGAAGACACCAGCCTTTCCTGCTTAGTTTGTCTTGCCTTTCAGCAGTTCTCTTTTGTTATTTAAGTAATCTCTACAGCCAGAAGATCTGGGGTCTTCAGACAGGCCAATGCATAGCCATTATGAGAAAGAGTACTTAACCCAGGAATGAGGCAGGTTTATGTCCAGCAGGGCAGTTAATGGAGGAATAATAGAACCACCACCACCACCAACAACAACAACTTGGCAACAACAACAGCAGCAACAACAACAACAACTTGGCCCTCAGGAGCTGAACTCCTGCAAAGAGTGAAAAGCCTCCCTATCCAAACATTTCCAGCAAATTAGTTCTCTCCACATGTGGCTTGTCAGTGGAAGTGAATCAGGCTCCCAAATCTCTTTCTCCCTTACTCTATATTTTGTAGTCACCCACGATTATGAGATGAATCTGTAAATTGCCTTGAGTCCCGTCAGGGGCAAATATATAAAAATATTTGTTGTTGTTACAATAGCTCCAGTGTGAAACTGCTGGGTTACAATTACGGTAATCAGGAAATTCTACTCTATTCCATCTGATAAAATGGACTCTAGGACCTGGGTTCAAATCCCTACTCAGCCATGACCTTGGACCAGCCAATCTCTCAGTCTCTAACCCTACCCCACCAGGTTGTTGTGAAGATAAAATGGAGAGGTGAGAACCATGTGCACTGCCTTGATCTCCTTGCAGGAGGGATATAAACATAGTAAATAAATAAATAGCCAATGGAAGTTTAAACTTGGTTCATCTTTAAAGCACCGCAAGATTCTTTGTCGGTTTTGCTCCAATTTTATTGTAATTGCAAATAAGTACCTTTGCCAATAGATGGCAGTATACATTTTTTCTTGGCACGTTCGTTGTCCAGTTCACAGGAATTGTCTGATAGTGCCTTCAAATTAAGGACCAATCGGTTTTTATTCTATAAATGGCCCCGGGAAGCAGCAGCCCTCTCTCCCATTGCTGCTTCTCTCACAACCCTTATTCAGAGGCTGCATGTTTGCCACTTGTTTTGTTAAGCATTGTTAAAGGTAAAGGGACCTCTGACCGTTAGGTCCAGTCGCGGATGATTCTAGGGTTGTGCGCTCATCTCACTCTATAGTCCAAGGGAGCTGGCGTACAGCTTCTGGGTCATGTGGCCAGCATGACTAAGCCGCTTTTGGCAAACCAGAGCAGCGCACGGAAATGCCGTTTACCTTCCTGCTGGAGCGGTACCTATTTATCTACTTGCACTTTGACATGCTTTTGAACTGCTAGGTTGGCAGGAGCAGGGACCGAGCAATGGGAGCTCATCCCATCGCGGGGATTTGAACTGCCAACCTTCTGACTGGCAAGCCCAAGAGGCTCAGTGGTTTAGACCATTAGAGTATTGTTATGATCTGCCAAAGCATCCCTTTCCCTCTCAAACTGTGGAACTCGCTTGCCCAGGAGGCAGCAACGGCCCCCCAACTTGGATGGCTTTAAAAGGGGATTCATGGAGCGAAAGGCATCCATGGCTACTAGCCATGAAGGCTACGCTCTGCCTCTGGCACTGAGAGGCAGTAATGCTTTTGAATCCCACTTGCTGGAAAACACAGGAGGGGAGGACACCCTTGCGCTCCTGCGCCGCTCGCTGGTTTCCCACTGGTTGGCCACTGTGAGATCAGGATGCTGGCCAGGGCCAGATTTAGGTTTCATGAGGCCCTAAGCTACTGAAGGCAGTGGCGTAGCGTGGGTTGTCAGCACCCGGGGCAAGGCAAGTAATTTGCGCCCCCTAACCCGTGGATTTTAGCACTCCAGTGCGAGTGCGCCCCCCCAGATGTTGCGGCCGGCCCCCCTGCACCCCCCCACGCTACGCCACTGGGGCTGGGGGCGAGCGAAGGAGCCAAGGACCCCCCCCAAAGGCTCAGCAGGAACTTATTAAATTTATTATTTGCGGAGCCCCCGCGGGCCGAGGCAGCCGAAGCCCCCTCCCCTCGGGCGCCTCCCCGCCCCCTCCTCTCCTTGGGCTGTAGGTGGAGCTCCAGATCCGGGCTTGGCGAGCGCCTCTCCTCCTCCCGGCCGGGTCCGGGGGCTTCCAGCCGTGCTCCGTCCTCGCCCGCCCCCCGCAGCTGAGAGCCGGAGCCAGCGGCGCCCCCTTCTGCCGGGAGACCCTCGCCCGCCCGCCGGCTTCCTCTCGGAGGGTTTTGGGGAGCGCAGGGCGCGGCGAGGCCCCTCAGAGCTCTCCTCCCTCCCAGTCGGCAGAAGCAGCCGCCGCCTGTGGCTGGGCCGAGGGAATGGCGGTGGCGGCGGGGTGCGGAGGCTGCCCGTGCCCGGCCAGGCGTCGGTGGTGGCGTCGGCGATGCTGCAGCGGCTGCTCCTCCTGCGAGCAGTGAGTGGAGCGCAGCCGCAGCGGCGGCGGTTGGCGCGCGCTAGGGCGCAAAGCTGGCGGTGGCGGCGGGGAGCCCGGCGGAGGAAGGAATTTGTCCCTTCCCTCTGGACTTGCGCCCCCCCAGATGTTGCGCCCGGTGCGGCCGGCACCCCTGGCACCCCCCACGCTACGCCACTGACTGAAGGTAATGGGGCCCTTTAAATGCCCAGCTGTCCTTTGTCAACAACAAATTGTCGCTGTTTTTTGTGTTCAATATATGCTATAGGGTAATTGATGGACCTAATAGGTATCTAAAGCCATTTGCACATAAGAAAATATGTATTTTATCAAAAGTAATTGTTGAACTGAAATACAATTAAGAAGTATATTAATAGTGAAATAATGATTAAGCTCTAACTTAAAATTATTCTTTATTCATAACAAACTTAATAATGCAAACACATTGGCATTTGGCAATAACAAAAGTTCCTTGAGAAACACAGTTTACAAAGACTGGTCTCTAGAAACTTGCTATAACATGAAATAATAGATGTAAATATAGGATGCAAACTACTAATAATTATAAATAGCTTTATTAACTCAAGTGTTTTAACCTGTACAATGCAATTGTGGGGTTTTCTTTTTGTTTTGTTATCTTATATTTTGGAAGTGTACATCCAGGTTTTTTTCCCTTTAAATTTTTTTGGGGGGCCCGACCTAAGCTATAGCTTGTTTAGCTTATACGTAAATCCGGCACTAACTGGCCTTGGCTGGGCCATTGGCCTGATCCAGCCGCGTTCTTCCCAAATTCCAAAGCGCACTAAGCGATCGCAAAGCTCGGAAGTGGGGGGAAACGATGAAAACTCGTCGGCAGCGGTGCCTGCCACGCCCCCTTAAGCACCTCCACCCGAAAGGGCGGGGCTAACAGAGGCCCCGCCCACCTCCCCCCAATCCCACCCTGTTTCCCAGGGATCCTTTTGTGCTTTCCAAACTGCGGCCATGGCCGATCTGGGAGGCCTTCGGGGCGCGCTCTCTTGCCCCGTGTGCCTGGACCTTTTCCGGGACCCGGTGATGGTGTCCGGCTGCGGCCACCACCTGTGCCGGGCCTGCGTGAGCCGCTGCTGGGGGCAGCTGGAGAGGAGCCTGCGCTGCCCGCTCTGCCGGCAGCTGCTCCCGCTGCATCGCCTGCTGCAGCCCAGCCCGCTTTTGGGCAGCCTGGCGGAGCGCCTCCGGAGCCCCCGCCGCTGCCCCCCGCTGCCGCCTCTGGAGGGAGAGAGACCCCCCGCTTCCGTGGACGGAGGATCGTCGTCCAGCATTGCGCCTGGTTCGGCCTCGATCGTGGGAACGGCGGCGGGGGTGTTTGGGGGAATGTCTGTGAGCAGGAAAGATACTCCGGGATGGGGTGGGTGGAAGCTGCGTGGCGGGGTTTAAGAAACCTCGGTGGTCCTGCGGGGCGGGGGGGGGGGTTGTGGGGGTTGAGGTCTGCCTCTTGCTTCCAGCCTTTGGACCCTAGCTGTCAACTTTTCCCTTTTCTCGCGAGGAATCCTATTCGGAATAAGGGAATTTCCCTTTTAAAAGGGGGAAAGTTGACAGCTGTGCTTTGGACGTGCCTGTGTTGAAGCTGGGAGGCGGCTGCAGTCGCCAGGATCTCAAAAGTTTCCAGCTGTTGTTGAAAAGAAACAGAAACAGAAAAAGCACACCTCTAGATGTTCTCCCCAGGTCTGTTTGCTGGCTTCCAAGAGGCTTGGCCCCTGTGAGTGCAGACTCCTGGACCAGATAAGCCAGGCACAGGCAAACTCGGCCCTCCAGATGTTTTGGGACTACAACTCCCATCATCCCTAAGCTAACAGGACCAGTGGTCAGGGTTGATGGGAATTGTAGTCCCAAAACATTTGGAGGGTCGAGTGTGCCTATGCCTGAGATAAGCTCTTGGCCTCATCCTGCCAGGCTTTTCAAAATTCTGTTTTGACTCTGATTTTTGCTGAAAAACTGGGCAGCATTTTATGCCAGCAGCAAAATTGTCATAATGTGTTGCTTTTTAAAAAATAAAATAAAGTGCAAATACATTATTGGGTTAAGGCAGGGGTCAGCAAACCGCGGCTCCGGAGCCGCATGTGGCTCTTTTACACCTTTGCCGTGGCTCCGGGGCGGATACTAGCGAGGGGAGGAGGCGCATTGTGTGCCCCGACACTCCCCACTGTTTTAAATGTCGCAATGGTTTTGCGGCTCCCAGTTTTTCCTCCTTCGGTCCAAGTGGCTCTTTTTGTCTTAAAGGTTGCAGACCCCTGGGTTAAGGGAACAAATAACCTTGCCTTGCTGGTATCCATCACTGTGATCAAAGTCTATACATAAGCAAATGCCTGGAGGAGCTTTGGGTGAATGATGCTTTTACCTGCCATGGGGAACTCCTTCTTTACAACATCCTGGGCTTCCCCTACCTATTGCTTATTAGTATGCCTCTAAGCTGTAAGCTGCAGCCTGTTCCAAACAAGCCTTGGCTAATGCTAACCTTACATGCCTGGTCAGATGTAAATTGTTTTGCTTTCAATAGGGATTCCTTTCAGATAAGTGTGCCTAGCAAGGGAGCTGATCTGTGGCTTTCCAGATGTTATTGGACTCCAACTTCCATCATTGCCGACCCTTGGCTATGCTAGCTGGGGCTGATGGGAGTTGGAGTCCGACAATGTCTGGAGGACTACTGGTTCTTCATCTCTGGTTTATAGTGTTGCAGCCAGAATGGTGGTCCCCTGAGCAGTGGCAAACAGGTCCAAGGATCACCACAAACTGCTGGGATTTATTTAAAAATCATGCCCTGCTTTTCATGTGCCTGTCAAAGCAGCTTACAAATAATTAAGCAAAACATGCAATGTGCAAAATTTAAAGCATCAGAGAATTAGAACAGAATTCATGGTGCAAAGGCCTCGTGAAATAAAACTGTTTTGACTTGGCACCTGAAACTTTGCAGGGAAGGTGCCTGCCTGGCTTCTACTGGGAGGGAGTTCCATAGAATTGGGCCTACTACATTGAAGGAAGGGACACGAGCGGCGCTGTGGTTTAAACCACTGTGCCGCTTGGACTTGCCGATTGGGAGGTCAGTGGTTTGAGGCCCCGCGACAGGATGAGCTCCCATTGTTCAGTCCCTACTCCTGCCAACCTAGCAGTTCAAAAGCAGTGCAAGTAGATAAATAGATACCGCTCTGGCAGGAAGGTAAACGGCGTTTCCGTGCACTGCTCTGGTTTCGCCAGAAGCGGCTTCATCATGCTGGCCACATGACCCGGAAAAACTGTGTGCGGACAAACGTCGGCTCCCTTGGCCTGTAAAGCGAGATGAGCGTCGCAACCCCAGAGTCGTCCGCGACTGGACTTAATTGTCAGGGGTCCCTTTACCTTTACATTGAAGGAACAATTTCTCATTGACATGGGAACCACTCATCAGGCTCCCGCAGATGATCTATGAAACGTCTTATAGTCAGGGTTGCTACATGACTAGAGAAATAAAACTGCCAGCACCCTGAACATTTGAAATCAGCAGAGATTTGCTAAAGTCGTGAGAGCACGGCGTGGTGTTGAGAGTTGGCAGCGCTTTGTGCAGCTGTTCACAAAAATAACCACATCTGTCTTTCAGGGGAAGCTGGTGGTGGACCAGTCTGGTCTGAAGCTGGAGAAAGAAGCCAGCACCATTGAAGAGAAGCAGAGAGAGGAGCTGCTGGTAGGTATTTTAAATGAGATTTGCAAGTAAGATAGCCAGAGGCAAAAACGTCACTTGCATGACAAATTTCCTCTTCTGTACAGCAATTAACAGTGTGGAAGCCACAACCGCTTTTGCATTTGGCCACCCTTGTTGAATTCTATACAGTCACATCTCAGGTCACAGACACTTCAAGTTGTGTTTTTTCGGGTTATGGACCGCCGAAACCCGGAAGTACTGGAATGGGTTACTTCCGGGTTTCAGCGGTTGCACATGTGCAGAAGTGCCAAATCGCACTTTGCGCATGTGCAGATGCGCCGCTGCGAGTTGCGAATGCTGCAGGTTGCAAACGTGCATCCCGCACAGATCAGGTTCGCAGCCTGAGTGTCCACTGTACACACCCACCCACCCACACCGCTGTTTTTTCAAGGAACTCAGGGAAGTGTGCAATTCTCCGCCCTCACAACAACCCTGTGAGGTAGGTTAGGCTGAGAGATGGAGACTGGCTCAAGGTCTCCCAATGACCTCCGTGGCTCTGAGAGGGCGTTTGGACCTGTCTTTGTCCTGATGCTCTAACTCAGAGACAGGGAGCCTGGGGCTCTGGGTGTTCATCGTTAGGAGCTGGAGCCGGGAGTGGGTCAGCAATAAATGAACAGTAGTATCATTGGCTTCACCTTCTGATTCTGAACTGCTCTCTGCCACAGCCTCTTCCTGCTCACTGAATCCTGTTGCCCCTTCGGCTGCTGACACCACCACCTCCTGGTTTGCTCCCTCTTTGCCTTTGTTGTCACCACTCCCCTGGCTCTTATCTTCTTCCCCTGGGGGTTCCCTGGCGGGTGCCTCCCACCACTCCTATGTATCCAGCCAGTCCATCACAGCTCCCCACACCATCTCTGACCATTGGCCATGCTGGCTGCATCCAGTAGATCTTTCCTGTTCCACCTGAACAGCTCCTGGTTCCCCATCTCTGTGCTGGCTGTTGCATGTCACAGGTAGAAATTTAGCCTGGGGAGTTTCCCCGCAGGTTAACTGTGTGTTAGGAGGAACCTTGCCTGCTGAATTCTTGCTTGCCAGGCCTGAGAGCTACGCTGGGGAATGCTGCCTTGGCGATGCATCCAGGAACTCTCCTTTGCCGCACGCTCGATTTGTTTTGCTCGATCCTGTCACTGCAGAAGCAGGCGGAAGTGGAAGGACAGCAGCTTACCCAGCAATGGAAGGAGCTGCGTGGGTTTTTGGAGGAGCAGGAGAGGCATTTGAGGAACCATTGGGAAGAACTCAAGAGAGACATCGCCCAGGGAGCCCCCAGAACGCTCAGTGAGGATCCTCTGCAGCAGGAACCGTACAGGGAGCGCCGCCAAGTGTCGCCTGTAAGTTCTGCAACAGGGGTGGGGAACCCGGGGCTAAAGCGCCAACCAGGTGCTTTTTCCGGGTTGAAACATGCTGGTGATTTAAATAATACCGTATTTTTCGCTCTATAGGACGCACTTTTCCCCCTTCAAAAATGAAGGGGAAATGTGTATGCGTCCTATGGAGCGAAGACGCCATAGCCCCGCGACCCTCTCCCGGCTGGAGAGGTGAGGCGCGGCTATGGCAGGAGCCTCTCCGCTGCGCCTTTCCGCTGCTCCCTGACCTGCTCTTTGGGGCTGGTGGTGGGCTTCCCCCCGCCAGCCCCAAAGAGCAGGTCGAAAGGAACCTGAAGCCTGGAGAGCGAGAGGGGTCAGTGCACGCCGACCCCTCTCGCTCTCCAGGCTTCCAAGGTAGCCGCCTGAACGCACCTTAAACGGCACCTTGTTTTAGAGGGGGGAAACAAGAGGGGGAAAGTTCTCCCCCTCTCTGTGCAGCGCCTCCTGCCGCTTCACTGAAGGGGCGCTGGGCAGAGAGGGGGAGAATTTTTTTTCTTGTTCTCCCCCCTCTAAAACAAGGTGCGTCCTATTGTCCGGTGCGTCCTATGGTGCGAAAAATACGGTAATACTGTAATTGTATTTGTGTTTTATAACATCTGAATGCAGCATGAGTGTCTCATTCAATTCGGAAGCTGGTTCCTACCTTTTATAGAGCTGTTGTACTTTTAAAGATGGCCCAGCGATTGCCATTTTTCACAACGGTCCGTATTTGTGGCTTTGAAGTAATAATAATCATAGTAATAGTGGTAATAATAATAATAATTTATTTTTATACCTCAGACACTTTCGGCAACAGAATATTCTTCCCAACAGAATAATAATAATAGTAGTAATAATAATAATAATAATAATAATAATAATAATAATAATAATAATAATAATAATAAAGTGATAAAACATCAAACATTAAAAACTTTTATACCCCAGACACTTTGGGCAACAGAATATTCTTCCCAACAGAATATTATTATTATTATTAATAATAATAATAAAGTGATAAAACATCAAACATTAAAAACTTCCCTAAACAGGGCTGCCTTCAGATGTCTTCTAAAAGTCAGATAGTTCTTTATTTCCTTGACATCTGATGGGAGGGCGTTCCACAGGGTGGGCGCCAGTACTGAGAAGGCCCTCTGCCTGGTTCCCTGTAACTTTGCTTCTCGCAGTGAGGGAACCGCCAGAAGGCCCTCAGCGCTGGATCTCAGTGTCCGGGCAGAACGATGGGGGTGGAGACGCTACTTCAGTTATACTGGGCCGAGGCCGTTTAGGGCTTTAAAGGTCAGCACCAACACTTTGAATTATGCTCAGAAACGTACTGGGAGCCAATGTAGTTCTTTCAGGACTGGTGTTATATGGCTTCGGCAGCCACTCCCAGTCACCAGTTTAGCTGCCGCATTCTGGTAGGTATGCTTCCCTGACTCATGTGTGCATAAACCTCTTTTTATCTTTCCTTTTAGGGTGTTGGAAGAACAAGGAGCAGGTAAATATTGGCCCCTTCCCTCTGCATCTCTGCTGGGTTTGTAACAAGCAGATAAATGGATGTTGGGTTTTGGGATCATCTCTCGTCTTCCTCACCTTTCAGCATGGAAGATGGCATGTTGAAGACAGACCTCGCTGTAGCAGGGCTAAAGCAGAGACTCAGCAACTTCTCCAGGAAACGGGCCATCCTGCAGGAGGCGCTGCTGCGATTCAAAGGTAAACAGGAGTCTTGCTGCGGCACTGCCTCATGGGACTTGTGTTATTTGCGTGATACCTGCAGCCATGTGGGTGGGGTTGATTTTTGTGGCTTTTTGAGTCTGCCAGCATGGTGCTCTTTAGATGTTGTTGAACTACAACTCTCCTCATCTCTGATATTTCAAATGTTTTTAAAAAACGAAAAACCCAGTTTGCTGGGCAGCCTGAGGGTTATTTTCTGAGAAGCTCTGCTGGGAGCGTCTGCGTTAAGAGCTGATATGATTTGCCCACCATGCTGAGCCACAAATTTAACCACAACTTGTCCCACAGATTATCAAACAAACCATCACTTGTTTCTCCAAAGTTAGGTTTGTCTCCACCTGCTTTCGCCTCGTTCCTTTGCGGTTTGGTGAGCGTCAACAGCTGGTGTGGTGAATCAAACCATGGTTAAGGGACGGTGCTGGGTTTACACATAACGCCAAGCTTTACAAACTTACAAACTTTGTCTTTACTAACAGCAAACCTTTGTTTCAGACTGGTTTGTTGACAGTAAACAAACCATAGTTAGGGCCATATCGCTAAGCCATGGTTCCTGTAACCATGGTTTAATAAAATATGGTTTAGTATTGTGTGTGAACCAGGCAGACCGATTTCTGAATAAACACACATGAGATTGTGCTGCTGAATTCAGATCCAAGCCCTTGGTTCCATTATTGACTCCTCTTACAGAAAGATCCAATCTTAGTCGCCTAGATCAGCAGGCCATAAGGATTGTTTTGTCTCGTAAATTATAGCAATCATTTACAACCCCCTCTATTGTGAGAGTTTAATTCTCCTCCCTCCTTGACTATGCATCTCTCCCCCCCCCCACCCCCAGAAGTAAGTCCTTACTGAGCTCAATGGGGCTTTCTCCCAAGGAAGCGAGTTTCGATTGCAACCTTATTTTTTTCTTCCTCCAGAGAATCTCTGCGTGGAAGTAGATGGAGACATAGGTAAGTGATAATGGCTGTCTCTGGGGCATTAGATGACACGAAAGGACACTGATGGATGAAGAGGTTGATCTCGCTATACAGTAGTACCTCAGGTTACATTCGCTTCAGGTTACATATGCTCCACTAACCCAGAAATATTACCTCGGGTTAAGAACTTTGCTTCAGGATGAGAACAGAAATCGTGCTCCGGCGGCGTGGCGGCAGCAGGAGGCCCCATTAGCTAAAGTGGTGATTCGGGTTAAGAACAGTTTCAGGTTAAGAACAGACCTCCAGAACGAATTAAATACTTAACCCGAGGTACCACTGTACATAATATATTTTCCCATTTGATCTGTGTTGCTCCTTTATGCCTTTGAAATGCTAACTGCTGGATCCCTGACTTTTGCTCGTCTTAAATTCCGCATGCTCTGAAGGGACAAAATACAGTGGTACCTCGGGTTACATACGTTTCAGGTTACAGACTCCGCTAACCCAGAAATATTACCTCGGGTTAAGAACTTTGCTTCAGGATGAGAACAGAAATCGTGCTCTGGCTGCGCGGCGGCAGCAGGAGACCCCATTAGCTAAAGTGGTGCTTCAGGTTAAGAGCAGTGTCAGGTTAAAAACGGACCTCCGTAACGAATTAAGTACTTAACCTGAGGTACCACTGTAATGGAAATGCAGGGGAGATAGGCGGTACCTCTGGTTGCGAACAGGATCCGTTCCGGAGCTCCGTTTGCAACATGAGCAGAATGCAACCCACGTCTGTGTGGGTTACGATTCGCCATTTCTGTGCATGCGCGTGACGTCAGTTTGAGCGTCTGCACAAGCACGAGTGGCGAAACCCAGAAGTAACCCTTTCTGGTACTTCTGGGTCGCCACAGGACGCAACCTGAAAAGACGTAACCTGAACCGAAAGTAACAAGAGGTATGACTATACTAGAGGTGCAAAAGGATATGTGCTTTTAAAATAGTGATATTCTGAGCGCGCATGCCAACCTCTCTGTCTTCAAGGGGGAAATATGTAGGTTAGATCTTTCTCTCCCCACTGGAGAATAGAAGGGTGGGTGGTCCACATCTTCGTTCTGGACCCTTACCCCAATTCCTGTTCCACTGTTGTGTGTATGTTTACAGTGGTGCCTCGCAATACGAAAAGAATCCGTTCTGTGATTCTCTTCGTCTAGCGGTTTTTTCGTCTTGCGAAGCACGCCCATTGAAGGATTAGCGCTATTAGCAGCTTTTAGCGGCTTATCTGCTGATCGGATCAGCTGATAAGCGGCTTAGCGGCTTAGAAAAAGGGGGGGAAGGGAAAAAAACCAGCAGGAACTCGCAAGACATTTTCGTCTTGCGAAGCAAGCCCATAGGAAATTCGTTTTGCGAAGCACCTCCAAAACGGAAAACTCTTTCGTCTAGCGAGTTTTCCGTCTTGCGAGGCATTCGTCTTGCGGGGCACCACTGTATATAATTTGTGGAAGGCGTTTTGCACTGTACAGTTACATATGTACAGGTTACATATGCTTCAGGTTACAGACTCCGCTAACCCAGAAATAGTACCTCGGGTTAAGAACTTTGCTTCAGGATAAGAACAGAAATCGTGCTCCGGCGGCACGGCAGCAGCGTCAGGCCCCATTAGCTAAAGTGGTGCTTCAGGTTAAGAACAGTTTCAGGTTAAGAACGAACCTCTGGAACGAATTAAGTACTTAACCTGAGGTACCGCTGTATTCTGCTTCCTCTCCTCTTTTTTACCCCACCCCCGCTTTGAAAGCAGGCGGGGGAGGGGCAGGGAGGTTGAGCTGGCATTTGACATTGAAATGTAAAAAATGGTGTCCCAGATATGTGTGCCAAATTTCATTCCCACCCACTGATGTTCAGGGGAGATAATGAATTGCAAGCAAACAGAATTCCCAGTGGAATATTCCAAGCAAAGGCTTGTCTTCACTTGGCTAGCCATGTTGCTTCCTCTTCCTAGGCCTCTGTGCTGAATAAAATGCCCATCCCATGTCTCTAGAGTTAGAGCCCAAGAATGATTAAGATTTATTTCAATTCCTATGGACCAGATTCTCACCCTTTGCCCTTCTTGCTCAAGCAGGCTGCAGAACAACACCCTCACTTCAGTCCGTGCCGATTCATCCTCCCCAGGAAAACAGAAGCAAAACATCTGCAGCGGACGTGATCCAGGTATCTGGTTTTCGGAGAGCAGCAAGCGTTAGGAACCTGGGAAGTCGGATCCCTTGGTCCATCTAGATTAGTCTTGTCAACACTGGCTGGCAGCAACTCCCCATCCCTGCATGAAGATGAACCTAGGATTGAACTAGGACCTTTAGCATACAAACCAGATGCTCTTCCACTGAGCTAAGACCCTTCCCTATTAAATGTTGCTTAACCGTTCTCTCTGTTTCCAAAGTTCAGAGGCGAGTGTGGATCCTGTTACAGTGGAACCTTGGTTCTCAAACACCTTGGTACTCAAACAACTTGGAACCCAAACACTGCAAACCCGGAAGTAAGTGTTCCGGTTTGCGAACTTTTTTCGGAAGCCGAACGTGCTCCGTTTTGAGTGTTCACTTCCGATTTGAGTGCCACACTTCCTTTTTGAGTGTTACGCTGAGGTCTGTCCATTTTTGCTATTTATTTTGCATTTTTGTTCTTTGCTCTTATTTTTTTGTGACTGTGTAGAACCCAGTTCAGCTACTGATTGATTGATTGATTGATTGATTGATTGTTTGTGTGACTGCAGTACATTGTTTATTGCCTTCATTTTATGGATCAATGGCCTTGTTAGATAGTAAAATTCATGTTAAATTGCTGTTTTAGTGGTTGTTTTTAAAAGTCTGGAATGGATTACCGTATTTTTTGCACCATAACACTCACTTTTTTCCTCCTAGAAAGTAAGGGGAAATGTCTGTGCGTGTTATGGAGGGAATGCCTACGGGTGGCATGCCTACGGATTTTCCTCCTCTAAAAACTACGTGCGTGTTATGGTCGGGTGCGTGTTATAGAGCGAAAAATACGGTAATCCATTTTGCATTACTTTCTATGGGAAAGCGCGCCTTGGTTTTGGAAAGCTTTGGTTTTGGAATGGTCTTCCAGAACGGATTAAGTTTGAGAACCAAGGTACCACCGTATAGGAAAAAACAGCATCATCCACACAAGTGGGGGTGTATCTGCAAGCTATGGGGAACCCCAAGGTTGGCAGAAGTACAACAGAAGATCTGTAAAAGGAGAGAGCTTCACAAAACCATTGAGAAGGAAGTGTTCTCAGTGAACACAGAATGCATCATCAACATCATCATTATTATCATTATTTTATTATTATTATGCCACCCATCTGGCTGATTTGCCCCAGCCAATCCCAATCCTGGCAGCTCCCAACAAATCAATACACAGTAAGACATCAAACATTTAAAAAATCCCTAAACAGGGCTGCCTTCAGGTGTCTTCTAAAAGTCGGATAGTTGCTTATTTCCTTGACATCAGATCGGAGGGTGTTCCACAGGGTGGGTGCCACTACCGAGAAGGCCCTGACTGCTGATGGGGAAGCTGAAAACCACGGGGAATGGAATGGAGTATCACTAGAACTTGTGGACATCCAATGATTGTTGGAGGAGTCAGGATAAATTTAAGGAAGTACTTCTTCATGCATCACGTACTGAAACTGTGGAACTCACTGCTCCAGGAGGCAGTGATGGCCCCCACTTAGATGGCTTTGCTCTGCCTCTTTGGTCGGAGGCAGCGATGCTGGAAACCACAGGAAGGAAGAGGGCTCTTGCGTTCAAATCCTGCTTCCTGGTTTGCCACAGGCATCTGGGCAGCCGCTGTAGGAATAGGATTCTGGACTAAATAATAATACCTTTATTGTCATTGTACAACCTGTGTACAATGAAATTAAACGAGTCCCCTGCCCACTCAATCTCTTATCAAACAACACACCACCTCGCAAGTCAATTTTGCTATGTTATTTTATTCGTTCAACAGCCTAACAGCCCACGGATAGAAGCTATTTTTTAGCCTGCTGGCACGGCTGGTTATACTTCTATATCTCCTGCCCGAGGGTAGAAGATTATAGAGGTGATGGCCGGGGTGTGAGTCATCCCTGAGAATTTTTCTCGCTCTCCTAAGGCAACGATCCCTTGCGATGTCATCCAGCGGACTCGAGGGACAGCCCATGATATCATGTGCTGTATTCACCACCCTCTGTAGAGACTTTCTGTCTGTGGCTGTCAGGCCAGCATACCACACTGTGATACAATATGAAAGGACACTTTCTATTGTGGACTGGTAGAAGGGGTTCATCAGTTGTTGTATCTACAGGACCGCCTCTCCTGGTATGCCCCGCTGAGGACCTTAAGGTCCATGAATAACCATAGTTTAGAGGTCCCAGGCCCTAAGGAAGTCAGACTATCCTCCACCAGGGCCAGGGCCTTTTCAGTGATGGCTTCGACCTGGTGGAATGCTCTGTCCCATGAGACCAGGGCCCTGCAGGATTTAACCCCCTTCCGTCAGGCCTGTAAGACAGAGATATTCCGCCTGGCCTTTAATTTGAATTCAGCCTGATCTTTTATTTCCCTTCTCTTCCTTCCCCCTCCCCTTTTATGAAGATCACCCACTCTGAGACCCCACAGCTAATTCTCCCCTGGCCTCCTCGCTGGCCCAAGTAGGACCAATTCAGCCAGCTAGCCCTGGGGATTATCTAATGCTTTCCCCCCCTAAATTGATTTCTGAATTTTGAATTTTATTGTTATTCATGTTTTTATACTGTATTTTACGCTGCTTTTATAATTAAGTGTTTTAAATTTGTTGTTAGCAGCCCTGAGCCCGGTTTTTGAACCGGGAAGGGCGGGTTATAAATAAAAATTTATTATTATTATTGTTTAACATTCCTTCTCAAGACCCTGAGGAAATGGAGTCTCCTTTGGGCCTTTCTGACCACTTGAGTTATGTTGATTTTCCAGGTGAGGTCCTTACTGAGGTAAACTCCCAGGAATTTAAAGGAGCTATGAGACTGATTTAGCAGAGTTCTTACGTTCTTAAAGCAGGGTCAGTGGGGGACAGCGCCAAGGGCCAGATAAAGAGATTTGGGAGCCACAGTTGCGCCCCCCCCCCGGGCCAGTCTGAAGTTTCCCATCCCTGTTCTTGGTGTTTCAGGAGTTGACAGCCTGCAAGAGAACTGCAGTACATTCAGAGGAGTTGCCGGTGGACTCACCCTTCACAACTGCTGCCATCGCCAGGACCATCAAGGAAGAGGAAGAGGAAGCTGGCATCCCTGCAGGTAGGAGCCCCAGACCCCACTTGTTTCACTGAGGTGGGGTTTGGGGACTCCAACTCCCATCAGCCCCCAGCATCAGGGCCAGTGACCCGGGATGATGGGAGTTTGAGTGCAGCAACTATTAGGGAACACATTGTTGCGTACAATTTGATGGTTATCCAAGCTCATTTTTCTCCTTGTTCATCCCCTGGCTCCTTGTGTGCTTTTCATTCCAGCAGGCGTTACGCTGTGGGGCGGAATCAAGGAAGAGAACCCGCAGCAGAACGGCCATGAGCCGGTGGAACTCCCCGCCACAAGACCGCCGCGCTCAGAATGCAGCACTCCCCAGAGTCGTGAGCGGGTGGGTGCAGGCCAAGCCGCTTTTGCGACAGGAAGGCGGCAAGGAACTAATCCGGCGACGGGCGCGGGTCAGCCTGCGTGGCCCAAGGGAGGCCTTGCGAAGGCAGCCGCCCAGAAGCGGAAAGAGAAGTGCTTCCCGTGCCCCGAATGCGGAAAGACCTTCCGGCAGTTTGGGGTCCTGATCACCCACCACCGGCTGCACACGGGCGAGAAGCCCTACAGCTGCACGTACTGCGCCAAGCGCTTCAGTGATTACTCCAACCTGATCGCGCACCAGAGGACCCACACCGGGGAGAAGCCCTACCGGTGCGCCGACTGCGGGAAAAGCTTCACCCGCAGCACCACCCTCACCATTCACCAGAGGGGCCACACGCGGGAGAAGCCCTATCCCTGCGCCCAGTGCGGAAAGCGCTTCAGCCGGTCCTCGAACCTCACCATCCACCAGAGGACTCATGCAGGGGCGATGGGGAAGAACTCACGGACTTGAGATAAGGGGTGGGACGGGACGAATGCTGATCGTTGGCTTGATCCAGTAGAGCTCGGGGGATTTTGAAAAAATAAATAAAATGGGTCAAATGTTGAAAACAGCGCTGGTCTTCTGTGCCAGGAGATATCAGACACCCATTCATGATCCATTGCTTGTCCTTGTTAAATAAGTTGGAATGAAGATGCAGGAGGCTTTTAATCTCAGGGTTGTGGGTTCAAGCCCCACGTTGGGCAAAAGATTCCTGCATCGCAGGGGGTTGAGCTAGATGACCCTTGTGGTCCCTTCCAGCACTAAAAAATTATGATTTTATAAAGCAACTTTACCAAGAAGATTCATGATAAGGGTTTAATTTTAATTTATTTAATCATTTTTTTCAATACAAACAACAACCGCAAAAGACACATACGATAAAAACCATAATGACACAATTTGACAATTCAGATTTGAATACTGATATACCTAGGACTACACCTTTTTAACAATATTTCCCCACCTCTCCTCCCCCTACTTCCCAGCACTGTCTGCCTTATCGCTTAAATATTCCTTCCAGATTTCTTCATATTTATCCATTGATGATAAGGGTTTTTTTTATTATACAGAGAATAAGGTAGAATCAAGTCGTCATCATCATCATCATCATCATCATCATCATCATCATCATTATTATTATTATTATTATTATTATTATTATTATTATTAAATAAATGTATATACTGCCCTATACCTGCAGGTCATCATCACCATCATTTTATTTGTATGCCACCTTTCCATAGTTAAAACAGTGCTCGGTGGCTTAAAACATTTCAAGATTTACATAATTACCAACATAACAAAAAAAGTCATAAGCGGTAACTAAAACACATCAAAAAGTACACAACCAAATGGAAAACAATTTCCACATGCATCATAAAATCTAAAACTAAGAATACAGCATTAATATCAGTGACATACATAAAAAATAAAAGCAATTTGAAAAAACAGAAACTCAGCCCTCTCTGCCCAGCAGCAGCAGCAGCAGCCCCAAGCCAGGTGGAGAGAAGCAGGGCCCTTCAGGGCTACAGTGGTACCTTGGGTTAAGAACTTAATTTGTTCCGGAGGTCCGTTCTTAACCTGAAAGTGTTCTTAACCTGAAGCACCACTTTAGCCAATGGGGCCTCCTGCTGCCACAGCACCGCCATTGTGCAATTTCTGCTCTCATCCTAAAGCAAAGTTCTTAACCCAAGGTACTATTTCTGGGTGAGCGGATTCTGTAACCTGAGGTACCACTGTATAGGGAAGCTGTTCATTCTCACCACACTGAAACCTCAAAGTGGGGGATGATTATATTTAGAAGTAATTGGGTCTTCATAAATGGATTTTCAAGACAAATTTGCTACGGGTTTTTCTCCTAAGCGTGCAAGTTGTCTGGAGGGGAGAGGGGACAAAAAAGCTTATCTTAAATCTTGCCACTTGAAAGGAAAGCGGAAATGGATGGGGGCTGCTTCGGCTTTCAAAACACGGCCCCCGAGTTCGGAGTCTAGAGGGACCGTTTCTCCTGTCAAAAGTGAGGGACAATAATTAGGGGGGCTGCAACAGTGGGGAAGCCTACCTGTCAATCAGGACAGAGGTGAAGACAGGAGGGGATGTCTAGGGCAGCTGGCAAGCTGGCAATGGCTGCCTCTGTTTGAATCAGCATGAATGGCATGGGTCTAGTTTAGTGCAGAGGTTTTTTGCTCTTTCTTGCTTTTGGGCCTGGGCAGATAAGCAAGCGGTGGGCCCCCTTTGCCCCTTTCCGTTGGCGGCTGGGGCTAAAGAAGGGCCGGAGGGGGCCACAGAAGGTCCCGATGTACGTGTAGATGTGGGTTCTTTCGGTCACATTGTAAAAGGAAACCTCCCCTTCGGAATAGTCCAGGAAAACTCCCACCCGCTTTGGCCTTGTGTTCACGGGAAGCAGCGTAGGGCAGGAAATCAAGGCCTTATACTGGTCTCCCTCCAGTACCCACTTAGGGGGGAGAAAATGATTTGCTGCCCCTTCCTGCTAACCGATTCCCTACAAACCCCCAGGTCCCATTCTGGGCTGTCTCCCACTTCCACCTCCCAGTAGTGTCTCCCGGAGGTGAACACCTCGGAGCCCAGAACAAGGACATAGGTGTCAAATCTCTCTGTGTTGTTGTCATCCTGAGGCTGCAGCTGCCGGGATCCTCTGTATTCCACGCTTTTCCTGTCTGTGGAGAGCAGAAGACTTGGGTGTGCTGTGGTTGGATCCAGAGACACGTCCACTAGAGGATGGAGAGAGAGAGAGATAGGAAAAGGGGTAGGGGACAGGGGACAGGCACAAAACCCGTAACAAGAACTGCTGGATACAATCCTAAGGGGTCTTCTACTTCAGCCCCAAACCCTAAACCTGGTGCCCTCCATCTGCTGTTTAGGCTTCCTCTATATATTTATTTTGGGACGCGGGTGGCGCTGTGGTCTAAACCACTGAGCCTCTTGGGCTTGCCGATCAGAAGGTCGGTTGCTCGGTCCCTGCTCCTGCCAACCTAGCAGTTCGAAAGCACGTCAAAGTGCAAGTAGATAAATAGGTACCGCTCCGGCGGGAAGGTTAAACGGCGTTTCCGTGAGCTGCTCTGGTTCGTCAGAAGCAGCTTAGTCATTCTGGCCACATGACCTGAAAAAACTGTCTGCGGACTGTCTGAAAAAACTGTCTGCGGACAAATGTTGGCTCCCTCAGCCAGTAAAGCGAGATGAGCGCCGCAACCCCAGAGTCGTTTGCGACTGGCCTTAACTGTCAGGGGTCCTTTACCTTTTATATATTTATTTATTTTATCATTACACACACACACACACAAACAGACACACACACACACACATACACACACACAGAGTGGTACCTTAGGATGCAACGGGATCTGTTCTGGAGCCCTGTTCGCATCCTGAATGGAACGTAAGATGCGACGGCGCGTCTGCGCGTTGCATTTTGCCGCTTCCGCACATGATGTCATTTTGAGTGTCTGCACATGCGCAAGCGGCGAAACCCATAAGTAACACGCTCTGTTACTTCCGGGTTGCCGCGGAGCACAACCCGAAAGCGCTCAACCTGAAGCACATTCAACCCAAGGTATGACTATATCTCAACATTTTCTCCAAGGAACTCAAGGTTGTGTATGTGGTTCTCCTTGCCCTCGCCATTTTATCCTCTCAGCAACCCTCTGCGTAGGTTTTAGGCGGAGAGCTGGTGACTGGGCCAAGGCCACCCATTGAGCTTCAGGGCCAAGCAAGGATTGGAGCCCTGGTCTCCCAGGACCTAGTCTGACACTCTGGACACTACACTGGCTAATGTACTGCTCCATACCATTTATCCCTGGTCATTGGTTTTGCTGGGTATGGCTGATGGGAGTTGTAGTTCAAAGCATCTGGATGGCACCAGGTTTTTTTTTTGGGGGGGGGAAATCTGATTTAGCCCATCTAGTTCAGTTTTGTCTACACAACGGCTGGGGAACCTGTGCCCCCCCGCCCCCAATGCCATTGGGTCCAAATGGCTCCAGCCAACAAGGCCAATGAGCAGGGATGATGGAAGCTGTAGTCCATCTAGAGGCCCACCAATTCCCCCATCCTTTCACTAAAGCAAATGGGAATGTATCTTGAGTGAAAATCCAAGCACTGGTGTGCGCGTACCTTTGAATTTTGTTAAGATCTGAATAATGTCAAGGCAAGGAATGTTGTAAACGTTCTTCAGTTCAGTAGGAACGACTTGCGGTTCGAACAGGGTCACGTTTTCCGCCCTACACAAAAGGATAATCATTTCATTTATATATGCATTTCCCGTCTATGAGGCTAATGGGTGCAGAGAGTGTTCTAAAGTAATTAGGAGGAACTCGTGGGCAGCGGTGGACTTTGGGCTTTCCCATTTCAGTGGCGCCCTGCGTGACACTAAACATCGCCCCCCCCTCACTATCAACACCATTGTTGCGACAACCACACCCAGTCTGGCTATACTGGCTGTGCTACCCTAAAACCGCCTCTGCTGTGGGTGCCAGGCGTCGTTGGACTACGACTCCCATAACTCCTGGTGGTTGGCCATGATGGGAGCTGGAGTCCAGCAATACCTGGAGGGTGACAGGTTCACCATCCCTGGTCTAAAGTAAATTCAAAACACCACATTTTCCTTTTCCTCTCTCCTTTTCCTTTCTTACTGCTTCTCTCTCTCTCTCTCTCTCTCTCTCTCTCTCTCTCTCTCCCCCCCCCCCCCGCCTTTTCATAGCTGTTTTCATTTCTGGTTTTTGAATTTACATTAGTTTCCTATATCTTAACCGTATTGCGAGAAACTTCAATAAAAACCAAAGTAAATTCAAAATGCCATATTGTTGTATTGCAGGAATTTATGTATAGGTTGGGGGGGGGGGTTGCCCCTCCAGCAGATATCATGCACAAGCAGCCCACTACCAAAATCAGCACAATCACTTTTGTGACTTTTGTGATTTATCCCCACAAAACACTTTGTAACAGTTTCTTCCTATCTATTCAAAGGGCCTTTGCTGCATGATACCAAATGTAACAATTCACTGATAAATGTATCTATGTACTGACTCACTGGGAAAACTTCAGAAATTCATATAGACATGTGAGCTCATCTACTCAGCAGCCCCTCTGCCTGAGTGATAATTCCTGGCATCCTGATACCTGAGTGCCAGACAGGTTACAGAAATAACAAACCCAGATGAAGACAAAAGGGTGTGATTAACTTGGCTGGGAAACAGGGAGATGTAAATATCTCTTTTGTTACACTTGATGGTTGTTTGGTGGAGGGCAAGGAGAACCATGGGGCAGGGTCCAGGATGCTCAGATTACTGCCACCAGACCTCCCCTTTCATGATGTAACCATGATGTATTAGTGATGTAGTTTGGGGTGTGTGTAACATGGGGATTTGTTGTTTAGTCGTTTAGTCGTGTCCGACTCTTCGTGACCCCATGGACCAGAGCACGCCAGGCACTCCTGTCCTCCACTGCCTCCCGCAGTTTGATCAAACTCATGCTGGTAGCTTCAAGAACACCATCCAACCATCTCATTCTCTGTCGTCCCCTTCTCCTTGTGCCCTCCATCTTTCCCAACATCAGGGTCTTTTCCAGGGAGTCTTCTCTTCTCATGCGGTGGCCAAAGTATTGGAGCCTCAGCTTCACAATCTGTCCTTCCAGTGAGCGCTCAGGGCTGATTTCCTTGAGAATGGAGAGGTTTGATCTCCTTGCAGTCCATGGGACTCACAAGAGTCTCCTCCAGCACCATAATTCAAAAGCATCAATTCTTCGGCGATCAGCCGAAGAACATGGGGATTAGCAACCATAGGCGCCGACTCCATGGGGCTTGAGGGGGCCCGAGCCCCCTCAAAAATTCGTTTGGGGGGGCTCCGCCCCCCCAATAATCTCCGGCGCCCCTCCAGCAGAGTGCCATCGCCGCCCCTCCCCCAGCCCAAAATGCACAGGGGCGGGCTGCATGCCTCCTGCCCTCCCTCCCGAGCAAAAGCTCCACCCAATTTCCGCTCCGGAGCTGATTAATAGGCGCAGCACGCTCGCTCACGAGGAGGCGGCACCACTTTATTTGCATATTCATGAGCTCATTTATTATTCATGAGCTTTCCCGGGCCCCCCCAATATTTTTTATAAGTCCGCGTCCCTGTTAGCAACTAATAAAAGTTTGGGGGCTCTTTTGTTCAGGGCTTCCATCTTGTTCCACCTTGTGAAGGTGGGAGTCCTGTCGCGACAGTCTTCAATAAAGACCAAGCCTACTGGCTGCTGTTTTGCTCTGGTATTCCCGGCTGGTGTCCTTGTTTTTTGTCCAAGGGAGCCCTCAGATTTCTCCCCTAACAGTTGTTAACTGAGAAATGCAGAGAGGGGAAACCGTTCTTTTTGTGCAATCAGTGCACAATGGTCTGCCCCGTGAATCGCGTTCCTTCTGAAGAATACCAAGGGGGGAAAGAGGGATTGTATGATGATGGTGGGAGAAGAAATATTGCAGGTCTGAGGAACCTGGGACCCTCCGGATCTTGCTGAACTGCAGTTCCCATCACCCCTGACCATTGAGCATGATGGCTGCGACCAATAGGAGTCATCTGAAGGGTCACAGGTTCTCTACACCTGGTATATTTGAAGAAGAGAAGAAGAGTTTGAATTTGATATCCCGCTTTATCTCTACCCTAAGGAGTCTCAAAGCGGCTAACATTCTCCTTTCCCTTCCTCCCCCACAACAAACACTCTGTGAGGTGAGTGGGGCTGAGAGACTTCAAAGAAGTGTGACTGGCCCAAGGTCACCCAGCAGCTGCATGTGGAGGAGCGGGGAATCGAACCTGGTTCACCAGATTACGAGACTACTGCTCTTAACCACTACACCACACTGGGGCCCTTGGTGACCAAGCTGAGAAACTCATGGGAGTGGGAATAAACTCATGGGAGTGTGTATCTGAAGAAGTGTGCATGCACACGAAAGTTCATACCAAGAACTAACTTAGTTGGTCTCTAAGGTGCTACTGGAAGGAATTTTTTTATTTTGACTATGGCAGACCAACACGGCTACCTATCTGTAACTGGAATCATGGGAGTGGGGGAAGAGAGAGGGCAAGGAGCTGACAGGGTGACCCTAATCCCTGCAAAGGTCCCTTCTGATTTCTGCATCCGGTTGCGCAATGTCAGCCCTGCCCCAAACAATTACTGGGGAGCGGGGTGGGAGCTGAGAATTAGGAAGCCATCAGACTGCAAAGCAGAGGGAGACAACAGAAGCATTGCCTCTGCTCAAGTACCAGCTTGCCTTTGGCTCCCTCAAATGTCGCCTTGTAGGCTGTGATGCCATCAAGCTGCCGGAACTGTTTCCTATCCCTGCTGCTTCTGGTAAGAAATGAAACTTTAAGCCCCCTCTTCCCTCCCCATCCCTT
Source organism: Podarcis bocagei (assembly GCF_964188305.1). Taxonomy (NCBI): domain Eukaryota; kingdom Metazoa; phylum Chordata; class Lepidosauria; order Squamata; family Lacertidae; genus Podarcis; species Podarcis bocagei. The sequence goes on along the minus strand of NC_138126.1, from coordinate 24,150,963 downwards.
TTTCCTTGTGTGTCGTGTCTTTTAAATTGTAAGCTTGAGGGCAGAGGCTGTCCGAATGCGGATGATTGTAAGCCACTCTAGAAGCCTTTTCGGCTAAAGAGTGGAGTAAAAATAAATACTTTAAATAAATCAGTTAGAGGAAAGGGCTCAGATTTTACACCTAGAAGCCAGACTTTGTGGCTTGATTACTGTGTTACATTTCTGCTGGATATTTCAAACCTTTTAATTTGAAAGCAAACTGACAAGCTTACCTTGCTAACACATTCTCCACATCCTGGGCAACCGGAAAATGAAGAGAGAAATAAGTGGCTATTATTTCCTTTTTGTAAAAAAAAAAAAAAGAAAAAAAAAAAGGTTGAATACTTTAAAAAGTATACCTCATCTATTTTCTTAAATCAGCCTGGCTAGTTTTGAAATAGCCTATGCACTTTATTTTCACGGTCACCTCCCTGGGCCTGGCTAAAGATGAATTCAACAAGCCCAACGGAACCAGTTTGTTATTTGTCCAGTGCCATCAATGTCATCTGTTTACTTGCACGCCACTTTCCCACAAAATTGTGGTATTCAACTTTGCGTAAACCAATACAAACAAGCCAATCTAATTTAACAGCTTAAAACTAAGCAAGAGAAATGATCATGCCTAACACGGAAACAAATATGTACTATACAAAACATCTCCACTCTCCTGATGATGCATTTTGTATCTCCAATAGTTTGAATTGAGAACTCGGGGTTCGTTCACACTTTGGTTTGTCCCAGGATCTGAGTGGTTTTGTGCTTATCCCACTCTTCCTAGGCACGGATCCAAGCGGTTTAGCAGTTGCCCTGCCGCTTTAATCAGAAGGGGTTCTTTCTATTTAGCTCTTTAGTGCTAAATAGGAACAAATGGCAATCTGTTGAAAACCCGATTGTTGTTTGTTCCGATTCAGCGCTAAAGATCAGATTTCCCAGGAGAAAGCAGCGCTGCAAAGGGAAGTGTGGGTAACCCCCAGGTCTTCAAACATCCACTACTGCAAAATTTTCAGTTCTTGGTGTTTAGTTGTGTTTTTATATTCTGCTGGAAGCTGCCCAAAGTGGCTTGGATGGGTGGGTTATACATATATTATTACTACTACTACTACTACTACCAGTGGCGTAGCGTGGGTTGTCAGCACCCGGGGCAAGGCAAGTAATTTGCGCCCCCTAACCCGTGGATTTTAGCACTCGAGTGCGAGCGCGCCCCCCCCAGATGTTGCGCCCGGCCCCCCTGCACCCTCCCACGCTACGCCACTGGGGCTGGGGGCGAGCGAAGGAGCGAAGGACCCCCCCCAAGGGCTCAGCAGGGATTTATTAAATTTATTATTTGCGGAGCCCCCGCGGGCCGAGGCAGCCGAAGCCCCCTCCCCTCGGGCGCCTCCCCGCCCCCTCCTCTCCTTGGGCTGTAGGTGGAGCTCCAGATCCGGGCTTGGCGAGCGCCTCTCCTCCTCCCGGCCGGGTCCGGGGGCTTCCAGCCGTGCTCCGTCCTCGCCCCCTCGCTCAGAGCCGGAGCCAGCGGCGCCCCCTTCTGCCAAGAGATCCTCGCCCGCCCGCCGGCTTCCTCTCGGAGGGTTTTGGGGAGCGCAGGGCGCGGCGAGGCCCCTCGGAGCTCTCCTCCCTCCCAGTCAGCAGAAGTAGCCGCCACCTGTGGCTGGGCCGAGGGGATGGCGGTGGCGGCGGGGTGCGGAGGCTGCCTGTTCCCGGCCAGGCGTCGGTGGTGGCGTCGGCGCTGCTGCAGCGGCTGCTCCTCCTGCAAGTGAGTGGAGTGCAGCCGCAGCAGCGGCGGGGGGGCGCGCGCGCGCTAGGGCGCAAGGCTGGCGGCGCTGGGGGGGGAGCCCGGCGGAGGAAGGAATTTGTCCCTTCCCTCTGGACTTGCCCCCCCCAGATGTTGCGCCCGGTGCGGCTGGCACCCCTGGCACCCCCCACGCTACGCCACTGACTACTACTATGCAAATGCTCTACCACTGAGTTTTGTGGTCCTTCCCCATAAGAGGCACCAATTAAATTTAAAATAACCTTTGTAAAAATAAAAACCAGCAGCTTTTCTTTTAGGAATTATAAGGACAGAACTACCTAAAATGTATCGAAACTTATTCATGTATGCTACTACAGTGGCAAGAATGTTACTTGCCCCAAAATGGAAAGAAGCAGAAGTCCCAGTAAAGGAAGAATGAATACAAAAGCTTATGGAATACAGTGGACACTCGGGTTGCAAACGTGATCCATGCGGGATGCATGCTCGCAGCCCACAGCGGCGTGTCTGTGCACGCGCGGGTTGCAATTTGGCGCTTCTGCACATGCACAAAGCGCGATTTAGCACTTCTGCGCATGCGCGACCGCTGAAACCAAGAAGTAACCCGTTCCAGTACTTTCGGGTTTCAGTGCGTCTGTAACCCAAAAAAACGCAACCTGAAGCATCTGTAACCTGAGGTATGACTGTATACAGAAATGGAGAAACTTACCCGATAATAAGAAATCAAGATAACATTTTTTTTTAAAAAAAATATGGAAATGGTTTGTTGAATATTTACAGATAAATTATAAAAAGATAAAAATATTGGAAGGATTATTGTAGCAACCAGCAGTTTTAGAAGAGTATATACTTTTTAAAGAAGATGAATAAATGAGCAAATTAACTTAATTTGGATATGCAGAAAATATTAAAAACAAGTTTAAGGAATTGCAGAATGAGGGGGAAGGAAGTCAACTTTTGAAATGTCAAAATGAGTGTAAAATTAGTGAAATGTATAAACTTGAAAAGTTGTGTGTGTGTGACATACATTTCAAACTGAAAAAAAGAGGCAACAATTAAAAGTTTGTTGAACTCACACAAGCAGGAAACCCAGCATTTACTCACAAACCCTTTTGGTTTCAGTGGGGCTGCCTCCCAGATACCCTGCATAGCTCAATTGGTAGATCATGAGACTCTCAATCTCAAGGTCGTGGGTTTGAGCCCCACGTTGGGCAAAACATTCCTGCAATACAGGGGGTTGGGCTAGATGACCCTCGCGGTCCCTGCCACGTCTACAAGTCTGATTCTATGCCTCGTCTCACCTTCAAAAGTTCAGCAGGCGCCTTCTGGCTCTTCGACTTGATCTCCTTAACCAGCTTAATCAGCGAGGAGTTTTGCTTTGAGAGTTGGGTTAAATTCCTATCCAGCCTCTTCAGGGTCTGCCTCTCCTCTGCCTTCAGCCTCTGCAAGAGTTCCTCCTCTTCCTCAACCAGGAAGTTGTACAGCTTTGCAAACTCGCTCTCCACCCGCTCCTTCTGACTGTGCACCTTGTCCTTCATCAGCAAGGAAAGATGAAGAGAGAGAGATTCAGCAGCGCTTCCAGCTCTTGGCTCCAGGGTTAAGAACGTCAGAATAGTTAAGAAGAAGAAGAAGTCCCAGCAAAAGAAGAATGGATACAAAAACTTACGGAATATGCAGAAATGGAGAAACTTACCGGAAAAATGAAAAAAGCAAGGACCCTCATACCTATGGGGCCGCCTCTCCCGGTGTGCCCCACGGAGAGCCTCAAGGTCCATAAATAACAACACCCTAGTGGTCCCAGGCCCTAAGGAAGTCAGATTAGCCTCAACCAGAGCCAGGGCCTTTTCAACACTGGCTCCGGCCTGGTGGAACGCTCTGCCTCATGAGACCAGGGCCCTGCAGGATCTGATTTCTTTCTGCAGGGCCTGTAAGACAGAGTTGTTCCACCTGGCCTTTGGCTTGGAGCCAATTTGATTCCCTCCCCCCCTTTCTTTTTTCCTTTCTCCTCCTGTGATGAACTCCTGCTTGGGGACTTCCCTGGCTTTTTTTCTGGCCCATGTAGGACCAGTCTGGATAGTTAGTCTTGGTGAAGACTTGACGTTTTCATCCCCCAAAAAGTTTTTGAGTTTCTGCTGAAATTCGGCTGCATTTTAACGTTGTTTTAATGTTGTATTTTAATTTTGTTTTTTTCAGTTGTATTTCAATCAATTGCTTTATACCTGGTGTTAGCCGCCCTGAGCCTGGTCTTGGCTGGGGAGGGCGGGGTATAAATAAAATTTATTATTATTTTTTATTATTATAACAAAATTTTTATAAAAGAATGGAAATAGTTTCTGGAATATTTACAAACAAACTATAAACAGATAAGAACATTGGCAGGATCATTGTAATAACCTGCAGTTTTATAAGAGTATATATTTAAAGTAGGTGAATAAATGAGCAAATTAAGTTAATTTGGATATGCAGACGATATTAAGAATAAATTTAAGGAACCGCAGAAAGAGGCAGAAGGAAGTCAAGTTTTGAAATGTTAGAATGATTGTAAAATTATTGAAATGTGCAAAACTGAAAATCATAAATATTATATACATAAGAAGAGACTGCTGGATCAGGCCAGCAGCCCACCTAGGCCAGGATCCTGCTCTCATAGTGGGGAACCAGATGCCTGAGGGAAACTTGTATACAGGACCTGAGTACAAGAGCCTCCCGAGCTTTCCAGCAACTGGTATCCTAGAGGTAGAGCATAGCCATAATAGCCCCTGATAGGATTGTGATGGCCAGTTGCAAAGGAGAACTGCCTGGGCTGTGTGGGTTCTTCTGCATCCACTAGTCAGCCCTATCAGCCTCTCAATGGACAGGGATGCAAGTGGCGCTGTAGTCTAAACCACTGAGCCTCTTGGGCTTGCCGACTGGAAGGTCGGCGGTTCGAATCCCCGCGACGGGGTGAGGTCCCGTTGCTCTGCCCCAGTTCCTGCCAACCTAGCAGTTTGCAAGCACACCAGTGCAACTAGATAAATAGGTACCACTGTGGCAGGAGGGTAGACAGCGTTTCCGTGTGCTGCTCTGGTTTCCATCACGGTGTTCTGTTGTGACAGAAGCAGTTTAGTCCTGCTGGCCACATGACCCAGGAAGCTGTCTGTGGACAAACACCCGCTCCCTCGGCCTGAAAAGCGAGATGAGCACCCAACCCCATAGTCGCCTTTGACTGGACTTAACCATCCAGGTGGACCTTTACCTTTTTTCAGCTATGGACAGGGCTGCCAACACTGCTTTCCCTGAAGCAATTGTCTCATTCTCTCTAATGCAGTGCCAAATTAAACCCGGTGGAGGCCCCTAGGCAGTCGAACTCTCAGGGGGCCTGTCGCAAATTATCTGCTAACTTTTTTATTTTATTTTACCCATTATATTACGCAATATTGTTTTGATCCACTGTTGTGGGGCCCCTAGGCCGGTGTCTGCTTTGTCTATTTGGTAATCTGGCATTGCTCTAACAGCAGGGCCATCCCTACCTGCTGTCTCCAAAGGGGCTGTTTTCAGAAAAGCCCTCGGGGAACCGGTGTGTGCCTGTACCCCGTGGTGGCTGATGCTCATTGAGGCTGGCAGGGAGCCCAAAAGTCTGTACCACCAGAACCAAGGACAGAGCCGACTCATTTTTGTGTTGTTCCCACCCTCCTCTTCCTGCTCCCCATGGAGTTCTGCAAAGATTAATACGGAGACTAAGAAGGAGGAGGGTTTCAGGCAGTGCCACCTGCGCCCTACAGGAAATCTTTGGAGGCTTGTAAACTTGTAAACTTAAAAAGCAGAGACATCACCTTGCCAACAAAGGTCCGTATAGTTAAAGCTATGGTTTTCCCAGTAGTGATGTATGGAAGTGAGAGCTGGACCATAAAGAAGGCTGATCGCCGAAGAAGTAATGCTTTAGAATTATGGTGCTGGAGGAGACTCTTGAGAGTCCCATGGACTGCAAGAAGATCAAACCTCTCCATTCTGAAGGAAATCAGCCCTGAGTGCTCACTGGAAGGACAGATCCTGAAGCTAAGACTGCAATACTTTGGCCACCTCATGAGAAGAGAAGACTCCCTGGAATAGACCCTGATGCTGGGAAAGATGGAGGGCACAAGGAGAAGGGGATGACAGAGGACAAGATGGTGGGACAGTGTTCTCGAAGCTACCAGCATGAGTTTGACCAAACTGCGGGAGGCAATGGAAGACAGGAGTGCCTGGCGTGCTCTGGTCCATGGGGTCACAAAGAGTCGGACACGACTAAATGACTAAACAACAACACAAACTTGGCACCTGCCTTCCATGCAGCTGTTTTCTTCCCTTCCTTGTATTTCTGCTCCAAAGACTCTTCCAGTTGTCGAGTGAGCAAAGATACGGCGTGCTGCAGCTTCCCCTGGCAGGAAAATGGGAAGAGAATTACAAGCAAATCAGGTTTGTTTATTCCGCCTTGGTTTCCCCCAAGCCAATTCTATTCAGTCTTTTCAGCCCAGTTCCCCACTTCCAGAGGACCCTGGCAGCTTAATTCGTAGCTCAGCAAAGGCTGTGTACGCACCATACATTTAAAGCACACACACCCAGTGGCGTAGCGTGGGGGGTGCCAGGGGTGCCGGCCGCACCGGGCGCAACATTTTGGGGGGCGCGTTTGGCCGGCCCTCCTCGAGGAAGCAGGAACCCCACTGTCCTCGGACCTCCTCCGAAGCCTGGCGGTGGGGCGGAGAGACCTTCTCCCCGCGCCAGCCTTCAGATGGCTGTCCTGAAGACTTGTGGTGGGAGCAGTGGCGTAGCGTGGGGGGTGCAGGGGGGCCTGCTGCACCTGGCGCAACATCTGGGGGGCGCGGAAAAGACTCGAGTGCTAAAATCCACGGGTTAGGGGGCGCAAATTACTTGCCTTGCCCCGGGTGCTGAGAACCCACGCTACGCCACTGCACACACCCCTACACAAAAACCATGGGAACTGTATTTTGCCCCACAGAGCTACAGTTCCCAGCACCCTGAACACACCAGGGTTCTTTGGGGGAACCCATGCGCCTTAAATGTTTGGTGTATGCAGCATCAGTTGGTACCAACTACTCAGCCCATTGGTATGGCATTGGCAAAGTGACTTGCAGATTTCCACCCATCAAGCTGAGCAACTGCTCCAGAGCTACTTTGTGTGACCTAGGCGACAAACTCAAATGTACGCACCTGAGAGTCAGTCCCATTGAACTCAATGGGGCTGGCTTTGTGTGTGTGTGTGTGTGTGTGTGTATACACAGTGGTATCTCAGGTTAAGTACTTAATTAAGTACTTAACCTGAAACTGTTCTTAACCTGAAGCACCACTTTAGCTAATGGGGCCTCCTGCTGCTACCGCGCTGCCGGAGCACGATTTCTGGTCTCATCTTGAAGCAAAGTTCTTAACCTGAGGTAATATTTCTGGGTTAGCAGAGTCTGTAACCTGAAGCGTATATAACCTGAGGTACCACTGTGTGTGTGTGTGTGTGTGTGTGTGTGTGTGTGTGTGTGTATTTTTATATATGATAACACTCTTATTTTTAACACCACAACATACCACGCTTTCCCCCCAAATGCACCTTATAACACTGACGAATACATTAAGGGTGGCCTGAGCTACTGGCATTCTCCAGAACTGAATTTAATAACCTCACTCACTATTCAGTGAGTCAAACCATTGGTCAGCACTGCCTACACCAACTGGCAGTAGCTCTCCAGGCTTGCAGACAGGGCTATCTGCCAGCCCTACCTGGAGACGCCCTGTATTAAACCTGGAACCAAGCAGATGTTCTGCCACGGAGCTACACCCCTTCCCCTCAAGGTCTGTTTCAGAGGCTTTTCCCCCAGCTGCCAACGGACGAGGCACTATTAGGCAGGTGTTCAACCAGAGACGGGGCCTTTCCTGTGGTGGCGCCCTGCTCTCGGAACACCGCCTCCGGCACAGCCGAAAGGAAAACGCAGCTTTATTCCCTAACTTCTATGAATGTCTGAGGGGTTTTCTTGTTTTAGTTGGATGTTCCATTCGCTTTTAATCCTGCGTTTGCTGCCTCAGATATTTACAACTACAGAAGGGCAGGCTGGGAAGGGAAGGGACGCAATGGGACTGTAGTAAAGAAGGGGAAAAACCCCACCTGGTATTCCTGGGCAGCATCTTCAACAGGCACCACGGAGTGAGAGACATGAACTTCGCAGGCCTTGCAACTCTCGCATAGGAGAGCCTTGTCCTTCGTGCAGAACCATGTCAGATCTTCTTGGTGCTCCTCACATAGACTCTGACATTCCTCTTCTTCTCCAGTTCCTCTCTCCTGCTCTCCTTTCTCCTCCCCGTCTCCTCCTTTCTCCTCCCCATCCTTCGGGGAAGGCCCGCTGGCTGCGGCCTCCCTCTTCATGCGAGAAAAACAGAAGCGGCATAATTTCTGCCCTGCGACGACCACGGCCGTTTTGTAGGGCCCCTGGCATAGGGCACAGACAGGCCTCCGGGGTTTGGGCTCTCCCCTCTAAGAAGCGCAGGTTGCTTAGGTTTCGTTTCCCTTGCTCGAGGAATCCCTTCAGAACTGAAAGCGCAGCTGCTGGTTCTTCTCGCAGCCGGGCTCTGTGCCAGGGCAAGGTAGTGCCATGCGGCAGAAAGGCACTGCTAGGGAAGCGTGCCAAGAGTGGACCCAAGTCCACTGTGCAAAGTTCAGCACAGAGGCTTTTGCTCAGAGTGGCATTTGACGCCTTTACAGGCACCCAGAATATAACAGAATATAACAGGGTTATTATCAGGGCTTTTTTTTCAGCCGGAACTTGTTGGAGCCAGAGGTGTAGGAAGGTGGGTGCCAGGGGGGTGGGGTGGGTTCAGTCTGCCCCGGATGTCATCCCTGAGGGGGTGAGAAAATGGCGCACCATGGGGGTGGGGCCTGGCCTGCAGCTCGCCCGAGTCACACGTCTCTCCTGGGAGTGACGCAGTGGCTTGGGGTCCCACACTGCCCAAAATGTCAGTGTGGGGCTTGCGTCCACCAGGTGAACTCCATGGGCAGCTTGTAGCGATGCCCCTGTGCGTGGATCTCTGCCACTCCAGGTGCCAAAGCAGCTAGCTATGCCCCTGACTGGAGCTCAGCTCTGGCACCTCTCAGGTAGGCACTGTTGCTATTCTAGAAAAACAGCAGTGGTTATTACCGCTACTTATAAAATTTGTATACTACCTTCCATCAGCAGATCATCTTCTGAGCCCCTCCTTCGTGTGCCTCCTCCTTGAGAGGTCCCGAGGGTGGCAAGACGAGAACAGGGCCTTCTCTGCAGTGGCTCCCCGCCTGTGGAATGCTCTCCCTAGGGAAGTTCGCCTGGCACCTTCACTACACACCTTTAGGCGCCAGGCAAACACGTTCCTTTTTAACCAGGCCTTTGGTTGATCTGTCTGACATCCAATACCCTTTTAAAATGTGGCTCTTTTTCTGGGGGGATGTTATTGGGTTGACCATTAGGTCCAGTCGCAGACGACTCTGGGGTTGCGGCGCTCATCTCGCTTTACTGGCCAAGGGAGCCGGCGTACAGCTTCCGGGTCATGTGGCCAGCATGACTAAGCCGCTTCTGGCGAACCAGAGCAGCGCACGGAAACACTTTTTACCTTCCCGCTGGAGCGGTACCTATTTATGTACTTGCACAGAATCCTTTCACAGTCTAAGACAATTTCAACCACTACTATGCTATAAGATCCGCTATCCTGTAATATTACATATGAGCCTGTTCTACTGATGAAGCCTAGGATGGCGAAACAAGGCTAATATTCCAGAAATCCTTTTCTTAGACTCTGTGAAAGGATTCTGTGGAACTGGAACAACCCTCCCTGTGGATTATTGGACTCTATGAACAGACAGGTGGAATAGACACTTATACACATATGGACCTGATCTACTGCTTTTTTCGTTGAACTTTATGAAACTTCTGATAAAATCTACAATTTGATACAATGAATAGTATACCTTATTTATTCAAAAGTACAGCCGGTTACGTCTTGTGTGTTTATCGAGTAAGTTTCACGTAACCATACGTTTGTTGTTCTCCTAGAATAAATACGCAGAGGAACTTAACAGATAAAGAATGGATAAGGTGAACACAAAGGCACCTCCGTGGTCAGAGGAGGTAGAGCTTCTGAATATTAATTTCTGGAAACCCCAGGAGGGGAGAGGGGTCATGGGCTCAGGTCCTGCCTGGCGGTTTCCCAAAGGCATCTGGGAGGCAACAGTGAGAACAGGATGCCAGCCTAGATGGGCCATTGGCCTGATCCAGTCTGCTCTTCTTGTGTTCTTAGAATACGGAAACATTACTGTGTACATTCATGAACACAACTAAGAACGTTTTTCTTAGTCCCAAGGAATTCCAGGTACGCGGCTGCTGGTGTAATAATATATTGTGTTGTCATGTCGAAATCTCAGCTTCCATCTCAGAGATGGAAAGGAGACAAAGTCTCTACCAGATCAAGTTGGTGGATTACGCCGAAATGGCTAACATGACCGGAAGAATCAGAGATCAGGAAGACCAAAATTTTAATAAGGATCGGGGGAAATTCATAACTTATCTTAAAAACGTTAAAATCGTTCGTAGGATTGGAATATCACTTGTAGTTTAATGGTGAATTTTGGACACAATGGAGAGGTAAAAGATTTTGAATTATCATAAGAGGCGCAGGAGGAAATGATTAACAATAGGACCCACAAAGGAGAGGTGGGGAATCTAAGAAATTCCTTGGAATCGAGTTTTTGTGTTGCAAGTTGGACATGTGACTGTAAACTTGTAATTCGAAAAACCAAATATGTATATATTTTAAAAAAGAAGTCTCAGTTTATCTGCCTGTGTGCTTCATCCGCAAATGTTGCATTTGTATAGCTCAAATCCTTCCTCAAGCGTTCAGCGGTAGAAGCAACCTAAGTCGATGACAGCCTACTGCATATTCCACATTCTGCGACGGCAACATCCGCTCACAGCCATCTCTTGGCAGCTGGGATAGCTGAGTTGTTAAGAGCATGAGACTCTTAATCACAGGGTCGCGGGTTCGAGTCCTGCATTGGGCAAAAAAAAAATCCTGCACTGCAGGAAGTTGGACTAGATAACCAGGGGGTGGTCCCTTCCCATTATGTAATTCTAGGATTCCAGGATATGATCAGTTCTCATTTTCTGCTTCGCTGAGAAATCCTGACCAAGGCTACGCCATTCTCCCATGGGAAAGTGCTGGTTTAGTGACCTACCCTCTGCTTTACACAGCAAGGACAAGGCACTCAGAGACTCTCAGCCATAGCGACTGATGGAAGCTGGGAGCACAACATCTGCAAGGCCACAGCTTCTCTGCACCTGGCTGCAGACCAGGTGTGGGGAACTGCTGGCCTTCCCAGTTGTGGCTGAACCACAGCTCCCATCACCCCTGGCCATTGGCCGTGCTTGCCGAGGCTGATGGGAGTTGTAGTTTGACAGCATCCGGAGGGCCCGCCGTCCCCCATAACGTGATAGATGCACCAATGATCTCAACATACAGGAGGAACAAGAGCGACAACACCTCACAGGAAGGCAGTGCAATGTCTTGTGCAATTTGCACACATGTGCAGGGCTTTCCCCCTGCCTGTGCCAATTCCGATAGGAAAAAGAAACCCAGAGGTTTTTCCTTCAAGTTTGTATCCAAAGCTAGCAGGTACAGTGGTACCTCGGTTTTCAAGTGTCTCGGAAGCCAAACGTTTCAGTTTTCAAAACACTGAAAACCCGAAAGTACCGTATTTTTCGCTCTATAAGACGCACCAGACCACAAGACGCACCTAGTTTTTGGAGGAGGAAAACAAGAAAAAAAAATATTCTGAATCTCAGAAGCCAGAACAGCAAGAGGGATCGCTACGCAGTGAAAGCAGCAATCCCTCTTGCTGTTCTAGCTTCTGGGATAGCTGCGCAGCCTGCATTCATAGAATCATAGAATCATAGAGTTGGAAGAGACCACAAGGGCCATCGAGTCCAACCCCCTGCCAAGCAGAGACACACATAAGACACACATACATTTCCCCTTTTTTAGGAGGGAAAAGGTGAGTCTTATAGAGCAAAAAATATGGTAAGTACTTCCGTTTTCAAACGCACCTTGGAAGTTGAACGGCTTCCGCTGTGTGCATGTTATTTTTTTCTGTTTTCTGCAGACCGCCCTTTGCACCTTGGTTTTCAAACATTTTGGAAGTCAAACGGTCTTCTGGAATGGATTACGTTCGAGAACTGAGGTACCACTGTATTTTTTTGTCTGTCGGTGAAAAGCCACGTGTGAGTTTCCTCCTAGCAGTAAGACTCAAAGCTTAAGTGCCCTTGGCAATACGGTCTGAAGGCACAAGACACTGGTGACAACTCTGTTAAAACCAATCAGGTTAGGGGGTCTGAGCAGCCCTGGCATAGAAACCTTCCACACATCACCACGAGGTTTACCACGGAAGGAATCGGGTCATAAATTAAATCTACTATGTATTTTGGAAAGCTGCTAATTTGTTAAGCATTTGGACGCCTGTGAAGATACTGTAACAAAACGCTGATTTCTGTGAAGGAGCAAGTTTTTGCCTCTGTTGGGATACAATCGGATGCCATTTTGAATCAAGACAGCCGACTGAACCTTCCAGAAGTGCCCTGATTTTAGCCACATTTTGCAGGATCGTTCCTGAAATCAAGGGGCAGATTTTTGTCCACGTTAGGATACAACTGGGCGCAATTTTGAATCAAGGTGGCAGGTGGAACCTTTCAAACCTGCTCTGATTTTTACCACCGATTTAAATCTTGTACTGATTTTTTTCTGTTTCCCAGAATGCCCCAAAACGCCATGTGTGAGGCTGCTAGTGTGATATAGATATAACCATGCTAATGATTTTGCTAGGACTTTTGCACCTGCACCTCCCCACAATACTGATAGAATTCAGCCACCAATTTTGGCTTTGGTACTGTGCAGGAAAAAAGGAAATGTTCTAGATTTAAAAACAGAAAATATTACTCTTCCTTTCCTCCACCTTATTTAATTGATGATGACCCCACTCTCTCTCTCTTTCTCCCAGTCTGCATCCTCAAAAATGGTACCCACCTTTTGAAATGTCAACACGGGCATTAAGGGTCTGATCCTGTGATCCCTAGGAGTCTTCCACTCTGCCTATGGAGGAGGCAAATCTCAAGGCAAGAGTGTGCTAAAGGACTGGGCGCAATTTTGAATCAATGTGGCAGGTGGAAGTCCTAAAGATCTGCTACAGATGTGCAGGGGGAGGGGTGGAAAAGAAAAGGAGAACATTTGAAGATAAATTGACGGAAGCCTTGGTTCTGCAGTATCCGAAACCTCCAGCATCCCTGCCCCCTCGCAAAAAAAATGACAAGGAAACCACTGCCACATGAAATTTGGCTCTGGGGTTTGTTTTTTGTTCTCTCCATTTCCATATTTTACTAATTTATTCAAGCGTTCTCACTAGAAACTTAAGGAGATAAAACAAGGCATAGTTTTCTTTTCAGGAAAAATAATAACCCCCCCTACTACAAATGAAAAACAAACTCAGGCGAACTCCCAAGTTGCTGCCCACCTCCCCTAACACTAGACATTTTGCTATAGGGCAGGCTGCACCCCCCTTTCCTCCTCCAACGTGGGGGCCGCTTTTGCTTCTGATCCATTAAGCAGCGCAATAAGCGGTCCATGTGAACCCAGTCTGTCCATCGCTCGCTGCAGTGATGGGGTCCAGCTGCCGCAACAGGCAGGAGAACTTTTGATGCCGGCGCCAACGGCTGGGACACCGTGGGTCGGAGCATAGGCTCCATAGGCACCACACTGGCATCCAGACTCCAAGTCAAAAAAGCAGCAAGGCGAGAAAGAAATCTTGGCACCGAGTCTGTAACAAAACCCTGCGCTGGGAATCAACTCTGGGGGGCTGAATCCTCAAGCTCCTAAGATCCAAAGGATCCCCAGGAAAAAGAATGAGCACCCAAAAAAGCAGACCGAGTGGAAGAGACTGGCATGTCCAAAGTGCTTCTCTCCCGGGTGAAGGGTGGCGGATGGAAGATACACCCGTAGCTTCAGGCGCGGCTTAGCTCTCAGGAGTCTGCTCCCGAGTAGATCAGCTGAGTCGGGAAAGGCTCGGCTGGACCGTCCGTTTCCTCGTCGCCCCAGAAATAGGTGACGAGGTTGTCAGAATCCAAGATGGTGGCGGGCATACTGTTCGCTTTGACGGGGTTGAAGGGCACCCCGGGGTGCGCCTTATGGTGGTGCCTGGCCAGGTGGCTCCGCTGGACGTAGCCCTTGTCGCAGTGGGGGCACATGTAGGGCCTCTCGGCCTGGTGAAGCATCTGGTGCCGGGTCAGCGTGGACTTGACGGCGAAGCTCTTCCCGCAGATCTCGCAGTGGTAGGGCTTCTCCACCATGTGGATCCTCTCGTGGCGGCAGAGCTTCGACATGGAGCAGAAGCCCTCGCCGCACATGACGCACTGGTATGGCCGCTCGCCCCGGTGCATGCGCAGGTGGCGGTTGAGGCTGCCGCTGTGCGCGAAGGCTTCGCCGCAGTCGGGGCACAGGTAGGGCCGCTCCTCCACCATGGGGGGCATGGGGTAGGGGAACGGGCCCGGGAACATGTAGGGGAAAGCCTCCTCCCACAGGTCGCCCTTGTAGGGGCCGTCCTCCTCCCGGTGGCTCCGCTGGTGGCGGGTGACGCTGGTACTGCGGGTGAAGCTCTGCCCGCAGTCCGGGCACTTGTAGGGCTTCTCCCCCGTGTGGGTCATCTGGTGGGTGAGGAGGTTCAGGTTGAGGCTGAAGCTGCGCCCACAGTCGAGGCACGAGTAGGGCTTCTCCCCCGTGTGGGTCCGCCAGTGGCGCGTCAGCGTCGACTTCCGGTTGAACACCCGCCCGCACTCGGTGCACGGGTACGCCCGTCCCCCGGGGTAGAACTGCTGCTGGAAGGATGCCTCAAAGGCGTCGCCCAGGCTGTCGATGGACATATCCCAGTCCTCCTTGGGGTAGTTCCCCGGGTACATGGCCGGCTTGAACGGGCTCTCCCACATTGGGTAATCCTCAGCACCCTGGGAGAGGCTGGCTTCCTCGGGGTCGTCGAAGATGCTGAAGTGCAGCTCCACCTGCTGGTTGGAGGCCTCCTGCGCAGGGGCCTCGCCTTTGGTTTCTCCTTCCGGCCGGCCTTCAGCCGGGAGGAACAAAGGCTTCGCTGCCTCCGACGGTGGGCTGAGCTTCCTGCTCCAGGGAACGGGCCCGTCCCATGGGCGCTCGGGGTAGCCGGCCTGCAGGGGCTCGTCCGGCCTGACCTCGCTCGCGCAGAGCTTCCCCTCAGAGATGCCCCCTTCCGACTCCTCAAGGATGGTGAAATGAAGCTCCACCTGCTGCCCGGGGCCTTGCGGAGAGTAAGCCTCTGCCCGCCTCTCTCTGGCTCCCCGGTCAGGGTGTGGAAGGACCTCCTGGAGTTCTGGGGATGGGGAACGCGACTGGTCAGAGTAAACAGAGTCATCGTCGAGCTCCGGCTGGCAGGAGTCAGCGGGCTGCAGCTCAGCATCGATCTCGCAGTGCCAGAGCTTCCCCTGAGAAATGCCACCTTCGGATTCTTCCAAGATGGTGAAGTGCAGTTCGACTTGGGGCCCAAAGTCCTCCTCCTCTTCCTCCTCCTCCTCTTCTTCCTCCTCCTGAAGAGTCTTTCCTTTTGGGTCCTTCATTGTTCCATCACCTGCTGGGATAAACAAGGAGAGTCCAGAAGTCAAGTCATATTCACAACTATGCTTCCTGAAATCAGTGCTTCCCAAACTTGAGTCTCCAGCTGTTTTTGGACTACAATTCCCATCGCCCCTAGCTAGCAAGACCAGTGGTCAGGGATGATGGAAACGGTAGTTCGAAAAACAGCCCGAGACCCAACTTTGGGAAACACTGTTTTAGATTGCTCAGGATAATCGGTGCTGTTTTGCTGAAAGACAACCCATTGCTGCGTGGTAGAGGAACCTCCAGATGTGGTCCTGTAGCTTCCAGATGTTACTAGACTGCAGCTCCCGGCATCCCCAACCATTGGCCATGCTGGCCAAGGGCTGATGGGAGTTGCGGAGGCCAACAACATCTGGGCTGCCACACACTCGCCATTCCTGGCTCATGGCGATGGATGTTCATGGCTCAAACGCTTTAACCAACGTGCCATCGTAGAGATCAGGGACCATACAGTGGTACCTCGCAAGACGAAAAACGCGCAAGACGAAAGAGTTTTCCATTTTTTGAGTCGTTCCGCAAGACGAATTTCCCTATGGGCTTGCTTCGCAAGACAAAACGTCTTGCGAGTTCTTGCAAGTTTGTTTCCTTTTTCTTAAAGCCGCTAAGCCGTTAATAGCTGCTAATAGCCGCTAAGCCGCTAATAGCCGTGCTTCGCAAGACGAAAAAACCGCAAGACGAAGAGACTCGCGGAACGGATTAATTTCGTCTTGCGAGGCACCACTGTACTTGGTTCTCTCTAGATGTTAAGACTTTCAGCCCCAGCTAGAATAGGCAATGGTCAAAAAGATTTTTTTTTGTATGGAATAACAGCCGCCCAGATGTTACTAGCCCAGAGATGGAAGGAAGACAAGGTCCCTACCAGAGAGGAATGGCAAACTAAGCTGATGGACTATGCCAAAATGGCCAAACTGACCGGAAAACTCAGAAACCAAGAGGACAAAAACTTTATAAAAGAATGGGAAAAAAATTAAAGTTATTTAGGAGACCACTGTAAGCAGATGGAAACATACCTGAAGGAGCGTCTCCACCCACATCGTTCTCCCTTTTAAACATTAAAAGCTTCCCTAAACAGGGCTGCCTTCAGGTGTCTTCTAAAAGTCTGGTAGTTGTTTTTCTCTTTGACATCTGGTGGGAGGGCGTTCCACAGGGCGGGTGCCACTACCGAGAAGGCCCTCTGCCTGGTTCCCTGTAACGTGGCTTCTCGCAGCGAGGGAATATAGGTACAGTGGTGCCCCACAAGACGAATGCCTCGCAAGACGGAAAACTCGCTAGACGAAAGAGTTTTCCGTTTTGGAGGTGCTTCGCAAAACAAATTTCCTATGGGCTTGCTTCGCAAGACGACAATGTCTTGCGAGTTCCTGCTGGTTTTTCCCCCTCCCCCCTTTTTCTAAGCTGCTAAAAGCCGCTAATAGCGCTAATCCGCTAATCCGTCAATGGGCTTGCTTCGCAAGACGAAAAAACCGCTAGACGAAGAGAATCACAGAACGGATTCTTTTCGTCTTGCGAGGCACCACTGTATTTCGAAGACTTTGAGCTTCTAACAAAGTGGCATAAAACACACACGTGCTAATTTACATTTAAATATGCAAATGTAGGCTGACTTTCAGATTGGGGTAGGAAGATACCCCTGTGGCACTCGCTGTCAGGGCTTAATTTGCCTGATGAAGAGGACAGGTGGCTGGGGTGTCTTTGGAATGGAACTCTGCAGTGTACAGAGCCCACTGTAAGCAAAGACGGAACATAAGAAGCTGTCCTGTACAGAGTCAGCCCATTGCTCCATCTAGCTAGCGCTGCCTACACTGGCTGGCAGCAGCTGCCCAAGGACTCAGGCCAGGGAGACTCCCAAACCTACCTGGATTGAACCTGGGACTTTTTGCATGCGAGGCAAGAGTCACAAGATCAAGCCCGGTTTGTGTAGATGCAGATTTGGTTGTGCAACAGACATAGCGTGAGTTCAAAAAGTTCCAGGAAAGGAAACCCTGATATTGTGGGGAGCAGCGCAATGGAGATATTAACTAGCATGCATCAGCAGTATGAAAAGAAAGGAAAGCCTTAAGCAGAGGCTGCAAATGAAGCTGGCAGCGTCATATTGCGGGGAAATGTTTGAAATGGTACACTGGGCAAAACGAACCCTTGGTCTTGATCCTGCAGGGCTCTCCTGTTGGCAGCCAACCTGCATTATGGAGAATAGGATGAAAAACAGGATGCCTCTTTTGGAGTTTGCTACTCGCGGGTGGTGCTGTGGGTTAAACCACAGAGCCTAGGGCTTGCCAATCAGAAGGTCAGCGGTTCGAATCCCCATGACAGGGTGAGCTCCCGTTGCTCGGTCCCTGCTCCTGCCAACCTAGCAGTTCGAAAGCACGTCAAAGTGCAAGTAGATAAATAGGTACCGCTCCGGCGGGAAAGTAAACAGTGTTTCCGTGTGCTGCTCTGGTTCGCCAGAAGTGCTTAATCATGCTGGCCACATGACCCGGAAGCTGTATGCCGGCTCCCTCAGCCAGTAAAGCGAGATGAGCGCTGCAACCCCAGAGTCGTCTGCGACTGGACCTAATGGTCAGGGGTCCCTTTACCTTTACCTTACTCTTGCTGCACCAAGAAACCCCTGTCTCAAATCCTGGAGAGCTACTGCGAGTCAGTGTAGGTGATATTATTGATTGATTGATTTTGATTGAATTTATATACTACCCTATACCTGGAGGTCTCGGGTCAGTATGCAAAAAAGATCACAACATATAAAATAAAATTAAAAACAGTAATGCAATAATACCCTCAACCCCAATGGTCTGACTCGCTGTAAGGCGAGCTCCTGTATTACTGCAGCACAATTCTTGAACCGTGTGGGTCATTGCAAACGTATTTTCTCCCGCAGATGCATCTCAGTCTCACAACTGGGAAGGGGTTTTACTTTTGGACGCCACAGGCAAAAGGTAAGTCATAGGACAGATACACCCACAAAGCAAAATCCACATTGCGGATCTTATTCTTTTTGTAAACCGCTTTCTGAGGTTTCATTACGATCAATCGGTCTATCAATTTTGTGAAATAACAACAATTTAAAAGAAAGCCACACCTTTACCGGGCTAGCGCACTCCCAGGTGACCACGCGGGGCAGACTGTTTAAGCAAGCAATGCTTTATCGCGGCACCGATACCCAGAATAAATGGAAATGCAGAAGGCAGAAGCAGAACTCACAAGCTTGTGATCCTAACCTACCAACACAATTGCGCAAGTAAAAAGGAAAGCAACAGGAAAAACATGCACACAAACCGCCAATCCGTATCCCCTTTTTTTTGGGGGGGGGAGCAAAGTTCCTGGTCTTGCAAGTGCTCTGCATCTCACGCCAACCCCAATTTACACCAAAGCACAAATACCCAATTCTGCATTGAAAAATAACCTTTGATTAAGCAGGTGTTGATCAGGGAGCCTGTTTCAGCCTGCCAATTAACTTTTCTGAAGTAATTAGCTTGGCTTTATGCAACTGCGAAGGCTTTCGAGGGGGGAATCATCTAGCCTGGAGGGACTGCTCAAGTTACCCCACCCACGCCAACACCCACCCCATTAATACTCTCCTGGGTCGTCCACCCCCCCCCCCCGCAATGCAGGTAGGACTTTGGTCTACTAAGGTTCTTTGTGCAAACAACAGACAGAATCAAGAGCTGCATTTCTTAGAACAGCCTGCCCTGGATTTTAAGCCATCTCTAGGCCTCATGATTATTGCACACATTTGAAAATGTGCACGGCCTGTTGCGTCTCCCTCTTTCGGGCCCCTAAGCCTCCCCACAGAAACCCGAAAGCCAAGGCAAATATTTTAAAAATGAAGACTATGCAACACACCTCCTTGCTTGGCTGAATTAACGCTCAGGCCTCCTGCCTTCAAGAGTGAGGATGCTGACACACCCAACTATTTAAACTAACTCCAGGAAAGAAGCCTGGGAACTGTAGTTCTGCAAGGGGTGAACTGCAGTTCTCAGGATTCTTGGGGGAGGAAATGCGCTTTCAATGCCTTAGACCAGGCTTCCTCAAACTCCTGATGTTTTGAGACTACAATTCCCATCATCCCTGACCACCGGGCCTGCTAGCTAGAGATCATGGGAGTTGTAGTCCCAAAACTTCTGGAGGGCCGAGTTTGAGGAAGCCTGCCTTAGACCCATTTGAGGACTCGGTCTGCCACCCCTTCTGGGGTGTCACCTCACCCAACTCTGTGCATCCCACCCAGGAAAAACTTACATACTGCCTCTGATGGCGGAGGTGGAGAAAGCAATGTTTAATTTGAAGAACAGGCGCCTGTCGGGAGTTTGCATCTTTCCTCTTCCCTCCAGGTCCCCTTTTCCTTTTGTGCCCTGACTTTTCAACTGCAAGACTGCAGGAAGGGGCTTTGCCTTGCGGACTGCACACAAGCTACTGGGGGAGCCTTTTGGGTTGAGGAGCAGGGATCCAAACGCCCTAAATAAATTAACAATGCAGATCATACGCAACCTTCGCACCCCAAAGCATGTGAAATCCCACCCTAGGGGGGAAATGCTTTGCAAGGGGAGGGGGAAAGGGAGGTCTCTCGCTCATCCAGACTCCCCAGAGGGGCATGTCTCCTAAACACTCCCTTTTCACAGAAGCAGTGATGGGGGAACCTCTGGCCCTCCAGATGTTGCGGAATGCCAACCCCCCACTGTCAGCCCTAATCGCCAGGGAGGTGGGAAGCTGCAGTAGCCTAACACGAGGGTCCTTATGCCCGTTCCATCCAGTATATTATCCTTCGGATAAGAGACCCAGCCCCTTTTCCCCAGCCAGAAACACAGGCAGACTTTGAAAACAGCACGGTTAAGCAAGCCAGAGAAGCGGAGGGAGGGGAATTTTTTCCTCCAAAAACGCGGCTCCTCTCTTGGGATCCTGGACGACGTGGCTCCTTCCCCGCTTCTCTAGTGAATTGCACCTCCCTTGGGAACCGCACCCCACACCCACCGCCCACATTCCTTGCCCCTACCCCGGGGGTGTCGGACAAATGGCCATCACCCTCATTTCTCCATCCCTCCTCCCGGGGCGCAGGAGGGTAGGGGGCGGATGGGGCGTTTTGGGCTGAATGGCTGCAGAAGAGAGCCTGGGCGGAGCCCTCTGGAGCCGCGCTTTGGCCGGAGGGAGTTCCCACCTCGGTCCGGCGAAGGGGGTTGGGGGGGGAGAGAAAAAATGGCAGGGGAAGGGATCGGGCGTCGCTTCGTCCGAGCAACGGCGGTGGCGGCTGATCGAGTTCCCGGTGCGAGGCTCGCTCCCGCTGATCCGGATGCAGCGCAGCGCCTGATACAGGAAACTCATCCCGAGAAAGGCTGCGCGTAAAAGCGAAAAAAAGGACACACAAAGAGGGAGAGAGAGAGACTAGGCTGCCGAGCCTTTTAAATTGGCCAGAGCCCTCTGGTGGCAGCGGAGCATGAGCTCTGGGGGGAAGGAAGGAGAGAAGGAAGGAATAAAATCACTCTTCCCGGCAAAACACACACACACACAAACAAAAAAAGACACAAAACCTCACAGCCTTCGTGTTTTGACTGGGAAGGGTTCTTGGAGAATATATGCAGCTTAGGGATGGGTCACGAGGGACAGTGTGGTGCAGTGGTTAGAGCAGCGGCTCTCAAAAGGGCTTGGCAGGAGAGGATAGGGGATAGGCGGGAATATTCAAAGGCAATAAAAGAAACATGTCAACATTGCAGTGCAGTGTATAGTATATCTAGGCTTGCCTGCTTAGGGAAGCTTTTAATGTTTAACAGACCATTGTATTTTAATATTTGTTGGAAGCCGCCCAGAGTGGCTGGGGAAACCCAGCCAGATGGGCAGGGTATAAATAATAAATTATTATTATTATTATTATTAGTCAGGAAAATTCCTGGCACGTCCTGGTGTCCGGATGTAAAAACCATGTCAGAGGGTATTTTTGCCACATTGGATGTATGACAACACGATGGGAAATAATTGGAAATGGCTCCTAAAGCTTAAAATCACTGCTTTTGGCAGGTTGACCCCCAAAAGCGCGACAATTTGGGTTTAGAAAGCTCAACAATTTTGCGGGTGTCAGGAGTTTTGCTTTTTGAAATATGGCAACTCTAGTACGGTATATCAAAAGAATTTGTTGCATATATAACCATAAAGAGGACCCACACCTCTCTTCAAGAATGTTAGCTATTTTTCTACAGTTCTCCATGACATATTGTTGTGAACGGGGATTTTCCACTCTTACAAATATGAAAACTCGGGGGGGGGGGAGAAAGGCTTCTTCGTGTTGATGAGATGAGAATTATGACCCAATATAAATGAGGTTACCTGGCAAAAGCAAGCTCACACCTCCCACTGAGTTTGTATACATACTTAAGGTACATATGTATGAGGCTAGTTTATAATTATATTTTGGGAATGAGTTGTGAACTTAGGTAGCTGCGTTGTTTTATACGTTCTGAATGCCCCGGATTATATTGTGAAGTAGTTGTGCTCTGTGTTATAAATCAAGCCCTGCTAAAACTTGTTTCTTTTTGGTTTTCCAGTGTATTTCTTACAATAGAATTGTAGAGTTGGAAGGTACCAAGGGGGGGGGGGTCAGACAAATTTGGTGTGGTGTGAGCAAATGTTTATTCTGAAAGTGTGGTCCCTGAGGGAAAAAATTGAGAACCACTGGGTTAGTGTCGGACTAGGACCTGGGAGACCCGGGTTCAAATTCCCCGCTCACTGGGTGACATCTAGGCCAGTCGCTTCCTCTCAGACTAACCTACCTCATAGGGTTGTTATGAAGATAAAACGAGGAGAACCAGGTATACCGCCTTGGAGGAAAGGTGGGCTATAAAGGTAAAGGTACCCCTGCCCGTACGGGCCAGTCGTGTCCGACTCTAGGGTTGTGCGCCCATCTCACTTAAGAGGCCAGGGGCCAGCGCTGTCCGCAGACACTTCTGGGTCACGTGGCCAGCGTGACGAAGCTGCTCTGGCGAGCCAGCACAGCGCAGCACACGGAAACGCCGTTTACCTTCCCGCTATAAAGCGGTACCTATTTATCTACTTGCACTTAAGAGTGCTTTCGAACTGCTAGGTGGGCAAGAGCTGGGATCGAAAGATGGGAGCTCACCCCACCGCGAGGATTCGAACCGCCGACCATGCGATCGGCAAGCCCTAGGCGCTGAGGTTTTACCCACAGCGCCACCTGCATCCCTAGCTATAAATGTGGTAAATAAATAAAATATTAACCATGGTAGCTGTTGTAATGTTATAAGAATTTTAAGGTCTTGGATAT